>NC_060149.1:880224604-880901225 GCF_021461385.2 Schistocerca piceifrons
TGAACTGTCACCCCAGACCATCAGCCCCGGCAGTCAGGTGGTATGGCGGGCAACAGTGAGGGTGGTATCCCACCGCTGTCTGGGGCGTCTCCACACACGTCTGCGATGGGCATGTGGTCTCAGGTCGAAGCGTGGCTCACCACTGAAGACAATTCTACTCCAGGCAATGCGATTCCACGCCGAAGACGTATCTAGAGCGGTGGGATACCAACCTGACTGTTGCCTTTCACACACCCTGATAGCCAGGAGTGATGATCTGGGGTGGCATTTCTTTTCATAGCCAGGCCCCTTTGCTTGTCATCCAATGCACCCTTACAGCACAGCGGTTCGTCGACCATAGTGTACACCCTGCTGTACTGCGCTTCATTGGAAGACATCCTGGGCTTACATCTGAGCAAGATAATGTCCCCTCGTACATGGCGAGAGTGTCTACTGCTTGTCTTTGTGCTTGCCAAACCATAACTTGCCCACCACGGTCGCCAGATCTCTCCACGGTGGAGGACGTTTGGAACATTACTGGCAGGGACCTCTAACCAGCTCGGAATTTTGACGCCAGTCGGACAGAATTTGGCACTATACCTCTCAGGAGGACATCCAACAACTCCATCAATCAATGTCAAGCAGAATAACTGCTCGCGTTAAGGCCAGAGGTGGACTAACGCGTTATTGATTTGCTCAATTTGTGAAATTCTTTCTGCTGAATAAATCATAGAATTTTTCAGAAATTTTTGTCTTTTGGACGCAAAGGAATGAACGAAATTTTGCTCCGTAGTTGGCATTGATTGACATCAATGAGAAAAGTTGAAAAATTCTGCTGGACCTGGGTTCGAGCCCGTGTCTCTTTCTTACGAGGCAGATGCTCTGACCGCTAAGCAATCCAGACACAGCGGCCAGCGCAACTGTACGTACTACCCTAGCACTCCTCGCGTCATAACCAAATCCTCAATCACACACTACTGAAGTAGTGCCACTGCCCATTACCCTCATTACTCGCGGCGTATTACTGACTCCTATAGGAGTTCGAGCGTGGTGGTACATCACATCTATGATCTTCGTTCTCTTCGGATAATTCTTTCGTGGTATGCGACTTTTTTTATTTGTCTTAGGGTGTATATATCGTTAAATGATATTCATCTTTGGTTAAAATAAAATAGCCGAACGTGGGCTATGTAGTCGAGTTACGCATCTTCGCTGAATTTTGCTTTATTGATACTTTCATTCTTCAGTGTGGCAGCAAAAGAACTAGAAATTATTTCAAAACTTCCGCCCAGCTTCCAACATTTCGCAAAAAGCACCATAATGTTTCGGAAATAACATCTGGGATAAAGAAGTTTTCTGTCTTCTGTGATCGCGAAGACTACTAACAAACTGCAAAAAATATATACACTGACAGCTGCTTCGATGACAGAGAAAGTCACGAACTGCATCAGCGAAAAAGCTGTTAATCACATTGGGAGGGAATGTAGAGCACCACATCTCACAAGGCACTTCGAATGTTTTCGTTAAACTCGTTCTCCACGTCTTTCAAGGAATCTTCCTAGTGCAGTCGCAGGAGTGGGTATGATTTTGGAAGATACGAGCGATGTATATAATCATTTTTACCAAATATTTTATCAGATGGCATTCGATGGCACTGCAGCAACTTCTGTTCCTTTGCAGCTTGGTTCTTGTTCCATAGCACACATTTAAATTCATTCATCCGTAAAGGATTTGGTAAATTTGAAAGCCCTACTTGTTTCAGTCCTCTCCAAGTTTTGAAGTCGAAGAATACAACCAATACAATATATAATTAAGTTTTCCGCCCTGTGGTGCAGCTTTGGCGTGTTTCATTTTTTGAAGATGTTAACAAAAGTGTAAATAATCAAAATCAGAAAATCTTAAGCCAAATACCGGGGTGGTTTCTCTGAATAGTAAACGGCCGATTTCCTTCCACGTCCTTTACCAATCTGAGATTTTGTCCCTCCACTGACGATCTCGTCGTTTTCGGAACGTTAAACCCTAGTCCCCCTTCCTGCCTATTAGACATATACGCTGATCAGCCAGAGCATTATGACCACCGACCTACTATCGACGCCGGACGGTGTGGCCGAGCGGTTCTAGGCGCTTCAGTCTGGAAGCGCGCGACCGCTACGGTCGCAGGTTCGAATCTTGCCTCGGGCTTGGATGTGTGTGATGTCCTTAGGTTAGTTAGGTTTAAGTAGTTCTAAGTTCTAGGGGACTGATGACCGCATATGTTAAGTCCCATAGTGCTCAGAGCTATTTGAACTACTGTCGACATAAACCCGTCCAGGCAGCTTTACGCGGCGTGGAATGACTGCTAGTCAGACACACGCACGGTGCATGCAGTATCAGTGAGCGTGCTCTCGGTGTTTAGAATGAGGAAGGTGCACGATTTGTCTAAGTTTCACCGACGGCAAATAGTGATGGCCCGGAGGCTCAGCACAAACATTTCAGAAACAGCACGACTTGTCGGTTGTTCGAGCAGCGCTGTGACGAGTGTCTTCATCACGTGGCGAAACCAAGGTGAAACCACGTCCAGACGTCGTGGGGTTGGGCAACCACCCTTCGTTACAGATGTCGGACGTCGTTGGCTGGACAGATTGGAAAAACAGGAACTGTGGCGAAAATAACATCAAACTTTAATGCTGGGCAGAGTACAAGTGTGTCTGAACACACAGTGGACCGAACACTCCTAACGATGGGCCTCCGCAGCCGGCGACCCATGTATGTTCCAATGTCAACACAACGAGATCGGGAGCTCGATTGAAACGGGCACGTGGCCACCGGCACTGGACGTTGAGGCACTGGCGGAGCGTTGCGTGCTCTTATGGATCCCGATAGGCCGGCCGAAGTGGCCGTGCGGTTAAAGGCGCTGCAGTCTGGAACCGCAAGACCGCTACGGTCGCAGGTTCGAATCCTGCCTCGGGCATGGATGTTTGTGATGTCCTTAGGTTAGTTAGGTTTAGCTAGTTCTAAGTTCTAGGGGACTAATGACCTCAGCAGTTGAGTCCCATAGTGCTCCGAGCCATTTGAACCATTTTTTGGATCCCGATACCTACTTCATCATCCCGATGTGAGGGCGCGAATCCGTCGTCTTCCTGGAGAGCAGTTCACTGACACGTACTGAGGGTCGGAGACAAGCTGGCGGCAGCTCCATGTTCTGGGGGACATTGAAGTTGGCATCTGTGGGTCCAGTGCAGTTCGAGCAAGACACCATGACGGCCAAGGAGTATCGTGCACTGGTTGCATACCACGTACACCACGTCATGATGATCATGTTTCCCGACGGCAGTGGCATTTTTCAGCAAGATAATGCACCTGTGACAAGGCCAGGAGTGCGATGAAGTGGTTAGAGGAACACAGTAGCGAGTTCCAATTGATGTTCTGGCCCCCCAGCAAGCCAGATCTGAACCCGATCGAAAACATACGGGTTGTGATTTAACGTGACGTCAATGCTCGTCACCCCCCTTCCGGGAATTTAGGAGAATTAGCTGACTTGTTTGTGCAGATGTGGTGTCAACTTCCACCAGCGACCTGCCAAGAGCTCTCTGCTTCCATGTCAAGGAGCGTCACCACTGTTATCCGTGTCAAAGGTGGACATATCGATTATTAGGTTTGTGGCCATAATGCTCTGGGTGGTCAGTGTATATACAAGTTTACTCTATTATCCACCATACAGAGTGGCGCGAAGCACGTAATGTATTATAATACTCCTCCTCCTCTTCTTCCGTAGTGAATACAGTTTTAGTTTCTTCTGCTTCATCAACAGATATTTACCTAATGCTGGCAAGCTACTTCTTCAAGTGAAATGCGGGTACTTTTGCAATGTGTAACACGCTGCTGACACAAGTAAAAATCCCTAGTAGTGAAACCCGAATGAATGCACAAGTATGTTACAAATTAGTTACACAACCATGTCCTCGAGAGAAACACACTACCAGACAAAAAAAGTGAAGCATCCAGAAAGACTGGAGGAAACGGAATGTAACTTCGTGGGCTGAGAGAGCATGTAATGTTATTTTGGTGATTACAAAATCGTGTCAATTTCTCAAAGATTTTAGCATTATGAGCCCACTTGTCAGTATGACGTAGCATTCCCTCTGTCCGGGATGTATGCACTGATTGGGTTGAAAAGGATGTCGTAAAATCGTTGGATTTTTTGCTGAGGCAAGATGGCCCACAACTGTTGAAACTGGTCCTCGATATCCTTTATAATAGCACTAGAACGGAATACGTCCGAGCTGATCCCACACGTGTTCTGACGGCGAAAGATCTCGGGATATTGCCAACCAACAGAATACCTCAGTATCAGGCAGACAGTTTATAGGGCACATGTCATGTATGGACGAGCATTGTCCTGTTGAAAAATGGCACCGTGATACTGTCGTAAGAGCGGTTCTCTGTGACGTACCATTGTGCCACCAGAGTTCCCTCCATCACTTCCAGTCTGAGACCCACAATGGAGCCCTTTCAACCTCATACGAGAACACGGCATCTCCGTGTCCTTCGCAGTAATCACTCATCACCTGAAGCTGTTCACGCCCCTTATATAACCTACCAGGCCTGGCATCAACATAAAACACGAGTAACACTGATGCACTCTGGTGGTCGTTCTACAACTCTAATCATTCACGTAATCGTCAATGTGTGTGTATATAAAGTTACACTTACAGCCGATCATGTCTTCTGGTGCTTCACTGCCCTTGTTAGGTAGTGTAATATTTGTCAGTTCAATTAGAACAAAACTCTGACATTGCTACCAGTTACACCGAAGTTGTCACACAAGTCAGTTCGTTCAATTCAGCTACGCTCGAGCGAGAGCAAGTATACGAGAGCAAAAAGCGAGTGTCCTGCTATTTTAGAACTTGAAGTAAGAAGAACGAGACAGTATACGACGAAATTCCTCCCCACATTGTTCACTCTTAATATAGCTTCACTGTTGCATCTCATATAAATTCCCTAATCAAATACGTAAGTCAGCGTCTTGTCAGCCACCGTGGTGATGCAGTGTTCAGACACTGGGCCCAGATTCACGAGGAAGATAGTTGAAACCCCTGTCCCTCCAACCATATTTAGGTTTGCCAAGATTTCTCTAAATCGTATAAGGCAAATATTGAAATGGCCTTTTTGAGAAGGCCCAGGCTTTTTCTTCCTCAATTCGAACTTGTGATTTGTCCCTAAAGACCACATCGTTGACAGAGAGTTAAACCCTGATCTTCGTTTTACCTCTCGTTGGTCATAAGTTACATAACATTACATACGTTCTCAGTTATATGAGTTAATTTTTAACCGCTCGATGTTTCGACTAGTTTGTCTGGCTCTCAGTGGTAGGATTCCACTCATTCAGTTAACCGTGTGGCAACGTCGCCCTTTAAATTACTAATGGCATCGACCGTCTGACCCTTCGGGGTCGTAGAAGGTTAATGAGATTTCCAGTAGCCCACGGATATCAGATATTTTTTCGTGTTTTTTATTTATTTTATTTTTTTCGTGAAAGTATTTATTCCTACTAATGTACAGGAGGCTTGTGCCGATCTATGTTTCAAATCTGACGGCGAGCACATTCCATACGTAGCATGTTGTACAAGGAGGGGGGGGGGGGGGGGGGCGAGTAAAATCGGTAGTGTCTCTATTTATGAAAGCAGCCTGGCAATCGGCTGAAGTTATTACTTAGGGAAACCACAGAAGAGCTAAATTTCGATGCCCAGACGGAAATCTAAACTACTCTCATCCTAAATTAAAGACCAGTGCCGTTATAACAACGTGTTTTGTTTCAGTGTTGTTGCATTACTCGTGTATTATGTTTTGTAACTTTATGTTGACTGTTTCTGTATATACACTCCTGGAAATGGAAAAAAGAACACATTGACACCGGTGTGTCAGACCCACCATACTTGCTCCGGACACTGCGAGAGGGCTGTACAAGCAATGATCACACGCACGGCGCAGCGGACACACCAGGAACCGCGGTGTTGGCCGTCGAATGGCGCTAGCTGCGCAGCATTTGTGCACCGCCGCCGTCTGTGTCAGCCAGTTTGCCGTGGCATACGGAGCTCCATCGCAGTCTTTAACACTGGTAGCATGCCGCGACAGCGTGGACGTGAACCGTATGTGCAGTTGACGGACTTTGAGCGAGGGCGTATAGTGGGCATGCGGGAGGCCGGGTGGACGTACCGCCGAATTGCTCAACACGTGGGGCGTGAGGTCTCCACAGTACATTGATGTTGTCGCCAGTGGTCGGCGGAAGGTGCACGTGCCCGTCGACCTGGGACCGGACCGCAGCGACGCATGGATGCACGCCAAGACCGTAGGATCCTACGCAGTGCCGTAGGGGACCGCACCGCCACTTCCCAGCAAATTAGGGACACTGTTGCTCCTGGGGTATCGGCGAGGACCATTCGCAACCGTCTCCACGAAGCTGGGCTACGGTCCCGCACACCGTTAGGCCGTCTTCCGCTCACGCCCCAACATCGTGCAGCCCGCCTCCAGTGGTGTCGCGACAGGCGTGAATGGAGGGACGAATGGAGACGTGTCGTCTTCAGCGATGAGAGTCGCTTCTGCCTTGGTGCCAATGATGGTCGTATGCGTGTTTGGCGCCGTGCGGGTGAGCGCCACAATCAGGACTGCATACGACCGAGGCACACAGGGCCAACACCCGGCATCATGGTGTGGGGAGCGATCTCCTACACTGGCCGTACACCACTGGTGATCGTCGAGGGGACACTGAATAGTGTACGGTACACCCAAACCGTCATCGAACCCATCGTTCTACCATTCCTAGACCGGCAAGGGAACTTGCTGTTCCAACAGGACAATGCACGTCCGCATGTATCCCGTGCCACCCAACGTGCTCTAGAAGGTGTAAGTCAACTACCCTGGCCAGCAAGATCTCCGGATCTGTCCCCCATTGAGCATGTTTGGGACTGGATGAAGCGTCGTCTCACGCGGTCTGCACGTCCAGCACGAACGCTGGTCCAACTGAGGCGCCAGGTGGAAATGGCATGGCAAGCCGTTCCACAGGACTACATCCAGCATCTCTACGATCGTCTCCATGGGAGAATAGCAGCCTGCATTGCTGCGAAAGGTGGATATACACTGTAGTAGTGCCGACATTGTGCATGCTCTGTTGCCTGTGTCTATGTGCCTGTGGTTCTGTCAGTGTGATCATGTGATGTATCTGACCCCAGGAATGTGTCAATAAAGTTTCCCCTTCCTGAGACAATGAATTCACGGTGTTCTTATTTCAATTTCCAGGAGTGTATAATATTACAGTCTGTAATGTTCGTCCAAAATTATAATCCAAGCGGTTCACGAAGTACTTGATTTGGCTTCGAGACTTAATTATCCCATGGTCGGTAAAGCAAACATTTCATTGGAAAACATATGTAGGGATGCATTGGTGAGATGGTATATAAAAATTTCTAATAAATTGTTCATTGACGGAATCTTTTAAGAATAATTTTCCTGGATAGTGATGTTCACAGTTGTCTTTCTGTCTATAATTTGGCAGCTCCCTAACGGTAGAGATGAAAGTCACTTGAAAAATAGTGGAGAAACAGTGTCCTCTTTGCGGCTTCCTCATGTCCGTCGCATCAGATCCGTAATTAATGTTCATACAAGGAAAGAAAAACTATTTCTACCAAATGGTCTAACACAAATCTTCGGAAAAACCTGTTTCTACTCTGATAACATTTCATTCATATTTACGACGACATTGTTCTGTCCACTTTTTTGACGATGAAATAATGCAGAAGTTCCTTTCTAACAATGGTCTGTCTTAGTTCGCTAAGGCGACAGTTTACGTAACGACAAAAAGTTGATCAGTAGCTTACCATCGGTAATGTTCAAGCATTAAGATGCTTACCCTCAAGTGAAGTTCACTAAACTGCCATAATACTCTCAATCAGTACTGCACAAGGAGAATGCTCCACCTGCCATGTGGTATTTAACACATATGGCATTATGGAAAACAGTCAATACGAAGTTCAGATTGCTATACTCGGCGTTCACAACATCGTTCAGGAATGAAAGTCTCGTACTAACCACAAGGAATATTTAGCAAAGTTTTACTACACCCAAGGTAGACTGCGGAGAGACGACTAATGGATATGACTCCTTCACTTGCATTCACTCACTTGTAACTTGCATGTGGCCCCCTGCCCCGTTTAGTCGCAGGTTGAGTAGTTGCTGCTGTTCCTTCTTATTTCTGGTGTTGAAGTTGCGTGGCCTCCTAGTGTGATTTTTCTCCTTTCGGTGTCACTTGGCGACGTCTTCATCTCTTGCAGCGTGGCGTGACTAATCATGCAGCAGGTCCGGCAATCTCGTAGAATGTAGGTCGCCAGTGTAGCAGATTGCTCGAGCCACTGACGAGTTGCTTGCCCAATTCCTACGCTGTCGCGTACAATCTTTTTGCAGAGTGCCAGAATCTATATTTAAGCGTTGAAATTCCTTCAATCTGGTGTCGTTCTCTGGTCGGGAAGCCCCGAGACATGTGCATCTGCAAGCCTGGGCGATTTATTCTGCACCGTTTGCTACGTATTCAGTGATGTTTCTGTGGCGTTTCCCCGTGCCGTGGCAGCACAATCGAGCCCTGGCACAAAGAGTGCTAGGTACAACTTGATGTCGCAGTGTGAGGGCAACGTCTTCGTGGGGTATAGTAACCCCTTCGGGCCCAATACTTTGCCCCTCACCTCCCGAGTGTGCTCCTTCCACATTAGGCGCCTGTCCATTGTGACACCAAGGTATTCTCCAGAGCATGGCCGAGTGATAGGGTCGCCCACGATTAGTACTGGCTTCAAATCAGCTGGCGCTCGCTCGTCGTCATCGTCGTCGTTGTGAATTCTCGGGGATTTTGACCTCGGTGTGCTATAGCTTATACCACATTCAATGCTTTTCTGACTTCATTCTGGTACTTCTTCTTGCAGTATGTCTTTTCGTTGAACTTCTTACTTGTTTTCCTTTCTCTTGTTGCATGGGTCGCTCGTAGCTACTCACGCAACATGCCCGGCCGTCTCTTGATCGTTCACCAATGCACCTGGTTGCTCAGGGCACTGACGAGACTGTTTTCCGAATTACGCGCTGACGACCTCAATTTTCTCCTAGATTGCCGGAATCGATCTCTTAGCATTGGAATTCCGGCAATCCTGTGCGTATCGTCCACAGGTGTGAACTGTGTGGTGAACATCCTACTCACAACAACTAGTGCTCGCAGCTGCCTCTAGTAAGCATACAAATTCTGATTACTAAAATTGAACATTGTCGTCCTATTTGGGATTTGGCAGTGAGTTAATAACTTTCCACTGGAAGAGGTCCTTTTCCTGAGTGAAGTCCAGTAAAATTATCACCGTATCTTGCAAGGTTAAACGAACAAATTTTTTTAGAGATGTGACATGAAAGCCTGTGTGATCTAAAAGCGCCCTTTACATGTCGATTTTTGGTGGTACAGCACGCAAAAGCCGCACCATATCATTAACTTCTAGACCAGTGGTCTTCAAACTGCGCGCCGCCCGCCGTTCTCAGCCGTATCTTATAACAATATACATCTAGCAAGTAACAGCCGAATCCAAAGACGTCAACTATTGTTAAGGGCTTCTTAAGAGAGTAGTTTTCCCACCCAGTTACCAAAAAAAAAAAAATACCTACAGTGGCAGTAATGGTGAAGTAACGCAGTCACTGCGAGGTTAGAGGATGTGAGAGGGGGAACTGTTTACTGTTTGTCTTTCAGTATTGCCAACTCATGAGCGTTCGTGGTTCTTAACGATCAGCTGCTATGGTATAAATTCTGACAGGGAAGTAACGTGGGTTCGTGAAAGCGCAGTACAGAGACGGTCATCTTCAAATGTGGTACTTACCTGCAGTAAGGGATATCAAATTAAATAAAGGTTATTGTAATACAACGCAATGACTAGAAGAAAATGACATTCAAGGCATTTAGTAATCATTTGTGATATTGTCTCATATTGCATAGTGCATTTAAATGTAAGTAAAATTATAGGAGTCGCGTGAATTTCTGCCACATTATTGGTCGTGTGGGTTACAGCTGTCGCCCACCATTATTTCCAATGTTATTTTAACAACTATGAAACAAAATAGTATATATTCATCCATAATGATGTCGTATTCAGTTAATTACTAAACTTCACACGTGAACGCACTATATGTGTTATAATGTTCACACGTAACTTATTTCAATGAAAACAAAGGAAAATGAACTTATATTGGAGTAAAAATGAATAATAAGTATAGATTGTGAAGCATACATGGAAATACTTTCATATGAACCTCAGTAATACAACGGCTAAACCAATATTTCCATGATTAATTTTTGACACATGTATTATTTCAGTCCGCACTGCCCAAATAATTGACAAACAACCTTCAAATTATCAAGGCATGTCCATTTATGAGGCCTAACACACCACTTTCTAAAATAAATCCTACACTGTATATAAAAACTTGAGCATAAAAAAGGACTTTTTAGTGAAAATCATTTCAACAGTGAGTAAAAACGCCACTGGTGAAGGAGGAGAATACAGTTTTTGTGTTACTTCGCAGTTACATAGAAAATAAGATGCAAAGTATATAGCAGAAAGGCGCCGTGTTCCTTTCCAAAACTCTTTGATTTGCTTCTATGAATATATTTCCTCCAGCAAATAACTTTTGATGACTGGAAATGTTTGTACGACGCTTTCCCTTTTGTTTCAGTTCCCAGCAGTGTAGAAAGTTTACTATACGGCCTTTACCAAGAATATTCATTACGAATTTTGCTTTGTTCTTCAATAAACACTACTACCATTAAACAGTTCCTGATTGTTGATGTTACTGGATGGCGAAAACCAATAGGATCAGACCAGGGTGAGGGACATCGATTCGAAATCATCTTTAAAACTGATCCGATGTGATTATATTTTTCTGGGCGCATATTGAGTTTCAACTTCATCATCAAAGATTTTTAAAATTAATGGCATTACGGTGATGACATTACGGTACTTTTAGAGTTGCTAATTCAATAGCCGGGCTTCACCCAGGAACATCACATAAAATTCGCGTCTAAAGTAACCAAACTGGATGAGAGTTTAAGGTTTCACTAGCGTTGACTGTTGGACTGAAGCTATTACCTTTAGCTAATTTAATAACTGCGCTCTTTAGCATAACAGGTACTGGGTGGGGCAAGTTAGTTTACATGCACACGCTTCCATACACTCGACGCTGATTGGCTGTCTTTTGATGGCCGCAGCCCCACAACGGTGCATTTCCGGCCTATGGTTATCTGGAAAATTTTGCTCAATTTCACGTCCCCTACCTTGCTCTGACCTTATTCTCGCCTTGTTTTCCCCGCCCTATATACATGTACTCTGAATTTTCAACACAGGCAACTGAGCGACGAAAAGAGGACATTCCGTATAGTCTGAAAAGCTGCGTATCCAGCGTTCGGTTCTGGCGGAGGTAGCGATGGGGGAGGGGATAGGCCCACAGTTTGTTACGGTATCTGTCCCTGCCCCTCCCAAACATAACTTGCCATCAGCCCTACTTTCAGACCGTGTACGATTTTAGTAATAATAACAATAAAATATATAAAATTTATATAATAATGCTAATAAGTAGTTTAACTAGCATCAAATATATAATATAATTTAATGAAATAATAATAATTTGCTTATATTTGTAAACAGTACAGTACTATAACGTCCAAGAAATTGCATTTCAGAAAAATATAGGCTTTGAAAAGCATACCTCCGAAAATTTGATACGTATATGTATCACACAGTTAATTTAAGAACTATAATGGCGTAAGACTCTCCAACTTTCATAACATTATAATTTATGTGATATTAATTCGAAGTGTGCTTTCAGAATAATAAGTATTTACCAAGCATTCCAACTGTGAAGACTGCTCTGCAAAGTACAACTATATGAGCAGTGTTTTATTTTTAAAAGAGCTTGCAGATCAGGGGAACGCTGTTGCTTTCATTTGTTCAATTTTGCGCTGAATCTTTTCCTACACGTCTTCGTTATATGTAGCCTATAATTCCTAGAATCCCTTACCCTTTTCGAGACCCTTAATTTTCATGCTACTTCATTCTCCGTAATTTAGCTGAGATATTAAGAAACAGATACATGTGTCACGTAACGGCTGGGAATAAAATAGGCTACTTTAGAAAGTGTATAGTACAATACATTTATGGATTTGAAGAATACAACGTTAATTAGGGAAACATACTTACTCTTTAAAAAAGCTACGTACTCTTTTACTTTTGAACGTTATCATATTTGTGGAAATGCTTTTATTGGTTGAATTGTTGTACAGAATACGACTGAACGTAATGAATACTATATTTATACAAGCATATCACATGTTTAATCCACACTTTCATTCTAACATTATTAAACGCGAAAGTAATTCTGTGAAGCTTTCACGATGAACCCACTCAATCGATTTCCATTAAATTTGGCATGAAGGGAGGTTGGACCCTGGAGAAGAACCTAAGCTACCTGAGAAATTGAAGGAAAAAAATACCCAAGAGGGTGAAGTAAGGAACGGAACTTTTTTTTTTTTTTTGCATCAGTAGAAAATAACCGATCTCCAGAAGGGTGACGTAAGGAACGGAACATTTTTTTTACATTAGGGAACATAAACCATGTTAAAAAATTATTATATTTGACGCGTACGGTACATGTTGTATAGTGTAGTGCTACATCGATAGCAGATGGCTGACGCACTTGCACACGCACCGCTCGGCAACGACACTGCGCGTGCCACTGCGTCTTGCATTGAGGGCGGAGGGTGGGAGGAGGCCCTGTGCAAGATGGGATGCGCGTCAGGAGCTACGCATACATCACATCTACATGATCACTCTGCAATTTACAATTAAGTGCTTGGCACAGGGTTGATCGATCACCTTCAAGCTATTTCTCTGCCGTTCCAGTCTCTGACAGCACGCGAGAAAACGAACACTTAAATATTTAGTGGAATTCCATTTTCCTGGAGACATATTCAGTCTCAACTTTATTTTCGATTAGAATAGAAGCTGAAGAAATGAATTAAAATTTCTGCCGAGGCAGATGTGGTATCTACTACATCATCTTGCCATTCTGGCTAACACAGCTGCACAGCACCCCAGCTTTGTACGGAATTGGGAAATCTTTCTCTTGAGCTACAGGCAGCATTTCCCCATTATCTACAAAGCTGGGCTGTTGTTCCATTATCGAAGAGCCTCGCCAATACTGGCGATTTAAGAAGGGGAAAATCAGGATGGGCTGAGTCGTGAACAGAAGTGTGTGTGTTAGGGACGAGATTGGACGAGGATAGTCTGTGCAGCGGTGTTAGCCAGAATGCCAAGGTAGTGTAATGGATAACACATCCCTCGTAAGCAGGAGACCTTGGTTCAAGTCCCGACCTTGGTGTAAATTTTAATTCATTTCCACAGCTTCTGTCCTTGTCGAACTAAAATCTTTTTGTGCGAGCTCTGTTTTCTTTTATTTCATCACAATGTTGGTAGGCGCTAACAACATATTTTCCATTCGGAGGAGAATGTTGGTGACTAAAATTTCGTCAAAAACTCCTGACACAAAGAAAAACACCTCTGTTTTAGTGACTGGCTCCCAACTCGCGTGTCATACCCGAATAGGCAGCCACACGAGTGCAGCTGACGTTATTGCACATAGAATAGCACACTTACTCAAAATCGCTCATCATAACCATACTGCTGTATGAGGTCAGCCGCAGGTAACACCTGAAACAAGAAGCGATCTAAAAGTTTTCGTTCATGGGAGCTGCTGCAGCGGTTATGGAACACAGCGAGACTCCGATGCTGGTTTACAAACAGAGACTTGTAAACAGGACCTTCGAACTTTTTGATTGCCTCTTATAAAATAAGTTACACTATAGAAACCGGTATGGCATGCATGTTGAAATATAGAGACATGTAAGCACGCAGAATACGACGCTGCGGTCGGCAACACCTATACAGGGTGGTCCATTGATAGTGACCGGGCCAAATATCTCACGAAATAAGCATCAAAAGAAAAAACTACAAGGAACGAAACTCGTCTAGCTTTGAGGGGGAAACCAGATGGAGCTATTGTTGGCCCGCTAGATGGCGCTGCCATTGGTCAAACGGATATCAACTGCGTTTTTTTTTTAAATAGCAAACCCCATTTTTATTACATATTCGTGTAGTACGTAAAGAAATATGAATGTTTTAGTTGGATCACTTTTTTTGCTTTGTGATGGATGGCGCTGTAATAGTCACAAATGTATAAGTACGTGGTATCACGTAACATTCCGCCAGTGTGGACGGTATTTGCTTCGTGATACATTACCCGTGTTAAAATGGACAGTTCACCAATTGCGGAAAGGGCGATATCGTGTTGATGTATGGCTATTGTGATCAAAATGCCCAACTGGCGTGTGCTATGTATGCTGCTCGGTATCCTGGACGACATCATCCAAGTGTCCGGACCGTTCGCCGGATAGTTACGTTATTTAAGGAAAGAGGAAGTGTTCAGCCACATGTGAAACGTCAACCACGACCTGCAACAAATGATGATGCCCAAGTAGGTGTTTTAGCTGCTGTATCGGCTAATACGCACATCAGCAGCAGACAAATTGCCCGAGAATCGGGAATCTCAAAAACGTCGGTGTTGAGAATGCTGCATCAACATCGATTGCACCCGTACCATATTTCTATGCACCAGGAATTGCATGGCGACGACTATGAACGTCGTATGCAGTTCTGCCACTGGGCACAAGAGAAATCACGGGAAAATGACAGATCTTTTGCGCGCGTTCTATTTATCGACGAAGCGTCATTCACCAACAGCGGTAACGTAAACCGGCATAATATGCACTATTGGGCAACGGAAAATCCACAATGGCTGCGACAAGTGGAACATCAGCGACTTGGCGGGTTAATGTATGGTACGGTATTATGGGAGGAAGGATAATTGGCCCCCATTTTATCGATGGCAATCTAAAATGTGTAATGTATGCTGATTTCTTACGTAATGTTCTACCGATGTTACTACAAGATGTTTCACTGCGTGACAGAATGGCGATGTACTTCCAACATTATGGATGTCCGGCACATAGCTCGCGTGCGGTTGAAGCGGTATTGAATAGCATATTTCATGACAGGTGGATTGGTCGTCGAAGCACCATACCATGGCCCGCACGTTCACTGGATCTGACGTCCCCGGATTTCTTTCTGTGGGGAAAGTTGAAGGATATTTGCTATCGTGATCCACCGACAACGCCTGACAACATGCGTCAGCGCATTGTCAATGTATGTGCGAAAACTACGGAAGGCGTACTACTCGCTGTTGAGAGGAACGTCGTTACACGTATTGCCAAATGCATTGAGGTTGACGGACATCATTTTGAGCATTTATTGCATTAATGTGGTATTTACAGGTAATCATGCTGTAACAGCATGCGTTCTCAGAAATGAAAGTTCAGAAAGGTGCATGTATCACATTGGAACAACCGAAATAAAATGTTCAAACGTACCTACGTTCTGTATTTTAATTTAAAAAACCTACCTGTTACCAACTGTTCGTCTAAAATTGTGAGCCATATGTTTGTGACTATTACAGCGCCATCTATCACAAAGCGAAAAAAGTGGTCCAACTAAAACATTTATATTTCTTTAGGTACTACACGAATATGTAATAAAAATGGGGGTTGCTATTTAAAAAAAACGCACTTGATATCCGTTTGACCTATGACAGCGCCATCTAGCGGGTCAACCATAGCGCCATCTGGTTTCCCCCTTCAAGCTAGACAAGTTTCGTTCTTTGTAGATTTTTCGTTTGACGCTTATTTTGTGAGATATTTGGCCCGGTCACGATCAATGGACCACCCTGTATAAGACTCCAAGTGTCTGGGGCAGTTGTTAGATCGGTTACTGCTGCTACAATGGCAGGTTATCAAAATTTAAGTGAGTATGAACGTGGTGTTATAGTCGGCTCACGAGCGATGGGACACAGCATCTCCGAGGTAGCGATGAAGTGGGCATTTTCCCTTACGACCATTTCACAAGTGTACCGTGAATATTAGGAATGCGGTAAAACATCAAATCTCCGACACATCGCTGCGGCTGGAAAAAGATCGTGCAAGAACGGGATCACCGACGACTGAAGAGAATCGTTCGACGCGAGAAAAGCGCAACTCTTCCGCAAACTGCTGCAGATTTCAATGCTGAGCCATCAACAAGTGTTAGCATGTGAACCATCCAACGAGACACCATCGATATGGGCTTTCGGAGCCGAAGACCGACTCTTGTACCGTTGATGACTGCACGACACAAAACTTTACGCCTCGCCTGGGCCCGTCAACACCAACGTTGGACTGTTGATGACTGGAAACATGTTGCCTGGTCGGACGAGTCTCGTTTCAAATTGTATCGAGCGGGTATGGAGACAACCTCATGAATCCATGGATCCTGCATGTCAGCAGGGGACTGTTCAAGCTGGTGGAGGCTCTGTCATGGTGTGGGTCGGGTAAAGCTGGAGTGATATGGGACCCCCCATATGTCTAGATACTACCTTCACATATCTGGGATACCTTGCAAGGTGCTGTTCGGAAGAGAGCTCCACCTCCTCGTACTCTTAGGGATTTATGGACAGCCCTGCAGTATTCATAGTGTCATTTCTCTCCAGCACTACTTCAGACATTAGTCGAGTTCATGCTACGTCGTGTTGCAACACTTCTGCGTGCTCGCGTGGGCCCTACACTACATTAGACAGGGCTACCAGTTTCTTTGGCTCTTCAGTGTACAACTTGTTGATTACTAATTTCGGTTGACCAGCAACCAACCCCAGATGTTGCTTACTAAAGCAACATCACATAAGGACGATGTTGGACATAATACCACTGTTACTAGCGCAACTCATCTCATGCTTGCTAAAGAATCGGTACCTACGCACTAAGTTGGCGACAGCGCAATGGTTACTAAGTGTAACTCGTCAATATTAAAAGGATGGTGAAACATGACTGTTAACGTATAAACGTAGCATAGGTCCTATCACACATAGTAACGATGGTTTTGTGGCCAATATTGTAACTTCGATACTAATTCTAAAATAACTATCATTTTAGGATCGATTGATGGTCGACCAGTAGCCAATGAAGATGTCGTTATATTTTATTGCCATCGAATTACACAGACGGAAAATAATAGCAACATCAAAAATAATTAATGTAGAGTAATGAAATCTCCGGGGCAGATTTGTCTAGGTAAAATACTTAAGTGATTAACATTTCAAGATCGTATCTTAATGTAAACGAGAGATAAGTTACTTCAAAAATGAAATGCTGGTACGTTAATAACCGGTGTGACCGCCAGAATGTTGAATGCAAGCAAGCGAATGTGAATGCATTGTGTTGTGCAGGTGTTGGATATCAGTTTGTGGGATGTAGTTCAATGCCTGTTGCACTTAGTCGGTCAATACAGGGGTGGTTGAAGCTGGTTGAAGGTGACGCTGGAATTGTCGTCCGATGATGTCCCATATGTGCTCGATTGGAGACAGATCTGGTGGTCGGGAAGGTCAAGGCAAAATGTCGACACTCTGTAGAGGATGTTGAGTAACAACAGTGGTATGTGGACGAGCGTTACCCTGTTGGAAAATACCCCTGGAATGCTGTTCATAAATGGCAGCACAACTGGTCGAATCACCAAATTGACGTACAAATTTGCTGGCGGGAGCTTGAGATAACCATAAGTGTGCTCCTGCTATCATACGAAATCGCACCCCAGACCATAACTCCAGATGGAGGTTGTAATGGTACTTGAATTACGTAACCATTACGGCACCTCACCTCAACCTCTCGATACCAGCAATATTCTAGTGTGTTTCTGTAAAATAGTTAACATATTTCTTTGATAACATTCAGATTTGATTTCATTAATGTTGATTTACTTCGGTACATCGATATGTATATATTGCAATAATATTATTCTTATGTGTATTCTTTCTTTTGTCACTACGATCTTTGACGTACTTGTAACTCTGATTTTTGGGCGCGTAAGCGGTTATTAGAGAGTCAAGCTTTGGTCGTCATGCTAAAAAGACGCAAATTGTAGTCAGTTTATGAAATGTGAACTAACAGTGAGGAAGATATTTTTAAGTATGTTCTATATTGTGAAGTGATGTTTTGGAACGAGTTACGTGATATTGCAACAAAAGTAGTAAAAAAGAAGTGTAACTTAAATTCGGAGTGCTGATTACTTTTTTACATCACCATTGTCCTAACTTGCAAAAGTTTAATCTTCAAGAATGGTTTATGAAACACATATATAACCGAGCGAGGTGGCGCAGTGGTTAGCACACTGGACTCGCATTCGGGAGGGCGACGGTTCAATCCCGTCTCCGGCCATCCTGATTTAGGTTTTCCGTGATTTCCCTAAATCGTTTCAGGCAAATGCCGGGATGGTTCCTTTGAAAGGGCACGGCCGATTTCCTTCCCAATCCTTCCCTAACCCGAGCTTGCGCTCCGTCTCTAATGACCTCGTTGTCGACGGGACGTTAAACACTAACCACCACCACCACCACATATATAAAACTTTTGAATATCGCAGAATAACACCTAGGCCTCTTTGCATCCGAGCTTGGAATCATCACTACCTAGATTTTCGACGATTTAGCCATGAGTTCACAACGAGACCAGCGTGGGAAACACGAAAAGATGAGTGCCTAGTTTATCCATTATTTCGAGAAATGACTTTATTAACTGTGCTCTAATGACACCTACCACATAATATAACTTTGTTGTTGCCCGAAAATGCAATATTTAGCAGCGTGAGCAACACTACAATCGTAATTAATTTTTGACCTTTGTTGTGGTAGGGTTGTTAGAAGGTCCATTGTGTCTAGCACGCAGACAGGTTGGATGCAGGCCTTCAGCCGGCCTGCTTCTAACCAACACACGTCCATCACTGGCACGAATGCAGAATCAGCTTTCACCAGAAAACACGACAGACTTCCACCCAACCCTTCAGTGAACTCTCGCTTGACATCACTGAAGTCGCAAATAACCGTGATTTAGGCTCAGTGTGATTCACGCTACAGGGCGTCTGGCTGGGAGCTGTCCGTGAGGTAACCGATTTCTAACAGTTATTTATGTCACTGTGGTACCAGCTGCTGCTCAAATTGCTGCTGCGGATGCAGTACGGTACGCCAGAGCCGTACACCGAACACGGTGGTCTTCCCTCTCCGTAGTGCCACGTGGCCTTCCGGAGCCCGCTCTTCTTGCTATCGTACGTTCTCGTGACCACTACTGCCAGCAGACATGTACAGTGGCTACATTCCTACCAAGCCTTTCTCCAGTATCGCAGAAGGAACGTCCAGCTTCTCGTAGCTCTATTACACAACCTCTTTCGAACTCAGTGAGTGTTGATAATGGCGTCTTTGTCGCCTTAAAGGCATTCTCGATCGACATGAGCTCACCACATGCAATCTCAAAGGCAACTAACGCGTGTATTTAAAACGAACTTGATTTGCATCCTCATAGTGGTGCTATTAGCGCCACTCATATGCGACATCGCGAAATTTGGAACAGACACCGCCTTTCAGATGTAGACCCACGTCTAACGATTTTGGTTTATGTCGTACAATTACACGGTACTTTTTTTTCGTCAGTGTATTCAAAAATACACTACTGGCCATTAAAATTGTTACACCACGAAGATGACGTGCTACAGACGCGAAATTTAGCGGACAGGAAGAAGAGGCTGTGCTATGCAAATGATCATATCATTCACACAAGGTTGGCGCCGGTGGCGATACCTACAACGTGCTGACATGAGGAAAGTTGCCAACCGAATTCTCATACACAAACAGCAACAGCACTTGACCGGCGTTTCCTGGTGAAACGTTGTTGTGATGCCCCGTGTAAGGAGGAGAGATGCGTACAGTCACGTTTCCGACTTTGATAGAGGTCGGATTGTAGCCTATCGCGATTGCGGTTTATCGTATCGCGACGTTGCTGCTCGCGTTGGTCGAGATCCAATGACTGTTAGCAGAATATGGAATCGGTGGGTTCAGGAGGGTAATACGGAACGCAGTGCGGGATGCCAACAGCCTCGTGTCACTAGCAGTCGAGATGGCAGGCGTCTTATCCTCATGGCTGTAACGGTTCCTGCAGTCACATCTAGATCCCTGAGTCAACAGATGGGGACGTTTGCAAGACAAGAACCATCTGTACGAACAGACGACGTTTGGAGCAACACGGACTATCAGCTCGGAGACCATGGCTGCGGTTACCCTTGACGCTGCATCACAGACAGGAGCGCCTGCAATGGTGTACTCAACGACGAACCTGGGTGCAAGAATGGCAAAACGTCATTTCTTTGGATGAATCCAGGTTCTGTTTGCAGCATCATGATGGTCGCATCCGTGTTTGGCGACATCGCGGTGAACGCACAATGGAAGCGTATATTTGTCGTCGCCATACTGGCGTATCACCCAGAGTGATGGTATGGGGTGCCATTGGTTACACGTCTCGGTCACCTCTTGTTCGCACTGACGGCACTTTGAACAGTGGACGTTACATTTCAGATGTGTTACGACCCGTGGCTCTACCCTTCATTCGATCCCTGCGAAACCCTACATTTCGGCAGGATAATGCACAACCGCATGTTGTAAGTCCTGTACGGGCCTTTCTGGATACAGAAAATGTTCGACTGCTGCCCTGGCCAGCACAGTCTCCAGATCTCTCACCAATTGAAAACGTCTGGTCAATGGTGGCCGAGCAACTGGCCCGTCACAAGACGCCAGTCACTACTCTTGATGAACTGTGGTATCGTGTTGAAGCTGCATGGGCAGCTGTACCTGTACACGCCATCCAAGCTCTGTTTGACTCAATGTCGAAGCCTATCAAGGCCGTTACTACGGCCAGAGGTAGTTGTTCTGGGTAATAATTTCTCAGGATCTATGCACCCAAATTGCATGAAAATGTAATCACATTTCAGTTCTAGTATAATATATTTGTCCAATGAATACCTATTTATCATCTGCATTTCTTCTTCGTGTAGCAATTTTAATGGCCAGTAGTGTATTTTAACATCGTAATGTGACGGTGGCGTGCCGTTCTGTTGGACGACGAGCCGGCGGCGCGCAGTGTGAATGGTGACGGTGTGTCTGCGCAGATGAACGTGTCGTGCGTGGAGTGCGGCCCGCCGCCGGACGCGATCCTGCACATCCCGCCGCCGCCGCTGCCCACGTTCCTGCAGCGCGCGCTGGCGCACGACACAGACGCGGCCGCCGCCGCCGCCGCCGCAGCCGCCGAGGGGCAGCCCGCCTGCGCGGCGCCCTGCGCCTTCACGGACACGCCCGCCGTCGAGTACGTCGAGCTGCCCCGCCAAGGTAACGCCTCCTCGCTGTCCGACCGCATCCTTCCACAACGGTAGATCTGGAACACACAATATACGTCCTGTTTCGTACAGATTCGTCCGATTTCACATGCTGAGCCACACCACCGAAAAAATTCTCCTATCGTAGCACAAAAGGATGAATATCCTGCTGTGTATTGAAAGTCTCCGACTGAAAAGTGGGGTACCAGCTGCCTCGTTCTACCTTCCTCAGCACCTTTAAAAAATTTTAGCATGCGAACATATTCGCGCGCTTTTCAACGTGCGACTCACCTCTCATTCCCACAAGCTCCCCTAACAGTAACTCGCTCATCCTACAAGCCCATCGCTATAGGTTGCTCATAACCACCCACTCACACTTGTCTGTTCTCACTCACTCTTTCAGCCCAACTCGTTGTCATTTTGTCTTTGTGTCTCTGTAACTGTCACTGTTCCCTGCTTCACAGCCACAATTCCCTTTGTTCTGTTTTACTAATACTGTCTACTCTGACTGTCACCCTCCCTCTTGCTCTCTCTCACTGCTACTATCTCATTCATCCCTTCCCACTGCTGACGTATCTTCCCACTGTCACTACCCCTCTCTTCCTCGTTGTCACCGTCACAGACTCTGTCTCTCATTATCACTGGCTATCACTTTCTCCTTCTCTATATTCCTCTCTCACTAGAACTGTCTCCTTCACTCTTTTCCTAGCATTGTTCTGTCACTGTCAACTATGTTCCACTGCCACTGTGTCCCTCTCTTTCTCTCACACTGCCATTGTCTCCTTCTCACTTTCTAAACCTCATCCACTGTCTACTATCTTCCAGTAATTGTCACTTTTCCGTCTATTTGCCACTGCCAGTGTCTTCTTCACTCTCAGCGTAAAAAAAAAAGAAAAAAAAACAAGAAAGTGTTTAAGAAAAATTTTAAACGTACTGAGGAAAGTAGAACGAGGCTGCTGGTACCTCAGTTTTCAGTCAGAGTCTTTTAAATAAACAGAAACATATTCGCATTTTTGCGTCCCAATAGTTGCATATTTCCACTGGCCCCTTCTTTTCCCTGCTGCACCAAGGCACGAGACTCATGCGAAAGGAAATGTATTGGGCAGAAAAATTTAGGTAGTTTACTTATGTGAAATTCAAACGACACAAAGCTAATTTTACATCTCAGACCTGATTTTACGCGCACAAAAATTCTGCAAGTGCTTCGGTACTACAACATATGGTGTCCAGAACCCTTCAGAAGGCAAGGACACACTTTATAGCGTACGATTATTGCTCCGTGCTACATCACTTTATAAATTAAGTTTTCGCCTTATACCGGATTTTAGGTGCTTATTTTACGTGTACCAATAGGGTAACTTCGAACATCTGTATCTCGCAAACGGGTAAAGATATCAAGAAAACTTTCAAGGCTGTTCGAGTTAGGAATTTTAGGAATACATCGTAAAAATTACAGCCATTTGCTGTTCATAGGCATCTTCGAATTCGCAGCTCGACTTTCGTACCCAAAATCCGTGTTTTTGGAGTGTTTCCCAGTAATGGATAAAGACTTTTGAAAACTGGAAGATGGTACTTCCAGATAATAGCCTAGAGGCTATACAGTTAAAATTTGAGCAATTTTCTGCGGTTATTTACTATTTTGATTTCGCATCACATCATATTTTACGAGCATATTTTATGTGTAAAAGTGCAGTAAATTTGGACTTCTGTTTCTTGGAAACAGATAAAGATATCAAGACAATTTTCAAGGATGTTTCAGATCGGGATCTTAGGAATATACCGTAAAAATTACAGCCATTTTCTCTCCATAGGCGTCTTTGAATCCGCGGCTCAGTTTTGATATCCAGAAACCAGGTTTTTGGTGTGTTTATCGATAGCGGAAAAACCTTTTTAAAAAGGGGAAGATGACACATTTAGATGAATGCCTAGATAATATAACCTAAAACTTTGAGCTATTTTATTCGGCCGTTTATTATTTATATTTTGTCTCACAATAAATATCATGTGCGTTTTTTACGTGTATAAGTAAACATGAACTACTGTATCTCGGAAACGGTTAAAGATATCAGCCAAATTTTCAAAGCTGTTAAGATCGGAATCTCAGGAAAATATCGTAGAAATTTCAGCCTTCTGCAGTGTATAGCCGTCTTCGAATCTGCTGTTCGCTTTTGGTTATAGGCACTGAAAGCTGGCTAAAGTCGTATATAAGCTCAGACGAAATTTTTGCGAAGAACCTAACCGTGTTCCGAAAAGATAGGCTAAACACGGTTGCGGTGCCGTGTTTGTTGCTGTTAGAAGTGGTTTAACTTGTCGCGAAATTGAAGTAGATACTTTCTGTGAGTTAGTATGGGCAGAGGTGATTGTTGGCAACCGGAATAAAATAATAATTGGATCCTTTCACCGACCTCCCAGTTCAGATGGTACAGTTGCTGAAAGGTTCAAATAAAACTTGAGTTTGATTTAAAACACGTACCCGAGTCATAAGATGATAGTTGGTGATGACTTCAGTTTACCCTCGATATGTTGGCGAAAATACATGTTTAATTCCGTAGGTACGCATAAAATATCATCCGAAATTGTGCTAAACGCATTCTCTGAGAATTATTTCGAGCAGTTAGTTCATGAGCCCACGAGAATAGTAAACGGTTGTGAAAACACACTTGACCTCTTAGCAACAAATAATCCTGAGTTAATAACGAGCATCAAAACCGATCTAGGGATTAGTGAACACAGGGTTGTCGTAGCGAGATTGAATATTGTAATCCCCAAATCCTCGAAAAATATACCTATTCAGAAAAGCAGATAAAAATTCACTTGACGCCTTCCTGAGAGACAATCTCTACTCATTCCAAATTAATAATATAAGTGTAGACCAGATGTGGCTTAAATTCAAAGAAATAGTATCAGTAGCAGTTGAGAGGTTTACACCAAATAAACTAACAAACGACGGAACTGATCCTCCTTGGTACACAAATCGGGTTAGAACACTGTTGCAGAAACAACGAAACAAACATGACAAATTTAAACAGACGCAAAATCCCCAAGATTGGCGATCATTTACAGAAGCCCGAAACTTAGCGCGGAGTTCAATGCGAGACGCCTATAACAGTTTTCACAACGAAACTTTGTCTCGAAACCTGGCAGAAAATCCAAAGAGATTCTGGTCGTATGTGAAGTATTTTAGCGGTAAGAAACAATCAATGCCTTCTCTGAGCGATAACAATGGAGATACTATCGAAGACAGTGCTGCCAACGCAGATTTACTAAACACAGCCTTCCGGAATGCCTTCACAAAAGAAGATGAGGTAAATATTCCAGAATTCGAATCGAGAACAGCTGCCAACACGAGTAACGTAGAAGTAAATATCCTCGGAGCAGTGAAGCAACTCAAATCACTTAATAAAAGCAAGGTCCATACTGTATACCAATTAGGTTCCTTTCGGAGTATGCTGATGCATTACCTCCATACTTAACAATCCTATATTACCGTTTGCTCGACGAAAGATCCGTACCCAAAGACTGGAGAGTTGCACAGGTCACACCAATATTCAAGAAAGGTAGTAGGAGTACTACACTACATTACAGGCCCATATCGTTAACGTCGATATGCAGCAGGATTTTAGAACATATATTGTGAATTACCTCGAAGGAAACGGTCTATTGACACACAGTCAACATGGGTTTAGAAAACATCGTTCCTGTGAAACACAACTTGCTCTTTACATGAAGTGCTAAGTGCTATTGACAAGGGATTTCAGATCGATTCCGTATTTCTGGATTTCCGGAAGGCTTTTGACACTGTACCACACAAGCGGCTCGTAGTAAAATTGCGTGGTTATGGAATATCGTCTCAGTTATGTGACTGGATTTGCGATTTCCTGTCAGAGAGGTCACAGTTCGTAGTAATTGACGGAAAGTCATCGAGTAAAACAGAAGTGATTTCAGGCGTTCCCCAAGGTAGTGTTATAGGCCCTTTGCTGTTCCTTATCTATATAAACGATTTCGGAGACAATCTGAGCAGCCGTCTTCGGTTGTTTGCAGATGACGCTATCGTTTGTCGTCTAATAAAGTCATCAGAAGATCAAAACAAACTGCAAAACGATTTAGGAAAGATATCTGAATGGTGCGAAAAGTGGCAGTTGACCTTAAATAACGAAAAGTGTGAGGTCATCCACATGAGTGCTAAAAGGAACTCGTTAAACTTAGGTTACACGATAAATCAGTCTAATCTAAAAGCCGTAAATTCAGCTAAATACCTAGGTATTACAACTACAATCAACTAAAATTGGAAAGAACACATAGACAATGTTGTGGGGAAGGCTAACCAAAGACTGCGTTTTATTGGAAGGACACTTAGAAAATATAAAAGACCTACCAAGGAGACTGCCTACACTACGCTTGTCCGTCCTCCGTTAGAATACTGCTGCGCAGTGTGGGATCCTTACCAGGTAGGACTGACGGAGTACATCGAAAAAGTTCAAAGAAAGGCACCACGTTTTGTATTATCGCGAAATATAGGAGAGAGTGTCACAAAAATGATACAGGATTTGGGCTGGAAATCATTAAAAGAAAGGCGTTCTCCGGTGCGACGGAATCTTCTCACGAAATCCTGCCTCGGGCATGGATGTGCTTGATGTCCATGTCCTTAGGTTAGTTAGGTTTAGGTAGTTGTAAGTTCTAGGGGACTGATGACCTCTGATGTTAAGAGCCATTTGAACCATTTTGAACAAACGCAAGAAAACTTCCACATCCAGAAAGCCATAGTAGAAAACAAACATGCGATAAATGAACAAACACACATCAGCACAGGCCCCCTACTACACTTAATAAAGGAAATGATAAGATAAAACAAAAAAAAACTCTTTCCCCTTCACCTTCTGGACACACACACACACACACACACACACACACACACACACACACACACACACAGCCCACAAAAAGAAATTGTATCACACCAAAATACACATACACAAAATTATATCACACCAAAACACACACACACACACACACACACACACACACACATACATACACACACACGCACACACGCACACACACACACACACACACACACGCGCGCGCGCGCACAAATGTGTACACGAACAGATCACAGATACTTCAATAATTACACTCGAAAGTTTGGCAATAACATTCGATCTTTAGCAAAAACATTTGACAGTCGGCAACAGAAATCAAAACACTGCACTGAAACAAGCGTTCAGTTCATAGTGCTGTGGAATGGGGAAAAAACCGCAAATTGGCATTCATAAGAAGAAGAACAACACCAAAAATGAAACAGGAGCGTAATACGTAAGAAATTGTCCATGCAACATGTAAGTACAGTTCAAAACATTACCACTTAATAGGAAATACCAACCACCAGAACTGTTTATAGCCTATAGGTACAGTGACAAAAATTGTTAATTAAGTAGCAAACATATGTACATATTCCAGGCCACCGATGATGCCTTGCAGGAAATAAAGGCGAAACGCGTATGGCACTAAAATTGCGTTTTATTCAGTTGCTGTCAGACGGTCCATAAGTAAAATTTATCAATATACCGTAATAACGTTTTTTGTGTTTTCTCGAGAACAGCCTATGATCTAAATGGTGCCTCCATAAATCTCTTAAAGCACGCCGTATGCCACATCTAATGCAAAAAGAACCACCAGATCTGCTGCATTTGTCTAAGCTGGAGGAAATGTGCGACATTCAAACTTTTACCTGTACAAGGTATGATAGTTACAGTGTGACGATCCTTCTGTCTCTACCCCAAGGGCTACCCGAAACACTTGACCCTAATTTTCCATCACCAACAGATACCGAGGTATAAGCAGCGATAAAATCCCGTTTTTATGCACATGCGCACCGATGACTTCTGGCCAGCGCAAGAATGAATGCCGCGTTGTAGCGCTGCGGGCACGTCACGTACATTATCGGATCAAAAGTATCCGATGTATATGGAGTGTGTCTACCCATCGCCCTTATGACGGGTTGGACTCTACTGGAAACACTTTCAATGATGTGGCTGAATGTCTGTGAAGAAATACTGGCCCATTCCTCCTCAAGAGCCAAAACCAGAGAAGTTAGTTATGTTGGACACTAGCGTCTGGAGTGAAGTCTACATTCTAGCTCATTCCAGACGTATTAAGTTAAGATCGGGGCTCTGAGCATGCCGGTCCATTTCAGGAATGTTATTGTCCACAGACCATTGCCTTACAGATGTTGCATAACGACAGGGTGTCTTCTCACAGTGATAACAACAGTCGTCGTCCCCGAACTGTTCTTCTGCTGTACGGTGTCTACAGTGCTGTAAAATACGTTCATATCCTTCAGCCTTTAACGTTTTCTTAAGTGCAATAATGGGACAACAACCTAACTACGAGAAACACCCTCATACCGTAGTACAACTTCCTGCGTTATTTCACAGTAGGCACTACACATGACGTCAGGTACCGTTGCCCATGCATCCGCTAAATTCAAACACCTCAATCTGATAATCCGGCAGTAAAGCGTGATTCTGTCCAGTGGCGCCGCTGTTTACACCACCTCAAGCGTCGCTTAGCGTTGACTACGGAAATGTGTGGCTTGTGAGAGCTACTCGACCATTGTACGCCATTCATTGTAACTTGTTACAAACAGTCAACGTGCTGGATGGACTGCTAGCAGCTATTTGGATCTTCCTTCCGCGGATTTCGTGCGGTTTCTTACAACCCCCTTCCGCATTGTTCGGCTGTCCCTGTCCGTCAGTACATGACGACTGCCTGGTCTCGGTTTAGCTGCGGTCGTTCCTCCGTATTCCGTCTTACAGTCAATTCACCAACAGTCGAATACGGCAGCTTTAGAAAGGTTGAAATCTCCTTCATGTATTTGGTACTCACGTGACAGTTCACAGAACCATTCTGATGTTACTGCTTCCTCCCTGGCAGGGGAAACTCTGCATCACACCCCCTTCAGATTTAGTGGTAAGGTAGCCCAATGGATACCTCTTCAAAAGCTGAACACAGATAGGGCATGAAAACAGGAAGCAGGCTTACTGAACTACGAAAAATGAAGCAAACTGGAAACAGTGAAAGGTGCAAGCTCGAGACGTGTAGCAGTGATCGAATTTAACATGCCAGTAGACTTCAAGAAGACTATTATAAGCCGGCCGAAGTGGCCATGCGGTTAAAGGCGCTGCAGTCTGGAACCGCAAGACCGCTACGGTCGCAGGTTCGAATCCTGCCTCGGGCATGGATGTTTGTGATGTCCTTAGGTTAGTTAGGTTTAACTAGTTCTAAGTTCTAGCGGACTAATGACCTCAGCAGTTGAGTCCCATAGTGCTCAGAGCCATTTGAACCATTTGACTATTATAATTCCAATCCCAAACAAAGCAGGTGTTGACAGATGTGAAAATTACCGAATAAGTCACGGCTGCAAAATACCAACGCAAATTCTTTACAGACGAATGGAAAAACTGGTAGAAGCCGACCTCGGGGAAGATCAGTTTGGATTCCGTAGAAATATTGGAACACGTGAGGCAATACTGACCCTACGATTTATCTTAGAAGCTAGATTAAGGAAAGGCAAACCTACGTTTCTAGCATTTGTAGACTTAGAGAAAGCTTTTGAAGATGTTAACTGGAATACTCTTTTTCAAATTTTGAAGGTGGCAGGGGTAAAATAAAGGGAGAGAATAGCTATTTACAATTTGTACAGAAACCAGATGGCAGTTATAAGAATCGAGGGACATGAAAGGGAAGCAGTGGTTGGGAAGGGACTGAGACAGGGTTGTAGCCTCTCCGCGATGTTATTCAATCTGAATATTGAGCAAGCAGTGAAGGAAACAAAACAAAAATTCGGAGTATGTATTAAAATCCATGGAGAAGAAATAAAAACTTTGAGGTTCGCCGATGACATTGTAATTCTGTCAGATATAGCAAAGGACTTGGAAGAGCAGTTGAACGGAATGGATAGTGTCTTGGAAGGAGGATATAAGATGAACATCAACAAAAGCAAAACGAGGATAATGCAGTGTAGTCGAATTATGTCGGTTGATGCTGAGGGAATTAGATTAGGAAATGAGACACTTAAAGTAGTAAAGGAGTTTTGCTATTTGGGGAGCAAAATAACTGATGATGGTCGAAGTAGAGAGGAAATAAAATGTAGACTGGCAATGACAAGGAAAGCGTTTCTGAAGAAGAGAAATTTATTAACATCGAGTATAGATTTAAGTGTCAGGAAGTCATTTCTGAAAGTATTTGTATGGAGTGTAGCCATATAGGGAAGTGAAACATGGACGATCAATGGTTTGGACAAGAAGAGAAAAGAAGGTTTCGAAATGTGGTGCTACAGAAGAATGCTGAAGATTAGATGGGTAGATCACATAACTAATGAGGAGGTATTGAATAGAATTGCGGAGGAGTTTGTGTCACAATCTGACTAGAAGAAGGGACCGGTTGGTAGGACATGTTCTGAGGCATCAAGGGATCACCAATTTAGTATTGGAGGGCAGCGTGGAGGGTAAAAATCGTGGAGGGAGACCGAGAGATGAATACACTAAGCAGATTCAGAAGGATGTAGGTTGCAGTAGTTACTGGGAGATGAAGAGGCTTGAATAGGATACAGTAGCATGGAGAGCTGCATCAAACCAGTCTCAGGACTGAAGACCACAACAACAACAACATGTGGTGGTTATGTCGTTACGGTGTTGGACCCCGAAGAATGAGATCCGTGTTCAGATATCTCTCGTGCCCCAAATTTATGAACTGCCTTTCCAGTCCTTAACGTGTCTGTTCGCTATATTTAAATTCGTGTTTGTGCCGCGGGGTAACATCAATTTGCAACAGCGAGGTGCAACGAAGGGACCGCCACATGTACGTACTTCCTATGACAGTTGCGTTCCCTTTTGGAAATTTTGACTCTCGAATTCCTTTGTTGTAACACAGTTCACACCTCTTTATTTCTGTGAGAGGTCTATGCGGCGTGTTGCCTGCTGTCTCTATCCACCACATTTACTTGCAACAGTAATGTATTCTTACCACATGACTCATGTTCTATAACCTGTATATAGTGTGACAATGCCTATGGCTACAGAAGGAGAACAGACACGTCAGCAACCGGACGGACAGTTCTTAAATTTATGGAAAAAAGTGGGACGCGAGAGAGATTTGAACACGGATCTTCTGCTTGGCAGCCAAACATTGTGACTACACAACCATAACGCCGTCATTCTTGCGAGTCGCTCGATGTTGTACATCCTCTGCTTGGACCGTTCACTGTTTCTATTTTGCTTGTTTTTGCATCGTTCAGTACACCTTCTTCTTGTTTTCGCGCTTGATCTGTGTTCAGGTTTGGACGGGCTATCCACTGGGCCATTTTCCTACTAAATCTGAAGGGGCTGCGATGGGGAGTTCCTCTTGTGAAAACACTGTTCTATCCGTCTTCTCTTATACTGGCGGGTCTGCCTCTCGTCACATCTAACGACCAGTTACCTTTACATAGGGATTCCCTGATTCTTTTCGTCAGAAAGTGTACAACTCTGATCCTTCGAGTCTCCAAAGAATGAAACTCCCATTTATAAAACAGCTCCAAACATCTGATTATTTTACAAATAGGTTAATGCGTTAAATACTTAACGGTAAGCACGCAAGCGATGAAAACGTTTGGAAAATGTTTGAAATTATGCAGGAAGTTTGTTGGAAGTCGCTAAGTGCCATCATTATGAGACAATGGATGAATATAGTCGGTATAATTTGCACTCCATTTCAAGCAAGAGCAAGCATTTCACGCATCTCAGTAACAAGGAAGTAGTAAAATTTAAAAGTCATGTCTTATGTAGAAGTTTTACTTCACGGACAGCGAAATTTTTGTAAGTAACAAACCCTATTCCTTTCTTAATACTAAAGACAGTCCCAGGTTCCGGAAAGCTCTTTATTGGCTCAAAAACGATACGTTTATCCCGCGTGCTGCGTCAGGTTATCTGGAAGTACAATAAGAAATGGACATAATAAACAACCGGGCGTGGTCCTAGCCTGAGCTACAATACTGAGCACCGAAAACCAAAACCTAAATATGCAACACGTAAAGGGTAAGAAAGCATGTAAAAAGATATAATTACAGCCAAAAAGCGTTGGTCAAATACGGCTAAAATAGCCGGTAAACGAACGTGAAAAACACTTTAAGAGATGGTATAAAAACCACCAAGAATAAATCTACAGAAGAATACTTAAAAAGTGTAATCGTCTGTTTACCTCGTACGATGTGAGTCATCAGTCATAGCATCGCAGAGAAAAGCCACGTTCAAAAACTGTAACCATTGCGCCGAAGCAAACTGCTGGTGGCCGATCCGTGCACACACAGTGTATACACAGTACTGATAGAATCAGGGGCGAGTGATGGCGCTAGTAAAGACAACCACAATTACATGGCACCAAATGCAACTACAATGCCGTCAATGAAAAATCATTATAGTAGAGAGAATGAAATTCTTATAACCGAGCTACAAACACTTTGTGTAGGAAATAACTTGTATAAATATTATTACAGAATCCTGTTCAATACCTCAGTCATGGGGTTCAAGTATGCCAATATACACTACTGGCCATTAAAATTGCTACACCTCGAAGATGATGTGCTACAGAAGCGAAATTTAACCGACAGGAAGACGATGCTGTGATATGCAAATGATTAGCTTTTCAGAGCATTCACACAAGGTTGGCGCTGGTGGCGACACCTACAACGTGCTGACATGAGGAAAGTTTCCAACCGATTTCTAATACACAAACAGCAACAGCAGTTGACCGGCGTTGCCTGGTGAAACGTTGTTGTGATGCCTCGTGTAAGGAGGAGAAATGCGTACCATCACGTTTCCGACTTTGATAAAGGTCGGATTGTAGCCTATCGCGATTGCGGTTTATCGTATCGCGGCATTGCTGCTCGCGTTGGTCCAGATCCAATGACTGTCAGCAGAATGTGGAATCGGTGGGTTCAGGAGGGTAATACGGAACGCCGTGCTGCATCCCAACGGCCTCGTATCACTAGCAGGTAAGATGACAGGCATCTTATCCGCATGACTGTAACGAATCGTGTAGCCACGTCTGGATATCTGAGTCAACAGATGGGGACGTTTGCAAGACAACCGTCTGCACGAACAGTTCGAGGACGTTTGCAGCAGCATGAACTATAAGCTCGGAGACCATGGCTGCGGTTACCCTTGACGCTGCATCACAGACAGGAGCGCCTGCGATGGTGTACTCAACGACGAACCTGGGTGCACGAATGGCAAAACGTCATTTTTTCGGATGAATCCAGGTTCTGTTTACAGCAACCTGATGGTGGCATCCGTGTTTAGCGACAATGCACGAACGCACATTGGAAGCTTGTATTCGTCACCACCATACTGGCGTATCACCCGGCGTGATGGTATTGGGTGCCATTGGTTACACGTCTCGGTCACCTCTCGTTCGCATTGACGGCACTTTGAACAGTGGATGTTACATTTCAGATGTGTTATGACCCGTGACTCTACCCTTCATTCGATCCCTGCGAAACCCTACATTTCAGCAGGATAATGCACGACCGCATGTTGTAGGTCCTGTACGGGCCTTTCTGGATACAGAAAATGTTCGACTGCTGCCCTGGCCAGCACATTCTCCAGATCTCTCATCAATTGAAAACGTCTGGTCTATGGTGGCCGAGCAACTGGCTCGTCACAATATGCCAGTCACTACTCTTGATGAACTGTGGTATTGTGTTGAAGCTGCATGGACAGTTGTATCTGTACACGCCATCCAAGCTCTGTTTGACTCAATGCCCAGTCGCATCTAGGCCGTTATTACGGCCAGAGGTGGTTGTTCTGGGCACTGATTTCTCAGGATCTATGCACCCAAATTGCATGAAAATGTAATCACATTTCAGTTCTAGTATAATATGTTTGTCCAATGAATACCCATTTATCATCTGCATTTCTTCTTGGTGTAGCAATTTTAATGGCCAGTAGTGTATTATAGTGGAATAGAGAAGATTTAGAAACAGGAAGGAGAAATGCGCCAGAGATGTGTAGTACAGTAAATAGAGTGGGAAATCTGACAAACAATAAGAATATGAAGTACAAAGAATTATGCAATAAAGCATCCAAATCTAAGGTTGTCGGGAAAAATCATAACTGTAACCTACAACAAAACCTATAAATTAAAGTGCCTCCACAGTAAAATATTGTGCGCAGGAGGACGGGCTGGGAGGCATTTAAAGAAGAGCGCATTATCAGTAAAATTAAGTAAAATGACTAAATCAAAAACGTAACCTGTGCTTATGAAGAATACATAGGCCTACATGTTTAGTTTATAAGTTAAAATTTTCATAAGACACTGCTGTGAAAAGCAGAAACATTCAAGATAAAACACAAACTACAAATCCCAAGCACACTAAAGAGGGTTATGTTATTAAAAAAACCTGGATTCTTAAGGTAAAAACATGAAGAGGTAAATAGAAAACAAGCCTTACTAACTATAAATTTCGCAAGGACAGGTTCCGTTTTGTCTTTAGTCATTATACTTAATTTTACTGATAATGCCCTCTCCCTCCGGTGCCTCCCAGACCATCCTACTGTGCATAATACTTTATCAAGAAGGTAAGACTTGTTGTAGGTTCCTTTTATAAAATGTTTGACGTTTACAGTTTTGTCTTCTTTTATACTGAAGATTTCGGATCACGACAGCACAACTTCGGAGGCTATCCGTTTTAGTATTATAAATTAATTATGTTTTGGTCCACGTGATCTTGACAATTGCTGGCGCTCTTTTAGTTCTGATCACTCTGCATAAAAAAATTAATGTTTTTTCCTGACAAACTCTCCCGTTTATGTGCTATCATGCGCAAAAGTATCCGAACGACTTGAACTGCGTTTCGCCTGATTTGCATGCAGCCCACAGAACGTAGCTGTCTTGCACGTCTTCTAATCCCTTTGCAGTACAGTCGTCTCACTATACAAACTGGATACCTCAAGTGACCACTAGAGAATAGTGTTTTTAAGGTAATCAGTCAAGTTTCAAATCAAGACCATGATGTTGCAAATACGGGGGAAACGTGTCATTATAGATGACACAGACCTTGTAAACTCATTTTTATTACTGTAAGGGTCATTTCAAGATCACTATCACACTCAGTAAAATCTTGGTTAACTAACTCCGTCACATAGGTCAATCCAGCAATCTTTATACAAAATTAAATTTTTTTACGAACTAGAAGACTATTTTTGTACTGGACTAGGATTAGAACACACATTCGTGCCTTTCGTAGAGACCTAGAAGAGTTTGCAGTCTTGGAGAAAACAACGAAGTGATCGAACTATATTGTTCGGCGTGGGTCAGATACCAAGAAAGAGGAGATCCAAATTCGAATCCTCGACCAGCACCAAATTTTTAAACGTCTCAAGATCGCATAAAATAAGAGCCCTGTGACCTGAAGTGAACATTGGCTCATTAACTAAAATAACGTTTATAATGAAAGGGACCTCATTGGCGACAGGGTCTCTTTTTGCCGCGACTTCCGTCTCTGCTATGGCCCAACCTATGCCGACTCTCCAGCACTTGATAGCCAAGCGATAGGATATCTGTAACGCGGATTCTGAACTGCGGTGCAACCGGATGTTCATCACTTGGTATTACTGGACGAGAAAGGGATCTGTTCCTATTTGTTCAAAATATATTACGGAAGGCCAAGTTTGCTGTATTCGTGATTGGGTAGTAACATACGATGCACTTAGCTTACAAATTAGACAAAGCGAAAAAAATTCAATTCTCCATTAACTGGTTATATGCGCAGGCTTCTGACACGGAAATAATGCTAGCCTCACGTCAGCAGCCTGTAAGGAGGCTTATAGCCGTCATAGCCTGGATTCGAAGCAATTTTGAAGTTTTTACTATTTCAAGAAATCTCCTAATCGAGAATACCATAGCAAAGCATGAAGTTACCAAATACTTAGATTATTATTGCCATTGTTGCTATTAACTTCCTCATTCAGCTGCTTCTACACGCCTGCCTAAAGGAAACATTTAATGCTGCTTGGTCATTTTAAGAAGCAGTTGCTCAAAAACATGTAAATCTTCAGTTCGCAGCAAATGGTTGCGGCGTTCTGTGGCAAGTGGACCGTCAGAAGTAGTTATTCAGTTCTTTAAACGTCTAGGGAACCCTTTTGAAGTTAATATCGTACATCTCCAATTATTCGTAGAGTACATTAAAACTAAATTAACTGATGAAGACGTTACTTCAAACCAGAAATTGCGATACTTTACTTCATTTACTTGCACTTAGCAAAGACACCTGTAAAATACTAGACACCACGTTCAAAGCAGTACGATGCTAATGTCTTCTATTAAATGTCAGCATCATTCTCTCCAGATGACTTGGTCGGCGTCACGTATTTCAAGTAGTACAGGGAAGAAAATATTGCAAAAGATCAATTTGTTCTCAGTTCCGATAAACTCATTTTACGTTGCCCACGTTCACTTTTCGTGGAATTACTCCAACTGTAGTATCCACATCAAAAATGTAGAAAAATATTTCAACGTCGCAAAACTTACATGTATCTCAGTGGCCTTACACTTCGTCACCAACCAGAAATTCTAGCTGTGTGGAACACCAGTGCCAGCAAAGTGTTGTAACGAAAACTGAGTACCTCTGCTCTCTCCCACCGGAATATACGCAGGTGACATATTGGGCTCTATAACGATACTGCAACAGTAATTTCGTGCGCAAGTAATGCATACGAATTGCAGAATTTATTAGTGCCGTGGCTACCAGTTCTGTATATTCCTGACCTAAACTGGTTCTGCGTCGTTTCTGGCCCAAGGTACGGCAGCGTCATACTAACACGAACAGTGTGCTTGTACTGCCAACTTCATTGTTCGTTTAGCTCGATTTTGTAATCACTGAAATGAAAGTCGCATGACCTTCCAACATGTTTTATTTCGTTCCTTATTTTCTTGTAGGAGATTAGTTTTCTGGTAAGTTTGTTCCCTTCTAACCAGCGAAATACGGCAAAATGCGGCCAGTAATCGCTTCACAAACCGTTTAATCTTAAAACATGTTAAGCAGCAATGTTCACAACTTAAGCGAATAAGAAATGCACATTGCCCATATACGGAAAGGTTTAAGAACAAAGGCTGCACAGTCTAGGCCAGACCGACCTTTTCGTCTCATGGGACTATGCTGTAGTTTGTCTAAGAGGTATCGCACGTTGTGTTCCTGTAGCTGTGGAAACCACTAGTTGAAACCGAGATTAACATGTACCGGTATGGTACTGCTAAAAATACACAACGATTAGCAACTGAAGGCTGAGTTCATTCTCACACTGTGGTGTACTTATAACAGGGAAACCATGGGAGACCGTTTGTCCTCGCCTTCCTCCAGTGAGCACAGGAAGCCATATACACAAATGTCTACAGTACTACGCGAACTTTGAACGTTACAATTGACATTGTCTTCCTATAATAACAATTCTTTGTTTATAACGAATTAAAATTCGTAGAAGCGGCAGAATACCGAACCCAATAACAGAAGATTACCAACTCACTGCTTTATCTACACTACTGTCCTCCCACTTGTATGATGCGCTATTACGGACGTTTGTGGTGTAACATGAGAGGTAGCACAGTTGACTAAAGTGCAATACCTAGAGCAACGTGACGTTCATGACAACGTAAATCTACATTTTACCTGTAATCTCTGAAAACGATATCATTTTTAATTACTATGTATGATGCTTAGAGACAATACACATTTATACGAAACTCTGAACAGTACTCACAAGTAATTAATTTATTAAACCTTTTTTCAAAGCATCTAAATGGGAGCGAATTTGACTTCTGAGTCGCAGGAAGTGCTCTGCAGCTTGTATCGCACTTCGTTTCCTTCTGTCTTGCAGTAGGCCCTTACTTGAGAAATGTCACAGTTCAGGTTGGCTGGCAGCTTTTCTAAGAGCTCTTTGCGGTGTGGGGGAGTAGCCATGTATGTGAAAAACGGCATTCCATTTGAGTCAATTGATGTTTCAAAGTACTGCACTGAAAAGGTGTTTGAATGCTGTGCAGGTGTGGTTAAATTTAATGGAGCTAGACTTCTAACTGTTGTTATTTATAGATGCCCAGAATCCGATTTCACAATATTTTTGCTAAAGCTAGAGGAGGTTCTTGGTTCACTTTATAGGAAATACAAAAAGTTAGTTATATGTGGTGACTTCAACATTAATTGTATAAGTGATTGTGCAAGGGAAAGGATGCTGGTAGATCTTCTTAATTCATATAATCTTATGCAAACCGTATTCTTTCCAACGAGAGTGCAAGGGAACAGTAGAACAACCATAGACAACATTTTTGTTCATTCCTCATTACTAGAAGGGGATTCTGTTAGCAAAAAGGTGAATGGCCATTCAGATCATGATGCACAAATTTTAACTCTAAAAGATTTTTGTGCTGTAACACATGTTAAATATAGTTATCAACTGTTTAGGAAAGCTGATCCAGTTAATGTATAGACCTTTGTAAACCTTATCAAGGAACAAGAGTGGCAAGATTTTTATAGCGCTGATACAGTAGATGATAAATATAATGCTTTTCTGAAGAATTTTCTAGTGCTCTTTGAAAGTTGCTTTCCGTTAGAATGTTCAAAACAGAGTACTAGCACAAACAGGCAGCGTGGGTGGCTGACTAGAGGGATAAGAATATCTTGTAGAACAAAGTGGCAATTATATCAAAACGTTAGAAACAGGTAAAATCTAAATGTAGCAGCCCATTACACACAGTATTGTAAGGTGCTTAAAACAGTTATTAGGAAGGCAAAACGTATGTGGTGTGCAGATAGGATAAAATTAAAACCATATGGTCAGTCGTAAAGGAAGTGGCTGGTCTGCAGAGACAGGTCGAGGATATAGAATCAGTGCGTAGTGCGAATGTCCGTGTTACTGATAAGTCGCATATATGTACAGTATTTAATAATCACTTTCTGAATATAGCAGGTGAACTAAATAGAAACCTAGTCCCAACAGGGAATCATATAGCGCTCTTAGAAAAAAGTGTTCCGAGACTGTTACCTGAAATGCTCCTCCATGATACTGACAAGAGGGAGATTGAGTTAATAATTAAATCATTAAAGACCAAGAACTCTCATGGATATGACGGGGTATCTAGCAGAATACTGAAGTATTGTTCTATGTATGTTAGCCCAGTACTTAGCCATATCTGTAACTTTTCCTTTAGGAGTGGTCGGTTTCCTGACCGATTAAAGTACGCGTTAGTGAAGCCACTTTATAAAAAGGGAGACAGGGATAATGTTGACAATTTTAGACCTATTTCTATGCCATCGGTGTTTGCTAAAGTTATCGAGAAGGTTGTATATACAAGGTTACTGGAGCATTTAAATTCACATAATTTGCTGTCAAATCTACAGTTTGGTTTTAGAAATGGTTTAACAACTGAAAATGCTATATTCCCTTTTCTCTGTGAGGTTTTGGACGGATTAAATAAAAGGTTGCGAACGCTAGGTGTTTTCTTTGATTTAACGAAGGTTTTTGACTATGTTGACCACAAAATATTACTGCAGAAGTTGGACCATTATGGAGTAAGGGGAGTAGCTTACAATTGGTTCGCCTCTTGCTTTAAGAACAGAAAGCAGAAGGTAATTCTCCGAAATATTGAGAGTGGTAGTGATGTTCAGTCCCAATGGGGCACTGTTAAGTGGGGCGTTCCCCAAGGGTCGGTGCTGGGGCCACTGCTGTTTCTTATTTATATAAATGATATGCCTTCTAGTATTACAGGTGATTCAAAAATATGTCTGTTTGCTGATGACACCAGCTTGGTAATGAAGTATCTTGTGTGTAATATTGAAACAGTATCAAATAATGTAGTTCATGAAATAAGTTCATGGTTTGTGGAAAATAATTTGATGCTAAATCACAGTGAGACTCAGTTTTTACAGTTTCTAACTCACAATTCAACAAGAACCGATATTTTGATCAGACAGAATGGGCATATTATAAGAGAGACGGAACAGTTCACGTTCCTAGGCGTTCGGATAGATAGTAAGCTGTTGTGGAAAGCCCATGCCCAGGATCTTGTTCAGAAACTAAATGCTGCTTTATTTACCATTAGAACAGTATCTGAAATAAGTGACAGTTCAACACGAAAAATAGTCTACTTCGCATATTTTCATACGCTTATGTCGTGTGGTATTATTTTTAGGGTAATTCTTCTGGTTCAAAAAGGGTGTTTTTGGCTCAAAAACGGCCTGTTCGAGCTATATGTGGTGTAAGTTCGAGAACCTCTTGTCGACCCCTATTAAAAGATCTGGGAATTCTGACATTGCCCTCACAGTATATATTTTCTTTAATGTCGTTTGTTGTTAGCAATATGAGCCTATTTCCAAGAGTTAGCAGCTTTCACTCAGTTAATACCACGCAGAAATCAAATCTGCATGTAGAATGCACTTCCTTGACTCTTGTGCAGAAAGGAGTGCAGTATTCTGCTGCATCCATTTTCAATAAGCTACCACAAGAACTCAAAAATCTTAGCAGTAGCCCAAACTCTTTTAAGTCTAAACTGAAGAGTTTCCTCATGGCTCACTCCTTCTATTCTGTCGAGGAGCTCCTGGAAGAGCTAAAAAATTAAGCAAATTCCAGTGTGACATTGTTGATTTTCTTTATTTAAACTTACGACTTGTCGCCTGAATATGTTTTTTATATTTCATTTTATCTGTTTCTACTATCGTGTTATAATTTCATGTATTGATTCGTTCCATGACCATGGAGACTTCTCCTTAATTTGGTCCCACAGAACAATAAATAAATAAATAAAATAAATAAATAAAAAAGGAATGTCGCATTCATGCACCTTATGAAGACGAATACTGAACCCGCAGTATTTCCCGTGCCCTAGGGTACAGAAAGTCTACGATACATCTCTGAGGATGGCGGAGGGAGACCTCGTCAACCGCCCTGAATCTCCACGGGCTATCACGGAGGATCAAGACAACAGTCTACTCCACTGCAGTGACGAAGACTCTTTCAGAACTAACACAGAAATTAGAAACATCGTCCAGATAAATGTTAGCATATAGACCATTCGCCGTCGTCTCAACGAGAAAGGAAGGTATGGACGAAAAGCAGCGGTTAAGGAAATGTTGAAGAAGCAAGATAAGGCTGCCAGATTAAACCACTTTCGTACTGGGAGAATGTTATATTTACGGTGGAGAAGTTATTTTCTACTGCACCAAATACTTCAATCCATATATCTCGACCAAGTGGAGCGACATTCGATAGCAAATATGTCCATCAGAGTCAATGGTGTCGCCGAACTGCAGTCACAGCATGGGGATAATTATCAGTAAGTGTTTGCTGCGTTTTGTCGCAACTGGACCATCCATTTTCTCGTCATTAGTACTGGGAAATATTGGATAACGTAACGACTTTCGTCTATTCGTCTGAGATTTTCTGGAGGCAAAATAATCTTCCAACATGACCGTTCTCGTGTCCACGCATGTAACTGTGTAAAACACTGGTTTCAAACAAACGGTGACCTTGATCTGTTAGACTGGCCTCCCAAAGGTGCTGACCTCAGCCCCACAGTGGACGTAGGGACAAGTGGATTACAAAATGAAACGAATTATGTTTGAGGTCCCATAAGAACGACAAGTTATGCAGATGTGTGACATCTAATTTAAGAAATAAGCAATGGAGTGGACTCGAACGAGCGACTTTCTCTTTACAGAGTACAAAGCTTACCACTTGACCACGAGCAGATACGTTTTCGTAACAGCTTGAGAAGACTGACGGACCTTCCTACGTACACTTCCACATCCCAAAATATCGCCAGATCGTGCTTATGGCCGGGCTGAGGGGTGGTCGGAAAAATGGCCACCTTTAGTGAAGGACTCGGACTTGGTCTCTGTGGTGGCCGGCCGTCGGCTAAGATTTATTTCTAGTACTGTACTTTTTATTTCTAATGCTGTACTTTCTTGCAATCTCGATGAAATATTCTGAATGGCTTCCTTTTAAGATGTGACACTAAGTAAGTAAAATTCATTCTTTGAACCCAGATTTTACGTTTGGCACCTACGCTACGATTGCTCTCTAATGTCACATTCCGAGTAATCTTCATTAGTAAACATGCTCGTAATAAAAAAATATATATATCACAACAGTGCCATGTTGGCTTAGGGGTAACATTTTCGATTTCCATTGCGCTAGTTGGTAATGCGAGTCGGTTCGGATCTCGGCGGAAAAAAGCTGCGGTTTGGAAGTCTTTCTCTCGTTTCCTTTACTCTAACTACAAACTGCCAAAACGAAATACAGTAACTAAATCATACGACAAGCTCTGCTTCATAAGTCATCTCATGAACTCTGTTCAGTACATTATAGGAGTGACTAGAAATGTCTTTTTGTAAATTCTGAGTTACTTCACAAGGAGCACTCGGAAATAGCCCAAAGGGACCATTAATGGCAGTAATTTGTGTGTTGCTTGTCATTTAGGGAATCGTCACCCGAGGCAAACGGTACGGAAGCAATGAACATACTGAGGCAAATCTGGAGGTGAAAATTGTATTGAATAGCAGAATTGCACGCTTTTTCATATCTTTCTTTTTGTATCTGCTTCAGAAAAGATACACTTCCTTCTAAATATAAATTTTCATTCCTGTGTAACATATTTGACCCATTTCACAACTGCACCTGGAACGCAGTTTTCTTTCATTACATCAAACTTCCATCGTAAGATAGAAATGAGTAGTGCACAATTGAACTGCATTTTCTGGTACATTTCAATCATGGTAATAGAATATATGCTTCTGCACGAGCAGTTGCCACATGACTAAGTTTGCCATCACTGTGTCGAAATTTTATGACACTTGCGTTAGCAGCTATGAATTCCTCACACTCCCCCCACACTGCATCTCCAAAACAAGAAGATCTGATAAAACCTAGCAGAATACCAACTGTGTCGCTTCCAGTTAGATTAGTTCTTCGTAACTCCGTTCATGGAATTCAAAATTAGATGGACTCTCTGCATTACCGGCGAAGAGGCAACGCGTCGCTTCCGCTCGGTGTATCACCTCTTTTTCACGCAAAAGGAGTGACGTTACAGACCATAACTCATTCGCGGTTGGAAGAGTGGCATAATGGTTAAGGCGATCAGTGGCTACTCCACAGGTGGGAGATTCGCATCCTGTCACTTCTACGAATATTAATTCATGGTTTGAGTTATTAGTTCAGGAGTACAACGAGAATTATTAAGTGTTCATGATTTTAAAGAATTCATAGGTATCTAACTGAGTATGAAGCGGAACCAAACGCTGGACTACGTCTACATCTCCAGTTTTCCATCACTTTTTCTCTTTATGTATTGTGTTTTCTGTTTGACATTAAAAGAAAATGATATCTCCTTTGTCCTTTCGTCGGTATTGGCGTCCTGTCTGCATGTAAATAATGGGACCACAAATTAATATGATACTTCTTCCCGACTTAAAAAAATAAATACTTCTCTTTAATGCCTTAATGGCAATCACACCATGCGCCATGTGATACGAGTGTATTTAACGAGTGAAAAGAGTAAAATTGAAAGCCTAGTTTCGATGTATAATCTGCTCCTCTTTAAAAGAAAAATTAAAGTGATAAGACAAACAAATTTTCCTCTTCGTCGAGGGAAAACAAAACATTCATTTGTCATAAGCAAAATGTTCTCCCTAACAACATAATAATTCAATAACGTGTACAGTTTCCGTCCTCCTCTACAACTGCGGTAAGCCGCCGGGGGTAACGAGGCAACAAGTTTGCGGATGAAACACTTACTCTGTGACAGCTCTTCCCATGCGTCATGAACTGCTTTGGACAACGCTTGGCTGTCGGTGCTGGTCCTCTACACCTAATAATTTTCCCCATATCTCTTGATACGTGCTCTATGGGACTACATAGTATTTCCCAGTACTAATGAGGAGAAAATAGACGGTCCAGTTGCCACAAAACGCAGCAGCCACTTACTGATATACTGTGACTGCACTTCGGTCACACCATTGACGCTGATAGACGTATTTGCTATCGAATGTCACTCCACTTGGTCGAGATATATGGACTGAAGTATTTGTTGCAGTAGAAAATAAATTCTCAACAGTAAATATAACATTCTCCTAGTACGAAAGTGGTTTAATCTGGCAGCCTTATCTTGCTCCTTCAACATTTCCTTAACCGCTGCTTTTCGTCCATACCTCCCTTCCTCGTTGAGACGACGGCGAATGGTCTATATGCTAACATTTATCTGGAGGATGTTTCTAATTTCTGTGCTAGTTCTGAAAGGGTCTTCATCACTGCAGTGGAGTCCACTGTTATCTTGATCCTCCGTGATAGCCTGTGGGCATTCAGGGCGACGAAACCGGTTGACGTGGCCTTCCTCCGCCATCCTCTTCACCTAGAGATGTATCGTAGACTTTCTGTACCCTAGGGCACGTGAAATAGTGCGGGTTCAGTATTCGTCTTCATAAGGTGCAAGAATGCGACATTCCTTGAGCTTCAAGACAGAAGGAAACGAAGTGCGATACAAAGTGGAGAGCACTTCCTCTGACTCAGAAGTCAAATTCACTCCCAGTTACACGCTTTGAAAAAAGATTTAATAAATTAATTCCTTGTGAGAACTGTTAAGAGTTTCATGTAAATGTGTTTTGTGTCCAAGCATCATATGTAGTATTTAAAAATGATAATGTTTTCAGAGATTACAGGTAAAATTTAGATTTACGTTGTGATGCACGTCACGCCGCTCCGGCTATTGTATTTTAGTCAACCGTGCTATCTCACATATTACACAACAAACGTCTGTAATAGTACTTCATTCAAGTGGGAGGATAGTAGTGTAGATAAAGCAGTGAGTTGGTAATCTTCTGTTATTGAGTTCGTATTCTGCCACTTCTACGAATTTTAATTCGTTATAAACAAAGAACTGTTAGTTTGAAAATGAATTCAGCCTTCGGTTGCTAATCGTTGTTTATTTTTAGCAGTACCATACCCTTACATGTTAAACTCGGTTTCAGCTAGTGATTTCCACAGTTACAGGAACACAAGGTGTGATACTAGACAAACTACAATGCAGCGCCATAAGACGAAAGGGTCGATCTGGCCTAGACTGTGAGACTGTGCAGTCTTAATTCTTAAACCTGTCCCTATATGGGCAATGTGCATTTCTTATTCGCCAGAGTTGTGAACGTTGCTGATTAACACGTTTTAAGATTAAACCAAATTTCTTCACCTACGACTACGTTAGAAAAAATCTTCTTAACAGGGGTAAATAGCGGTTTGTGAAGCGATTACTGGCCGCATTTTGCCGCATTTCGCTGGTTAGAAGGGAAAAAGCTTACCAGGAAAATAATCCCCCCACAAGAAAATAAGAAAGGAAATAAAACAAGTTGAAAGGTCACGTGACCTTCATTTCAGTGTTTAAAAAAACGAGTTAAACGAACAATTAAGTTGGCAGTCTGAGCACACTGTTCGTGTCAGTATGACGTTGCCGAACCTGGGGGCCTGAAACGACGCAGAACCAGTTTACGTCAGGAATATACAGAACTGGAAGCCACGGCACTAGTAAATTCTGCAATTCGTATGCATTGCCTGCACACGAGATTATAGTTGCAGTATAGTTATAGAGTCCAATAACTCACCTGCGTATATTCCGGTGGGAGAGAGCAGAGGTACACAGTCTTCGCTGCAACACTTTGCTGCAACTGTTGTTCCACAGAGCTAGAATTTCTGGTTCATGACGAAGTGTAAGGCCACTGAGATACATGTAAGTTTTGCGACGTTGAAATATTTTTCTACATTTTTGATGTGGATACTATAGTGGAATAATTCCGCAAAAAGTGAACGTGGGCCACGTAAAATGAGTTTATTAGAACGGAAAACAAATTGATCTTTTGCAATTATTTCTTCCCTGTAATACTTGAAATACGTGATTTCGAGCAAGTCATCTAGAGAGAATCATGTTGACATTTAATAGAAGACATTAACATCCTATTGGTTTGAAAGTGTGTATACTGCCAGTTTTAGTATTTTACAAGTTTCGTTGCTAAGCGCAAGTAAGAGAAGCAGTGCAAGGCTATTTTTGTTAGGAAGTAACGTTTCCATCAGATAGTGTAATTTTAATGTAATCTACGAATAACTGTAGATGTCCGATATTAACTTAAAAGGTATTCCCTATACGCGTAAAAAGTTAAATAACTACTTGTGAACCGCGCGGGATTAGCCGAGCGGTCTCATGCGCTACAGTCATGGACTGTGCGGCTGGTCGTGGCGGAGGTTCGAGTCCTCCCTCGGGCATGGGTGTTTGTGCTTGTCCTTAGGATACTTTAGGTTAAGTAATGTGTAAGCTTAGGGACTGATGACCTTAGCAGTTAAGTCTCATAAGACTTGCACATACATTTGAACAACTTGTGACGGTCCATTTGGTACAGAACGCCGCAACCATTTGCGGCGAACTAAATATTGACCTGATTCTGGGCAACTGCTTCTGAAAATGATCAGGAAATATCAAATGCTTCCTTCAAGCATGAGTGCAGCAGCAGCAGAATGAGGAAGTTAATAGAGATAATGGCAATAATAATCAAGTATTCGGCAACTTCATTCTCTGCAATGCTATTACTCGATCTAGCTAATTGCTTGAAATAGTAAATATTTGAGAATGACTTCAAATCGAGGCTATGATGGCTAAAAGCGCCTTTAGAGCCCGATAACATAAGACTAGCATAATTTCCGTGTCAGGAGCCTCCTTTTAATTAACGAGTTGATATAGAGCTGAATTTTTTTCACTTTGTCTAAATTGTGAGCTAAGCGCATTACACTTTACGACACAATCATGAATGTTGCAAATGTGGGCTTCAGTGGTTTTGTGGACTGGACCTAGTTTATTAGTTGCGAGGTTTGTGTTTGATTTCCTCTTCCGCCATGTATTTTAAAGAACCACAAACATATCTCTTTCTCGCATAGTAATATCAAGTGAAGAACATCAGGTTTTATCATACTTCAGAATCAGCGTTATAAACATCATATTCCTTCGCTACCGACTCCAGCTGGTCTCCAGTAAAAGCATATATGTGGGTTCGAAAGCTGGTCCAGCTCAAAAATAGTCTTGGTTTCATCTGAAGCCCTAGCATACACGAGTGCACCACACTACTAGTGATAAATAATTTTCATTTTTAATGTGTTTTCGTGTGTTGTCAATAGTAACGATAGCTGCCGTTATTTCTAGTCAAACACACACACACACATCTCACTACTGGTGAGGAAACAATTCGTGGATAGGAAACAACAGCGGTAGATGTCGGGTTTGATTCCCGCTCGGGCAAAAGAATTTGTATCCACATTTCAAATTCAAACATCTCGCTGTTCGTGAAAAAGTTCGATATCTGACGTCTAATTTTACTTACTTCACAATATGACTACGTGCTAGATTCGAGTCCCCGTCACAAAACTTTACATAATGGCACTTTGTTTTAAACACGTGCAAACTTTGTTACTTGAAATCATATTAAACGTTTTCCGTGGTTACTTAACAGGGAGATAAGAGTCTTGATATGATTCCAGGAAGTGCAGAAAAATTTTCAAGTTGAGATTTCCTGACTGATACTGATTAAAACTTCGATATTTCAAAACTCTTTATTCCCAGTCACCAGTGACGAACGTTACTACGATCGAGTCTCGGTCAGGCACGAAAACTTTGCTTAGTTACAATAGCAGTGGGTGCTTGGCTTCAATTAAGTTCCAGAACAGGAAAGTTCATTATGTCGTTTAAAGTTCAAATATGTGGGCAAACAATTGCTCAGTCATGAGTACAGAGAAATTACTGGTGATACGATGTTAATGTTGAGATTTCCAGAGAGCGTTGCCATTGTTAACCGGGTTGCTCTAAACTGTTTAGTTAAACATCCAATTTATGACAAACCACTCGTATCAGATGTTGTACAACCTTTTCAAGAGTGAAAATAGTCCGAATTCTCAGAGAACTTTAGAAGTCCAGATATTGTCTAAAAATATCTTAGTCATAAAAATATTAATTTTGCCTAAAGATTGCTGGATCGACTTATGTGGCGGAGTTACTTAAATCAAACTGTAATGAGTGTGATAGTGATGTTGAAATCCCTGTTATAAAACTGAGTTTACAAGCGTTGAGGATTGTCTCATCTCTAATGACACGTTTCCAAGTATTTGCGACATCGTTGTTTTCATTTACATCTCGCCTGATTACCTTAAAAAACAGTGTTCTCTAGTGTCTCTTGTGGCATCTATTTTGTATAGTCAAACGACTGTACTGCAAAGAAATTAGAGGATATACAAGTCAGTTACATTTTGTGGGCTGCAAGCAAATCAGCCGGCCGGAGTGGCCGAGCGATTCTAGGCGCTTCAGTCTGGAACCGCGCGACCGCTACGGTCGCAGGTTCGAATTCTGCCTCGGGCATGGATGTGTGTGATGTCCTTGGGTTAGTTAGGTATAAGTAGTTCTAAGTTCTAGGGGACTGATGACCTCAGAAGTTAAGTCTCATAGTGCTCACAGCCAACCATGCAAATCAGGCGAAACGAATGTCAGGTCTTTCGGATACTTTTGGGTAAGATAGAACCTCAGGTTTTGATGTTTTGTTGTGTAATTCTTTTTACTTTCTCTTCTTATTGTTTGTCACCTTCCCCACTCTGTTTATTGTATTACACATCTCTTCCGCACTTCTACTTCGTGTTTCTAAACCTTCTCCATCATACTGTAATACTTTCGCATACTTGAACTCCATGCCTCAGGTGCTGGACAGGATTCTGTAACAATATGAATACAAGTTATTTCCTATTCAAAGTATCTATAGTTCGCTTATGAGAATGTCATCCTCTTTACTACTTGTATTTGGCGCCTCCTAATAACGTTTACTTTACTAGCGACACCACTCGACCCCGATTCTGTCAATACCTGTATACACTGTGGAGCGCGGATCGGCCACCAGCAGTTCGCTCCTGAGCAGTGTTTACAGATTTTGATGGAGGCTTTATTCTGCGTTGGTATGACTAATGACTCACATCGCACGAGGTAAACCGATGGTTACACTTTTTAAGTATTCTTCTGTAGGTTTATTCTTGATGGTTTTTATACCCTCTCTTACGGTGTTTTTCACGCTCGTTATCGGTTATTTCACGAATGGTTTTCAGCTGTAATTACATTTTCATATGCATTCCTGTCCTTTACGTCTTGCATATTTAGGATTTGGTTTTCGTTGTTGAGTATATAAGCTAAGGATAGGACCACGCACGGTTATTTTTTGTGTCCATTTTTCATTATACTTCCAGATAACCTGATTATGCCCTATCCGGCATCCTCTTTTAGGAAATAAAGAGCTTGCTGCAGCTTGGGACTGTCTTTAATATTAATCACAATAGAAGGTTGTTGCACCATAGAACCACAATGGATTGGAATAAACTTCTTCCTCTCAACATCTTGTAGAAGGTGACATCGAGAAACAATTTCTTAAAGATTTGAAACTATGCGTGAAGCTCGTTGGAAGTTGCTAAGTGCCCTCTTTCTGAAATGCTGGATGTATAATGTCAGGGTATTTGAGCACCGTCAGTTACTACGGTACCTCAAGACAAATACACAGTTTCTAATGCTATACTTGTCTCAGTGCGTTAAACTTTTAACAAAGTATTATACCTCTTAACGACCAGATTATGGTAGCATTTGAAATTTTTAAATTCGGTCAATAATTTCGTGACATATTTAAAATCAAATTTTTGTCACCTCTGAGGTCCTAGATAGGCACCCTGCAACTGGTTCCGAGTTTATGTCGAAGACTCAAAATAATGCAATACATACTTCTTCTTTTTGCCAAATTTCAGTTTTAAGTGGTTAAACACACCCCAGATGGTAATTCGACATGACAGGTATGGAGGGTATCTTCGAAGCTATAATAAATATGAAATGTGGATCATATAAAACTTAAAACGTAGTTAACGTTCTTGAAACTATATAATAATCTTCTGGAATAATTTGAAATTTCGGAAAACACCCCACCACAATTAATTAATTTTGAAAAAAAGAAACTTCGTTACAATACGTATTAAAGAAGCTTCCATGCTACATACACCTATGTAAAATAAACGTAGTTCCTTAAACACCATGTTTGGAAAATAAGCTGTATTCAGTGTGCTGTCGGAATATTTTCAACATACCTAGTTAAAATAATTAAACTTCCATTATTATTCTAATCACTTATTTTACTTATTTTTGTTTTGTTTTGAACTGTTATTTTAAGTTTTACATTCGTTTTTTTAGTTTACCATTTCAAATACATATATTTTGTTAATTGAAAATAATAAGTAACTCATTATTATGATACAAATCGAGTACAACAATGATAATCTCTGAAGAAAACAACTGCTTAAAATATAACGTTTTGCATACATCACACACATAAACTGAATGAAATTTCTCCACATAATGCAGACAATGGACAACATAATATAAAACAAAATTCAGTAGCACTTCACATTGTGGTGAGCGATCTTCTAAACATACTGATTTGTATCAGGCATATTTCAGCACATTGGAAAACCTTGGCGAAGAGAACTGATTAAGTACTAATGACTGCAGTTGGATTACTTTATTTCTCAAGTGGAGATTGACATCATAATCATTCAACAGACCTTAATCGGAAAACCGTCTCACAAAGTCCTTCCACACGAATGCCATATACGACAATGTACCTGTCTCGTCAAGCCTTTTGGAATCACAAGGTTAACTAGTGATGAAAAAGTTCCTTGTGCTCAGGCACGATGTTCAAAACGTTTCTTTTACAATAACCACCCCAAGAATCTAGCAATAATACAGATTTTCTCCCGCACAGGGAAAGAAGACTTCTTTCGAATATCTTTTGACCCGGTCAGACGTTAGTTTATCATATATCGGTACGGTCACTAGAACATTTGGAGGTTCAAAAAAATATTGCCGAATTCTTGGTCCACAGTCTTCATTAGTTTCTTTCAAAACTATGAAAAGAGGGGCTGAGAGTGTGAAAACTGTTTTGAATATAGTACCTGAGAATAAGGAACTTGTTCATACGGCGATCGCAAAAGACTCGACAGTACAGGTACAATCATTGGACGTATATGACTTTCGTTGTTGGAAAAACTTTGTGCGAAGTTTCTCAAATCTAGTTCTCCTGAATGATTATGACGCCACTCTCCACCTGAGAAACAACATAACGAAGCCGCAGTCACTAGTACTTAGTCAGTTCTTTCTGCCAAGGTTTTCCAATGTACTGAAATATTCCTGGTACAAATCAGGGTATTAGAGGATTACACGTCACAATTTGAAATCCTACTGAATTTTGTTTTATGTTTGTTGTACGTCATGTGTATAATGTGAAAAAATTCGTTCATTTAATGTGCACGGAGTAAAAAAAAAGCTATGTTTTAAGCATTTCCTTACAGATTATCATTGTTGCAATGATTTCGTTTTGTAATAATGAGTTACATATTATTTTCAATTAATGAAATATATGTATTTGAAAAGGTAAACTAAAAAACATGAGTGTAAAACGTAAAATAACAATTTATATGAAACCTACTTTACATATATCATGGTTTCGAAGATATTCCCTCGATACTTGATATACCAAATTACTTTTCAGAGGGTGTTTTACCCCATAAATGTGAAATTGGAGAAAATCCAAAAAATACTCATTGCATTATTTTGACCCATCTACATACCCACCAAGTTTTATCAAGATGGTTTATTTACATCTACAGATGTTTTCTTGTAACTAATGTAGATAAGTGGGGCAGAGATGAATAGGGAATCATTCTAGCGACGATACGACGAGCGAATGGGGAACTCACTGACATGAGCGACTTTGGATAAGAGCAGAATATTATGCTGCGACGCCTGGATTCTCATAAACGGCGAAGCGAGACAGTTGTTCGCGTGAGCATCTACAGAAAGTAGTTGGAGGATGGTGAAACGACGAATTGGAGACACATTGTTGGACGCTCACGTGTAATTACAGCTATTAGTTTGTTGGTTAGTTACTTGTTCCACAGATCATATTCACGATTAATATTATGATTAAGAACTTGCCAGTGGAACAAACATGAAACTTATGCAGGTTAGACATTTGTGGAAAGTAAATGAAAACTTTAATCTTAAACGTAATTATGAATATCACCCGAAGATTGTATGTGCATGCATGCAGAAGCTTTGTCTTTGTAAAATGGGAAGAGTCTTTTGAAAATGAAAACTGTGTAGTCCTCTGCTTAAGTATAAATTCACCCCAACATTCTGTCGTCATTCATTTAGGAGTCACGATCTTGTGAAATCGACTGACTCTTTTTGAGAAACCCCGTATTTGGCATGCAACAATGTTTAAAATACGAGGTTGGTTCAATAAATACCATGTTAGGAATGAAGAAGCCATTGTCTCGAAAACATATATTTTCTCAACTTAGCCCTCTTTTAATGATATAAACGTTTCCCAACGCCCCGCCAATTTTTCAGCTCTTCCACAAATAGGAATTGCCAAGCTTTCTATATGCTTCTGTCCTTATGATGACATCCTCATTTGGGAAATATTTTTACTACTGATCAGTTTTGTCACGTATAGGAGCATGAAAAAATCACAAGGAAGCAGGTCGAGCGAAAACTTGGGTAATTGCAGCAAGTAATTCATGCTGTCTTACGGTGATAACGGCAGATGAATGCGCTGTTACATTGTCGTGATGAAACGGCACTTTCTCCCTCGCCAAACGTAGCTGTATTTCCTTCAGTTAGTTGTAGAGATAGTCCACGACCTCTGTGTAGTATTCTCCTACATCTATATCTACGTCTGCATACATACTCCGCAAGCCGCCTTACCGTGCATAGAGGACGTCACTTTGTACCGCTGCGCTGCTAGAAATTCCGTTTCTTGATCCACTCACAAATGGAGCGAGGGAGAAACGACTATCTATATTCTTCCGTAAGAGACCTAATTTCACTTACCTTATATCAGCAGTCTTTACGCGAGATATACGTTGGTGGTTGCAGGATCATTCTGCCGTCTGCCGGAGATGCCTATTTTCTAAATTTTCTCAGTAGTGTTTCACGAAAAAAACGTCTCTGCCCTCCGGAGATTCTCATTTCTGTTCATCTACATCTACACTTACTCACTTAAGTGCCTGGCAGAGGTTCATCGAAACACCTTCAGCCTATTTCTTCTTCGAACTGTAAGCTCTGATTTCTCTTCTTTTACTACGATGATCATTTCTCCTTATGTAGGTGGGCTTCAATTAAACATTTCCGCATTCGAAGAAGGAAGATGGTGATTGAAATTTCGTGGAAAGAATTCGCCGCGACGAAACACGCCTTTTTTTAAGGATTGACACCTTAACTTTCATATCACAGTTGTAATATTCTCTCCCATATTTGATGATAATGTAGAACGTGCTGCCTTCTTTGAACTTTTTCGATATGTATAGACTGTCGCTTTAGTAGATCTGTTGCATCTTGTAAGTTTTGTAACAATCAAACGCCATCTTTCGTTCGCCTTTCCTACAGCATTATATCTGTGATCGTTCCAATTTAAGTTGTTCGCAACTGTAATCCTTTGGAGTTTAGTTGAATTGACAGCCTTTAAATTCTTATGATTTATCGCGTAGTCGTAATTTACTGGATTCCTTTTAGTAGTCATGTGGATGGCCTCACACGTCTCATTATTTAGGGCCAATTGCCACTTTTCGCAGCTTATTTATATCTTCCAATCGTTTTGCAGTCGTTTTAGTTCTTCTGATTATTTTACTAGACGTTAAATGACAGTTTCATCTGCAAACAGTCTTACAGGACTAGTCAGATTGTCCTAAATCGTTTATACAGGGTGAACATCAATAAAACCGACAAACTACTGGAACAGATTCCTCACTGGAAATAGAGGAAAAAGATTCCACGAACACGTGTTCAGTAATGGCCGGTGTGGGTGCTACGACAAATCGTCGCGGAACACAGTACGGAGCTGTATCGCATCCACGTCATGGTAGATGTTCAAAGTGGCCTCCACGGCATTCCAGGTGATACGGGTAGTATAGCGGTTGTCATGGAGGATGCACATAATCGTGCCTTGACTTACACCATGTTAGCGGGCCACTTGACTAGAGCTTGTACTAGAATTCGTTTAAATATCCTGTAGAGCCCGGTCCTCCAAATGTGGTATACACACAGTCCACCAACTCCCTGCGCATTGCTGGCCGGTGTGACCGAGCGGTTCTAGACGCTTCAGTCTGGAACCGCGCGACCGCTACGGTCGCAGGTTCGAATCCTGCCTCGGGCATGGATGTGTGTGATGTCCTTAGGTTAGTTAGGTTTAAGTAGTTCTAAGTTCTAGGGGACTGATGACCTCAGATGTTAAGTCTCATAGTGCTCAGAGCTATTTGAACCATTTTGAACCCTGCGCATTCGTCTATCTGAAGGGACCCATGAGCACACAAACACCGAAAAAGGGGTTGAAACGATCTGTGACATGGGTGGTGTCTGTAAGGGTATTTGATTTGTTATAGCCGTGCTGTGTATCTCCCGTTTCCATCTACTTGGCCGTACACACACACCATCTCGATTTGTCCCCGACGTGAACACCGTTTACAGTAAAAAGGACTTGCCATACGGCGGCCGAACACCCCCGAATGGGGCCTCCCGGCCAACACTGCCATATGATCATTTCATTTCATTTTTTAGTACGCTGCGTGATTCACACAGCCTGCAACACACCAGAAACACACGGCACGTGGTCAGAGGAACTGTCATTCTTCAGCGCCAACTACCGGGGCAGTGATGCATTTTCAATCAAAAATCTGTCCCTGCAGTTTGTCGGTTTTATCAATGTGCATCCTGTATAGATGAGGAACAGCGAAGGAACTGTAACACTTCCTCGGGGAACGCCTGATATCACTTCTGTCTTACTCGATGACTTTCTACCAGCTACTATCACTGTGAGCTTTGTGACGGGAAACCACGAGTCCAGCTGCACAACTGAGACGGTACTCCACGGACACGCAATTTGATATGAAGCTGCTTGTGAGGAGCGGTACAAAAAGCATTCTGAAAAATCTAGAAATATGGGTTCATTTTGACACCTCCTGTCGATAGCACTCATTACGACGTGAGAATAAAGTTTTAGTTATTTTTCAGAAGACTGAATATATGCTAACTATGTGTCAATAGATCGTTTTCTTCGAGGTAATTCATAATGTTCGAACACAATATAAGCTCTAACATCCTACTTTAAATTTAAAGAGGTGATAAGGGGATGTAATTCATCTCATTACGCTATTTCCCTTCCTGAGTATTAGTGTGATCTGACCGACTCACCACTCTTAAGGTACGGATCTTTCCTCGAGCAAGAGGTTCTATATTATTGCTACATATGAAGTTGTTACACTACTGACCATTAAAATTGCTACACCAAGAAGAAACGCAGATGATAAACGGGTATTCATTGGACAAATATATTATACTAGAACTGACATGTGATTACACTTTCACGCGATTTGGGTGCATAGGTCCTGAGAAATCTGTACCCAGAACAACCATCTCTGGCCGTAATAACGGCCTTCATACGCCTGGGCATTGAGTCAAACAGAGCTTGGATGGCGTGTACAGGTACAGCTGCCCATGCAGCTTCAACACGATACCACAGTTCATCAAGAGTAGTGACTGGCGTATTGTGACGAGCCACTTGCTCGGCCACCATTGACCAGACAATTTCAGTTGGTGAGAGATCTGGAGAATGTGCTGGCCAGGGCAGCAGTCGAACATTTTCTGTATCCAGAAAGGCCCGTACAGGACCTGCAACATGCGGTCGTGCATTATGCTGCTGAAATGTAGGATTTCGCAGGGAGCGAATGAAGGGTAGAGCCACGGGTCGTAACACATCAGAAATGTAACGTCCACTGTTCAAAATGCCGTCAATGCGAACAAGAGGTGACCGAGACGTGTAACCAATGGCGTATTGTGACGAGCCACTTGCTCGGCCACCATTGACCAGACAATTTCAGTAGGTGAGAGATCTGGAGAATGTGCTGGCCAGGGCAGCAGTCGAACATTTTCTGTATCCAGAAAGGCCCGTACAGGACCTGCAACATGCGGTCGTGCATTATCCTGCTGAAATGTAGGATTTCGCAGGGAGCGAATGAAGGGTAGAACCACGGGAGGTAACACATCAGAAATGTAACGTCCACTGTTCAAAATGCCGTCAATGCGAACAAGAGGTGACCGAGACGTGTAACCAATGGCGTATTGTGACGAGCCACTTGCTCGGCCACCATTGACCAGACAATTTCAGTTGGTGAGAGATCTGGAGAATGTGCTGGCCAGGGCAGCAGTCGAACATTTTCTGTATCCAGAAAGGCCCGTACAGGACCTGCAACATGCGGTCGTGCATTATCCTGCTGAAATGTAGGATTTCGCAGGGAGCGAATGAAGGGTAGAGCCACGGGAGGTAACACATCAGAAATGTAACGTCCACTGTTCAAAATGCCGTCAATGCGAACAAGAGGTGACCGAGACGTGTAACCAATGGCACCCAATACCATCACGCTGGGTGATACGCCAGTATGGCGATGACGAATACACGCTTCCAATGTGCGTTCACCGCGATGTCACCGAACACGGATATGACCATCATGATGCTGTAAGCATAACCTGGATTCATCCGAAAAAATGACTTTTTGGCATTCGTGCACCCAGGTTCGTCGTTGAGTACACCATCGCAGGCTCTCCTGTCTGTCATGCAGCGTCAAGGGTAACCGCAGCCATGGCCTCGGAGCTGATAGTCCATGCTGCTGCAAACGTCGTCGAACTGTTGGTGCAGATGGTTGTTGTCTTGCAAACGTCCTCGTCTGTTGACTCAGGGATCGAGACGTGGCTACACGATCCGTGACAGCCATGCGGATTAGATGCCTGTCATCTTGACTGCTAATGATACGAGGCCGTTGGGATCCGGCCCGGCGTTCCGTATTACCCTCCTGAACCCACCGATTCCATATTCTGCTAACAGTCACTGGATCTCGACCAACGCGAGCAGCAATGTCGCGATACGATAAAACGCAATCGCGATAGGCTACAATCCGACCTTCATCAAAGTCGGAAACGTGACTGTACGCATTTCTCCTCCTTACATGAGGCATCACAACAACGTTTCACCAGGCAACGCCGGTCAACTGCTGTTTGTGTATGAGAAATCGGTTGGAAACTTTCCTCATGTCAGCACGTTGTAAGTGTCGCTAACGACGCCAACCTTGTGTGAATGCTCTGAAAAGCTAATCATTTGCATATCACAGCATCTTCTTCCTGTCGGTTAAATTTTGCGTCTGTAGCACGTCATCTTCGTGGTGTAGCAATTTTAATGACCAGTAGTATATAATACCATACTCAGATAGGAACCTAAATGATAAATCTAGACCCGAAGACTTGCATTTATTAGGTGATTTAAGCTGCTTCGCTATAACGAGAATATCTACACGGTCCAGTCACATTAATACGACCACCGCCTATATTCGACGTCAACGTGCAACAATCATTCACAGACGGCAGGCGGTAGCACCAGCAGCGGAGGGTATATGGAGCTCGTCCGGGTGACGCGGAAAACAGTGCGGTCGTTGTCGTGATGGGGAAATGGAGCGATTTATTTGACGTCCAAAATGGCATGATCATTGGCTTTCAGGCAAGGGTGGAAGCATTTTCAAAAGGAAAGGTTTGTAAACTTTTCGCGTGCCGCCGTGATTAACTTATACCGTGCATGGGAAAATGGCGCTATCCAAAACCGGCGCTGAAGCAACTGTGGTGCACCACAGGCTGTAAGTGATAAGGATGAACGACGGCTGCGGACATTTGTGCGGACGAATAGAGGTGCAACTGTTGAGCAGCTGACCGCACAGATGAACCAAGGCGCTACCAACAGTGTCTCCTCAACGATCATTCAGTGAACGTTGCAACGTGTGGGCCTCCGCAACAGGTACAGTCGTGGTCAAAAGTATCCGAACGACCTGAATTGCATTTCGCCTGATTCTGATGCAACCCGCATAACGCAGCCGTCTATCAGGTCCTCTAATAGCTCCTCGGTACAGTCATTTGACTATTGAAAATGGTTCCAACAAGTCACCACTAGAAAAAATTGCTCTGTATCGCAATAACTCAAGATGTAAAGCTATACCACGATACTACAAATATCACGGAACACCTTATTACAGATAAGACTGTCATTAAGGCTTGTAAACTCGCATTTATTGCAATAAATGACATACTTACAATGTTACGACTCTCAGTATTACGCCAGATAGGTAACGCACGAAGAAAGTTCGTCGTTTTCATTATTTCCTCTTCAAAGTAACATACCGTACTTATTATTTAACACAAAAAGACATTAAAAATGTAAGTTATTCACGAGGAGCTAGTTCAGAATATGTATGAACTTCAAATAACTCGACGAACCGTCTCGTTCTGCATATGGATTCAAACCCAGCTCATGCAGACTAGGCAAACATTTCGTGACTGACGGAAACTAACAATCATTCCTGACTATGCATACAGAGAGTGATATACCTCGATATTAGATAGTTTCGGTTGACAAATATTAACTTTAAATCGCTAAACATAAACATTTTTAACGGACGGGAATTCCTATCCAGCATCTATTGTCCCTGTTAACGAACTTCTTCACGTGTAACTTACTTGAAATGCCGTGAGGTAAAGCTTTGTGTTGGACAGGGATTCGAACCCAGAACCTAATCAAATTGGTATCGAAGCACAATCAACTGTGTATATCGGATTTTCTCGGCGGTAGCTAGATGTTTTAACTGAAATGACGAGACGAAACATTAATTTTTTCCTTCTCAGGACTCCAACCCGACACCTATCGCTGTTATATTCTAGATAAAACGAACGTTAAATGTGGGTTTGTTACACCAGCAGCAACATGTGAGCATGTTTGAACTGGAAATAACATGACGAAGAGTTCAGTGCTGACTGGGAATCGAACCCCACACATATCGTTGTTGACTACACACAAAGAGACGTCAGCTACCGAATTTTTCTCCACGAGCAGCTCGGAATAACGTCCTTGAACTTACAGTGATCTCGCAAATAGTTCTGTGTGTCACCGGGAGTCAAAAACGTCAGATATCGTTAGTGTTGACAACGAATGAAAATACATTAAAAATCAAAATTATTATCCACCAGCAGATAGGTGTTCTCATGCAAGAGTTAGATAATACATAATGAAAACTTTAGTGCCTGGCCATGATTCGAACCCATTCACGCACAATATGTGGAGATGTTGAGGAATGTGCAGTTTTGAACAAACAACAAATTGTAGTAGAGCTGTATTGTCACGAAGGGATCAAATCCCGCATTAAGGGCGGTCTGAGTTGCATTCCCATTTCAGAACCATTTTTATCGACATACAGAAGCTCAAATAAAAGATGGAATAAGTGTCCTGTGAACCTACATAGCGTTTTTTCGTCACTAGAAATAAGTAACTAGTATAAGAAAGGTTACTGGTGATAGCTTCTACATTTCGCCACTCCTGACTTTATTGTGGTTCAACCTAACGTCTACTTCGTAGAGAAGGAATATCATGTTTAATGTGAATTTCAGACCACAATGCCATTATACCTTCTTCACTTCGCATAGCCAGAAGAGAATAGGATCTGTCTCTCCCTATCAAAAATCATCGGAAGAAGCTGGAATAAATCCCAGACCATCGGTATATGAACCTATCATCAATCCAACAGATCACCAAATCATATTATCTGTGACTCATTTTTCTATCATAATGCCGTTGCGCCACACAGGATGAGAATTCTGACACACAGGCCCCCTGTAGTGGTTTGTAGCATGTTCAGTACATTCATGTACTTGGTTGACCGAATCGCCATGAACTAGCTGCCTCCGCTACCCAGTGCATACATTCGACTCTATTTTGTAATCACCGAAATAAAATCACCTACACAGAACTGCCAACAGTGTAGGATGCAGAAATTTAAATAGGAAGTGTTCCTTTCCTCTTGAGCTACTCTATTGCGCTATCTGTTTGTTGAAAACGTCGTACAGTGCAAAAGAAAAGCTATAACTGTCTGACTCTCAGAAGTCTAGATCCGGCCATATGCATTATCTCACAGCACTGTGGAATGCAGAAATTCTGGAGGAATTTTTGTTGACTACTGGAGCTGCAGTAGCTCCATGTCAGCTAGTAGCCTAATGGTAAGCTTCGTGCACTGTAAATAAGATGTCGCAAGTTCGAGTACATTCACAGCTACATTTTTTATAACGCAATTCTGCTGTCTGCTGAAGTAATCAATCTACTGGAACTTTGAACATAATTCCCTTCACTTCTCAACCCAAAATAGTTGCATGTGGAAAAAGGACTAACTTCTGCGACATTTTGTTCTTTCAGGTTTAATAGACGCCCAGGCAGCAGATGCATCTCACAACTTTTGTATTATGTATGCGAAGAGCGCATCGTGCTAAAATACGTCAGAAAAGTATTTTCTACATTAGCTGTCGTGTGGTAGTGGCATTTTGTTCTTCTTCAAACCTTGTTTGACAGCTTTAACTCAGAACAAGTTTTCTACATGCATGTAATCAATAAACTGCGTGTGCATTGTCAGACTGTTACAGATAACGTCACAGAATTCGCGTATATCGTTGATGATTAATTTCTCTCTCATGTCTACTATTGTTTTAACAACACTAAAAGAAACCTTATGAAAATTGTGCACTGTATTATAAAAAATGAAACAAAACTATTCACGATAACCTTACGACGAGCCGGCCGCTGGTGGCCGAGCGGTTCTGGCGCTACAGTCTGGAACCGCGCGACCGCTACGGTCGCAGGTTCGAATCCTGCCTCGGGCATGGATGTGTGTGATGTCCTTAGGTTAGTTAGGTTTAAGTAGTTCTAAGTTCTAGGGGACTTATGACCTCAGCAGTTGAGTCCCATAGCGCTCAGAGCCAGCCAGCCTTACGACGAAAGCCTGTTTTAATAAAACTGAGTATCTACACACAAGTGTGCCTCTGTCAGCACGAATTAGTAAAATACTACTCACTTAGATTTCGATTGGGTCTGTGTTTAATTGGTATGCTGTGTCATATTCAAGAGGTATGCAAATGTGGCATTTCATAAATAAAGTTATGTATTCCTAGAAACCCAAAATTTGCTTGTCAGCAGCGGAGATAGGTGTTACCTGTTGTGCAGCATTGTAAATTTTTCACCATTGCGCTATGGGCAGAAAGGGTTTTCTTGTGATTTCCTTATTGATGTTTGAGCTGACTGCTTGTAGCTCTTTCACAGAAGGGATACAAGCGTTACAGTCAGCGAGACTGGAACCGCGAACCATAACAGACGCTTTTTCACAGGTCAGCACATTACCACAGAGCTAGCGGAGAGGTACGTCTCTTGGCTTCCTCTTACGAGGCCAATAGTGGCTAGAACTCGTAAACCGCTATTTAAAGGACGAGATTAGTTGCGATCTCCACGTGAAATGACTGTCCTGGGCTGAAAACCGTGAGTTTACAATATTTTGTTACACCTCAAGCGATAATAACTCAGATTATTCAATGGAAATGACAGGAAAAATCAAGTTAACTTGGAGGCTTAATTCCGTGCACACCAGGAAGTAACTCGTCGATCACAGAGTTGCCAGACATACCTTGCCTTGTTGCCAAATCTCAGTTACAGTACCAGCAGGAAGAAGATGAACCGATGTGATACTACAGCAGGCTGGGAAATGACCATAGCTGGTGTCTCAAAGACACGCCTGCTACGGCCTGCAATACGTAATGCGTCTGATTCGCATTTCTGTAACTAGGTTTAGGTAACTCTCATAGTTGCTTTTATATCTCTTTAGTAAGTGTACTCAAAACTAAAAAAGTCATTCACGGACGCTTTCATGCCTCGCCGATAGTCGAGCACAACAAACGAATAAAAGTAAAAAAGAATGTGTGTGTGTGTGTGTGTGTGTGTGTGTGTGTGTGTGTGTGTGTGAGGGAGAGAGAGAGAGAGAGAGAGAGAGAGAGAGAGATAAAAACAAAAAAGAATGAGAGATAGAGAAAAAAATTGTTGTAAAGAAATTGAATCATGGTATGTAAAGAAATCTTTCATTAAAATGACACGTTCCACATTATTACGAAATTTCTTATTTGTCTTATTCATTATCTGTGGAACAACTATTAATCATACAAATCTAATCTAATCTAATCATATCATATTGCTGACTAGCCATGAAAAGTCATGAATTACCGAAATTTTGGCCAATATCACTAACCAAATCTAAACTTGAAAATAAAGGACGACAGTTTTTGTAAAAAACCGGGACTCCTACCAAGACCCTTTTGTCCCTGTTAACTAACCACAAAAGATGTCTAGACCTCCATTCAGAAGTAACAAAGTATGCATGCATTTAAAGATGAAGCGCATGATGTGAAGTTCTGTGAGAGAGATGCGAACCCAACATGTAATCGGATTGTTAACTAAGTAGAATCAAATGTTAAGTATCGGTCTTTCTTACCAGCTGCTAGGTGTTTGAATCTAAAATAAGGATACAAATTTTTGTGCCTGAGCGACAATCGAACCGCACACCTACCGTCCATCTTTATCATCCACGAATATAGCTTAAGTATCAATTGCTTACTCACCAACAGTAAGATGTGTGCGTGTTTGACCAGAAATAACGTCACCTATTTTGATTGTTGCCAACATATGAAAAGACATTAAAAATGCACGTTAATTTTCACTAGCAGGCTGGTGTGTACGTGATAGGGCTTGAAATGAAATTATGAATATTTTTGTACTGGTTCAGGATTCGGACCCACGTACTTACCTTTGGAGGAGACCTAGAGAAGATTGCAGTCTTGGGAAAAGGAAGGAAATGATTGAACTATACTGTTCTGAGAGATTCAGATCCTCGAAAGGGGAGATACGGAATCACAGTCCAGCACCAAATTTTTCAACGTGTCTAGTTCAATCAAGTACATGTAAAATAAGAGCCTTGTTCCTTTAATTGGCTATCGGTTCATCAAATAAAATAAAATTTTCTAATGTAAGTAAGTCTACTGGCGACAGTATTTCTGTTTACCATGACTCCCACCTATCTTATTTCCCAACGTAAACCGGCTCTGCCCAGTTGGTAATGAAGGAACGTGATGTTTAATGCGAATTCTGGATTATAACGTCTTTCTCTTAAGGTTTCCAGAGGTAAAGTAAACCTGTTTGTGCCTCTTAAAAGTGTGGCCACATTTCCCAGCCCCAGGAGTGTGCTGTAACGGATGATGTGCTTATCTTACAAAATTAGTCACGGTGGGAAAAATGCAAGTCTATAAAATGGTTAAGTAGAAGCAAGCTTCTGACGTGGAGATTATACTATTCTCATGTCGGCAAGATGTAAAGACTCTTCTAGGCATCATAGCCTCGATGTGAAGCCATTTTCAAATTTTCTCTAATGCAACAAATTTCTTACTTCGAGAAAATCCACTGTGAAGTGTGAAGTTACCGGATAATTCGATTATTACCGTCATTATTACTATCATTTTCTTCATACCGCTGCTGGAACACATGTGTTTGAAGATCATTTAATGCATTTTGGTCCTTATAGAAGTAGTTTCCCTAGAACAGGTTCTTTCTCTGTCTACGGAATCCTTTTCATGTTAATATCAAACTTCAGCAATTACTCGTAAATTACATTTAAACTAAAGTAATTGATGAAGACGTTACTTGATAACAAAAACGCGTTGCCTTTCTTCATTTACTTGTGCCTAGAAATGGCTGTCGAATACTGCCACACCAAAAGCCAAGGGATTTTACTGCCTTCCGATATTCGTCGCTGTCAGATCTTCCATATGATTTGGTCGACGTCATCTCTTTCAAGTTTTACATGACACAGAACGCTTTAGAAAATCAGTTGTTTTCCTTTGCAATAAACAGAAAGATTTTCATTCTAAGCTATCCAAGTTCAAAATTTTCGCAATATTAGTTCAAATTTAATATTCGCTTCTATAATGTAGGAAAGTATTTCACAGTTGCAAAACTCGCATCCGACTCACTGACCTTATACTTAGTCACTGACCATAAATTCTAGCTCAGAGTGACACCAGTTTAAGTAACCTAATGTAGCGAAGACTTTTTGCCAGTGTTCTTTCTCACCGGAAAATACGCAGTTCACTCATTGGGCCTCATAAGTACACTGTAACAGTAATTTCTGTGTGCATGCAATGCATAAGGATTGTAGAATTTAGTGGTGCTCTCTCTCTTCCACTTCTGTATACGATATGTCTGGCCTAAACGGGCCCTTTATCATTACAGGCCCTGGGTAGTGCAACATCATACTGAGAACAGTAATGTGCTTATACTGACAACCTCACTGTTCTTTTTACCTGATGTTGTAATCATTTAAATAAAACAACATGACCTTCCAGTGGGAGACATTTCGTCCCCCTTTTCCTTCTGTGAAATTTGTCAGTAAGCTTTTTTCCCTCCAACCAGCGAAATGCGGCAGAGTACGGCCGGTAAACGATTTACAAACCACGATTTAGTGCCGTTAAGACGATTTCTTTAAACATTGTCGTAGCTGAAGGAATTTAGTTTCTTCTTAAATCAACGTTCACAGATTTCTCAAATAGGAAAAGCTCTTTATCCAGGTACGAAGGTTGTATAACAAACTTCCCACAGTTTGTGTCAGGTTAATCTTTTCTTCTGATAGCATTGGGTAAGTATTTTGTGTAAGAGGTATCACAAGTAGTGTTCCTGTAGCTGTGGGAATCATTGGTTGAAAGCGAGTTTAACACCAATGGGTACAGTACTGCTAAATATTCAAAATGATTATCAACCTAAGTCTGAGTTCATCCACAAATGGAGACGTATTTATAATATTGAAGCTAGACTGTGTATCCTTGTCTTCCTTGAGTGGGCATTGGAAGACGTTTACACACATGTATACAATACTATGAATACTTCGATCGCTATAGTTAACGTTGCTCTCTTAAACTAATTTTGTTTCTTTAATTCTCATGGGTCTTCAGCGTGCAATATGTGTTTTAGATACAGTCTTAGACAAAAAAAATTGACCGCCGAGTCGTTCACGTAAGGTGGACAATACAGTCGTGCTCCCCTCAGAATTCTATGTCCGGCAATATACTCGATCTGGCAACATTGTAGACTGCGACACTTCCCGGAGGAAGTCTTAACTGTAGTCTGAGTACATCACTCGTCACTACGACCGTAGTCTTGAGGAAAAACGTGAGACTAGCTAATGCGACGTCTGGCAACCTAAAGCATATATCGACAAAATTTTTATTGCCTCTCTCCTCTCGGTGCTGAAGCTATGAGTGTAATTCAAGCGAATCTACAATATATTTCGCTTTCTGTCACATTGGTAATAACAGATTGGTTCAACAATATTTTAGCGAGAGACTTCTTGGACGAACATATGCCTCTGAACACCGCAAGCGTCTGAGTTCTCTGGGATCCGTTTGCTGCCTACCGGCGGGAGCTGAGGCACTGTGCTGCCTCGCCTTCGGCTGACATCATCTGCTCCACTCCTCAATCTCGACGGTGTAAAATGCTTTAATGTTGTTGAGTGATGGCCCATAAAACCTGTCTACGGCTTGTGTTTCACACTCGATAGCAACGGAGGCAAAAAACCGTTTTTATTTGATGAGTATTATGCAATACATCAATATGGCACAGAATTAACTTCATTGTTTCTGATCCACTGCCCTATAATTAAAGCGTCACATCCTGTTCTTTTTCCTTTCACAGGAGATTCTTCAAATAATTTATTTTTTTCGTGGATTCATACGTGTTAGTCAAGGCACAGAGAGTAAATGCAATGTAATGTGTTTGGTTTCTTTCTTTCATTCCCTGTGGTAAATGGATGTGAAACATTGTGTCAATGCCTTTCAGAACCTACTCTATAGCTACTCAGGCAAATTGCTTGTTTTGAGGTCCATAAATTAATTAATGGAGAAGTGAACGCTGTTCAACAGTGATATTTAAAATATTCAGTTGGATTTAAGGCGACAAAATTGCCGATATTTGAAGCTACCCAGAGAAAAATTAAGTTGCTAGAGCCGCTGTTGGCAAATGTCTGCAGAGAGTTCCTAATTGCTCCTGTGGAAACTTAGCACAGAGGCCCTATAGTAATCAAGAGGTTCATTTCCTTCATACTTATCACCCTGGCATGTGAGTCTTAAGTGAAGAAAAGTATTGAAACTCGTATCGTTGACGGTCGATTCGAATTTCTTCAGTGATGCTTGTATTGTGAAGCAGCTTGGCAGTCAGAAAGCCGAGATCTATGACCATTAACACAACTTACTGGGTCGAGCTACCAAGAGGACTTGATGTGTAAAGTTTTTCTTCCGATTTCGTTACAGAATTTTTTCTGACAATTTCGCAGCTCTATAAAATAAATTAGAAAAAGGAGTTCGTACACGCTGGCCCCTACCACGGATAGAACTGACGACTCATTTAGCCATTGTGACATGAGACATTGGCGGTAGCACGGGGCTACAGACACGCTGCAGCCAGTACTCCCCTCTCATCATGGTATTGGTCACTCAGGCTCATAACGCATCATGAAAGATAATAAAAGTTGTCACTTATGTGAAGAATAGCATTTCTTCAGCAAAAAAATTGAATTTTCTGTCTCAGTGTCTTAGTTTACATGAGCATCATATAGCATGAGTCATTCAAATGGAAAAGGAATATCAAGTGAATTTAGCGAGTCAATTCAGTACCATGCGCGGAAGTCACACTGTGACAAGAGATGTATGTAGATTGTGGACAGCTGGGAATGTCTCACGGTAAGTGTGCAAGGGATAAGTATCTGCAGTCGCGTTATTTGTCTATGTCCTCGGTGGCTCGCAGTAGAGATGGGCAAAACTGTTCTTTTCAGAGATCGGATCAGAACTGTTCACTCCCTGAAATGAACTAGCTCTTTTTCATGACTCACCACTCATTCACAATAGAAAATAAATGGAAGGCACATTGCCCTTTAAACTTGGTTTATTCCAGTACTATACCTGTATTTTGATCTTATTTGATCCTATTTTGAAGTAACACAGATAACGAGTAAGAATTTTGTATTGTTTATTGAAATTTCCACGATATGACAAAGTTTTTGATTATTGATTTATTTTGCACTGTCGTGGTTTTTTGGGTGATCGGAAAATGTTGTAACTTGAGATTTACATTAACAATATATTTGGCTATAATGTATTAAAATTTCATTAACCTTGTACAAATACATCGCAAGCCATATATTTTTAAAGTGAACGTTTCCTTCCGAAGACGTCTAAAATCGCAAAATCCGTACCAGAATAAGAAAAATGTATGTATAAATTTGACTGTAAGACTAAAGTGCTGCATATAGCCTTACGCAGAATAAAACAAGGAAAATATTGGTGTATCACATTTTGCTATACGTTTATCGGTTCACTCGTAATTAAAGCGTACATTCGAGTGTCCATAATAAAAATCCTATAGTAAGAGGAGTCGTCAGGAACCTAATCTGATCAGTTTAAACAAATAAAAATAAAATAAAAACAAATGATGTATACATAATATAATTATGTAATATACATAGCGGTATTACTACGAAGAACAATATCCAGTAGAGACGAATTCCGTTGCAGAGGCGCTGAGTCAAGCAGGTCGAGCCGCGAGCTGTATTACTGCGTGAGCTAAGACCGCAGAGACCAGAGTGACACCTGAATTGCTTTGCTCAACGCTCTGGCTAGAGTCGAGAACGGTGGGGTGAGCGTTGAGCGGGCGAGTTCCGAGGGTGGGGGGAGCCGTGAACGGCCACCAGTCACCCGCTCCGAGACAAATCGTCCGTTCTCTTGCGAGCAGGTTGTTGCAAGTAGTTCTTATGTTCTCCGCTAGGCGGCTCTCTGTCCTGTTGCTAGCATTAACTGCCCAGAGGGCAGGACGTGCGACTGAAACGATCGCCGACGGAGTGCGATACTAAGTTAAGCTGCGCCAGACACTGCACGCGGCAGAGGAAGCACAGAGACGGCAAGGCATATGTGAAACACAAAATCCAATGGGGCACTGCACAATGCAGGCAGCCAAGGTAGAAGCAGGGCAGAGGCCGGTGCTGGCTGTGTTGTGTGGCGTGTAGTGTGCTCTGACCAGCAGAGGCCCCACTGATACGCTCTCTCTCTCCCTCTCTCTCTTTCTCTCTGCTGTGGGAAACGTTTGGAGCTACCGTTCTTTTTTTCTGAATCACTGATTGTTCACTCCTTTGAAAGATTCAACTCTATGAATCAGTTCAGGAGCGGATCCCCCATCTCTAGCTCGCAGTCGTGTTCAGGCACTTGGCCAGTGCACATCGCGCGGTGACGGGCGGTAGCGCGGGCCAGTGTTTACGTCGCGAGCAGTGCTGAGGTGGAGAGCTGAGCAGAGTGTGCGAGCGCTGTTAACGTTTGTTTCTGTATAACTGTTGTAAGTATGATGTTGACAATTAACAGAGCGAACAGCGTTCAGTGTGTTTTCGATCACGCTGCCTTACGACCGACGGCGTTTGAAATTCACGAGTGGATCTTTGAGGATTTGAAATTGTTTGAAGATATAGTCGACACGTTCCAGTTGGACTTTGTGCAGTACTCGTTATTTGCCAAATTTATTTCCAGTGACACTTATGAGAAATTCGTTGAGGAGCACCATTTCGTCATAATGTTGGCAGTATTAGTAATGTCCAAATCGTGCCTTCGGGATACGGAGTGAGAACCGTCAGGGTATTTAATGTGCCACCTGAGTGCCCTAATGACCTGATTGCACGTTCTCTGTCACTGTACGGTGCTGTTTTGTCAGTTACAAATGAAAAATGGTCGAGTGCATATCGCTACCAAGTTAACAGAGGCGTGTGAAGTGTACGTGTATACTTAAAAAAGCATATACATTCGTATGTTGTCATTGGCGGCTGTCGCGCACAGGTAACTTACATTGGACAACCCCCTAACTGTTCGTTCTGCCATTTAACGGAACATCTGCGGATGAACGGCACACGTCGACGTCCATTTCAACTTCCACGGGAACGTCCTGCAGACGGTAGTGAAATGCTTGTTCCGCTATTGAGTGAGGTGCTTGCAGGGACTGTACCACCACCCCGGCAGCCAGAACATGTCAGCGAGGTGGAGATACCAGTTCAGGTGTATGGTGTGCGTACTGTTAAGACCTTCGGTACACACACCATCAGATTATTTGACTTGTCGCTCTAACGAAGTAGGCAAGTGTCAGCAATATGTCTCGTGGTCTTATTATGGCATGTTTATCTTCTGCCGTTAGGTCAGACGATAGAAATGCCACTTGCACGCTTAGAGTAGCAGATTGACGGTGACCAACTTTAAACAGAACTTGATTAATTTTCACACACATTTATTAACATAATAACAAGTATAAACATTACTTCCCCCCCCCCCCCCCCCATGAAGCATGGACCTTGCCGTTGGTGGGGAGGCTTGCGTGCCTCAGCGATACAGATAGCCGTACTGTAGGTGCAACCACAACGGAGGGGTATCTGTTGAGAGGCCAGACAAACGTGTGGTTCCTGAAGAGGGGCAGCAGCCTTTTCAGTAGTTGCAAGGGCAACAGTCTGGATGATTGACTGATCTGGCCTTGTAACACTAACCAAAACGGCCTTGCTGTGCTGGTACTGGGAACGGCTAAAAGCAAGGGGAAACTACGGCCGTAATTTTTTCCGAGGGAATGCAGCTTTACTGTATGGTTAAATGATGATGGCGTCCTCTTGGGTAAAATATTCCGGAGGTAAAATAGTCCCCCATTCGAATCTCTGGGCGGGGACTACTCAAGAGGATGTTGTTATCAGGAGAAAGAAAACTGGCGTTCTACGGATCGGAGCGTGGAAAGTCAGATCCCTTAATCGGGTTAGAGAATTTAAAAAGGGATATGGATAGGTTTAAGTTAGATATAGTGGGAATTAGTGAAGTTCGGTGGCAGGAGGAACAAGACTTCTGGTCAGGTGACTACAGGGTTATAAACACAAAATCAAATATGGGTAATTCAGGAGTAGGTTTAATAATGAATAGGAAAATAGGAATGCGGGTAAGCTACTACAAACAGCATAGTGAACGCATTATTGTGGCCAAGATAGATACGAAGCCCACGCCTACTACGGTAGTACAAGTTTATATGCCAACTAGCTCTGCAGATGACGAAGAAATTGAAGAAATGTATGATGAAATAAAAGAAATTATTCAGATAGTGAAGGGTGACGAAAATTTAATAGTCATGGGTGACTGGAATTCGGTAGTAGGAAAAGGGAGAGAAGGAAACGTAGTAGGTGAATATGGATTGGGGCTAAGAAATGAAAGAGGAAGCCGCCTGGTAGAATTTTACACAGAGCACAACTTAATCATAGCTAACACTTGGTTCAAGAATCATAAAAGAAGGCTGTATACATGGAAGAAGCCTGGAGATACTGACAGGTTCCAGATAGATTATCTAATGGTAAGACAGAGATTTAGGTCCCAGGTTTTAAATTGTAAGACATTTCCAGGGGCAGATGTGGACTCTGGCCACAATCTATTGGTTATGAACTGTAGATTAAAACTGAAGAAACTGCAAAAAGGTGGGAATTTAAGGAGATGGGACATGGATAAACTGAAAGAACCAGAGGTTGTACAGAGATTCAGGGAGAGCATAAGGGAACAATTGACAGGAATGAGGGAAAGAAATACAGTAGAAGAAGAATGGGTAGCTTTGAGGGATGAAGTAGTGAAGGCAGCAGAGGTTCAAGTAGGTAAAAAGACGAGGGCTAGTAGAAATCCTTGGGTAACAGAAGAAATATTGAATTTAATTGATGAAAGGAGAAAATATAAAAATGCAGTGAATGAAGCAGGCAAAAAGGAATAAAAACGTCTAAAAAATGAGATCTGCAGGAAGTGTAAAATGGCTAAGCAGGGATGGCTAGAGGACAAATGTAAGGATGTAGAGGCTTATCTCACGAGGGGTAAGATAGATACTGCCTACAGGAAAATTAAAGAGACCTTTGGAGAAAAGAGAACCACTTCCATGAATATCAAGAGCTCAGATGGAAACCCAGTTCTCAGCATAGAAGGGAAAGCAGAAAGGTGGAAGGAGTATACAGAGGGTCTATACAGGGGCGATGTTCTGGAGGACAATATTATGGAAATGGAAGAGGATGTAGACGAAGATGAAATAGGAGATACGATACTGGATGAAGAGTTTGACAGAGCACTGAAAGACGCGAGTCAAAACAAGGCCCCGGGAATAGACAACATTCCATTATAACTACTGACGGCCTTGGGAGAGCAATTCCTGATAAAACTCTACCATCTGGTGAGCAAAATGTATGAAACAGGCGAAATACCCTCAGACTTCAAGAAGAATATAATAATATCAATCCCAAAGAAAGCAGGTGTTGACAGATGTGAAAACTACCGAACTATCAGTTTAATAAGTCACAGCTGCAAAATACTAACGCGAATTCTTTACAGAAGAATGGAAAAACTAGTAGAAGCCGACCTCGGCGTAGATCAGATTGGATTCCGTAGAAATGTTGGAATACGTGAGGCAATACTGACCCTACGACTCATCTTAGAAGCTAGATTAAGGAAGGGCAAACCTACGTTTCAAGCATTTGTAGACTTAGAGAAAGCTTTTGACAATGTTGACTGGAATACTCTCTTTCAAATTCTGAAGGTGGCAGGGGTAAAATACAGGGAAGCGAAAGGCTATTTACAATTTGTACAGAAACCAGATGGCAGTTATAAGAATCGAGGGGCATGAAAGGGAAGCAGTGGTTGGGAAAGGAGTGAGACAGGGCTGTAGCCTATCCCCGATGTTTTTCAATCTGTGTATTGAGCAAGCAGTGAAGGAAACAAAACAAAAATTCGGAGTATGTATTAAAATCCATGGAGAAGAAATAAAAACTTTGAGGTTCGCCGATGACATTGTAATTCTGTCAGAGACGGCAAAGGACTTGAAAGAGCAGTTGAACAGAATTGACAGTGTCTTGAAAGGAGGATATAAGATGAACATCAACAAAAGCAAAACGAGGATAATGAGATGTAGTCGAATTAAATCGGGTGATGCTGAGAGTATTAGATTAGGAAATGAGACTCTTAAAGTAGTAAAAGAGTTTTGCTATTTGGGGAGCAAAATAACTGATGATGGTCGAAGTAGAGAGGATATAAAATGTAGACTGGCAATGGCAAGGAAAGCGTTTCTGAAGAAGAGAAATTTGTTAACATCGAGTATAGATTTAAGTGTCACGAAGTCTTTTCTGAAAGTATTTGTATGGAGTTTAGCCATGTATGGAAGTGAAACATGGACGATAAATAGTTTGGACAAGAAGAGAATAGAAGCTCTCGAAATGTGGTGCTAGAGAAGAATGCTGAAGATTAGATGGGTAGATCACGTAACTAATGAGGAAGTATTGAATAGGATTGGGGAGAAGTTTGTGGCACAACTTGACTAGAAGAAGGGATCGGTTGGTAGGACATGTTTTGAGGCATCAAGGAATCACCAATTTAGCATTGGAGGGCAGCGTGGAGGGTAAAAATCGTAGAGGGAGACCAAGAGATGAATACACTAAGCAGATTCAGAAGGATGTAGGTTGCGGTAGGTACTGGGAGATGAAGAGGCTTGCACAGGATAGAGTAGCGCGGAGAGCTGCATCAAACCAGTCTCAGGACTGAAGACAACAACAACAACAAACATTACTTAACTTGATTCTGGATGCTGTTTACAATTGACAGTCTGAAGTTCCTTTGGTCTTGGTACGTTAATCTTATTCTCACATATCTCGGATACTTGTGAAAGTGTCTTTATCTTCATGGCTACATACAGGAATATGGTAATCTTATTAGGTGCAGACTGAAATTTGACTATAGACTGGTACAGACTAATGCAGACTGGTGCAGACTGGTGCAGACTGACTAATCGGAGGTCTATACACTCGTTATAATACCTCGCGCGTTCAGGTATCATTGCGCAAGTGTGATCCACGAGGTGAAAAGGTTCTACGTTAGCAGCAATCTCATTTGCTGCGTTACACATTAATACGCGGATCCGCGGAAGCAGAATTTGGTCCGGCTCTAAGGCAGCGCCATCTCATAGTGTGGAGACGGACGAGTGCTGCGCCTGCGCTGTTGTGCTTAGCGGGGCGCGCTCATAGTGGGAAAGTTGTGTACGCGCTGACTACGCGGAATTATGTATACAACAAGGTGGAATGCAGTTCCAAGACATTCGCGGTAGGACGGACGTCGATTCGGCCCCATCATCCTCGCCGGGACAGTTACCGCTGGATACCAACGATGTGCCAGCCACGTCTGAAACTAAGCCGTGTGAGATGCAGGAGCGGGTGCAGATCAGTTTGCCTGAACCACCCCTATCGGCAGAGACTGCAGCAGAAACGAAGAAAGGCCGCCGAAGGAGAAGCAAAGGGAATAGTAACAAAGAGGAAAAGTCGGATGATTTGAGACCCGTACACATGTCAGAAAGTGGCAGCGAGACTGAACCTCAATCTTTTTGCTCAGTGCGCTGCGAGAACACCGCGAGGCAAGAACGCATTCGTGAACAAACCAAACACCTGAAGCCACTACTGGGCGCCGAGAGGGATCAGAGCACCGTAACGGCTAAGAGGAAGAGCGGGCAGAGCAGCTGCAGCAGCGCTCCCGCAGGAACTCGCTGACGTCGGTCGCGCCCCGAGTGATGGCCAGGCGGATGCGTCCACGTTGACAGACTCAGCCGGCGGTGGCGGGCAGGGCGGAGCGCGCGCCGCGCTGCACCGCGACAGCAATGAGCCGTGGTGGCGGCAGGACGAGGAGATGCAGCAGTAGCGGCTCTCGCGCATGACCATCGCGCTGCGACCTTTCCACTCCCTGACCTGTTATTGGTTTTGACATTTCGCCTCATACTCCAGACGTTACCAACGAGCTCGGTTCCAAGCCGTCGAGAAGGAAGATCCCAACACTCAGAGCTCATTGTCCTCTGAGCCATCATGTGCGACAACCAAACCTACAACATTACCACATTTAACGTCAACAGGATTCAAAGTGTGGTGAAACTCCGTTCGCTAGCTGATTTCTTGTATGGTACCAGCGTTGACATTGCCCTCCTACAGCGGGTAGTCAGAGTCTTACAAGTGCCCGGTTACGTTCTTATTGATAACATCAATCTCCAGGATGCTGTAGGCACTGCCATACTTCTGCGCGACGGTATACCCTTTCGGATGTGCAGCGGCTGCCTAGAGGACGTGGCATTTCTCTTCGAGTGAATGGTGTGAAGATTGTTAACGTGTACGACCCCTCAGGTCGCACTCATAAGAGAGATCGTCCAATTTTTTTATAAAAACGAGGTCCCCATTCTTCTTAGCGCTTATCGTGCACATCTCATCCTTGGTGGTGACTTCAATTCTGTTATGTACAAGGTTTTAGGCAGTTACCAGTACAGTGCAGTGCAAGGCCGAAGTACAATCTCAGCTGCCTGCGATTTGAGGGACATCATCTGTTCATATGCTGAAACCAAAGGACAGGGCGCTCTGATCTTCCTAGATTTTGAGAAGGCTTATGACCATGTACGTCATGACTTCCTCTTTAAAAGCATGAAGAAACTAGGATTTGGACCTCATCTTATAGAATTAATTCGCACACTTACTACAAACGCCTCTTCACGGATTCTCATTAATGCCCATTTTACGAAAGAAGTTTCCATTGGGCAATCCATCCGGCAAGGATGCTCTCTGTCAATGATTTTGTACGCCATTGCAGTAGAGCCGCTACTGAACAACTTAGCGCATAGCGGGATCGGGGTTAGTGTCGAGTCTGTCACTATCCCATGCATTGCGTATGCTGACGATATATGCGTAACTGTGTCATCATCGCAACAACTTCTGTCAGCAGAAACTCTTTTACAAACATTCACGTTTCTCTCAGGAGCAATACTAAATAGAACTAAAACCACAGCTTTGCATATCGGAGGCGGCATCGGAGACATATCCCATGTTACCTGGTGCAAGGTCAAGGATTATCACACAACCCTCGGAGCTACCTTTGAGGCCAAACCAGACAAATTCCTGACGAAGAGCTGATCACACATGCTTAATAAATTACATGCTGCTTTGATATTTCACTCCGACCGTGACTTGAACATACTACAGAAAGTTAAGACCATCGAGATCGCCATTACGAGCAAGATGAATTATTTGGCGCAAATTCTTCCAATCTCCGACCATCTAGCCAAGAGTATACAACAAACGTTATGTTGGTTTCTTTTTAGGGGGCACATTTTCAAAGTTCAATTCGATACCTTAACCTTACCTTCGTCCAAAGGTGGCCTTAACCTCATTAAGGTACACAAAAAATGTGTCACTCTGCTCCTAAATCGCATCAGGAAGGAGTTTCGTACCCGGAGGATCAGTATCATCACAAACCTCATTCAGCGGTGGAAGCCTCGTAGCCTTGACCCACCCGTTAATATCACCGGCATTCCACTTTCTTACCGACATGTGCGACTGTACTACATGGAAATGAGCTACATTCGACACAACATCGTCGATAACGGACGCCTGACGAACAGGAAGGTTTATGACCTCCTCATGACAACAAACCACAGTAATCGTCTCTAAGAAAAACATCCACATAGACATTGGAGTATAGTATGGCGGAATGTGCACAGCGGCATGTTGCCATCACGCGTCATATCCGACTGGTATCTAACAGTCAACGATAAAGTAGCAACGAATGAAAAGCTACATATGATAGGCCTTCATCCAACGCCCAACTGTGACGCATGCGGAAGAGTCGATACGCTTATTCATAGGTTCACGTGTGGACATGCAGAAGAAATTACAACATTTCTTCGTCAACGATTGTCGGTGATAGACCGTACGGCGCCCAGTGGTGCAGACCTTTTAGAGATCATTCAGCCACAAAAATTGAGATATCCACGAGCAAAAAACAACGCTGCAACGTGAATCATGGGCCGCACAGCATCGTTTATTATGCAGAATAGGCATGCTACTTTCCTAAACTATTTTTCTTACATAGAAATTGAACACTTTAAAATGAGCCAACATTGTGACTGCAGGAGGATATTTGGAAATATGCTGAAAATCATAAAACGGTTAAATACTTCAAATACAATATTTCGGATAGCAGAGGTTGCCAGTGATCTGTGTGTATGAATCCTAATTGCTTCCTGGGACTTTAGTTCTTGCCGGAGTTCAAGATAATATCTAGACGCTCACCAATGCAGAAGGCATTTTTTCTTTCCCATTTTCGTTTTAACATTTTTCTTCTCTCGCGGAGCAGCGGAGCAACTTTCCTTCAACAATGAAGTGATAGTCTTCTGTGCACCATAAAATTTTCTGTTTACTACTTGGCAAAGAAAAAAACCTCAAGAAGACATTTCATTTCTTATATTGCGCAACGGCAGCATCGAAATGATATATACTTTGTTCATTCTATTCTCATTACAAATTGGAGCAAATCTTTATTTTCCCTTCCTTATAAAAAATAAAATAAAATAAAATTAGAAAAGTTGGTAGAGCACTTGAAAAAAAAAAGGTGGCTCAGATGGATAGAGCTTCTGCCATGTAAGCAGGAGATCCCGGGTTCGAATCCCAGTCCAGTCATACGTTTTCAGCTGTCCCCATCGAGGTATATCAACAACACCTGTCGGCAGCTGAGTGTTTCAATTTATTGTCATTTATTCTAGAGAAGCTGCACGGTCATCAATGGTATCTGTTCTTTCGAGAACAGTTACTATCCTCATACAAGAGTATACTCCGCTGCAGTGTTTAGGACCCTTTCAGGAGCAGGAGAGAAATTAAAAACATCCAGCAGCTAACAGTGAGCAGGTCGACCATACGTCGTCGGCTCAACGAGGAAGGAAGGTATGGATGGAAATTGGCTGTTAAGGAAATGCTGAAAGAGCAACATGCGACTGCCAGGTTAAATTTCGCACTGGCCTACAGAAGGAAGCCGCTTTCGTAAAGGGACCGAGTTATATTTACCGACGAGAACTTATTTTCAACTGCTCCAAATAGCTCTGTCCATGTGTATCGACCAAGTTGAACGAGATACGACAGTAAATATGTCCAGCAGAGGCAAAGGGGTGGCCGGACGTCTGTCACAGTTTGGGGCTGGATATCAGCAAATGGTTGCGGCGTGCTGTGGGAAATTGAGCGTCCGCTTTGTGTTGCTTATTACTGCGAAATAGTGGAAGAAATCATGCTTCCTTCTGTTCGTCAGCGATTTCCTGGAGGTAGAATCATCTTCCAACATGACTGTTCCCCAATCCATACAGCTAATCGTGTAAGACACTGGTTTAAGATTAAAGGAGACATTGGGCTGTCGGACTGGCCTCCAAAAGCTGCTGGCCTCAATCCCATAGAGCACGTGTGGGCAAAGATAGAAAAAATTATTAGGAGCAAAAGACCTGCACCAACATCCAAGGCAGCGTTGTCGGAAGCAGTTCATTCTGGTGTGGGAAGAGATGTCACAGAGTGACAGATTCATCAGAAAGCTAGTTGCCTCTGTTCCCCGGCGATTAAATGCAGTTGTAGAAGAGGATGGGAACTGGACGCGGTACTGAGTCTAGGAAGAAGACTTTGTTTAAAGCATATATTGTTTAATTTCAGCTTAACTTCTCTTCAGCGATTAAGATGCTGTGAACAAATGGAAAAATTTTAATTTTGTTAGTAAAATTTTAATGTAAAATAGATCTCAAACATTTGCATACCAAGACGAAGATGTTTATTTTAATGAAGAGTACTCTTTTCCTCATAAGAGGCATAATGGCAATGAAGATTGAGGCATCAAAGAGAGACCATTTATGTTGTTTAATTTTTCTCTTTTTCTGTTTATACCAACTTGAAAGCACTACATTCAATTCAGTACTCTTTACTTTGGTGCAGGGGCACCCAAGTTCCAAAACAGGCACAAACGAGAGATCCTTAATTTTAATGCCAAGCAGAAGCCGCAGTGGTGGCTACATGGTGGCGGAGTGGAAATAAGGAAGACTACGAGTACGAAGGTTTTGGGTTCGAACCCTGATCAGCCCCACGACTTTTATGTGCCATTTTACTCTTATTTCCCCTCGGGCAGTGTTCGTTGATGTGAAAAATGTCGAGTTGCTCTGTGGTCCATAAGCCACGTTAAACTGTACGTCACTCCATTAACTGGCTAGGTAAGTCAACTCAAAGGTCGGAGGAAAGCAACGGCATACCACCCCCAACAAGACCGTGCCTATTAAAGCACTGTGGTGTTCAAACCAATCTTCCGACTGATGACTGCTTTACTTTACTATGGGTTCCAAAGTTAATGATCTTTGGGTTATTAACATTTTTGTGTTTTCATGCTGTAGCTTTGATACCAGTATACGTAAGTAACCGGCCGAACACTGTCACCGTCCGAGTTGTCAAGGTGTTAGACAACGATGCTGTCTAGCCCAGTTACAATCTTGGTCATGGTTATGTTTCAGTCGAATACCTCTATGTGCCTTTCTGTGTATTTCAAGACATACTTTTATACACTTGGTACGCATCCAAATTGATATCTGATAGAGCTGTATTTAACAACATGAATCAGATATGTTTTCCGAGCAATATATCGGACAACACGTCAGTGCAGCGAGATTTCGTTTGTGTGTTGTGCATGGCGCAAGAAATATTTGTGTTTTGCTTGCTTCTGTGATGGGTTTCACCCCACAGAATGCGAGCAAGCTCACGAATAGACTGTCAATAATTGGAATTACGCAATAATACACTTAAAATGTGTATTTTTGCATTATTTTTCCCGATGAAACTAACTGTAAATAGATTATATGCCTAATTGCTTATTACTCACTCTTCTCGATGCTTTACTCAAAAATAAAAAGAAAAATAAGAAGAGAGAGAGAGAGAGAGGGAGACAGAGAGAGAAAACAGAAATGTATTTCAAATATCAGCTCAGTGACGCCATGTTCGTCTCGTGATGTAAAGCAAGGATAGTTGATAGGTAATATCTCGTTGTCCTAGCGATATGTATGGCTACAGGGTTCTTTCTTTTCTCTCTGCAAACAACCAGAACAGAATTCACTACAAAAGTGGTAAGAACACCTATGCAGTGCGCCTATTAAGCACTCAGCTTTTCTTGGTTATTTTGTTAATCGTTAACAATTGTCTGTAATGCACTACACATCCTTGATTACTAATTTGTTATTACTATCATTGTCATTGTTATTCGTCACCTCACAACAGCTTTCCTATCACTCATTGCTGCCGATGCACGTAACCAATGGATCAGGATGAATGGAATGTGGGATATATCGTCACGGAGAATATACACATTTATCTCGGCGTCTCGTGTTCAGGGTAATATGAAAATCTCAATAAGAGATTACGACAACGGGATGCCGGTGATACAGGCAATAATACCCAACTATTTCTGTCGACTTAACACCATGACGACAGACAAATTGGCGTCTCAGTGTATTATGAGTATAATTCGTTAGCCTTCTTGCGAAGGAAGGAATGTAGCCATTGTACACGATTGCTGGCAGTGGTGTTCACGATAACGCACTTTCGGAAGAAGAGTGGGCTCCGCACGGCTGCGTGGCGCTACTGAGAAGGAAGACCATTGTGTTCGACGTAGAGCTCTGGCGCATCGTACTCCATCTACAGCAGAAATCTGAGCAGCATTTGGCACCACAGTGACACAACGAACTGTTATAAATCTGTTACTTCAAGAACAAATCGGAGCCAGATGTCCTGTAGCGTGCATTCAATTGATCCCAAACCACCACCATTTGCGACTACAGCCGCGTCAAGCGAGAGCTAATTGGAGGGTAAGGTGGACGTCTGTTGCATTTTCTGAAGAAAGATGGTTCTACCTCGGTGCCAGTGATGGCCGTGTGTTGGTTAGGAGGAGGCCAGTTGAGGGGTGCAGCCAATCTTTCTCGGTACTAGATACATTGAACCAGCAGGTGTAATTGTGATCTGGAGTGTGATTTCCTATGAAAACAGGAACAGTGTCGTGGTTATCCTACGCAGTATGACTGCAAGGTGCGTTTTCCAACAGGATAACGCTCGCTCACATACCTCTGTTGTAACCCAACATGCTCTATAGAGTGTCGACATGTTGGCTTGGCCTGCTCGATCGCCAGATTTGTCTCCAGTTGAGAACATATGGAAGATCATCGAACAACAACTCCAGCATCATCCACAAACAGCATAAACCGTCCCTGTATAGACTGACCAAACGCAAGAGTCATGGAACTCCATCCCACAAACTGCCATCCGGCGCCTGTACAACACAATGCACGCACGTTTGCATGCTTGCATTCAACAGACTGGCGTTTACAGCGGTTATTAATATACCAGCATGCCTCATTTGCAATGCCTTATCTCACGCTTACATCTGTGATCTTACCATGTTAATCATTTAAACATGTTACGTAGACAAATGTAGTCTGAATAATTCATTACTTTTTTTTCATTCGGTATATAAACGTTCTCCGAGGCACTTTTAATTACTAAATCACTTTTAAACGCGTAGTATCAGAACTTGTAAAATACACATTTTGTCCACATGAAAACTGACTGGGAACTGCCTAAAGTGCGCGTCATTTATGTTGGCGGCCGAGTTTAGGTTCGTTCTGCGCATCTGACGTCACAAAACAGTCAGCCAATGAACAGAGAACGGCATTGCCAGATCTCGACTGCAGTGCAGAGCATGGACGAGTGTCTTCAGTTTTAGAAACGTTCAGTCAGAAAGTAATAGAACAAAAGCAATGTCTTGATAGCAGACTTTCTTTTATAGAAAGTTTGGAAAAAGCATTCTATATACCAATTGCTTCATATTCTATTAATTAATTAAATCAAACAAGCAATAAGACTCCTAATTCAGGCGATAGCAAGGAAAGGTGTTTGTATCAATCTCACGAACAGCTTTTTCGCAATAAAGAACAGAGGTAATTGTTTATTTCCTGTTGTACTTCGACGAAGCGTGAGTAATTCATAGTCATACCAACAGTGTTTGTCAGTATTTTGCGTGACGTGTTATAGTCCTCATGGCGTTATGTTGTCAAACGAGGTGCGTTAGCTTAACGGTTAAGGTGTTGGGCTTCTACGCGAAAGGTTATGAGTGCAAACCTCGTGCGATGCTTAACATTTTCATTATTTAAAAACAATATCGAAGTGCCTTACTTCACGAATTATATTCGTTTGAATGCAATTTTTTGAAATTTCTAGTGCTTTGTCTCTTCATTAACCCTTTCGCTGCTGCAGACACGTGCTCCCCGCATTCCACGTCGTGCGCGATTTTGTCGTCACTGCACTGCTCGCCTGTGCAGACACATGGTGTTCCCACTGCTTTGACACACTTATCATTCGATTTCACAAAAAATATTTGGCCCAAAAATTTGATTTTTACACGTCTTCTTGACTGATACCTTCCCCCCATAAATGACTTAATTTTGTTTAGATGTTCAACGCCGTTATTATGCAGCATTAAATGTAGTAAACCACTGCACGAAATACTGAAGGGTTTGCAGAGGTAGAAGTCCATAGCGTATACTTTCCGTATGGTCGATTTTAGTTACCACAATGTTGGGAATGAAATGTGGACAAGGTACCTAAATTTCATATAAAATTTACTGTATAACAATATCTCATTTAATTTAAGTACGACATAGGTGTCGTATGTAATATTGAGAAATATTCCGTCTTTCGCGAATGTAATAAAAGTTTTATTTACACCGGACGCGTTTGGCTTTATTTTAAAGCACTTCAATCAATGAAAGGTATGTCACATACACAATGGTACTCATGTTCTCTTTCTTGTTTTTGTTCCACAGTCGCAGTTTTACCAATGGTACTGAAATATATTCCTCTTCTGCAACTGTAATAAGCGACTTATATAGACCAGACGCGTTTCTCTCTTTTGAAGCATCTTCAGTGGACAGTATTTTGTCTCCTCCATTGCCAAGTCACCTTTCGTAGTTTTGTGCTGCCGTAGCACAATATTCAACGTCTGAGTTGGCTGATCAGTGTTTTAGCAAATAAATGATGTTTGTGTGTGCCACACACAAAAATTATATTTGACATAGCTCAGAGCACTTCACTGATAGACGGTATATTGAAGTCCTAATGTTTTTGTAAGTCCACAGTTTCGTTTAATGTATTTTGTCTACTTCCTCTTGATTGATTGAAGTGCTTTAAAATAAAGCCAAATGTGCTCAGTGTAAATAAAACTTTTGTTACAGTCGCGACAGACGGAATATTTCTCAATATTACATACGACAACTATGTCGTACTTAAATGAGATATTGTTACACAGTAAATTTTATATGAAATTTAGGTATCTTGTCCACATTTCATTCTCAACATTGTGGCAACTAAAATCGACCATACGGAAAGTATACTCTATGGACTTTTACCTCTGCAATGGTTTACTATATTTAATGCTGCGTAATAACTGCGTTGAACATCGAAACAAAATTAAGTCATTTATGGGGGGAAGGTATCAGTCAAGAAGGTGTGTAAAAATCTAATTTTTGGGCCAAATAGTTTTTGTGGAATCGAATGATAAGAGTGTCAAAGCAGTCGGAACACGATGTGTCTGCACAGGCGAGCAGTGCATGGCGCTGCTTCTATTGGCGCGTGCGTCGTGTGCAACTGGCAACGCAGCAATCTCCCGCGTTTGGGCGGGCATGCGCGAGCCACCAAGATAAAAGAATTGAACTATAGTGATCTAGCTTCAGTGTTTTGACCCTAGTCGATTTAATCAGCCAATGACTAAGAATATTTTTAAAGTTCTAATTAAAATGGGTATTGATTTTGTAGTTACTGATATCATGGTTAGGAAGCTGTCAGTATGGATAATGTCGGCACTCTAGTTGGAGTCGCGTATAAACATTTAAAGAGTTAGTATATGTAAACATAGTTATGCGTTTGTCACCAAGCTACGCAGTGTAAACTATCGTATTCTCAGTATGCTCCAGTATGACACGGCTCCTGCTAGGGCCTCCGTTCTCACGCTCCGTGACCATCTATCACTTTATGGGGTGGGGCGTGCTACCGATCTAAACTACTTGCTGACTTACAGCAGCGTAAGCCTTTCTACACTGAATGATGAAATGTAATAAAACATGGGTTGACATGGATCATAAATGCCATAGGATAAATATCTTGCGTGAACATTTCAAGCGATAAAAATCAGTTCAATTCTATCGTGAAGTTCGGGATCTACTCCGAAACGAACAAGTCCGCTTAGGATCAAACAGACTCTCCTTCAGTCATATTATATCCTTATAACAACATAGCATTGAGAACTCCACAACAACCAAATAGATCGGCAACAAATTGCAAGCAGCAGAAATGAAGTTCTTACGAACTCTGATCCAAAAACCCAGGAAGGATAGTGTAAGGAATGAAAGAATAAGGAAAGTAGCTGGAGTGTACATATCCTTGAAAAAGAAAGTGAAAAGCGTCGGCCATCTCAAACGATTGGAAGAAGAAAGTACCGCAAACTGCACGCACATGTGAATACTAGAAGACCGATAGGAAAACCAAGGAAGATACGTCTGAACTAAGTGAAGGAGGGATTTGCAGGGATACAGTCCCGAGAGAAGAATAGTACATGGTTAGGCACAAGTGGAGAGCGCTCTTACACCACACCCAGGCAGCTGTAATGGCAAACCGATGATGATAATGGAGGTTTACCGACAACCTTTCTTCCCATCCACCTTTTGTGATTGGAACAGTGGAGGGGGGGGGGGAGGGGGGCAACTTATCCTGGTAGCTCATGAACATTGTGCCACACGTACGTGACTGTAGATGTGGGTGTGTGTTGCAGGCCCGGCGCTGGACGACACATGGCTGCTGGTGCTGGTGTCCTCGTGCGCGGGCGTGCTGCTGCTCGGCGCCCTGCTCGCCTTGCTGCTCCTCAAGTGCAAACTGTACGTACAACATCACTTTTCTGTAACCAGCTTGCTGTCTTTACTCATTATTATTTCACATACACTACTGGTCATTAAAATTGCAGTGCCAGATAGTATAGCAAATAACGAAATTTTGCTCCTTGTTGCGTATAGTAGAAGAACGCAAAATTAAATGTGTAATAGATATGGGGATGTACAGTGTGTAAAATTTACTACACAGAGCTACAAAGTATTATAGAAACCGTGGCCCTAATCCGGTTGGGAATCGAGTGGAACTGAGTTTGGACGGCAGATACTGGGACGTGACTCCACGCTGCTTCATCTCTGTGCTGGTCTTGATCAATCATAGAGGCTGGCGAGAGGTGGCCCATAGCAGCCCACGACCAGATGCATTCAATGGGTGAGAGGCCTGGAGAACGCACTGGCCAGGAAAATAGTTGACTGTCCTCTGTATCGAGGTAAGCCAGGACAGCACTGGCAACGTACCTTAAATATCGGGCACTGCCACCAGTCTAAACACATCAAAAATGTAATGCCTGCTGTCCAAATTACTGGCTACGCGAATCAGAGGTGACTGTGTTGTGTGCCCAACGGTACCCCATAGCATCAAGCCATGTGCTGGGTTGTAATGGTTCAAATGGCTCTGAGCACTATGGGACTTAACATCTGAGGTCATCAGTCCCCTACAACTTAGAACTACTTAAACCTAACTAACCTAAGGACATCACACACATCCATGCCCGAGGCAGGATTCGAACCTACGACCGCGGTCACGCGGTTCCAGACTGAAGCGCCTAGAACCAGTCGGCCACACCGGCCGGCCATGTGCTGGACTCAGATGATGAAGACGAATGCCACGTTCGTTCTCCTCAGAGGCTCCACACGCGGATACGTCCATCACGCTGCTGTTCACAGAATCGAGACTGGTCCGAAAAGACGACGTCGTGCCACTGCTCTGTACAGCGTTGTCGTTGGGCGCACCATTGTCAGTGCGTCTCTCTACCGCTGCATTGAGGGAAGCTGCAAGGATGGTCGCCGAGCTGACAGCCCGCTGTGTTTTAGACGCCGTCACACTGTTCCTGCAGATACATATCTTCCTATAAACTAGCGCATTTCCTAACTCAAGATACGTCACGTGGCTGTACAATCTCGCACGGCCAAGCGAAAAATATGTCTCTTCTTTCGAGCGCTAGTCCCGTGGAGCCGTTAAGATACCGCATGGCGTTGAGTATGGCTCTCCTGAACACATCGATACCAAATTCGAATGACAATGAAGCGATCCTGGCCAACGCGAACAGAAATACCACGGAACGACATACTGCAATCTCCATAGTTCACAATCTTTCCGATGTCACATTCCAACACTTGCTCCTAGACGTCTTTCCTATGGCGTATAACACAATCTTCTCTCAAACAAACAACGTTCAAATGCGATTTCTGAATAAAAAGCCCGTTGCATAATTTTTCATTATATACAAAATGTACACTGATGACCCAAAACATTATGACCACCTGCTTAATAGCTTGTTTGTCCGACCTTGGAATGAAATACATCACTTATTCCGTGTATCAGTTTATTAGTAGGATTGTGGAGGTATGTGACATTGAACGTCTACGCACAGGTCACGTAATTCGCGTAAATAACGGGCCGCCGATTTGCGTACGCGGTGATGGCGCCCGATGGCGACCCAGATGGGTTCCTTAGGATTTACATCAGGCGAATTTGGTCGTCGAGGCATCAACATGAGTTCACTATAATGCTTCTCAAACCACTGTAGCACGGTTCTGGCTCCGGGACACGGACAACTATACTACTGAAAGGTGACAGCGCCGTCGGGGAAGACATCAAACATGGAGGGGTGCAGATAGTTCGCAGCTGTCAGCGTATCTTCGATTACTACCACAGGTTCCGTGCAAGCGCAGAAAAATTTCTCCCGTAGCATAATATTGCTCGTGGCGCGCTACACGTTTCGAGCCACCGTTCACCTCGATGTCGGCGTTTGTGGAGAAGACCAGCGACCTAGTGCACAAAAAATGTGATTCGCCCTTGACAAAGTCGATTATCTCAGTGGATTTACCCATTTGCAGCCCATTTCTTCGCTAGGATGATCCCTCATATTTCTCTGCTGCGCTTAAATACTTTCCATAGCGCGTCACGTGCCTGCAACGCCACCAGGTGGCATCCAACTTCGCGGTGCGCAATGGTCGTAATGTTTTGGCTTATCAATGTAGATGGCGTTATTCCTACCTTCGTCGTGCGATTGCGCTGAAATGCTAATCATTGGTTTATCCAAGCACGTAGTACACTAAATACCAGTTTGAGGTTTGTTGCATGATGCCTTCGTGGTGCTGCATTGTTAATGGCCAGCAGTGTAAATGCTTTAACCCTGGTAAAGTGAACTGCTGACAAACACAGAGGGGAGGTTATGACATCGTACATTCGATTATTCTTGCAACCGGAGCACTGTCGCGTTTTGCGACATCCACGCCGCAACCTCCTCGGCGCCAGATTTTTGTATCACTATTTTTCCTCGTCGCCAGCTTTTCATGTTTTATTTACAAAATACGCTTGGTGTAAAACATAAATAGGCGGCAGAATGATACCCTCCTGCCACTGAAGGTAGTTGTTGTTATGAGATGGCTTGCTTGGACGCGTCAACTACACAGCCTCGTCACATGTCCAAAGAGGCAAAAGATTGGAATGCAGATTAGCAACAATTTACAATAGTTTATTTATAGACAGTTTATAAATACTTAACTGTGGTATGAAGATGGTGCGTGGCAGTAGATCAGTTTCCACTTCGACTGATCTGTCTTTAATTCTGGTCTAGTCCTGAATCCAGTCAACGATAATTACAATCACTTGTCGACTATCCACTATGGGTGCGCTTGGCTGCGGCTATATATGAGTCTCGATGCTGTGCTGAGCTACTGCTGGATCCGCTGTCGATACTGTCGCTGATATTGACTGACTGGAGCCGTGTGTCGGCTTATATCCGCGTTTCGCTGATGGAGTCTATTTAGGAACTACATGTGTGACGTCAGGCGGATGCATCGAATATTAGTATCAGGCAGCGTTGGTCTGTGTATGACCGTATCCCGTATCTTCTGGAGGACACTGTGTAACTATAACTGATGGCTGCTTTAATTCTGATTACTTATTTGTGTGTATGAACATAATGGTTTATGCCTTTTTGAAACTGTGTCGTCTCGTTTGCATATATAGCGACTCGTTTATTTTGGCTCCTTTTAAAACCAGATCTTACCCATAGAAATGTGTTTCTTAGTTTCCTTGCTAGCATCGTAGTCCAGTTCTGTGCGATATTTGTTGCTGTTATGCAGAACATCGTAGAAATTTCTTGTCAGTAACAATATTATCCAGATCATCAGTGGTACATTTATTGTGCGTGCTTTATTTCTTCTTCTTCGGATTAGGTACTAGAATCCCGCCCCGCTTAGCGTAGTATCCCACCTGCCGTAAATTACACACCGTGTTCTTCCTCATTTGAAACATTTTGCTTGCACGTTTCACCCCATTTTCCATCTTCACTGTCACTTCTTTCTCCTTCTCGGCACCAATAAACCTCATGACGTTAGCAGCAAGCTGTCGCGGCTGCCCACGAAAACATTTTCCGCGATCTATTCCCATGCTCGAACTGCGAGGTAACAAGGCGCAGTACTTTGAACTAGAAAACGGTTGTACCTAGTTACATGATCGAGTTATTTCTGCTACTGTAGAGTCTCCGGCTCGCTTTGTGGACTAATACAGCCTTCTTTCACTTCACACTCGTTCGGTTCTGAACTAATCCTTGCTTGGAATAAAACAGAAAATTTTACATTTCCTCTTTTTTTCTTCATTAACGAGGAGAGACTGAAGTCTTTGCAGGAGACGGTGTACATTATCTGTTGCTCATACATGATTTAGGTATGACGCAACCGCACTGAAGCACCGATTTATACTGCAGCTTTTGGCTGCATAAGGTGTGTTCTCTGTGTGAACATCTACAAAAGACCCAAAAAGGCGCAGTAACAAGGAAACCTCAGGCACTGTATTCAACCAGCTGCCATCAGCTTTGACGTACAACTCGAGGGAAGCTCAAAAATGATTCCGCTAATATTTACTTCACTAAGCTTCCATCTACGTAAGAGTCAAATTCAGAGGTCACGGCGTAGCATTCATTTCGGATCGCATGGCAGATTTTAAGCCTAAATATTGGAAGAAAAAGTAATTATGGACGGATTATATTCCCAAAAACTGATGACAAAAAGTTTTACTTTAAAAGGTCAGATCCACAACTTAAGACAGACCTATATTAATTAAAATACACCACCCCAGAGTGACAGGAGGAACGTAAAGACTTACCATAGTTTGACTGGCGCACGCACCCTCGTATGGGCGACATCCCTGCCACTGAGGAGCAACTGAAAGAGTTGAAAACAAATAATTCTCGACGTCCGTATGGAATCGAAATTCGGTTTTACAACGAGTACCCTTCAACATTGGTCCCATATTTAGCTTCCAATTAACGCGAATCTCTCGCCCGTAACAAAGTCCCAAGCGACTAGATCAAATAGCAAGTGACTCCTATATTTATGAAGGGTAAAAGAAGGGCCCACAAAATTAAAGACCATTTACGTCGGTTTGTTGCAGAAATCGTGAACATATTCTAAATTCGAATATAATAAATTTCCTTAAACAGAAAAGCTTTTGGCCGGCCGGAGTGGCCTTGCGGTTCTGGGCGCTACAGTCTGGAGCCCAGCGGCCGCTAAGATCGCAGGTTCGAATCCTACATCGGGCATGGATGTGTGTGATGTCCTTTGGTTAGTTAGGCTTAATTAGTTCTAAGTTCTAGGCCACTGATGACCTCACAAGTTAAGTCGCATAGTGCTCAAAGCCATTTGAGCCATTTTTTTTAAAAGCTTTTGTCCACAAATCAATACAAATTCGGAAAGCTCCGTCCATCCGAGAATCAGCTTGCCCTTTGCTCGCACGGTGCTCTTCGAAACACGGAGAGAGTGCAACAAACGGACTCCATATTCCTAGATTTCCGGAAAGCGTTTGACTCAATATCCACTGCAGACTGTTAGCGAAGGTCAGAGCATAGCGAATAGGTTCGCAGATATGTGAGTGACTGGAAGAGTTTTTAAGTAAAAAGATCCAGTACGTTGCCCTGGAGGGCGAGTGATCATGAAAGTCGAAGATATCGTCAGGGTTGTAAAAGAGAAATGTGATAGGATCGCTCTTATGCTTTATATACATAAACGATGTGACGACAGGATGAGCAGCAATCTGCAAATGTTTGCTGATGATGGTGTAGTGTACGAGAATTTATCGTCGTTGAGTTACTGTACGAGAATCCAGGATGATTTAAACAGAATTTATATTTGGTGCGATCAGTGAAATCGTGGTCTAAGTGTAGAATAAAGTAAATTAATGCAGATGAGTATTAAAACCAATCCTGTTATTTTCGAATACAGTATTAAGGATACAGGGTACCTTTCCGGCTCAATATTATGTAAAAATCAACATCTATTTCTTTCAGGAACTGTTTATAATGTATATGTTTTACCAGGTAATGCAGCACACTTTCTAAACTAATTAGAAGTATTTTGAATGTTTTTGAACATGCTTAGAGTTATTAAGAAAATTACAAAGCAATTTATGCAATTTTTTCGAAAATGCTTCCTCAAATTGAGGTACCATTTAATCCAATGTTACACATTTGAAGGAGACCAAATTTTTACCAAATATGCATGACATGATGGCTGAGGTACTAGACCTATTTAATTCCACCTATTATGAATATTACAAGGATAAAAAATATCACATTTTACATTTTAATTTTTTTCCTAATAAAAATGTTATTTTTTCTATAATTTAGTTGATTCTGCAATAAAGCTTAGGTCTACTACGTAAGTATGGACTATTTCAAGCTACAGAAAAAAAATTATAGCCATGCTTTATAAACTTTAGGAAATATCTGTACCTGAATTCTGAAAAATACAACTTGTGGGAAATTGTGAATGAAGATATGAGTCCAATTTAACTGTGCCTCAAAACATTCCTGAAGCATAGTCTTCATCCCGCAGCATTTCTTCATCTTCAAGCTTCGTCTTGGAATTCCTTTTAGTACTTCTTGCTTCTTTGATAACTCGAAGAGGGAATCTTTCAGCTTCATGCACCTGTTGTGTGTCACACGCAAGCCATTGGTCTTCCACATTAGAGCCACATTTTATTCCTAAATTTCTCAGGACTTCCAACCTTCCTATCACCCCATCATTTAAATATATCACTGCATCTAGTACCCCAACTTTTAATGTATTTAGTCCTACAAAAACATTCTGAGGTAATTTTTCCCATATGCAATGGTTGAAACTTTCATTTGTATTCTGAGTGCCCCCAGGAAGACATTTACTGAGCGAAACAGGGTCGCTAATGTCTCTAAAAATTGGTTTTATTTCATTCATAACAGACTCATGAAGAGAATGCTTATGATGGTATATCTGACCACTATCTTTTGCTTTTTGGAAACCACACCAAGAATCTGCTCCTTTAGAGCAAAGTGCGTGAACAGTGTGCTCATCTGTGAACAACTTATGAAATTAGGTGGCCCATACAGCTTTTCTCATTGCTGTAACATCATTCAGAGGTGCAGTTCGTCTAATGGCCAGTCCATAATAACTCTGAAAATGGTCTGTTTCAGTTTCTGTCAATCTGCCTCAGCCAGACAGAGATTCCCCATCAGATAGCAACTTCCCTTTCATTTATCTCCGTAACTTCCTCAATCTATCACCCATCCTCTTTTCCACATGTCCACAACACTCCAGTTTTGTTACCAAGGTATCACCATAAACATTGAACACATTCATTTTATTGAAATCTCTAGAGTGCCCATCGCCTAGGTATTTCGTATATCTAACGTCATAAACGGGCACCGACCTCTGAAAGATTTGTAGAGCTCCATCACACTCCATACCTCCACTGTAACCATCGTAATTCTTAGAACACTGGTGTTAAACTTGTCCTTCAGTGTTACCATGGCAGGTGTGGCAGTACTTAGATAAGCACTCAACATCAACAACTTTTCCATTCTCCAGAAAAGTAGCAGTTACAACACCACTCAAGGAACGATGTCCTCGACATTGCCACGTCCCATCAATGCAACAGCAATGTCCCTGGTTCCACTAATATTTGCAATTTCTTCTACTGCACGTTTCATAGATGCTTTAGACACAGCCATCGAGGCACCTAAAAGTATTTTTATGTACTTGCTGAACCTACTGGGAGGAGAGGAAGGTCCATCAAACCACAAAACGTTTGAGGAACCTTTTTTCCTTTTCCTATTGCACGCATTGCATACACTAACTTCAAATTCACATCATATGAATCATGCACAATGTTCGAAGTCACTTTCGAGATATATTTATTGCAGGATCTACGCAGAACAACTAATTTTGACACTAAACGCTTCCTGCTACTTTGTTGTTCAGTTATTTCAAGACAGCCTACACCATAACATTGTTTACATTTCGCCACTTCTTTTATAAAAAAAAAGATCAGATGCCCACATCAACAACAACAAACCCACTAAAAACAGCATCATTGTTAACACAAAAATTTGCATCACTAGGAGGCGTGCCATGTGGGAGTTTCTTTCCTGAAGAACTGATGCATAGGTTACTTTCAATAGTGTGGCTTGCTTTGTTTGTGAACTGGTTACCACGGAATTTCCTTTTATTGAATTTCTTGATGCATGGCATAGCTCGTATTTATTGCACACTAAAGGATATGTACTTCCACAAATATATTTAGCACTTGGGCAACAAACATTCAGTAATATGTGAACAAACTGCTTCAGCGAAACAAAAGCATATACTAGCAAAGATAATCATTTACGGACAGTAGAAACCTGCACTGTTACCAACATATACAATGTATCATACATGCAATCGCTGGAAACAGAAAGTTCACAGTTCTTTTCGAAATAATATTGGTTTCTGTAACAGAAATAAAGGGGGCGTGGCGTCATACATGACCGTAACTTTAAAATTTGGTATATATAGGTCATTTTTCATTTGAAACCCTATAATGTAAACTACTGGCCATTAAAATTACTACACCAAGAAGAAATGCAGATGATAAACAGGTATTCATTAGACAAATATATTAGACTAGAACTGACATGTGATTACGCAATTTGGGTGCATAGATCCTGAGAAATCAGTACCCAGAACAACCACCTCCGGCCGTAATAACGGCCTTGATACGCCTGGGCATTGGGTCGAACGAGCTTGGATGGCATGTACAGGTACAGCTGCCCATGCAGCTTCAACACGATACCACAGTTCATCAAGAGTAGTAACTGGCGTATTGTGACGAGCCAGTTGCTCGGCCACCATTGACCAGACGTTTTCAATTGGTGAGATATCTGGAGAATGTGCTGGCCAGGGCAGCAGTCGAACATTTTCTGTATCCAGAAAGGCCCGTACAGGACCTACAACATGCGGTCGCGTATTATCCTGCTGAAATGTATGATTTCGCAGAGATCAAATGAAGGGTAGAGCCACGGGTCGTAACACATCTGAAATGTAACGTCCACTGTTCAAAGTGCCGTCAGTGCGAACAAGAGGTGACCGAGACGTGTAACCAATGGCACCCCATACCATCACGCCGGGTGATTCGCCAGTATGGTGATGACGAATACACGCTTCCAATGTGCGTTAACCGCGATGTCGCCAAACACGGATGCGACCATCATGATGCTGTAAACAGAACCTGGATTCATCCGAAAAAAATGACGTTTTGCCATTCGTGCACCCAGGTTCCTCGTTCAGTACACCATCGCAGGCTCTCCTGTCTGTGATGCAGCGTCAAGGGTAACCGCAGCCATGGTCTCCGAGCTGATAGTCCATGCTGCTGCAAACGTCGTTGAACTGTTGGTGCAGGTGGTTGTTGTCTTGCAAACGTCCCCATCTGTTGACTCAGGGATCGAGACGCGGCTGCACCATCCGTTACATCCATGCGGATAAGATGCCTGTCATTTCGACTGCTAGTAATACGAGGCCGTTGGGATCCAGCACGGCGTTCCGTTTACCCTCCTGAAACCACCGATTCCGTATTCTAACAGTCATTGGATCTCGACCAACGCGAGCAGCAATGTGGCGATACGATAAACCGCAATCGCGATAGGCTACAATCCGACCTCTATCAAAGTCGGAAACGTGATGGTACGCATTTCTCCTCCTTACACGAGGCATCATAACGTTTCACCAAGCAACGCCGGTCAACTGCTGTTTGTGTATGAGAAATCGGTTGCAAACTTTCCTCATGTCAGCACGTTGTAAGTGTCGCTAACGACGCCAACCGTGTTTGAATGCTCTGAAAAGCTAATTATTTGCATATCACAGCATCTGCTTACTGTCGGTTAAATTTCGCGTCTGTAGCACGTCATCTTCGTGGTGTAGCAATTCTAATGGCCAGTAGTGTATATATCAATGTAATTATGTAAGAGTATATAATTTAATACAGCCATTAAATAATTTCGAATTTTCCACCACTCATATCCTGTATCCTTAATGGTGTGATGCTGACACATTAACGTCGATTAAATATCTAAGCGTAACGTTGCAAAGCAATGTGAAATGGAACGAGCATGTAAGGACAAGAGTAAGAAAGGTGGATGGTGGAATTCGGTCTATTGGCAGAATGTCAGGGAAGTGTGGCCCATCTATTAAATGGTTCAAATGGCTCTGAGCACTATGAAACTTAACTTCTGAGGTCATCAGTCGCGTAGAACTTAGAACTAATCAAACCTAACTAACCTAAGGACACGCACACATCCATGCCCAAGGCAGGATTCGAACCTGCGACCGCAGCGGTCGCTCGGCTCCAGACTGTAACGCCTAGAACCGCATGGCCACTCCGACCGGCCCCATATATTAAGGAAGCCGTGTATAGGACAATAGTGCGACCTATTCTTGAATACTGCAGGGGTGTATTGGATCCCCATCACATCGGATTGGACGAAAATATCGAAGCAATTCAGAGGCGGGCTGCTAGATTTGTTATAGGTAGGTTCGATCAGGAGACGAATATTTCGGAGATGCTTCGTGTATTTAAATGGGAATCCCTGGAAGGAAGACAGCGTTCTTTTATCGAAACACAACTGAGAACAGTCATGGACTGTGCGGCTGGTGCCGCCGGAGGTTCGAGTGTGTGTGTTTGTCCTTTGGATAATTTAGGTAAGTAGTGTGTAAGCTTAGGGACCGATAACCTTAGCAGTTAAGTCCCATAAGATTTCACACATATTTTTTGAACAATTGAGAAAATTTAGAGAAAGGGCATTTGCGGCTGACTGCAGGACTATTCTACTGCCACCAACGTAAATTTCGTGTACGGTCTGCGAAGACAAGGTAATAGAAATTATGGCTCGTACGGAGGCATATAGACATTTCTCCTCGCTGTGTATGTGAGTGGAACAGGAAAGGAAATGAGTAGTAGCGGTACAAGGTACTCTACAGTGCACCTTATGACGGCTTCCGGAGTATGTACACTGCCATAAAAAAGTGAAATACCTGGAAGAGAAGGTCGGATGTCAATGTAATTTTGGTACACGTACATGATATCGACGGATATGTAAATGGTTAGAGTTACAACTCCTTGTGTCAAGTAGAACGGCTAACGGAGAACATTAGAGTTGTTTGTGTTTAGTGTTGTTACCTGCCACGGTGGAGTATATCAGAGGTGTAGACCGCGCGTGCGGTAGCGTTCTCGCTTCCCGCGCCCGGGTTCCCGGGTTCGATTCCCGGCGGGGTCAGGGATTTTCTCTGCCTCGTGATGACTGGGTGTTGTGTGATGTCCTTAGGTTACTTAGGTTTAAGTAGTTCTAAGTTCTAGGGGACTGATGACCATAGATGTTAAGTCCCATAGTGCTCAGAGCCATTTGAAACATTTGTAGACCGCGTCATATGTTGATCAACGTGAAGGCTATAGAGATGCCGCGTACTCCTGTAAAACCGCGTTGTCAGCAAATGACAGAGTTTCTAGGGGGTTTCATTGTGCATCTTATTTGGCCAGCTGATAGAAACTTCCAATGTCCAGATTTCTGGGGCGTTCAGACGTGACTATAGCAAGATGTTGGACTACATGGTAACGTCAGGGCAGGTATACTCGTCCTCAGGATTACGGTCGACCGCGTCTGTTCATCAGAAGAGACGGCTGCATATTGTGCACCGTGCACATCGTAGCCCCTTCCAATCAGTGCCTGACATCCGATAATAAGTAATGGATTCCCTGCAACATTCTGTGTCATCCCGCACGATTGGTCGGAGGCTAGTAGCAACTGGAACTAGGCATCAATGTTAGGAGACCATACACCACAGCATTTGTTTCATATTGTGACGTGTCCAAACTATGGGGATGATATTCTGCAATGGTATGAGTGCGTTTATTATGATACGTGTGGATCTGGTTTCCATCCAATGGATAGTAAAATTCTACCACACAAAAGAGTCCTGGTGGGTAAATACCAACCACATGACCTGTAGAGTAGTCAGATCGGTAATAGAATTAAATCAGATTGAAGAGCAACGGGGCACCTTAGGCCGAAGGATATTAGATCTAACACTATCATCAACATTGCTGAGTTCTTGAGGGCGCTTTCCATAGTTGGTGGTCTAATCGCAAGTCACTCGTGTCTGAAGGAACAGGCACTGCAGCGACTATAGCCATTATCAAATGCATGAACTGCATTCGCACTTGCGAAGTACGACCGAGACTCGAACTTGGATTTCACACTTATCGCGGCTGGTCTCCTTACCTTTGGGCTGTCTGAGCACACTTCAAAGCCAGACCCAAACTTCCGTATGTCATCAGCTCCGTGTCTATAACCTGCACTCGTACATCCATGCGTGCATGTTCGAAGGAACAATGCATTGTACTTCTCAGTAACGCAGGCACTGTAATATCGTATCTATTCGCCGACACCAGGCAAGCCACTTTCAGTTACAATGTAAACCCTGTATGGGAATATAAATAACGGATATACGAGTTCAGGTTGTAGATACATAGTTGAAGACATGTGAAAGTTTGGATCTGGCCGTGGAACGTTCTCGGGTAGCCTAATGGTAAGGCGACTGCTCGCAGTAAGAGGGAAATCCCGGTTCGAGTCTCGGTGCGACACAAATTTGCATTGTCGTCATTCCATTATACAGCTGATCGTTGTACATATTTGCATCTGCGAATACATATCATGTGGGCTACTATACACTATTATCAATGTTAAGGCGTTTTATGGATCTCAAAGACCTTTTAACTTACTGGCTTGAACATAGTTTTCACTGCTGCATAATCAGAGTGATGGCTGAGTAACCGGCGTATGGGCCTAAAGGGTCTCAAAACCATAAATACTGCATAATCTTTCCAAAATGCATTGTTTGTTTAAGGAAAATTAGGGTGACAAAACAGATAAAAAATTACACTGTTGTCGCCGATATCTCTCTCTCGCCTTCTCGCTCTCTCTCTTTCTCTCTTTCTGTCTCTTATCCGTAAATATTACAAAAATGTATGTATGTATGCACATATGTGTACTGACAGGGAAAAATCGCAACACCAAAAATTAATTACTCGAGGATAACGAAATTTCGGGAATACATTTGTTTAGATAACTTATTTACGCGATTAACATTTCATGATCACTGGTTATTTGTAAGCGAGAGATAAGCCATTGCAAATGTGAAATGGTGGTACATTAATAACCGGTGTAACCACCAGAATGTAGAATGCAAGCATGCAAATGAGCATGCATTATGTTTTACAGGTGCCAGATGTGAGTTTCTGGAATGGAGTTCCACGCCTGTTGCACTTGGTTGGTCAATACGGGGACGGTTAATGCTGTCGTGGATGACGCAGGACTTGTCGTCTCATGATGTGCAATAAACGCTCGATTGGAGACAGATCTGGTGATCGAACAGACCAAGGCAACATGCCGACACTCTGTAGAGCACGATGGGTTGCAACAGCGGTATGTGGGATAGCGTTATCCTGTTGGAAAACACCCCTTAGAATGCTCTTCATTAATGGCGGCACAACAGGTCGAATCATCAGAGTGACGTACAAGTTTGCAGTCAGGGTGCGTGGGATAACCACCGCAGACTCCTTGCGATCGTACATTCTCGTAACCATCGCTGCCAGCAATATGAATAGTAGCTACATTCCTGCCAAATCTTACTGCAACATCGCAGAAAGAACATCTACCTTCTTGCAGCCCTATTACACGACCTCGTTCGAACTCAATGAGGTGTTGATAATGGCGTCTTTGACGTCTTAAAGGCATTCTAGACTAACATCAACTCACCAGGTCCAGTCTCGAAGGCAACTAACGCTCAAGACTGTTACAGCGTAGATTTAAAGGAAACCTGATTTGCATCCTCATGGTGGTGGTACTAGCCCCATTCCTATACGACTGGTGTGAAATCTGAATAGACACCATCTTTCAGAGGTAGAAAAACACCTACCAACTTTCGTTTATGTTGCACAACTCTTTCTTGTTGTTGTGATTTTTTTCACCTCAATGTATGTATGTTCTACACCTCCTCCAAACCTCTGGGTCGATTTCAAAAAAACTTGGTATACATATTAATTACTGTCTGGAAAGAGCCATTGCGGGGATAAGAAGCACCTACCTCTCAAAAGAATGGTGGTGGGTGTGAGAAAGAAGCGCAGTTAATGACTCGAAATAGCCAGACTATATTCATCCATTATTTGAGAATGACAGCACTTAGTAATTTGGACCAAAATTTACACGTAATTTCAAAGAGTTTCTCTCGCTAACATCCTCCACAAAATGATGGATAGGAAAAAAGTTCATCGCTTAGTATATTTTCACTGTTCACGCAGTAAAATGGCCCTTTATGCATCATCCTCAAAATTATTACTTTCTTACCACCAACTCTATCTACAATATGTTTTGCATACAGTGTTCACATATACCACAAATTGTAGCAGCAAAATTGTATCCCTGTACGACACATAGTTCAGGATATATACGTCATAAAGACTGAGATGCGTGAAAAACTGTCGTATCATATATAACGTTTAAATTCATTAGCTCTTTGCTACTTAGATCATTCGCAACACGTTTCACAGTCAGTATCCACATATGACGCTGCATGTAACTACAAAATTATATCACTGTACGACACGTAGTTCAGGAAATATGACGTCATAAACACCAAGCTGCTTGAAAACAAAACTACAGTGCGAAATTCGCTAGGGACAGAAGTGAAATATGTGTACAATATGTGTCAAATATGTCAAATAGAGGCTATGTGAAACATATGTGACATGGGCAAAGCCTCCTCCTAACCCATAGACTGATTTCAACAAATTACTTATTGTCCAGAAATAAATTATGTGAGGGTAAGTACCAGCAACTTCCAGTTCGGGTGGGGGTGATAACATGGAGAGAGAAGGAGAAAGGGGAGATGAGCAGTCAGAGGGGGGAAAGAGAAGATAGATTCTGATAGAGAGGATGAGGAGGTGGGCAGACAGAGGAAGAGGAGGACGAAACTTACAGAAAGCGAACAGGAGGAGATGGGTAGAAAGAGGGGAGAGGTGCAGATAGACGGAGAAAAGAAAGAGGAAGAGATGGACAGAGAGAGGGTAGGAAGGGTAGGAAGCGATGGACAGAGAGAGAGCGGAGAAGACAAAAATGTTCAAATATGTGTGAATTCCTAAGGGACCCAACTGCAGAGGTCATCGGTCCCTAGAATTACACATTTCTTAAACTACACTACTGGCCATTAAAATTGCTACACCACGAAGATGACGTGCTACAGACGCGAAATTTAACTGACAGGAAGAAGATGCTGTGATTTGCAAATGATAAGCTTTTCAGAGCATTCACACAAGGTTGGCACCGGTGGCGACACCTACAACGTGCTGACAGGAGGAAAGTTTCCAACCGATTTCTCATACACAAACAGCAGTTGACCGGCGTTGCCTGGTGAAACGTTGTTGTGATGCCTCGTGTAAGGAGGAGAAATGCGTACCATCACGTTTCCGACTTTTATAAAGGTCGGATTGTAGCCTATCGCGATTGCGGTTTATCGTATCGCGGCATTGCTGCTCGCGTTGGTCCAGATCCTATGACTGTTAGCAGAATATGGAATCGGTGGGTTCAGGAGGGTAATACGGAACGCCGTGCTGGATCCCAACGGCCTCGTATCACTAGCAGTCGAGATGACAGGCATCTTATTCGCATAGCTGTAACGGATCGTGCAGCCGCGTCTCGATCCCTGAGTCAACAGATGGGAACGTTTGCAAGACAACAACCGTCTGCACGAACAGTTCGACGGTGTTTGCAGCAGCATGGACTGTCAGCTAGGAGACCGTGGCTGCGGTTACCTTTGACGCTGCATCACAGACAGGAGAGCCTGCGATGCTGTACTCAACGACGAACCTGGGTGCACGAATTGCAAAACGTCATTTTTTCGGATGAATCTAGGTTCTGCTTACAGCATCATGATGGTCGCATCCGTGTTTGGCGACATCGCGGTGAACGCACATTGGAAGCGTGTATTCGTCATCGCCATACTGGCGTATCACCCGGCGTGATGGTATGGGGTGGCATTGGTTACACGTCTCGGTCATCTCTTGTTCGCACTGACACTTTGAAAAGTGGACGTTACGTTTCAGATATGTTACGTCCCGTGGCTCTACCCTTCAGTCGATCCCTGCGGAACCCTACATTTCAGCAGGATAATGCACAACCGCATGTTGCAGGTCCTGTACGGGCCTTTCTGGATACAGAAAATGTTCGACTGCTGCCCTGGCCAGCACATTCTCCAGATCTCTCACCAATTGCAAACGTCTGGTCAATGGTGGCCGAGCAACTGGCTCGTCACAATACGCCAGTTACTACTCTTGATGAACTGTGGTATCGTGTTGAAGCTGCGTGGGCAGCTGTACCTGTACACACCATCCAAGCTCTGTTTGACTCAATGCCCACGCCTATCAAGGCCGTTATTACGGCCAGAGATGGTTGTTCTGGGTACTGATTTCTCAGGATCTATGCACCCAAACTGCGTGAAAATGCAATCACATGTCAGTTCTAGTCTAATATATTTGTCCAATGAATACCCGTTTATCATCTGCATTTCTTCTTGGTGTAGCAATTTTAATGGACAGTAGTGTAACTTATGCTAAGAACAACACACACACCCATGCCCGAGGGAGGACTCGAACCTGCGGCGTGACGGGCCGCGCAATCCGTGACATGGCGCCTCAAACCGCGGGGGCAGTCCGCGTGGCACGGAGGCGGAAATGGGCTGAGAGAAGAGGACGAGGAAATCGACACAGAAAGGGAAGAGGAATTAATGGACAATGAGGAGGAAGAGGAGGAGATGGACAGATAAAGGAAAGAGGAGGAGATGGACAGAGAGAGAGAGAGAGGCTGGAGGATATAAACAGCGAGAGAGTGGAGGAGGAGGTGGACAGGCGGAATAACAAACAGATGATCAAAATAAATATACACCCATGCAACGTAATGTACTCAGCTTGTTGCAAAATAATTTTCACATACTTCAGTCACTGGTCCATAACAGATACAGATACCGTTACGCATTTGCGCGAGTGGGTAGCTACACAATAAGCTCAAAGGGAGCCTCAGGGACCGCTATCGTAGTGGCTGGGCGGGCAACCACGGCAAATTTCGCTTGTTGGTCATGACGATAAGAGTAAAATGAAGGAGACAGTCACACGGACCTGACAAGATTTGAGAATTAATTGCGAATAGAGTTTTCAGGTACCACTGAACTAACCATTTATCAAGAACGGAATGCTTTTAGCAAAGAACATCTTTGGCAAATGCATGTTTATCTTAGCGTTCAGAAGGAGTAAATCACGAAACCAAATCGAAGTTGCTAACAAATAATTTGATTAGTGCTTCAAAGCATCTCATCAGCGAATCATATCTATGGAAATGCACAGAGCAAATTTAGCAAATCATTGTGGGACAGAGCAGACGGAGAGGTCATCATATTCAGGGACACTGAACTGCGAGGCCTGATGTAATGCAGTTCAACGTCTGCTCTGAGCTCACTCACTACTTTAGTCATAGGCATAAGCGATGACTATCAGCCAGTTACCGCAGAGAACAATGCCGGCGCCACCTTTGCGCAATGCTCACTACTCGGATACGCTGTCTGTCAACTCGGGCACTCTCCCACTCAATATCAGTCCACTTCATGCACTGCCCGTTACTAACAAGCACTACAAAACTCGCATAAAAAATCAAGCATTTGTTTGTCACAGGTGACTAACAGTCGTGAAAAGCGACACTGATATGATTATTAGCACAATGGATTTGCTATTATTTTCTCTGTAGGCTTAATGTGTGATGCAAAGACGTCAACTGTTTCAGAAAACATTTTGTAAACAGTAACTGCAATAAATTTAGCAATGGTCCAAAATATATAGAATTTATGGAGATATAAGTTACTTTTGAAAGTTGGCGTCCTACCGACCGTCTTTGCTACGTTTACGTTTACCAGAAGCAGCCAGAAAACAAAGACAATTTGTCTCCGAATTTTTTTTCTCCCCCACAGCCGCGATTTGGTCCTCAAACACCTGCACCAAGCCCGACTAATGTGTTGTTCTGTACCGTTCATAAGAATCATACTCACGAAGGACTGTCTATATCCTTCCTATGGACATCTAACACACAAAATAGCGTTATTGGGATGATTATGTGCTGTCATCGTGGATCTTTAAGAGTACAAAAGCAGGTGTAACAGGCGCAACAGGATGCCTTGGTTTGTTGTTATTACTGGAGAATCTAGACAATATTGTTACCAAATATCGGTAATATAACGTTCATCGAAGATGTTACGCTCCTTAGCAGGATAAATTTAATTGTGCTTACATCCCCTACAGAATCGTTTTGAGAAGAGTTTTCACTCTTTGCAGGGCTGCAGCACTGTCGAAAATAACGTAAAAGCAGTTGAAATCGAGACTTCGTGCTTGCTAACATGCATGCATAGCCTCCATGGGCGTATGTGTAGAGCTGTCAGCGGTGGACGGTTGCGGTTCTAACGCATAACTTGCTAACTGTCCATCTATAAATTACATTGCAGGGGATGCGCACTCTGCAGGTTCGGGGGAGGGAAGCTCTCACTGTTGTGTCTAGGTATCCGGCATACTCGGTTCTCTAGTGGGGAAATAATCAAACAACTCGTATTAATGAGTTTTATTACGATGAGATAATTACAATACTTAACTTCGATAGCGAATGGCGACATGCAATGTAATCAGTCTTCTTCACAATAGACAAACACAAGTCTGTGCTGCATAACGATAGCTAACGAAGTGGTTAACGTTGAAGCTGTTATCCAAGTGGGGTGCAACAAGTCGGGCACGGCGCTTATGTCTTCTTCACACAGGGGCCGCCGCTGTCGCGTTGTCATCCTGGAGGAAGGTCTGTCAGCGTGCGATTGGCCAACCTCTTTCATAGCCTTCTCTTACCTGTCGTTTCCGACTGGCGTGCCGGCGCTGACTTTACGCCATAACGCTCACGGTCCAGGATGCTAAGTGCAGTCGACACACTGTCAACTAATGAATAACTTATAATTAGGATAAAAAAATACCCGAAATCTACAGATTGCTGATGTCCTGGCATGGTAGTGGGGACGTATCGGAGTTGGAAGGTGTAAACAAAAGTAGCGAAGCTCATCTGGTAAGCAATAAGAGCATATATTTATGGGAAAAAATATCAGAGCAGCAGCAGAAATCAGCTCTGTACACATGTCAGCTCCCTGTTGCAGACCGGCAGGCCTATGTGGCCGAGCGGTTCTAGGCGCTTCAGTCTGGAACCGCGCGACCCTACGGTCGCAGGTTCGAATCCTGCCTCGGGCATGGATGTGTGTGATATCCTTAGGTTAGTTAGGTTTAAGTAGTTCTAAGTTCTAGGGGACTGATGAACTCAGATGTTAAGTCCCATAGTGCTCAGAGCCATTTGAACCATTTGTTGCAGACCTCTACACGGTATAGCGGAAGCCAGAGGAACGTGTAGAACTGTGCCAGACTTTGAATTTGCACCAAGTGCATCTCTAGATGAGTCTGCAGACAAGCTCTCTGATGTGCCGTAGAAGTACACGGATTTGTTTCCAGACTACGAATTTCCAATCTGCACCACACTTGGAGTCTCATCTAGCTACGAGACGAGTTTTACTGTACTTTTCATGATCTCCCTATCCAAAATGCATTCATGTAGATCATCGGAAGGAGAGGAATCCTTAGGATTTTTTAGTAGGCTGGTGTATAGCATACGCAAAATCCTCACATAAAATCAAACAACGCATGAGTATCCCGGCAATATGAGCATACAGATACGAAAAAATATAAAAATATGAAAAAAATGACATAAAATCGGTAAAAATCGAGGAAAACCTGGTGTAATTTTGACAGATTGATGATAAATACGTAAAATTGAAGAAAATACGACGAAATATGTAAAACCGCAAGAAACTTGCAAAATTATGTAAACCGACTGACAATACATAAAATTAGAGAAAACTTAACACGAAATGCGGGGAATTGAGGTGGTTTGGGGGTACACAGACACTCAAGACCGAGACCGAGAAAAGCTTAAAAATTATGCTCTGGCTGCATTCAGTTTTAACCTTCCTCCTCCCCTTTAAACTACATGGGTTTTTGCAACACATACTTCAACAAAGGCGACGTAAGTATTACACTGAGGTGGTATATTAAAGCAGGCAAAACATATGTAGCCTAATCCATAATTGTGTTCTCACACATGCAGTCAAATATACACTCCTGGAAATGGAAAAAAGAACACATTGACACCGGTGTGTCACACCCACCATACTTGATCCGGACACTGCGAGAGGGCTGTACAAGCAATGATCACACGCACGGCACAGCGGACACACCAGGAACCGCGGTGTTGGCCGTCGAATGGCGCTAGCTGCGCAGCATTTGTGCACCGCCGCCGTCAGTGTCAGCCAGTTTGCCGTGGCATACGGAGCTCCATCGCAGTCTTTAACACTGGTAGCATGCCGCGACAGCGTGGACGTGAACCGTATGTGCAGTTGACGGACTTTGAGCGAGGGCGTATAGTGGGCATGCGGGAGGCCGGGTGGACGTACCGCCGAATTGCTCAACACGTGGGGCGTGAGGTCTCCACAGTACATCGATGTTGTCGCCAGTGGTCGGCGGAAGGTGCACGTGCCCGTCGACCTGGGACCGGACCGCAGCGACGCACGGATGCACGCCAAGACCGTAGGATCCTACGCAGTGCCGTAGGGGACCGCACCGCCACTTCCCAGCAAATTAGGGACACTGTTGCTCCTGGGGTATCGGCGAGGACCATTCGCAACCGTCTCCATGAAGCTGGGCTACGGTCCCGCACACCGTTAGGCCGTCTTCCGCTCACGCCCCAACATCGTGCAGCCCGCCTCCAGTGGTGTCGCGACAGGCGTGAATGGAGGGACGAATGGAGACGTGTCGTCTTCAGCGATGAGAGTCGCTTCTGCCTTGGTGCCAATGATGGTCGTATGCGTGTTTGGCGCCGTGCAGGTGAGCGCCACACTCAGGACTGCATACGACCGAGGCACACAGGGCCAACACCCGGCATCATGGTGTGGGGAGCGATCTCCTACACTGGCCGTACACCACTGGTGATCGTCGAGGGGACACTGAATAGTGCACGGTACATCCAAACCGTCATCGAACCCATCGTTCTACCATTCCTAGACCGGCAAGGGAACTTGCTGTTCCAACAGGACAATGCACGTCCGCATGTATCCCGTGCCACCCAACGTGCTCTAGAAGGTGTAAGTCAACTACCCTGGCCAGCAAGATCTCCGGATCTGTCCCCCATTGAGCATGTTTGGGACTGGATGAAGCGTCGTCTCACGCGGTCTGCACGTCCAGCACGAACGCTGGTCCAACTGAGGCGCCAGGTGGAAATGGCATGGCAAGCCGTTCCACAGGACTACATCCAGCATCTCTACGATCGTCTCCATGGGAGAATAGCAGCCTGCATTGCTGCGAAAGGTGGATATACACTGTACTAGTGCCGACATTGTGCATGCTCTGTTGCCTGTGTCTATGTGCCTGTGGTTCTGTCAGTGTGATCATGTGATGTACCTGACCCCAGGAATGTGTCAATAAAGTTTCCCCTTCCTGCGACAATGAATTCACGGTGTTCTTATTTCAATTTCGAGGAGTGTAGATATTACCGAATTACGGCTGGTTCTGAAAAACAATGTTATTCCGTAAGTGTTAAGGAAAAGAATCAATGCATTTATCAGACTTAAGCCATTCTCTAGAGTGTTCTATAGGAGAGTGGACTGAGGTCATATGTACCATCTTCAACAGTGTGAGGGAAGGTGTAGGCCTACTCGAGAGATGTGGTGTTGGGACGAAATTATTGTATTATTCTATCCATGACCAAAACTACCTAACATCAGACCAGGATGATGCTACCGTAAACGGCAATAAGACTGTTACATCTCCTGTGGCTAATGATAGTGGTGCTTACTCCCTCGTAAGAAGTTGCTCCTCCTTCGTGTGTATCTGTGTACAGAAAGGTGAGGGTTGTACCTCAATGTATCAGATATCAAAAATATTCATGTTGGTTATTCCTCGCTCTACTCCTAGTGAGACATAGCCACATCTGTCAAAACCGATACTACCACTACTTATAAGCACAACTGATGCGGGAAGTGTGATTGAGAGTACATACGTTTCCGACTTAAAAAGACATATAATACCCTTTAATTTCCTAAGAGACTGTGCAGCAGCCTCCGGACTTCGTTCTAATTGATTTATAAGCAACTCGAGCGGTGGATATACACTGACGATGCCATCCTAAGAGACCAGAATGGTGCAGAAGGAAGTACTTTTATCATTTTACAGTTTGTCGCCGTAGTGATAGGGATGGTGCAGGATGGTTGTATGTCATATGCTGGACAAATATATCCTGTATTAGAGTATTAAGAGCGCTGCATTCGGGATGATTAATACTTCAGAAACTGTATGGTATTAACAATTGGCATTTTTAGGTACAGAACCATGTAACCATAGGAGTGTGTGTCTATGCTGTACAGTCATTTCTCTCACGTTGGTACCTTCCTGGTACTGGCTCCAGACAGTGGAATAACGCTTCACAATTGATAGCACGGTTAGTTTACGTGAAATGTTTCAAACTCCATCCCTCTGGATCTCCAGCATGTATAAAATACACGTTTCTTCTTTATCATCCGTTATATCACCACTATACTCTTATGTTACTACACACCAATAAGAGGCGCTACCCTCCTCGACACGCTAGCATCTAGAGAGATCTTGTGTTTTTGAATGGGTGCCGTGGGTCAAGATAGGTGTTGCAGGGAGGATTGGTCAAGGACAATGTGGAAGGCATTTGTCAATCTCCGACTTTATCCTATGAATACGAGAATACTCTGTGACGCCCATCCACACAGAGAAAGATGGCCAGTCATAATAGTAAATTATGCACTATGATCGATGTGCTGGAAATATGTAGACAACCTAATTACATCGGTATAGGATGCTGTGTGGTATACTTTGGTGTATATGGTCGAATGGACAAACTGCAAAGTCATTTAGCTGCATTCGCAGTCTAGTATATGGTACTTGCAAAGCAGTCGTGGAGTGATTTAGCGATGATGCAGAAATTGGGAAGCATTCTGCTGTGCACTGGGTGGTATGGAAATTACAGAACAACTGGTATACTTCGATAGACTACAGATGACCGAATGGATCCACTGCACAGTCATCTATCTGCATTTGCAATCTGGTATATGGTACGTGCAAAGTAATGGAGGGGTGATTTTAGCGATTATGCAGAAGTTGTGAAGCACTGGGCTGTGCCATCGACTGGCATTGAAATTACAAAACAGCTGGTAAAACTGCTAAAATTTATCATACTATCAACTGCAGTGCGTATTACAGTACATCATCCCATATCAATAGTGTATTTCCCATAACGTCCGTCCACTGTACTGCTGCTAATTACCACATAATGATTGACTGACATCACTTAGTCGAGATGGAGGGAGTCTTGGCGGAACACTGGATATCTGCTACTTGTCACTATGGAGAGTGCGATCAAATGTAGAGGTCATCACCTTCAGAAAGTTGGTTGGAAGATTTCCTCAATGCTGCAAACTCATCCTATTTGTGTATGCTGCGATGCCCTCCACATATTTTTATTTTTTTCACCAGTAAAATAACAGTACCTCTTTTTACTTCCACTACCTCGCGCGTTTTGTGAACGGCACCTTTCGGCGATGGTCAGCACCGGAACAGTAATCATGTACATGACTGCAAAATGAGGAAACAATGCTCTTCAAACTGGAACACCAAGACATCTGCTACCCCGTCGCTGTGGAAGATAAGATTCACTGTATAGGTCATCACGTTCGGATAGCAGTTGGAAACGCTCTACAATGCGGCAAACTCTTTTAGTTTCCATATGTTGCAATGTCTTCCACATTTTTGTCAATGAGAAACATCGCCTCTGTGTTTTATTTCTAGTGACTTGTGTGTTGTGGGAGCTACATAGTTTACACCGTGTGATGTTCAGCTTTCTGTGAGAGCCAAACGATCGAAACGTGTTAATATCGGTTTAGCAGCTGACACAGACCTTGAAGTCACGGTAGAAAAATAAAATGTATGGCAGTGTACAAAACTGTAGTCGTACACTGCCTTTATGTGTTACAGGCTGCCGGCCGAAGTGGCCGTGCGGTTAAAGGCGCTGCAGTCTGGAACCGCAAGACCGCTACGGTCGCAGGTTCGAATCCTGTCTCGGGCATGGATGTTTGTGATGTCCTTAGGTTAGTTAGGTTTAACTAGTTCTAAGTTCTAGGGGACTAATGACCTCAGCAGTTGAGTCCCATAGTGCTCAGAGCCATTTGAACCATTTTTTTGTTACAGGCAAAAATACACTGTATGAAACTGCTTATGAAGGACCAATACAGGAACCCTCTCTTGTGATTATAGTCTGCTGGATATTGTCTTCCTCCAGTACAATTGACAAAACTTTATGCAGATCTGTGCAAGCGATTTCGAACATGGGCCACGTGCTACAGTGGGGCGATACGTGTATATTTAACATGCTCGATGTCAACACGCAGACGGTATTTGTTCTTTCGATACATTGAAAGAGAAAGATGCACTGAAATCTTATAGAAGGTTCTATTACAAGGAGAGGTATAACTGGTTAAAGTTTGGATGCAGATAGTTCTCTCAGAAATACACCGATTTTGCTCAAAAAACTAATAGAAATTGGATGTATCTATTCTCGTGGAATCATGACTGTTTTTATTATTATCACAACTGCATGTTTAAAAACAGGTGTTACAGCAATTACAGTGTTATTTCATACTTGATAACCTCTAATTATAAAGTAGACACCACTCGAATTATAGCTCGTTGTGCAACCTAGAAATGACAGTGTTTTTTCCCGACTTGTGAGTCGATTGCGTGAAACAGGCTGTGATGATTAAATTGCTTACAAAACTAGAACGTGAGATTCTGCTGCATCATCAGAAATATTACAGACATGTTGGTAGAGGGAAATTATGGAGTAAAACTGTCAAAGGTAGGTATGCAGCCAGTAATTGGTTTCGATGTATCGGAGGAGAGAGAGACGTGGCAAAATCTTATAAGAGGTTCTATTACAAGACAGATTCTCATGATTTGTTTCATAAGCGCTGGTGTGATATAGCTTCGCATCGGTAAAATCGTACTTGCCATAGTGTACAAGACAGTAACATCCTCTTGAATTATAGCTCCTTGTTGATGCATGTAAAAATGATTATCTTCCCGGCACGTGAGCCAATAGCGTAGAAGATTGTGTTCTCTAATGTTATTTCACGTGCCTGAAATGTTTGTAATACACACGCGCATCACAATTTCTTTACAGACCCTTACTTGAACGTGAGAGATGCTCTCAGGTCATGTAATTTGCCCATCAGGCTGAAATAAATTGCTTACCATAAATGTTGTTCTCCAGAGTTTAAATTCTCGCTTTTTCTTTACTCCAATGATGATAATAACGAGGACATTCTGCGGTGATCGGTAATTTTTGCAGCAAAATAATGGAAGTTTTTTTCCCAATTTTATGCAGTGTGGGTGAGTACAGGAGGTGTGTAAACTGATCATTTGTAATAGGTGGTGGTGCACTTCTTGGATGTCGCATAATACTGAGATGCGAATTGTATCCTGCAGTCGAATGTAAAAACTTTACCGATTTTGCTCATACACTAAATGCAAACGGACTGCTTCTATTTTCGTGGAAAGAGTACATTTATTACCGTCGCGATTGTGTTCTCCTTTTTAATAGATGCTCGACTGTAAGAGATGCGTTAATCTTAAATTCAGTTGTTCTCAATCGCAGAACGGGTGTTACTTGCAGTGGCTGTGTGGGCATGGTGCAGTGTGTGGTCTCCTGATACAGCTGCGGGGCTGGTGCGGTGCCACTAAATTTCCCTTTTGTGTTGGTGAAGGGTCATCGCCTCAAGGAGACCGCGAGCGCGTGCCACGCTCTGGGGTCGCAGCTGAGGGAGACTCTGCTCTCAAACATGACAGGAGCTGCAGTCGCTTTAGGCAGAGGGCTTCCTGTTTTCCAGTCAGAGGACATTTGAAAAATCGATCTGCAAAGTTCTCCGGAATTTCGTTGTTCCAAAGGAGCTCAGTCTTTTCGAGGATTACGTTTAACATATTAAATGAAGTGTCTTGTTCTTGTCTTTTGTCTATCTGGGACTGATTTCTGCAGACTGGAGACAGTATATACATCTCACCAGAAGGATCTCTTTGTGGACCACCAGCGGCAAGCCCACGGTGAAGAGTGGCAGGGAGGTAGAGGTGAAGGATGGAAGGGGGTGGCAAGACTACCTACAATTTAGTTAGTTCGTGAGCGCCCATCGAGGACGACACAGCTGGAACTGCTGCCCTCTGCAGTCTTCTGGGGTCAGTTTTGGTGGTATATATATATATATATATATATATATATATATATATATATATATATATACACACTCCTGGAAATTGAAATAAGAACACCGTGAATTCATTGTCCCAGGAAGGGGAAACTTTATTGACACATTCCTGGGGTCAGATACATCACATGATCACACTGACAGAACCACAGGCACATAGACACAGGCAACAGAGCATGCACAATGTAGGCACTAGTACAGTGTATATCCACCTTTCGCAGCAATGCAGGCTGCTATTCTCCCATGGAGACGATCGTAGAGATGCTGGATGTAGTCCTGTGGAACGGCTTGCCATGCCATTTCCACCTGGCGCCTCAGTTGGACCAGCGTTCGTGCTGGACGTGCAGACCGCGTGAGACGACGCTTCATCCAGTCCCAAACATGCTCAATGGGGGACAGATCCGGAGATCTTGCTGGCCAGGGTAGTTGACTTACACCTTCTAGAGCACGTTGGGTGGCACGGGATACATGCGGACGTGCATTGTCCTGTTGGAACAGCAAGTTCCCTTGCCGGGCTAGGAATGGTAGAACGATGGGTTCGATGACGGTTTGGATGTACCGTGCACTATTCAGTGTCCCCTCGACGATCACCAGTGGTGTACGGCCAGTGTAGGAGATCGCTCCCCACACCATGATGCCGGGTGTTGGCCCTGTGTGCCTCAGTCGTATGCAGTCCTGATTGTGGCGCTCACCTGCACGGCGCCAAACACGCATACGACCATCATTGACACCAAGGCAGAAGCGACTCTCATCGCTGAAGACGACACGTCTCCATTCGTCCCTCCATTCACGCCTGTCGCGACACCACTGGAGGCGGGCTGCACGATGTTGGGGCGTGAGCGGAAGACGGCCTAACGGTGTGCGGGACCGTAGCCCAGCTTCATGGAGACGGTTGCGAATGGTCCTCGCCGATACCCCAGGAGCAACAGTGTCCCTAATTTGCTGGGAAGTGGCGATGCGGTCCCCTACGGTCTTGGCGTGCATCCGTGCGTCGCTGCGGTCCGGTCCCAGGTCGACGGGCACGTGCACCTTCCGCCGACCACTGGCGACAACATCGATGTACTGTGGAGACCTCACGCCCCACGTGTTGAGCAATTCGGCGGTACGTCCACCCGACCTCCCGCATGCCCACTATACGCCCTCGCTCAAAGTCCGTCAACTGCACATACGGTTCACGTCCACGCTGTCGCGGCATGCTACCAGTGTTAAAGACTGCGATGGAGCTCCGTATGCCACGGCAAACTGGCTGACACTGACGGTGGCGGTGCACAAATGCTGCGCAGCTAGCGCCATTCGACGGCCAACACCGCGGTTCCTGGTGTGTCCGCTGTGCCGTGCGTGTGATCATTGCTTGTACAGCCCTCTCGCAGTGTCCGGAGCAAGTATGGTGGGTCTGACACACCGGTGTCAATGTGTTCTTTTTTCCATTTCCAGGAGTGTATATATAAAGTGCTGTACTTCATCTACATCTACGTGATTACTCTGCTAATCACAATAAAGTACCTGGCAGAGGGTTCAATGAACCTCCTTCATGCTGTCTCTCTACCGTTCCACTCTCGAACGGCACGCGGGAAAAACGAGCACTTAAATTATTCCGTGCGAGCCCTGATTTCTCTTATTTTATTGCGATGATCATTTCTCCCTATGTAGGTGGGTGCCAACAGAATGTTTTCGCAAACGGAGAAGAAAACTGGTGATTGAAAATTCATGAGAAGACCCCGTCGCAACGAAAAACGCCTTTGTTTTAATTATTGCCACACCAATTCACGTATCATGTCTGTGACACTATCCCCCCTATTTCGCGATAATACAAAACGAGCTACCCCTCTTTGTACTTTTTCGATGTCATCCGTCAGTCCCACCCGATGCGGATCCCACACCGCACAGCAGTACTCCGGAATAGGGCGGACAAGCGTAGTGCAAGCAGTCTCTTTGGTAGACCTGTTGCACCTTCTAAGTGTTCTGCCAATGAATCGCCGTCTTTGGTTTGCTCTACCCACAATACTATCTATGTGATCGTTCCAATTTAGGTTATTTGTAATTGTAATCCCTAAGTATTTAGTTGAGTTTACAGCCTTCAGATTTGTGTGACTTATCGCGTAATCGAAATTTAGCTGATTTCTTTTAGTACTCATGTGAATAACTCGCACTTTTCTTTATTCGGGGTCAATTGCCACTTTTAGCATCATACAGATATCTTATCTAAATCATTTTGCAAGTCGTTTTGATCATCTGATGACTTTACACGACGGTAAATGACGGCATCATCTGCAAACAATCTAAGACGGCTACTCAGATTGTCTCCTATGTCGTTAATATGGATCAGGAACAAGAGAGGGCCTAAAACACTTCCTTGGGGAACGCCGGATATTACTTATTTTTTACTCGATGACTTTCCGTCTATTACTACGAACTGTGACCTTTCTGACAGGAAATCACAAATCCAGTCGCACAACTGAGGCGATACTCAGTAGGCACGCAGTTTGCTTAGAAAACGCTTGTGAAGAACGGTGTCGAAAGCCTTCTGGAAATCTGAAAATATGGAATCAATTTGACTCCCCCGTTGATAGCACTTATTACTTCATGAGTAAAAAGAGCTAGTTGTATCTTACAAGAACGATATTTTCTGAATCCGTGGTGACTATATGTCAATAAATCGTTTTCTTCGAGGTACTTCATAATGTTCGAATACAGTAGATGTTCTAAAACCCTACTGCAAATCGACACTAGTGATATAGGCCTGTAATTCAGCGGAATACTCCTACTTCCCTTTTTGGGTATTGGTGTGACTTGAGTAATCTTCCAGTCTTTAGGTACGTATCCTTCTGTGAGCCAGTGGCTGTATATAATTGCTAAACATGGAGGTATTTTATCAGCATACCCTGAAAGGAACCTGACTGGTATACAATCTGGACTGGAGGCCTTGCCTTTATTAAGTGATTTAAGCTGCTTTGTTACACCGAGGATTTTTACTTCTATGTCCGCAGCTCGTGGTCGTGCGGTAGCGTTCCCGCTTCCCGCGCCCGGGTTCCCGGGTTCGATTCCCGGCGGGGTCAGGGATCTTCTCTGCCTCGTGATGACTGGGTGTTGTGTGAAGTCCTTAGGTTAGTTAGGTTTAAGTAGTTCTAAGTTCTAGGGGACTGACGACCATAGATGTTAAGTCCCATAGTGCTCAGAGCCATTTTTATCTACTTCTATGTTTCTCATATTTGGATTTGTTCTTGATCTGAATTCAGTAATATTTACTTCGTCTTCTTTGGTGAAGGAGTTTCGGAAAACCGTGTTTAATAACTCTGCTTTAGTGGTACTATCATCAGTGACTTCACCGTTGTTATCGCGCAGTGAAGGTATTGATTGTGTCATGCCACTGGTGTGCTTTATGTATGACCAGAATCTCTTTGGGTTTTCTGCCAGATTTCGAGACAGAATTTCGTTGTGGAAATTATTAAAAGCATCTCGCATTGAAGTACACGCCATATTTCGAACTTCTGTAAACTTTGCCAATCTTAGGGATTTTGCGTTCTTTTGAATTTGGCATGCTTTTTTCGTTGCTTCTGCAACAACGATCTGACCCGTTTTGTGTACCATAGGGGATCAGTACCATCACTTATTATTTTATGTGGTATATATCTCTCAATTGCTGTTGATACTATCTCTTTGAAAACATTCCACAACTTTGCTACACTTACATGATCAGATCGGAAGGAGTGAAGAGTCTCTTAAAAAGGCGTTAAGAGCATTTTTATCAGCTTTTTTAAATAGATGTACTTCGCGTTTCTTTTTGATGGTTGTAGGTGTTACGGTGTTCAGCATAGCAGCAACTGCCTTGTGGTCGCTAATCCCTGTATTCGTCACAAAACTCACTATTTGTCCAGGATTATTTGTTGCTAACAGGCCAAGTATGTTTTCGCAACCATTTACCCTTCAAGTGGGCTCATGAACTAATTGTTCAAAATAATTTTCTGAGAAAGCATTCAGTACAATTTCGGATGATGTTTTATGCCTGCCGCCGGCTTTAAACGTATAATTCTTCCAGCATATCGAGGGTAGATTGAAGTCACCACCGACTATAATTGTATGAGCGGGGTACTTATTTGAAATGAGACTCAAGTTTCCTTTGAATTGTTCAGGCGATAAAAACCATTCTTATCTGGATGGCGCCTTTGAGGCTACCGTGCAGCACACGCACCAACAGCAGCAGCAGCATGGCTATCGGATGCACCCAGCACCAAAAGCATATCGACGAATTCATTGTTTGTGTACTCCAACGGGAAGCCACCCTACATGAACCTGACAGGCCAGTTGTGGTTGTGCACTTCGTAGTTGGTAGAGACATGCATGCAGTTTAATGGACCCTAATGTCATGTGACAGGCTATTGCCATGTGACAAAATGATTTCCTACTTTTAAATGACGAGAACTAGGGAACAAAACTTTAAAAACCAAGAAGGAAACCTGACGAGGATTCGAACCATAACCCCATGGTGGATGTTGGTTTGTAGTGAAGCAACTAAAATCACTTAATAAAAGCAAGTCTTCTGGTCCAGACTATATACCAATTAGGTTCCTTTCGGAATATACTGATGCATTACCTCCATACTTAACAATCATATACAACCGTTCGCTCGACAAAAGATCCGTACCCAAAGACTAGAAAGCTGCACAGTTCACACCAATATTCAAGAAAGGTAGTAGGAGTAATCCACTAAATTACAGGCCCATATCGTTAACGTAGATATGCAGCAGGATTTTAGAACATGTATTGTGTTCGAACATAATGAATTACCTCGAAGAAAACGGTCTATTGACACACAATCAGCACGGGTTTTGAAAACATCGTTCTTGTGACACACAACTAACTCTTTATTCACATGAAGTGCTGAGTGCTATTGACAAGGGATTTCAGACCGATTCCGTATTTCTGCATTTCCGGAAGGTTTTTGACACTGTACCACACAAGCGGCTCGTAGTGAAATTGCGTGCTTATGGAATATCGTCTGTTATGTGACTGGATTCGTGATTTCCTGTCAGAGCGGTCACAGTTCGTAGTAACTGACGGAAAGTCATCGAGAATAACAGAAGTGATTTCTGGCGTTTCCCAAGGTAGTGTTATAGGCCCTTTGCTGTTACTTATCACATAAACGATTTGGGAGACAATCTGAGCAGTCGCCTTAGGTTGTTTGCAAATGACGCTGTCGCTTATCGGCTAATAAAGTCATCAGAAGATCAAAACAAACTGCAAAATGATTTCTAAAAGATATCCGAATGGTGCGAAAAGTGGCAGTCGAGAAAAAGTGGCAGTTGACCTTAAATAACGAAAAGTGTGAGGTCATCCACATGAGTGCTAAAAGAAACTCGTTAAACTTCGGTTACACGATAAATCAGTCTAATCTAAAAGCCGTAAATTCAACTAAATACCTAGGTATTACAATTACGAACAACTTAAATTGGAAGGAACACATAGAAAACGTTGTCGGGAAGGCTAACCAAAGACTGCGTTTAATTCACAGGACACTTAGAAAATGTAACAGACCTACTAAGGAGACTGCCTACACTACGCTTGTCCGTCCTCTTTTAGAATACTGCTGTGCGGTGTGGCATCCTTACCAGATAGGACTGACGGAATACATCGAAAAGGTTCAAAGAAAGGCTGCACGTTTTGTATTATCGCGTAATATGGGAGAGAGTGTCACAGAAATGATACAGGATTTGGGTTGGAAATCATTAAAAGAAAGGCGTTTTTCGTTGCGACGGAATCTTCTCACGAAATCATTAAAAGAAAGGCGTGTTTCGTTGCGACGGAATCTTCTCACGAAATTCCAATCACCAACATTCTTCTCCGAATGCGAAAATATTTTGTTGACACCGACTTACATAGGGAGGAACGATCACCAAGATAAAATAAGGGAAATCAGAGCTCATACGGAAAGAGATAGCTGTTCATTCTTTCCGCGCGCTATACGAGATTGGAATAATAGAGAATTGTGAAGGTGGTTCGATGAACCCTCTGATAGGCACTTAAATGTGATTTGCAGAGTATCCATGTAGATGTAGATGTAGAAAGCAGAGCTCACCATTTGCAGCATAGTCCACATGACTGATTTCGGACCTCTGGTACAGAGCCGAGTGGAGGGTCTGAATCAGAGGCTCAGACGGTTCTGCGACCGTGTAGGCTGCAGATTCCTCGTCTTACGCATCGGGTGGTTGGGTTTCGGGTTCTGCTGATAGGTCAGAAGTCCATTACATGCAGGAGGCGGCTACGCGAGTAGCAAGGGCTGTGTGAACTGGACCAGGCGGTTTTTTATGCTAGAGGGCCTCTGAAAAGCACAAAGAGGGCTTCAGTCTCAAAGAATGCAGGCCGAACACAGGAAGGAAGTAGATACTGGATATAAACAGTTGTAAATTGTCGCACCTGTGTTGGGATAGTACCAGAGCTCCAAGCGCTGATAGAAAGCACTGACACTCAAATCGTTACAGGCACTGAAAGTTGGCTAAAGGCGGATATAAGTTCAGCCGAAATTTTTGCGCAGATCCTAATGGTGTTCCGAAAGGATAGCCTAAACAAAGTTGGCGCTGGCGTGTTTGCTGCTGTTAGAAGTAGTTTATCTTGTCGCGAAATTGAAGTAGATTGTTCCTGTGAGTTAGTTTGGGCAGCGGTCACTCTTGGCAACCGTAATAAAATAATAATAGGATCCTTTTACCGACCTCCCAACTCAGATGATACAATTGATGAAAGGCTCAAGAAAAACTTGAATTTAATTTCAAACACACACCCGACTCATACAATTATAGTTGGTGATGACTGTAACTTATCCTCGACATGTTGGCGAAAATACATGTTTAAATCCGGTGGCAAGCATCAAACATCATCCGAAATTGCGCTAAATGCATTCTCTGAAAATTATTTTGAACAGTTAGTTCATGAGCCCACTTGAATAGTTAACGGTTGTGAAAACAGGCTTGATCTCTTAGCAACAAATAATCGTGAGTTAATAACAACCATCGAAACGGATACAGGAATTAGTGAACACAGTTTTTGTCGTAGCGAGACTGAATATTGTAACGCTCAAATCCTTCAAAACGAAACGAAAGATACAGCTATTCGAAAAATCAGATAAAAACTCACTTGACGCCTTCTTGAGAGACATTCTCCACTCCTTCCAAATTAACGACGCTAATGTAGACAAGATGTGGCTTGAATTCAAAGAAATAGTATCGAAAGCAATTGAGAGATTTATACCAAATAAATTAACAAACGACGGAGCTGATCCTCCTTGGTCCACAAAACGGGTCAGAACACTGTTACAGAAAAACGAAAACCGCATGCCAAATTTAAACGGACGCAAAATCTCCAAGATTGGCGATCTTTTACAGAAGTTCGAAATTTAGCGCAGACTTCAATGTGAGATGCTTGTAATAGTTTCTACAACGAAACTTTGTCTCGAAACTGGCAGAAAACCCGAAGAGATTCTGATCGTTTATGAAGTATGCTAACGGCGAGACACAATCAGTGCCTTCTCTGCGCGATAGCAGTGGAAATACTATCGACGACAGTGCTGCCAAAGCAGAGCTACTAAACACAGCCTTCCGAAATTCCTTCACCAAAGAAGACGTAGCAAATATTTCAGAATTCGAATCGAGAACAGTTGCCAACATGAGTAACGTAGAAGTAGTGAAGCAACTTAAATCACTTAAGAAAAGTAAGTCTTCCGATCTAGACTGTACACCAATTAGGTTCCTTTCAGAGTATGCTGATACAATAGCTCCATACTTAAGAACCATACACAACCGTTCACTCGTCGGAAGATCCGTACCCAAAGACGGGAAAGTTGCACAGGTGGCATCAATATTCAAGAAAGGTAGTAGGAGTAATCCACTAAATTATAGACTCATATCATTAATGTCGATATGCAGCAGGATTTTGGAACATATGTTGTGTTCGAACATATGAATGACCTCGAAGAGAACGGTCAATTGACACAAAGTCAACAAGGATTTAGAAAACATCGTTCTTCTGAAACGCAAACTGACTCTTTACACACACGAAGTGTTGAGTGCAATTGACAAGGGAGTTCAGAATTATTCTGTATTTCTAGATTCCCAGAAGCGGATCGTAGTGAAATTGCGTGCTTATGGAATATCGTCTCAGTTATGTGACTGGATTCGTGATTTCCTGTCAGAGAGGTCACAGTTCGTTGTAATTGACGGAAAGCCATTCAGAAAAACAGAAGTGATTTCTGGCGATTTCTGGCGTTCCCAGAGATAGTGTTATAGGCTCTCTGCTGTTCCTTATCTATACAAACGATTTAGGAGACAATCTGTGCAGTCGTCTTAGGTTGTTTGCAGACGATACTGACGTTGATGATCTAGCAAAGTCATCAGCAGATCAAAATAAATTACAAAATTATTTAGAAAAGATGTCTCTATGGTGCAAAAATTGGCGATTGACCCTAAATAATGCAAAGTGTGAGGTCATCCACATGAGTGCTTAAAAGGAATCCGTTAAACTTTGGTTACACGGTAAATCTGTCAAATCTAATAGCCATAAATTCAACTAACTACCTAGGAATTACAATTACGAACAACTTAAATTGGAAGGAACACATTGAAAATGTTGTAGGGAAAGGCTAACCAAAGATTCCGTTTTATTGGCAGAACACTTAGAAAATGTAAGATATCTACTAAAGAGACTGCCTACACTACGCTTGTCCGTCCGCTTTTGGAGTAATGCTGTGCAGTGTGGGATCGTTACCAAATAGTATAGTCCGCTCTGGTAGCTGAGTGGTCAGCGTGACAGACTGTCAATCCTAAGGGCCCGGGTTCGATTCCCGGCTGGGTCGGAAATTTTCTCCGCTCAGGGACTGGATGTTGTGTTGTCCTAATCATCTTCATTTCATCCCCATCGACGCGCAGGTCGCCGAAGTGGCGTCAAATCGAAAGACCTGCACCAGGCGAACGGTCTACCCGACGGGAGGCCCTAGCCACACGACATTTCCATTTTATACCAAATAGTATTGCCCGCCGCCGGTAGCTGGATGGTCAGCGTGACGGATTGTCCACCCTCTGGGCCCGGGTTCGATTCCCGGCTGGGTCGGGGAACTTTCTCCGCCCAGGGACTGGGTTTTGTGCTGTTCTCATCGTCATCCTATCATCCTCATCGACTGCAGGTTCAAAAATGGTTCAAATTGCTCTGAGCACTATGGGACTTAACTTCTGAGGTCATCAGTCCCCTAGAACTTAGAACTACTTAAACCTAACTAACCTAAGGACGTCAGACATATCCATGCCCGAGGCAGGATTCGAACCTGTGACCGTAGTTCGACTGCAGGCCTCCGAAGTAGCGTCAAATTGATAGACCGGCACTCGGCGAACGGTCTGCCCGACGGGGGGCCCTAGAAATACGAATAAATAAATAAACCAGACAGCATTGACGGAGTACATCGACAAAGTTCAAAGAAGGGCAGCACGTTTTGTATTATCGCGAAATAGGGGAGAGAGTGTCACTGAAATGATACAGAACTTGGGGTGGACATCATTAAAACAAAGGCGTTTTTCGTTTCGGCGGAATCTTCTCACGACACTTCAATCACCAACTTTCTCCTCCGAATGCGAAAATTATTTGTTGACGCCGACCTGAATAGGGAGAAATGATCACCATAATAAAATAAGGGAAATCAGAGTTCGCATGGAAAGATATAGGTGTTTGTTTTCTCCGCGCGCTGTTCGAGACTGAAATTATAGAGAATTATTCTGAAGGTAGTTCGATGAACCTTCTGCCAGGCACTTAAATGTGATTTTCAGTAGCTGTGATTTGCAGAGTGTCCATGTAGATTTAGATATAGTACTAGTAGCTGAAATGCTTATGTTCATGACCTAGTTTCGCTGTTTCCCGCGGTGCTGTTGAATGTGTTCCATCATCTTTTCTGCGGAAATCTGCCACTTTTGTGACGCTATTGGTTGGTCTAATGAGTAAAGGATATCCAGGTTTAAGGTATCGTTTAGAAATGTTTGGTTTTCGACTGGCAGTCTCTCCAGTGGCTTCTCTGACCAAAACAGCAAGTGATGTGATAACTGCATCCTTGTCCTGGAAATATCACAAACAGTTCAGTTTATTAGAATTCCGCTGTCTTTTAGCTCCGTCTTAGTCATACCCTGTGTTTTTCTCTATTTGTAACAATTCAGTGTTATAATCTCTGGTGTGTGTACCAATGTTGTGTTCTTTAAAAATGCTGATAGGCATTAATACTTCCTCCAATGCTCTGTTGCTTTAGATTCCCACAGGAACAACTGTACTTCAGATGCCCGTATGCCAGTCCGTCTACTCGGCGTGGGCAGACTGTGATACTCTCCTGTTGGCAACCCTGTAACTCTTACCTGAACATCAGCACATAGGTTCGCCTGTTTTCTGAAATTATTGGTACTCTGCTGGTGCCTACTTGTAACCATTTCCCTACCGAACCCTATCTCACTGGATAATGGGGTACAATAAAACATTGATACCGAGCGTTCAAGCCAACTATCAAAATCGTAGTCTCGCTCTGTATGTCCTCGTTTCGACTACCGCCATGTGGTAAACCAACGCTAAATAGCTCTTAGCTGGGCTCACTATGTGCCGTAACTCAGTTATAAAATGCTTCTGAGCTTCTCGTAGTCCTGCTAACAAGGTAATTGTCCAATAAGACATGTCGAAAGCCACCCTGAAATTTTTTACGCAGAGAGAAGACAACGAAAGAAATGCACTGTCAAAATTTTAGCTGCTAAGAGGCACTGCAAGTATTTAAAAAAAGCTAATAATTGCCAAATTCGTATCGCGACAGAAATGTTTTGGTTTGTAGACGATGTTCGGTTTGTGGGGCGCTCAACTGCACGGTCATCAGCTCCCGTACGCCCGCATCTCTTGGTCGTGCGGTAGCGTTCTCGCTTCCCACGCCAGGGTTCCCGGGTTCGATTCCCGGCGGGGTCAGGGATTTTCTCTGCCTCGTGATGGCTGGGTGTTGTGTGATGTCCTTAGGTTAGTTAGGTTTAAGTAGTTCTAAGTTCTAGGGGACTGATGACCATAGATGTTAAGTCCCATAGTGCTCAGAGCCATTTGAACCATTTTGAAGCTCCCGTACAAAGTCCCAGTTTTTACACAGTCCAATCCAGCCACTGTCACGAATGGATGATGAAACGATGAGGACAACACAAACACCCAGTCCCCAGGCAGAGAAAATCCCCAAGCCGGTTGGGAATCGAACCCGGGACCCCCTGATCCAGGGGCCACTAGAACACGGGCTGCGGACGGCGGTAGAAATGTACACCCCTACTGGCGGTGTAGCAACCGCGCATGGGCAACTAGGCGCGCGCGCGCACACACACACACACACACACACACACAGAGCCGAGGTCGGCCGTACATTTGCAAACAGGAAACACGACACAATCCGATCGTAATTTGTAAAGGACGTTTGAGGTTGCCGTAGTTGACAGTTTCTCTGACACTACAATACACAGTTACTACTCTCTCGAATTAGCAACTCAAGTAACATCTATTACAAATTATCAGTTGCTTTTCGTATTGACAATACAGATGAAGCGGATTTAATATTTATTGTGCTTTCGTAACCCATGCCTGATAATAGTACCTTTTTTTCGAGTTTCACAGTAATGTGGAATCCAATTAACGTTCTCAATTTACCAATGATGAAATATGAAGAACATGGTTTGTAGCCGAAATGACCTACTTCTCCTGAGGACGTACATATGTGTCATTTGTTAATTGATTTCCCTGACATTCATTCAAATGACATCGACATTTCGTTTGAAATTGTGGATACGCCAGAAGAGACGGGAAATAACTGTGACGATTCCATGAATTGTGATTCGGAAGGCGTCAGTTGTGCCCGTAAAATTTCTGAAGAAGAACACCTTCCAAGCCTAAAAAAATTACGTACTGCAACAGCTTTCAGCGACAAAGAAAAGGCAGTGAAATATTGGTTAAACGAAGGAGGGAAAAAACGCTTGAAGTTACGCAGTATGCAAAGGCGTTTTCGTTTCGTAAAATAGGAACGTCAACTGTACAAATGGAAGAATGAATTACATGAAGTAAGAAATATGCGCCAAACGGAAATCGGAAACCATCTGAATGAAAAACTGTTCGAAAGATTTAGAACTGCTCCGTACAGGCTATGCACGGTTACCGATGGAGATTTACGAGACTGGGCCCTCCGAATTGCATCTTACATGATTATTGCTAACTTGCAGGCTTCGTCGACCTGGCTGCGCAGGTTCAAGAAATCGTACAGAATAGGAAGTCGCAAAATTACCAAGTTTACGTCACGTAAAAGTGTAGAGCAGCTGCCAGTGATAGACAATGCTATAGAGAAATTCATAGCTGACGTAAAGACGAAACCTACTGTTATCCCCGCAACTGCTGTTTATAACGCTGATCAGTCAGGTTTCGTGAAAGAACTGCGTGCACACCGCACTTTATTATTTCGGGATGAAAAAAAGACGGAGTCGGTTGCCGAATCAATGAATGCAGGGACACATTCATATACGATAATGCCAGTGATAATTATGAGTGCTTTACTGTTTCCGCAGTTGTGTATATGTCTTCAAGAACCGCAGTGCAAATTAGGACCAAAAATAAAAAAAAATGGACTGCTTAGTTGCAAAAATATTGTAATCGACATATCAAAATCTGGAAAAATGGGAAAGAATAATTTTCAGCACTTCCTTCGAAACGTATTCCTACCAACTGCAGAAATTAATTCATTGCTTTTGTTGGATTCATGGTCTGAACATAACGACGCCTCCTTTTTTGTGGAAGACGACGAAAAATCTGTAGATGTAGCATGGATTCAGCCTGGAACTACTAGTGCGATTCAACCTCTCGATAAAGAATTTTTTCGATAGTTAAAAGCATTTTTCAGGATATTATCAGACAACATAATTTCCGATACTTTCTCTCATTTCAGGTTTGTCAATGGAACAGTATTCTTAAGCTCCTGTCATTTGTGCATTACCAGTTTTCTTCGCCACGCTTTACGAATTTGATCAAGTACGCCTGATATGCAGTGCAACATGTATAACAACGGTCGGGACCATTTCTGACTCCATCCCAGTTCTTTCTAAATAAAACTAGTGGTTACTGCGAAGTGCTTGACTGCATCAAGTTTTCCTTTGTCCGGTGTGCATGGTGCAAGAAAAATATTTGTTTTTGTAATTCAATAGGCACTTCGCATTTTTGTGACGACTACAGGGAATAAACAAAGAACTGTTTCACTGATAGTCAAATGTATAACTTTCAAACATTATTATTAGGAATGGCTTTTAAGAATTGTTATAAAACGTAGTAGTGCAAGACACATTTCATTTCAATAAATTACTATTCCTCATTGATGGATGTCGTCTGTGGCATCAAACACTGCTATGATTTTATTTTCTCTGCTAGTCACTTTTATCAGAATTACATGTGGAAGAATTGAACTGCCGATATGAAGTTATTCAAAAAAAAGTTTGTAGAGTAATCCAGGTTTTCACTGGAGCAAACAAGCTAACAAGCACGAGCAAAAGAGAATTGTGTGTGGTGTATCCGGTACGTCTCTTGCAAGTCTTTCAACTGGACGCCACTGCAGCTAATTACGTGTCCCCAACCTTCCCCAGTTACCTAATCGGAAAACTGAGACCTGCAGTTTAACGTGGAATCCGAACCACATGTCTTTCGTGGCCACTCCAACACCTATGATGAGTGAATGAACGGTTAAAAATCATAGTGAAAAAGTTGTGGTCTAAACGGGATTAGATACCGTGCTCTTTGGATCACGAAGCGCAGACTTTCCCACTAGGCAATTTTTGTTTTAGAAAAAAAAAAAAAAATAGCCATTAGACCTTACACGCATAGTGGAAACGCTAGCTGTGTCACCTCTTGAGATCATGCTCGAAGTCGGTAATTAGTGTTCTGTTTACAAATTTCCCCTCGAATGGTAATGAGAAGCCAAGGAAAAATGGCAGCCGACATACAAGGAAAATTTCGGACCAGTGCTAAGGAGAGATGGAGATGCAATTCCGTGTAAAGTGCACGATCTCCACGCATGTCATGCTTCCATACAAATTGAGACAACAAATTATTCCTTCCCTGCGCCATTTTGCATACTCCGTGAAGTACAGTGCGCTCGCCATGCAAAATAATCCTCCCTGAATAGCAAAGTTTCGCATTGTGGCTCTCACAAGGTAGAGTTGTACCCTGTATGCCGAATATTATCAGTAAAAACTAATAACACGGCGTTCATAGGCAATGTCAGCTAAGTCGTGTTTTCTTCCGTTTCCTCTAGTAGAAACGATTCTATCCATACACAAGCGAATGGTAGTGAATTTTCTGTAACTGCCCATTCACACATGTTCACTTCCATTCGCTCCATCGTAAACCAGACTTCAGGTGCTTAAAATTGGTGTCTGTGAACTCCGGATAATTCCATTACGCGGCGCTGCGTGATTGATTCGCCGAATCGAGAGCTAGGAGGGTGGGGTTGTTCAAATCGCTGTTATACGCTGTTCTTCGCACGGCATAAATGTGTAACTTCAATATTTTTTACAAAATACTGCAGTGCCTCGTAGCAGCTAAAATTTTGGCAGTGCATTTCTTTCGTTGTCTTCTTCCTGTATAAAAAAATTTCGGAGTATGTTTCGATATGTCTTATTGGACCATTCCCTTGTAAGAACTGCTATGGCGCAACAGTCTTAAGTCATTGATACTTGATACTGTCTGTCAAAATTCATAACAGTCTAGCCCACCCACTGCGTCCAGTTGATTCTGTACACTTTATAGCTCATAATTTGTTGTCATGAAACGTATTGCAGCTGCGAGTACGGACAAAGATCAAACATGGAATGTCGATAGTGAAAATTTGTCCCAGACCGCGATTCGAACCCGGATTTGCCACTATACGCGAACGGTCGCCTTAACTGCCTAGGCTATCCATGTACGACTCACGGCTAGACCCAAACTTCCATGTGTCATCGTTCATGCGTCAGAACTTGTACTCGTACACACATTATGTAATGCCGACACTGGGGCAGGACATGTTAACTGTTAAGTCGCTGTCTAGTATCGGCGGATAAATACGATATTGCAGTGCCTGTGTTGTTAAAAATCACGATGCAATGTTCCTTCAGACATGCACGCACGAGCAGGCATTGCGGCCGTCATGTAATACAGGAAATATATTCGCAGCTGCGAATATGGACAAACATTTTCCCTGTACAGAAATATACATAACTGATATAGAAATACAGACTGTAGACTCATATTAGACGACATTTTGAAGTTTGAGTCTGGCTGTGAGGCGTGCTAGGACAACCTAGTGGTAAGGCAACCACTCGCGATAAGCATGTAATCCGGTCTGGAGTCCCGGTCTGACACAAATTTTCATTGTGATCATTCCATTACACAACTGATGGTGTCCGGATTCGCAATTGTGAAAACATTTCACGTATTTCATGACAACCGTTGGCGCTGCAAAGGAATATTGCATCGTACTTCTTAGTAACATTGGTACTGCAGTACCGAATTTACGGTCAGCTTGGTATTATGCATATACTGCACTAATTCCGTTGGCAATTCCCATACCAGCCTTGTATTATCCAGCAGGGCCTGTTTCATATCCACTGGATGGTAGTACACCATTGTAACTTAGCCTTCGTAGCGTCCACTACTACTTGTACCTCGCCTAGTGCGCTGTTTAAATTGTAAATATCTTAGTCATCAGCTATCCCAAACACTCTCTTCAAAAGTTTCTTGCCTGCATTCATCCATTTTCTCTTTCACCGAATCAGTGTTGTTGGCACCAGGTCGATTACCTGTTTAAACTGCTCCCTCGGTTTCTCGTAAGAGAGTTGCTATCCACAGAGTTCCTCCTGGACTTCTGCCAAAATTCCGTCTTTTATGCTTCCTTCTGCAATTACCCAAAGGTGTCTTCCAGCCTGCGCACCACGTTTCTCATCTTACACACATCCAAAGTAAATCCCAGCGTCCACCAATGACTTGTTAACAAGACGTCGGATTGTCTTGAGAAAACCACTCCAGATTCAAGACGATGGCTCCGTAATTCACCCCCTACTCCCCTCTGGATGATGTGCAGGGACAGAAATAAGACCTTATTCGTCCTGGCTGTCCATGCTGGCACGCCACCTGAGAGAAAATAACTCCTCGTCATTTGCCCTCCCTCCTTCCCAAAGCGCAGGCGCATAATAAAATACTACCGAATACAACAATATGATTCCATTTAGCTACCGTCTATAACAAAAAGAAACCCCAAAACAAGGCAGTACCAACCTCAATGGTTCAGAAAAATAGTAGACCAGTGCATGTTCCGGCAAGGAATGTGCTGACATCAGCATCGGCGCTTGCTTATCTCCAGGCCATTCTAGGAATCCTACCACACTCATGCAGTTGCGCTTGTTATATTATGCTGACGTCATTATTAACACTTCTTTATCTCCAAGGCCATTCCAGGGATCCTACCATGCTCACGCAGTTGTGCTTTTTATATTCTCCAAGAAATGGCTCAAATGGTTCAAATGGCTCTGAGCACTATGGGACTTAACATCTGTGGTCATCAGTCCCCTAGAACTTAGAACTATTTAAACCTAATTAACCTAAGGACATCACACACATCCATACCCGAGGCAGGATTCGAACCTGCGACCGTAGCAGTCCCCCAGTTCCGGACTGAGCGCGTAGAACCGCTAGACCACCGCGGCCGGCTATACTCTAAGACAAAAAAGTACCATAAAGTAATTATTTGAATGCGACGGATATCAGTAGATGTGATGTACATGTAAAGACAAACAAATGATTACAGTTTTAAATTTTAGTTGATTTATTCAAGACAAAGACCCTCACAAATAGAACAGCTCAAAGACATGTATATCCACCTCAGGCGCTTATTCAAGCAGACATTTAGATTGGCATTGATTGATAGAGTTGTTGGATGTCTTCCTGTGGGATATTGTGCCAAATTCTGTTCAATTGGTCCGTTAGATCACCAAAATCCCAAACTAGTTGGAGGGTCCTACCCATAATGCTCCAACCATTCTCAATTCGGGAGAGATCTGGCGATCTTGCCGGCCTAGGCAAGATTTGGAAAGCATGAAAACAAGCAGTAGAAACTCTCGCCGTGTGGAGGCAGGTATTATCTTGCTGAAATGTATGCCCAGGATGGCTTGCCATGAAGGGCAACAAAATGGGGCATACAATATCGTCGACGTACTGCTGTGCTGTAAGGGGGCTACAGATGACAACCAAAGGGAACCTGCTAGGAAAAAAAATGGCATCCCTGGCCATCACTCCTGATTGTTGGGCCATATGGCAGGCGACAGTTAGGTTGGTATCTCTCCACTGTCCTGGGTATCTAAAGTCACGTCTTCAGCCTGGAATATCATTGACTAGAGTGGAATTGTCTTCAGTGATCAGTCCCACTTAGAAATGTGCCCTAATGACCAGTGAAGAAGTGAGTAGAGACACCCTGGACTGTGGTGGGATAGGAACCTGACTGTCGCCCGCCCTATTGCCCAACTACCAGGAGTGATGGCCTGGGGTGGCACCACAAATTCATCAGTTATCATCTGCATCACCAAGTTCTATAGCACAGCAGCATTTGACGATATTTTACACCCCATTTCTGTTGCCCTTCATGGCAAGCTATTCTAGGTATACGTTCAGCAAAATAATGCCTGTCTAAACACGGTCGGGATTTCTATTGCTTGTCTCCATGCTTCCCTTTGAGTGTATTTCACTGACAGCAGGATAGGCACTACATTGTTACAAAGGCCATACCAGGACTCAATGATATTAGCATCAGCACTTCCTTATCATTAGAGCCATACCGGAGATCATGACACCAGCATCAGCAACTCCATCCATGTGCCAAGCCCATGGAGGGGAAGGAATAGGAAGGGGAGGAGGGCCCCCTATGCACCCTACATGCCTGTGACCCAGCACAACCACTTGCCAGCCAAACACGATAAAATATCTGAACTGCTAAAAGTAACGAAAAATTTTGTCAACTACATTCGCACTACTGGCTTCTAAAAATTCTTTTAGGGACTGGCTCAGCAGTCACATTGGTAAATTCCATTAGAAGCTACAGCTCATTCGGCATAGAATACTGGAATGTGAAGATACCAAATTACTCTGTGTATAATAAACACCAAAATTTGTTTAAAATATATAAATAGTGAACCAGGAATTAAACTTAGTTTACAATGAGCTTTAACTCAGATACTATCAAAAAATGGTTCAAATGGCTCTGAGCACTATGGGACTGTGGTCATCAGTCCCCTAGAACTTAGAACTACTTAAACCTAACTAACCTAAGGACATCACACACATCCATGCCCGAGGCAGGATTCGAAACTGCGACCGTAGCAATCCCGCGGTTCCGGACTGAGCGCCTAGAACCGCTAGACCACCGCGGCCGGCTCAGATACTATCCCACAAACCCTGGAAACACGAAATACCGTCAAGTTCTGTTTCATATCCCAATTGCTCCTGTCACCAGCAGATGTTCGTGCTTTGTGCCACGATTTTCTTTCAGGTTAGTACTGACACTAATACGAGTAGATAGCTGCACTCCAGAAATGTGAAAAGGTCATACGTTGTACAAAGAGTAGTTCTGTCACCAACAGATGGCACCACTGTTAAAAAAAACAACAGACTTTTAATTCAAATATTTTCAACATCTAAGATGTAGCTGTATTCTAAAAGGTCTGAAAAACACGCAGGCAGTGCAAAAGCGCGATGTTTACACCGATTATGTGCTCATAGTAGCTGAGGTTAGGTATACGACAATAATGTGATGCCACAATATCCTAAATTTTTTTCAAAAATACGTATGCAATAAAAAAGTTAGTTAACATATCAACACATGACATAAATAGTAACAGTGACAAATGTGGGATTTCCAAAGACAGTCTCAAAGTCAATCTCAGAAATAAATAAAACTACTTACCATTTATTGCGAGTCGTCTCACATATTCCAAGCACAATGAAGCTCCAAAAATTAAATATTGCCACATTTAAACTGTTTGTATCACTCATTAAAATGTATGCTTATCGTAATATAAGCTCGACCTCTACGAAAATTCGATCAAAAATGAAATTGTATTATCAGTAGGATGTCGCACACTTTGGAAACACAATGAGGCATCAAAGATATCATTGTATGACCACTATCAGTTGATGCTGACACAGCAGAAATATGTACTTAATATCAAGTCCCCGACCGCATCGTTCATGTTCAGACCTCTAATAAGCAAAGAGTAAACAAAATGACTGTAAATGTTATGAGATATAGTACTTCAACATCGCTGAGCAACAGCATGACATTGCCATTTTGCAGAGACGAAGAAACCGACGTCGTAATACGCATTAAACAGAGACAAAATAATATTATTATAGAAGCGATAGCAGTCGGGAATTACCAAAAATTGCCAAAGTAATATAATTATATACCATAAGAGAGTATTTAAAAAGAAACGTACAAGTCATTGTGTACATCCTTAAACAATGTTGCCCAGGGATCACACCCGACCCAGTCTTTAGTGGTCTCCAGCCTAGTAATAGCATGTCCTAAAATAGCCAAGGAAGACATAATAGTTCCCCATAGTCACATGTCTGGATACATTATAAAATCGATACAGTGGTTGCCAATAATTTTGTTTCCTCCTGCGATTGTCATTTAAAAAATATATACATTTTATATAAATTTTACTCTGCAGTTGGACGTAATCCATGTTAAACATTCAACGCCAGCTGTCTTATCATATAGTATACCCCTAGGTTTCGCTGTATATACGTGATATCACCTCCAAGCGAACATTACGCTCCACCTATTAAACTTTACAGGACTACCAAAGCAGGCTGGTTTCGTTACTCTAGATTTATAGTGTAGTTTCGTGAGGCAGAGTAGTATCTAACTACCACGTGCGATGTGCACTTCTGTGTCGTATCTGCTGGAGTCAGAATAGCTTATTGTAGCCACATTAAGATAGAATATAGCTAATGGCGAATCTTTACGGCAAGTGAGACACGGCAGAAAGGTTGTTAAACACCATGTAGCGACTGCTCTGTTTGTTATTCGGTAGTTGACACCATATGGAAGCAACTGCCACAAAATAATGGTACTCCTACTCAGCACTTGCCTTGTCAAGTCACAACATAGTATTGCCTGAAGTACCGCAGCCCAAGTGCTTCCAGGCCAATGTGAGCAGAACTGACAGCAAAGCATACATGTGTAGGAGACGCATTATCTGTCTGGGTGCTTGAATACATTGAGTGGCTTGGAAACTGTGGAATTTAGATGCTGCAAAGGGAACAAAATTACTCGCTGATACTGTCTTAATCACATTGAAAAAGAAAGCTCTAACTGTAGATGCTATAGCTCACAATGTACAACACACGAGGAAATGGAGAGCGCACACTTAACAAAAGCATTAATGTATCCACATGGATGGAATATTGCGCGCACCTCGCCCTGGAAGGAAATTTTACACAGACGAGCCCCCTCAACCACATGCTGTTCAGTGACACTGCTTTGTCCGGATTACTTGCCACAAGTTTAATATTTGACAGATCATTTTTCCTGTAATTATAACTTCTTTGTCCCACAGATAGTATCCACAAAGTCAATGCCATTTGGTCGTATCAAAAGCATATATCTGAAGATCTACTGGGTGTGCGTTGTCCACAGATCATCCTTTTCCTGCCAATGCTGCAAACCGCCAACACAGTAAAAGTACACCGTTTCATCACAATTATCAGTGTAAATGTACGCCACTTCACTTACTTTACCTGGCCGCTACTTAGCAGCAAGTGGCCACTTGTTGGATGGTGCTAATCTAACCTGCTGCGTGCTGTGTATAGGCTACTCAGGCCCCTGTACGATTTCACCTGTACTGTACTGAGGCATGGGTTCTGTAAATGAATTTGGATGTATTTCTATGCTGCTTAACTCTACGTCCTACACCTGTGCGTTGAGGTGACAAGTCATGAAATAGCTATATGTACATATCCAGATGGCGGTATTATCGTATGTACAAGGTATGAAAGGGTAGTGCATTAGTGGAGCTGTCATTTCTCATCAGATAATTCATAAGAAAAGGTGTCCGACGTGATTATGGCCGCGTAACTGGTATTAACAGACTTAGAACGCAGAATGGTAGTTCCTGGGACATTCCGTTTCGGAAGTCGTTAAAGAATTCAGTACTCCGAGATCCACTGTGTCAACAGTGTACCGAGAATAACATAATTCAGGCTTTACCTCTCACCGCTGACAACGCAGTGGTCGACGGCCTTCACTTGACGACCGAGAGCAGCGGTGTTTGTGTAAATTTGTCAGTGCTAACAGACAAGCAACACTGAATGAAATAACTGCAGAAATGAATGTGGGACTATGACGAACGTATCCGATAGGACAGTATGGCAAAATTCGGCCTTAATGGATCTTGACAGCAGACGACCGACGAGAGTGCCTTTGTTAACAGCACGACATAGCCTGCAGCGCTTCTCCTGCTCGTGACCATATCGGTTGGACCGTAGACGACTGTAAAACCGTGGCCTCGTCAGATGGATGCCGATTTAAGTTGGTGAGAGCTGATGATAGGATTCGAGTGTGGCATAGACCTCACGAAGCCATGCACAAAAGTTGTCGACATGGCAATGTGGAAGCTCTTGGTGGTTCCATAGTGGTGTAGGCTATGTTTGCATTGAATGGACTGAGCCCTCTGGTCCAACTGAACGAATCACTGACAGGAAATGGTTATGTTTGACTACCTGGAGGCCATTTGTAGCCATTCATGGACTTCATGATCTCAAACAATTCTGTCGTATCACTGGGCCATAACTGTTCGCTACTGGTTTGAAGAATGATTTAGCCACCCACATCACTCGACATGATTCCCATCGAACATTTATGATTTAGCCACCCACATCACTCGACATGATTCCCATCGACCATTTATGGGACACAATCGAGAGGTCAGTTTGTGCACGAAATCCTGCCCTGGCAACACTTGCGCAATTATGGGTGGCCATAGAGGCAGCATTGCTCAATACTTCTGCAGGGGACTTCGAATGACTTGTTGAGTCCATGCCATGTCGAGTTGCTGCACAACGCTGGGGGAAAGAAGGATCGACACGATAGTAAGAGGTATGCCATGACTTACGTCACCTAAATGTGTGTGTGTATGTATGCGTGTGTGTGTGTGTGTGTGTGTGTGTGTGTGTGTGTGTGTGTGTGTGTGTGTGCGTGTGTGTGTGTGTGTGTGTGTGTGCCATCAATAGTCACAACACCTTTATCGACAACAGATGATGATGATGTTTGGTTTGTGGGGCGCTCAGTGCCCGGACAAAGTCACAATTTTTACACAGTACAATTTTTTACACAGTCCAATCTAGCCACTGTCACGAAAGATGGCGATGAAATGATGAGGACAACACAAAAACCCAGTCCCCTGGATCGATAACAGATGACGGGTCTCTTTGGTTATAGCTCTTAAATTTCCATACACAGATGCTCGTGTGGAGGAAAACTTTTTTGTCTAACATTTCCACCATAATGGCGTCCCCATATGGTGCAATAACCTTTCTCGCCTTTATAACAGAGAGCTGCATGTCGACCAGTTAGATCGCATGCTTTGCAGGGGGTTACAAGAAACCAGCCGCACTACCGATGGATTCATGTCGACATGCTCCTGTCACTATACACGAGTACAATAATCATGCTGTTGGATGCCCTACTATTTATAGGATGCAGCATGGTATCATCACTGAGGTGTTCCGCAAGTATAGTTTCTTTTTCTACAGAATTTACACTGACGCATATATTTCTATGGAAATCGCCGATCCTGGTGTGATCGAGAGCTGCCACCACGAAAACAATGTTGTCGCACGGACACGTGTGTTGTTACTTATTTCTGAGGAAACTGCACACATAATGTGACCAGGAACAGTCACTCACTCCCACGGCTGTGACTCTGGTATCCATTGTTCTGCAACTATTGTGAACTGGAATCACATTTCACACCACTGCCCCATATGCAGCTGCAATGGGATCGGAGAATAGACGACTGAACACATCATTACCATACCTGTTGCAACCTGTGGTGCGACTTGAGAGACAGGCCGGGTCCACAAGGCTCAAACCTGAGAACCATTGACTCAGCACCATGGCTGTCAGGAACTGCTAGTGCAACCAGAGAACACACAGATTTCCTGATTGGTAGCTGCAGCTACATCTTGTCTTCAGGAGACATGAAAGTCAGAGTGCACCTGGGGCTTCTATTGAAGTCTCCTATACTTTCAATAAATAAATACAAAATTTTGTTTAAAAATACAATTTATTTATTGTATTTTGTAGAGGCAACCAGCTTAGTGAATACACTCACACCACATTCAATTACGAGAAGCATTTTCGCACGATCGTGGCCCCAGTCAGCCCTCAGTGCTCATCCGAAGTGCAATACATGTAATGGCTAACAGCTAATGGCTATCGTCTAATGACTAGCTCCCAATGGCTAACGGCTGACGCCTAACACCTAATACCTAACGCATAATGTATAATGTGTAATGCCTAACACATAATGCCAAACGCGTGACTCAAGACATTCTCTGTAAGCTCACCATTGTATGAGCACCTTCCATTGCTATAAATGCTAAACAAATGCCGCAACATATATAAAGTGATATAAAACATAAGGACAACATGATTTTCGCTGTAAGTGCACCCACCTTCCCTCATTATTTGCTACATACTTTACCGATTTTTCCCTCCAAATACACTGTGTGATCAAAATCATCCGGATACCCCCAAAAACATACGTTTTTCATATTACTTACATTGTGCTGCTACCTACTGCCAGGTACTCCATATCAGCGACCTCAGTAGTCACTAGACATCGTGAGAGATCAGAATGGGGCTTCGAACGTGGTCAGGTGATTGGGTGTCACTTGTGTCATACGTCTGTACGCGAGTTTTCCACACTCCTAAACATCCCTAGGTCCATTGTTTCTATGTGATAGTGAAGTGGAAACGTGAAGGGACACGTACAGCACAAAAGCATACAGGCCGACCTCGTCTTTTGACTGAAAGACAGTTGAAGAGGGTCGTAATGTGTAATAGGCAGCCTTCTACCCAGACTATCACACAGGAATTCCAAACTCATCAGGATCCACTGCAAGTAGTATGACAGTTAGGCGGGAGATGAGAAAACTTGGATTTCGTGGTAGAGCCACTGCTCATAAGCCACACATCACGCCGGTAAATGCCAAAAGACGCCTTGCTTGGTGTAACGAGCGTAAACGTTGGACGATTGAACAATGGAAAAACGTTGTGTGGAGTGAAGAATCACGGTACACAATCCGATGGCGATCCGATGGCAGGGTATGCGTAGGGCGAATGCCCGGTGAACATCATCTGCTAGCGTATGGAATGCCAACAGTAAAATTCGGATGTGGTGGTGTTATGGCTTGGTCGTGTTTTTCATGGAGAGGGCTTGCACCTCTTGTTTTTTTGTGTGGTACTATCACAGAAAAGGCCTAAATTGATGTTTTAAGCACCGTCTTGCTTCTCACCGTTGAAGAGCAATTTGGGGATGGCGATTGCATCTTTCAACACGATCGAACACCTCCTCATAACGCACGGCCTGTGGCGGAGTGGTTACACGACAATAACATCCGTGTAATGGACTGGCCTGCACAGCATCCTGATCTGAATCCTATAGAACATCTTTGGGATGTTTTCGAACGCCGACTTCGTGCCAGGGCTCACCAACCGACATCTATACCTCTCCTCAGTGCAGCACTCCGTGAAGAATGGGCTGCCAATTCCCCAAGAAACCTTCCAGCACCTGATTGAACGTATGCCTGAGAGAGTGGAAGCTGTCATCAAGGCTAATGTTGGGAAAACACCATATTGAATTCCAGGATTACCAATGGAGGGCACCACGAACTTATAAGTCATTTTCAGCTAGGTGTCCGGATACTTTTGATCACGTGGTACGTAGTGTACCTTCACTTCTTCTTTCTGAGATGTTTAAGTGAATACACAATTTTAAATGACTAACTGGTAGCACTGTGCGTTATTTTAATGCAAATAAATTCACGGCACAAACCAAAAACAAGTAGCAGAACATGATCATTTAGTTAAACATTAAAACTATAACACGCACATAGACGCTCACTGGCTGTTAAATAATACATGCATAAAATAATATGACACTTATGTAGTATATATGCTTCATCTGAGGTGATAGTCATCTACACAAAGCTGCTGCATTATTTAGTTTCTTCTTGATAAAGTGTTATGTTGAAATCAGCGAAGATCACCTTGCTGCGGAGTGTACCCAGCAGATTATTTGCCTGTTCAAAATAGTATTCCAAACCTAGATGGCTCGAAGTGGAACGGTGGCGTTTTGTTAACAATACATAGTAAGACAGCCAATGGCCCTGCCACAGTGGTAACACCGGTTCCCGTCAGATCACCGAAGTTAAGCATCGTCAGGCTTGGCTAGCACTTGGGTAGGTCACCATCCGGATCTGCTGAGTGCTGTTGGCAAGCGGAATACACTCAGCCCTTGTGAGGCCAATTGAGAAGCTACTTGATTGAGAAGTAGCGGCACTGGTCGCGAAAACTGACAAAGGCCTGGATAGCAGTGTGCTAACCACATGCCCCTCCATATATGCATCTGGTAACGCCTAAGAGCTGAGGATGACATGGTAGCCAGTCCATACCATCGGACCTTCAACGCCTGTTTGGACAGTGTTTTTACATAATAAGGCAACACCTGATCCTAACATGCTGGAACCACACATTGAGATTCCATGTGATGATCAGTGCAGCGGCGACATAGGCGTAAAGCAGGCAGAGAAGCAAGGCATCCAATGCCACTCAGAGGTAGGCAGAACCACCTAGAGAATTTAAAGTTAATGATCATGTGATTAACATAGTAATAGTTAATGCAAAATAATCATGATTATGTACCACTTTAATACATGTTGCAGCATTTGTTTGGCGTTTATAGTAATGGAAGGTGCTCATGCAATGATAAGCTTACAGTGATGTCTCGAGTTAGGCATTAGGCAATAGGCATTATGCTTATGCATTATGTGTTATACGTTCGATGCTAACATTATACATTTGGATTTATGCATTAGACGTTAGGCATTAGGTGACAGGCATTAAGAATTAGACATTAGGTGTTATCCATTATATGCATTGTGCTTAATGTGAGTGCTGAGGATTGAGTGTAACGCTGAAGACTTGAAAATGTACATGGCTGGCTGTTGTGTCAGCCTTTGCTCTACGCTGGTTGCTTCTACAAAATACCACCACATAGTCCACCTACAAACAAATTATTTTTTAAATAAAACTTTGTATTAATTTATTCAAACAATAGGAGATTTGAACAGAAGTGACACGTGCCCTCTGGCGTTCGCGTCTCCAGCATACATGGCACAGCTGCAGCTGCTATTCAGCAGACACGTCTGTTCTCTGGTTGCACCAGGTGGTCTCGACAGGCATAGTCCTGAATTGTCAGTTCTCAGGTTCGAGCTTTTGAGACCTGGTCTCGCTCTCAGGTTGTACCAGCAGGTCGCAGCAGGCATGGTATTGCTGTGCTGTCATTGTTCCTCCAATGCAACTGACGCCGACATGGTGCAGCAATGTGCATTGAGATTCCAGTTCACAACAGCTGGAGAACAATGGATTCTAGAATAGGGGTTGTGGGATGGTTGGAGGCTAATGGTCACACCAAATGTGTGATTTTCACAGAAATACGTCATATGTGTCTGTGTGACAACATTGTTTTTGATGTGACAGCTCTTGGTCACACCAGGATCAGCGATTTCCACAGAGATATATGTCACAGTATGTTTTAGGTAGAAAAAAACTATTCCTGCCGACAAGTTCAGTGATGTTACCATACTTCATTCTATAAATAGTAGGACACCCAACAGAGTGATTATTGTACACGTGTATAGTCACAGTGGCATGCCTACATGAATCCATTAACAGCGTGGATGGCATTCTGAAACCCCCTGCAAAATTTGGGGTATTACCGGTACACATGTCCCTATTATAAAGGAAAGAAAGGTTATTATGCCTTGTGGGGAGGTCATTATTGTGGAACTGTTGGACAAAAAGATTTTCACCCCCACAATCAACCATGCATAGAAATGTAAAACCTGCAACTGAAGATCATCTGTTACTGATAATGGTCATGTGACAATTGTAGGTAAATTTAAATGTTCGCTCTCCATTTCCTTGTGTGCTGGGAGCTACAGCTAGAGCTTTCTTTTTTTATGTAATTAAGACAGTATCAGCAAGTAATTTTTTCCCTTTGCAGCATGTAAATTGCACAGTTTCCAATCCACTCACTGTATTCAAGCACCCAGTAAGGTAGTGTGTCTCCTACACATGTATGCTTTGCTGTCAGTTCTGCTCACATTGGACTGGAAGCCCCTTGGCCTGCGATGGTTGAGGCAATACTCTGTTGTGACTTGACAAGGCGAGTGCTGAGTAGGAGTACCATTATTTTGTGCCAATAGCTACCATATGGTGTCAACTACCGAATAACAAACAGAGCAGTCGCTACATGGTGTTTAACAACCTTTCTGCATTTTCTCACGTGCCATAAAGGTTCGCAATTTTCTATCTTAATGTGGCTACGATAAGCTATTCTGACTCCAGCAGATACGACACAGAAGTGCATAGCGCACATGGTATTTAGATACTACTCTGTCTCACGAAACTACACAATAAATCTACAATAACGAACCCAGCCTGCTTTGGTAGTCCTGTAAAGTTTAATAGGTGGAGCGTAATGTTCGTTTGGAGGTGATATCACGTATATACAGCGAAAGCTAGGGGTATACTATATGATAAGATAGTTGGCGTTGAATTTTTAACATGGATTACGTCCAATTGTAGAGTAAAACTTATATAATATACATATGTATGTCAAATCGCAATCCCAGAAGCGAACAAAATTATTGGCAAACACCGTCACGATTTTATAATGTATCCAGACATGTGACTATGGGGAACTATTATGTCTTCCTTCGCTAAAGGATATGCCAGGTTGGAGACCACTGAAGAATGGATCGTGTGTGATCCCTGTGCAGCACTGTTTAAGGATTACACAATGACTTGTAACTTTCTTTTCAAATACTTTGTTATGGATTATAATTACATTACATTGGCAATTTTTGGTAATTCCCCAGTGCTGTCACTGCTGTAATAACATTATTTCGCCTCTGCTTTCTGTGTATTACGACGTTGATATCTTCATCTCTCCAAAATGGCAATGCCATGCTGTTGCTCTGCAATGTTGATGTACCATATCTTATAATTTTTACAGCCGTGTTGTTTAACCTTTGCTTAGTACAGGTCTGAACATGAATGATGTGGTTGAGGACTTGATGTTAAGTACATATTTCTGCTGTGTCAGCATCAAGGGTTGATACACTCACTAATGTCATTTCCAGTTGTGACCTATTATAGTTTAGAACGCAACTACTTCCACATCCACATCTAAAAACGTGTGTGTTCTAGAGAATATCACTTCAATACCTATTGTGGCATTTGTTTAGTATTTATAGCAATTGATGGTGGTCATACAACGACTTATGTTGGACGTCTTTGATGCCTCATTGGGCTTCCAAAGTCTGCGAAATCCTACTTATAATCCAATTTTATTTTTGATCGAATTATCATAGAGGCTGTGCTTATATTACGATAAACGTACATTTTAATGAGTGATACAAACAGTTTAAATGTGGCAATATTTAATCTTTGGGGCTTCATTGTGCTTGCAATGTGTGCGACGTCTCACAGTAAATGGTAAGTAGTTTTGTTTATTTTTGAGATATTGACTTTGATATTGTCTTTGGAAATATCACATTTCTCACTGTGTGTGTCTGTGTGTTTCTCCATCTCTCTCCGTCTCTCCTCGTTGCTCCCGTCTTCCCCCCTCTCCGTGTCTCTGTCTCTCTGTGTCGCTGTCTCTTTCTGACTCTCCTCTCTGTCTCTCTCTCTCTCTCTCTCTCTCTCTCTCTCTCTCTCTCTCTCTCTCTGTGTGTGTGTGTGTGTGTGTGTTTGGATACAGTTCCTTTTGTTCTGCAGTTTGGTGTATCATAATAAAACACCTTACTGCTTACTTCCCTAATAAGAAAACTGTGACACTATAGACGTAGATTTGAAGCTTACAACGTTTTTCCATGTGCTTAACATCAACCTGGTCCTATATAATCGGTATAAACATCGCACTTTTTGCACTGCCTGCGTATTTTCAGACCTTTTAGAGTAAGTCTGTTGTGTTTTTTTTTTTACATCTGCTGGTGACAGTGAGAACTACTCATGATACACAGAATGAACTATCCACGTTTCTGAATTGCAGCTATCTGTTGGTGGCAGTAATAACCTCAAGAAAAATTGCAGTACTAAGAACGAACTATTTTTTCTGTAGTTCAACTATTTACTTGTGACAGGAGTACTCGTTTTCTACAGCGCAGCCATCTTCTGGTGACACAAGCAATTGGAATGTGAAACAGGGTTTATGGGATAGTATCTAAAGTAAAACTTATTGTAAACTACTACAAATTCCTAATTCGCTAATATATATTTTATAAGCAAATGTTGGTTTTTAATTATATATAATGAAATATATGATCTACTCAATCCAATGCTCCATGGCGAATGTCATATAGTTTCTAATGAAATTTACCAGTGTGATCCGGGCCTATATTCCTGATGCATATGTTTACAGAGTCCGCCTCCTCCATAGATCTCCTCCTCATTCAGGGACATCTTGATTTTCAACCGTCGCCACCCAGTTGACTCCTCCCATTTACCTCCTCAATCCTACCGCTGTCCACGCTGTTTCCTCTACAACAACCACCTCACCCAAAACTGCAAACCCCCCCCCCCCACCTGCTCCGCCTCCTGTAAAGCCTCCCACTTCCTCAGACAGTGTCCTAACCGCACCTGTCCTCCTTCCTGCAACACCTGCAATGAACCCCACCCCACCTACTTCTCCAAATGCAAAGCCATTCTCCCACCAACCACAAGCTCACTGTCCCGGTTCACTCCATCAACCAGCCAAGCGCCTCAACAATTCCCTCCGCCCCCCTCCTCCCTACATCCGAAGACATCATCCAGTTCCTGACCATCACCCTCCAGAATACCCACCCCTTCCAACGTCACCACACTGTCCAGCAGATCTCTCTTGCCACCTGCTCCCTTTCCATTTGAATACCTACACCAGATACTTCCACAACCAGGCCCACTTCACCTTCACCCATCTAGACACCTCCGTTTAAACATCCCTGCCAACAAATACCTCTTCATGCATTCCCCGTCCCAGCACCAGGTCGACTCCTTCATCATTAACAAAACCTTCTTCCAAACTCAGCATGTTGTCCGCACCCATCCCTCTCTCCTTCACTGCACCAACAGCCCCCTCCCCCTTGCAGGAGGCAGGGTGGCTGTTGACTACTGCAAGCATATCCCTGTCTGGCCAAACCGATGTTCAATGACCTGACTGAACACCTTCCCCTCAGCATCTTTTTTCCCTCCCTCTCCATCACCTGTGCCACTGCCTATATCTGTCCTGCAGCTCCTCTCACCTATGAGTTCATATCCCATGTTGACCACACTTTCTCCACCTATGTGATTGCCGCCAACCTCAACATCCACAGCCATGACCCTGCTACCCTTTGGCAGTGGCATCTGTTTCTTGCCACCCTCCACTGTGACCCTGTTCCCCTCCCACAGCACACCTGTCCCAAAAGTAACTCCATCCCAGATGTCATCCTTGCTTCCCCCCAACCTTCTTGGTCGTATCGCCATGGACGTCCTGAATCCCATTGGTAGTGACCACCCCCCAGTCCTTCTCACCATCTCCTCTGCCCATTGGCCCCCTCATGCCCCCCACCCTGCTGCGCCTCCAAAGTCTGTCCAGGATTACCACTGCACCGACTGGGATGGCTACTGGGAATCCATTGCCTCGCAGGTCGAAAGCCATCCCCTTATCTTTCTCCATCCTGATGATGTCACCCATACCTCTTTCTTCCTCCAGAAAGCCACTACTGACGCCGTGGAAGCCCACGTTCCTACCAAACTCATCCACTCTCACCACCTTATTCTTCTTCAACTGGCCATCCTTCTTCTCCATGAATTCCACAGGCTCTACTGCTCCTTCCTCCACACCTGTGACCGCGATACACTCCTCTGCCTCCGGCAATTACGACACATCTGAAACCACCTCACAGCAAAAAACGCCAGGACTAGCACAAAACATATACATGCCTCAACTCCATCCTTCCTGTCAACTTCCCCAAGTACTGGTCTGCCTTCCATGACCTTACTGGTAGCCATCCCACCCCACATTACCCTCTTCTCCATGACAATCACCCTTCCCTGACAACCTCAGTAAGGCTAAAAATTTTGCTTCCCACCTCTCTGAGGTCTTCTCCATTCCCAATGATCCCCATTTTTATTACATGCTCTTCCCCACCATCCTTGAACACACTAATACCTCTGTCCCGCCACTCGCCCCCAGTTTCCAGTACTTGGATCAGTTGCCCCCCCCCCTCAAACAAATACACTCCCACTACCGCACATGACATCAAACTCGTCCTCCGCTCCAAACGCAACACCACCCCTGGTCACGATCGTGTCGTCTACTGCCACCTCAAGGTTTCTCCCCCCACCTTCTTCCTGGCTGCCCTTGCTACCCTGTGTAGCATCCTCCTCTCCAATGGCTTTTACCCTGACTTGTGGAAGACTTTCCATGTCCTGCTGTTGCCTAAACCCAACAAACCCCCCTCTGACACCTTCCTATCGTCCCATCTGCCTCATCTCCACATTCAGTAGGGTCTTAGAGTCCATTCTCTTCCACCATATTCATCACTATCTTAACCAGCACCACATCCTTCCTCTCACCCTGTGTGGCTTCTGGCCCTCCTTCTCAGCCGACGACCAGTTCCTTAACCTTACCAATCTTCTTTCCCTCCAGCTTAACTCCTGTCACTCCAATATCTTTCTTTCCCACGACCTCCAGAATGCCTACGACCGTGTCTGGCATCGTGGTCTCCTCTTTAAACTCCAGATCTATGCTCTTCCCATCAGTTTTGTCCATCTCTTTGCTTCTTTCTTCTCCTGTCGTCCCTCCTATGTAACTATCCACAATACCAACTCCCATACTTTCTATTCACCACTAGTGTGCCCCAAGGCTCAATCCTTTCCCCTCTCCTCTATCTCCTGTATACTGCAGATAAACCTCCCCCACCAGTTCATCTCCTACAGTTTGCTGACGACACCAACTTCCTGGCCCTTTATCCTACCCTTCAACGGTGCCAACGTAAACTTCTAACCCACCTTGACCAGTTCACCACCTGGTGCAACCTGTGGCTCCTTCACATCAACCTTTCCAAGACCCAGGCAATCGTCATAGGTCGTACAACCCCCTCCTTCCAGCTTCACAATTTTTTCCTCACTATTTATGGTCATCCTATCTACATCACTCCTATCTTGAAATACTTTGGCCTCATCCTCGACTGTCACCTCACCTGGACTCCTAATCTCCTTACGATCCAGCACCAAGCTCACAGTAGATTCCACCTCCTGAAACTCTTGTCTGGCTGGACATGGGGACTGCATCCTTCCACCATCCTACATGCGTACAAATGCTTGATCCGCCCACATTTTGTTCTGCCATCATCACCTCAAATTCCACCCCTCCCAGATTCTATAAAACCTTCCAAATCCTTGAACGCCATGACCTCCACCTCACCTTCTGTATCCACCTCCCGTCCCCCACATGGATCCTCTATGACCTCATCCTCTTCCCACATCTTCTCCTTTTCCTCAAACACATCCACACCCTGTACATCATCCGTAGACTTTATCCCCCCACCCCCTGGTGTCTTCTATCCTCTCTACCCCCAGCCCATTGCCACACCTTTACTGTGGTGTCCCACCCTCTCTCCATCTCCACACCCTCAACCTCTTTTCCCAACGGAACTTCCAGCATCCACCACTCCTGGATGATGAGTTTCGCCCTGATATCTACGTCGCCTACCAACTCTAACCCTACTTTTTCCCCTTCCACTCCCCAGGGCTCCCTCTCCCCTCCTCTTCCCCTGAGCGGTTTTCCTCCCTCCTCCACCCCCTCCCTTTCCAGTGCACCCCTTCTGTGTCTCTGTGCTCCCTCCTGACTATCCTTCCCTCTCCATCTCTCACCCCACCCATCTCCTGCCCCTTGGTGCTCCCCCTGACCCACCTTTCCTTTTCATCCTACCTGCTCCAGCTCCTCTTCCCCCACAGCACCTTCTTCTCCCCTCATTTTCCCCTCCTCTCAGGCCTCCTCTTCCTCAGCAGGTCCCTCCCAGCAAATTTTATTCTTTGTTGTGTGTGCTCTGTTTCTTACAGTGGTTTTAAAGTGACTTCGTTCTGAAGTATTTTAATAGTGTGGCCAACTTTTAACTTGTCCATGTGACTTCAGAGTATTTTATGTGCTCCACGAATCGCCAACTGTGTTTTCTTTACTTCACGTCGACTTTTTTTAAACTGTCCCACAATGAACATCTCTGTATCAGTTTATATTTTAGCTCCCATTGTCTCCACTTATGTTCTTATGTCCCCTTCCTATCATCTTCTATGTGTATAGTTTCCTCCTTATATTAACTGTAATGTCACTCGGCTGAAGAGAAGCGGATTGTGCCGCTGCCAGCCATCCTCTGCCCATATCGGGCAGGGAATGAAATCACAAAAAAAAGAAAATTACCATTGTGACTGGTGATTCAGTCTTTAAACGAATTTTTGGAAGTCAGTAATGCAAATTTAGTTGACAAACTGTTTTGGTATTTTAGGCAATTAAGATACTTTCTTATATTTGACTGGTGAGTAGTTGCATGGGGTCAGAGGTGCCCAGTGTGCATGGAAGTCCCTCTCCTCTCCACAATGGTCTTGGGATATTGCCAAATATGCTGATGTGACAGTTACTGGTATGGCCTTAGAAATAAAGTAGTGCTGATGCTGTAGTCATGATTCCCAGTATGGCCTCAGACAGAAGGCAGTGCTGATGCTGCTGTAACAAAAGATATCAAGCACAACTGCATGAACATGGTAGGATTGCTGGAATGGCTTTGGAGATAAGGGAGTGCTAATGATGATATCACAATTGCATGAGCATGTCAGGGTTCTTTTAACGGCTTTGGAGATAAGAAAGCACTGTCAGCGATGTCAGCACAACCTTCTCTGAACATACACTGCTGTAGTAGTCAGAAGTGCTGAATCAAAATATACATAAAAAATAAAAGGAAACTGAGCACATGGTCTTAATGTATACAGTATGTTAGATCTCTCCTGAACATTTTTAATTCTTCTCTTCTTCGCCATCTTAGAGTTTTTATTCTGTATTGCCCACGGTGTTGGAATATGTGGCAAAGTGTCTGCTGTTCCACTGAAGAGTCTGACTTGGCTTATATGAATGATCGATGTTTCCTTTGGAAGCTGCATCTTCACATTTAGTGGTGATGTCATTTCTGTCACTTGATATGGACGTTGGTACCTAGTTAAAAAACTTTTGTTCTTCCTTTTGGTCTATCGTGTTTTGACCAAAACCCACTAACCCACTCTACATTGTAGCAATTTCCCCTTATATTGCCCCATCTTTTCTTCACATTCAAGTGCCTTTGTGTTCATTTATTTGACCTTCTGTCAAACGTCTCTTAATCACTTCCCATATTTTTTTTTACTGATTCCTCATGAGCAACTAATTTAGGTTTCAGAAGGATATGGCATATTTCTACCATATTCCACCTCGTATGGTGAAAGACCTGTACTATTGTGTACTTTAAAATTATATGCTGAGGCGATGTATTGAAGATACATGTCCTAATTATCATGCAACTATTCAAATAATGACTTAAAATTTTAGAAATTATACAATGAACCCGTTTAGTATGACCAGTTGCTTGTGGATGGAAAGGAATTGGGTGAAGTTTTCGGGTACGAAGCAGGAGGGACGTCTGCTTCAAGAAGTCTGACATAAAATTTGTACCCTGGTCAGCAATTGTAGTATCAGGAACGCCAAATGTTAGTATGCAGTTATTAACCATCGCATATGTGACTGGGCTCATTTGCTGACCTGGAATCGTTATCATTGATAAGAATTGGGGAAAGTGATGTGTTATCATAAGAATATACTTATTTTCAGCTAGTGTCCTGTTAAATGGTCCAAAAATATCCAAACCAAGCCGTTGGAAGGTTTTGTTGCTACTGACAAACTTTTTAATAGCGTACATTAGTAACTAAGATCAGCTCTTTGCCCATGCGACACTCAGTGTTTTACATACTGGTCAACTGCTTGTGTTTGGGTTCTCCACCAAAACTTTTTGGCTATGTATGTATCTGTCATTGTACATCTTCCTTGACCTGCTAACAGATGATCATTGCCTGTTGCAATACTTTATTTCTGAGCGATGTGGCAACCACCACATGTGGTCCACTCATCACACTTCTGCACAACAATCCGTCATATGTCATAAAATGTGACAGTGACCATAAAGCCCAACAGTCTGTGTCATCTGCTTTTGCCTTACACCACTCTGACAAGTTTTTGCCAAGTGCTCGCAGAGCTCCAACTTCCCTGGTTAGCATGTTCATGTTAGTGTTCGTCTTCCCTGGTTTATGCACCATTTCATAGTTAAAAACTCGCTTAGGTACTTAATTAGGTACTTAAGGGAAGCATGGTTAGCAACTACTTTAAATGTTTTTCCATATAAATAACAGAAAAAGTAGGTAATACTGTAAACAGCAACTACCTTTTCTTTTTGTGTCATTGAATAGCTGCATTCCACCTTGTTCAATTTTCTCGATGCAAAAGCTACTGGGTGTTTCTTATTATCCACGATCTGGCTCAAAACACAACAAACTGTCATACTGCTTGCATCACAGGACAGGGTGAACTCTTGTTTGAAGTTAGGAGCTACCAACACAAGACTTCAATTTCTCTTTCTCAAATGTGGCTTGACACTTTGCTGACCACTCGAATTTCACTCCGTTTCTTACTAGGTGTGCAAAATCCCCTACAAGCTGTATTTCATTTCAGTTCAATTCAATTTATTGCCACGAATTTTAGACATATTCAATAATTTTGGTGACATACAATGATTTGTATTATGTATGTAGTAATAAATTGTGTTATAAGCAACCACTGATAATATTCATGTAGAAATAAAAAAGAACATTTATAAAATAAGAATCTTACTGGGAGCCTTCGAATAACTCAAGGTTTGCTGAATAACTACAACTATACCTACTTCTAAACCTATTGTTGCTACGCTATTCTACATTGGCCACACTGGCATTTGTGTGCCTTGGAAATCCTCAAGTCCATCCATATCGTGTGGGTGGCCGTAGCATTCTTTCCTTCTTTCCTTTTTACTTTGAAATTCAGAGAGTCCACCTGGTGCTATAGACTGAGAACCAAGCAGTTGCCTTTTAGATATTCTGTGTGCAATCATATTGAGTAGTCCACAAGTTTCGATCGCTTAAAATTGTTTGCAAATCGCAGTCATCCCATTCAATGCAAATGTTTGGGGTATGAACCGTGGTCTGTTAATAGATTCACCATACCTCCAGTAGGGGCAATGTCGCGCAGTTTGAACCTATTTCTGATGTTTGGGAATATACTGCAAACCCGCCTTGCAGTGTCTATAGCGTCCCAGTCAGACTGTCATTCGTCTGACTTCCAGGCTTATGAATGTCTTTTATCAGTAATACGAGTTCCTGTGATCTCGTACACACGATATATTGTCCACGTCCCAACCAATACAGCGCTGCCCTCTAAGGTACCACGATATCCGTTGGACATATCCCAAGAATCACCAGTAGTCCTTTGACAGATGTAGAGCGAAAGGCATCCGTGAGCCTCGGAATACGTTCGTCGCAGTATTGCTTTGTAGCTGCCTAGTCAAAGGTAATGCGCCTAGAGGCTGGCAGCGAAGTACACAGTGGCGTTTAAGATAGCTTCGTGATATGACCGCGTCGCCTGCGACGGTAATTTATAGTCAGCTGTGCCAGCACAAGAAATCTTGTGTACAATTTTAGCAGCTTTCTAAATAACAGATTTTACATGTTCTAGAAAGTTTCTTTTCTCGTCTTAGAAGAATAACCAAATATCTACAAACAGTGCTACGTTTTAGAAGGATTTCATCAAGTCTCAGCGATGGATTTCTGGCAACACAAGGTCTTCCCTTCAGAAGTGTGTATGTGGTTTTACGACCAGCTATAGTCAGTTTGTTGCCCTTGCACCAATGCTGCATCTGAGCAGGCACATCATTCGTCTTTCCCGCAACTCACACCCAAGAGTCTGCTGACGCAACTATTAGGATCTCATCTGCGTACGCAACAACACCTTCAGTAGCATTTGCCCCGTCTAACAGATGCAATAGGTGTTCAGTACTAAGATCCCAAAACAGTCGACCACTTATAGGGGCTTGAGGACAGCCCTTGGTAACTTTTTTGATTACCTTGCCCTATCTGACAAGTCACTGGGCACTACGTCCACTGCAATAATCTACAAAGCTCTTATACAGACATTTGGGGCACCGGGATCTCGGAGGGGTGCAAACATCGTAGGCTACCAAACATTATCGAATGCTCCTGCAGTGTCAACTATCATCGCGATTTCATACTTTGCTAACGAATCTTCTATGATCTGAAGAGCTTTGTTAACTGTATCATCAGTACACTTCCCTCTTCTGAATCCATATTGACACTGATTAAGACCGAAGAGCTATCTGTGCGTCTGCAACAGGTCGCAGAGCAGAAGCTTCTGAAATTTGGCCAAGACATTTAATAAGGTAATAGGTCTATAGCTTTTCGGTGATACCAGATCTTTATCCTTTCCCTTTGTAATCACTACCACACTAGCTGTTTTCCATATCGCCCGTATTCTACCTATTCACAACGCCTTATTTAGTTATGCTGCCATATATATATGGCACTAGCAATGGACCTACTATACACACGACCTCAGGGTAAACGTCATCCAGACCAGGTGCATTTCCAGTTTTGAGCTTGGAAATTGCTATAGCAAACTTTCTCTTGAGCGAGAGGTATCACCATTATCAGATTGTAGTATTCGTTATCTAGTTCACTTCTGAACTATGCGTGTACTTCAATATATGTGTTAGTGTCAGTTAGACCGTCAGCGAGAGCGCATCGCTAGTTCCTGCTACTACTAAGGCGAGTACACCGTTCGCTTGTTACATATTTTTACGAGCTTCAAACAGTAGGAGTGCAGTAATGGATCGGAACTGCGATTGTTGTGTACAGATGTGAGCTGAGCTGGCGACCCTTCGCTCACAGCTTCAGGCTGCGTTGGCTTCCGTCGCACAGATTGAGGTTGCTGCCAGGGGGCGTCGCTGTGGGGGATCGGACGCGCGGATGCGAGGGACGTCGAGCACGTCCCACGTGTCCTCCGATCAGTCCACTGCTGTGACCACCCCGGGTACTGCCTGCACTGAGGTTGACCCCTGGCCCGTGGTCAAGTGGGAGATCAGTCCAAAGTCTGGCAGGCAGCGAAAAACTTTCCGTAGGGCCGACCGTAGGGCCTCCCCGGTTCGTTTGACGAACAGGTTTCGGGCGCTATCTGTGGCTGACGATGTCTCTGAGCCGGATGCAGTCGTCCACCCTGTTCCAGAGGAAGCTTCTCGGCCCACAAGGTCTGGGCATTCACAAATGGAGGGGTTTGCTGGTAGTTGGGAGCTCCAACTTTAGGCACGAAATACGGTCCCTTAGGAACGTGGCTCCCAAGGAGGGGAAGGAAGCCAGTGTGCACTCTGTGTGCATTCCGGGGGGAGTCGTTCTGGATGTGGAAAGGGTGCTTCCGGATGCCATGAAGAGTACAAGGTGCACCCAACTGCAGGTGGTGGCTCATGTCGGTACCAATGACGTGTGTCGCCGTGGATCGGAGCAGATTCTGTCTGGTTTTGGGGTGGCTAGCGGAAATGGTGAAGACTGCCAGTATTGCTTCCGAGATTAAGGCGGAGCTCACCATCTGCAGCATCGTCGATTGAAAAGACTATGGTCCTTTGGTGCAGAGCCGAGTGGACGGTCTGAATCAGAGGCTCAGGCGGTTCTGTGACCGTGTAGGCTGCAGATTCCTTGACTTGCGCCATCGGGTGGTGGGTTTCCGGTTTCCGCTTAATAGGTCAGGAGTCCACTACACACAGGAGGCGGCTACACCGATAGTGGGGGCTGTGTGGAAGTGACTGGGCGGTTTTTTGGGTTAGAGGGTCTCAGGGAACCACAGAAGGGGCTCCGTCAGAAAGTGGGCAGGTAAAACACAGTAAGGTAGTTGTAGAAACGATTGGTATTGTAGCTGTAAATTGTCGTAGCTGTGTTGGGAAAGAACCAGAGATCCAAGCCCTAATAGAAAGCACTGAAATTCAAGTAGTTGTAGGTACAGAGAACTGGCTAAAGCTGGAAATAAGTTCAGCCGAAATTTTTTCAAACGATCTAACAGTGTTCAGAAAGGATAGATTAAATACAGTTGGTGGTGGAGTATTTATTACTGTCAGAGGTAGTTTGCCTTGTAGCGAAATTGAAGTGAAAGAGGAAGCCGCCTGGTAGAATTTTGCACAGAGCACAACTTAATCATACCTAACATTTGGTTCAAGAATCATAAAAGAAGGCTGTATACATGGAAGAAGCCTGGAGATACTGATAGGTTTCAGATAGATTATATAATGGTAAGACAGAGATTTAGGAACCAGGTTTTAAATTGTAAGACTTTTCCAGGGGCAGATGTGGACTCTGACCACAATCTATTGGTTATGACCTGTAGGTTAAAACTGAAGAAGCTGGAAAAAGGTGGGAATTTAAGGAGATGGGACCTGGATAAACTGAAAGAACCAGAGGTTGTACAGAGTTTCAGGGAGAGCATAAGGGAACAATTGACAGGAATTGGGGAAAGAAATACAGTAGAAGAAGAATGGGTAGCTTTGAGGGATGAAGCAGTGAAGGCAGCAGAGAATCAAGTATGTAAAAAGACGAGGGCTAATAGAAATACTTGGGTAACAGAAGAAATATTGAATTTCATTGATGAAAGGAGAAAATATAAAAATGCAGTAAATGAAGCAGGCAAAAAGGAATAAAAATGTCTCAAGAATGAGATCTACAGGAAGTGCAAAATGGCTAAGCAGGGATGGCTAGAGGACAAATGTAAGGATGTAGAGGCTTATCTCACTAGGGGTAAGATAGATACTGCCTACAGGAAAGTTAAAGAGACCTTTGGAGATAAGAGAACCACTTGTATGAACATCAAGAGCTCAGATGGAAACCCAGTTCTAAGCAAGGAAGGGAAAGCAGAAAGGTGGAAGGGTCTATACAAGGGCGATGTACTTGAGGACAATATTATGGAAATGGAAGAGGATGTAGATGAAGATGAAATGGGAGATACGATACTGCGTGAAGAGTTTGACAGAGCACTGAAAGACCTGAGTCGAAACAAGGCCCCCGGAGTAGACAACATTCCATTGGAACTACTGACGGCCTTGGGAAAGCCAGTCCTGACAAAACTCTACCATCTGGTGAGCAAGATGTATGAAACAGACGAAATACCCTCAGACTTCAAGAAGAATATAATAATTCCAATCCCAAAGAAAGCAGGTGTTGACAGATGTGAAAATTACCGAACTATCAGTTTAGTAAGTCACAGCTGCAAAATACTAACGCGAATTCTTTACAGACGAATGGAAAAACTAGTAGAAACCGACCTCGGGGAAGATCAGTTTGGATTCCGTAGAAATGTTGGAACGCGTGAGGCAATACTGACCCTACGACGTATCTTAGAAGCTAGATTAAGGAAGGGCAAACCTACGTTTCTAGCATTTGTAGACTTAGAGAAAGCTTTTGACAATGTTGACTGGAATACTCTCTTTCAAATTCTGAAAGTGGCAGGGGTAAAATACAGGGAGCGAAAGGCTATTTACAATTTGTGCAGAAACCAGATGGCAGTTATAAGAGTCGAGGGACATGAAAGGGAAGCAGTGGTTGGGAAGGGAGTGAGACAGGGTTGTAGTCTCTCCCCGATGTTATTCAATCTGTATACTGAGCAAGCAGTGAAGGAAACAAAAGAAAAATTCGGAGTATGTATTAAAATCCATGGAGAAGAAATAAAAACTTTAAGGTTCGCCGATGACATTGTAATTCTGTCAGAGACAGCAAAGGGCTTGGAAGAGCTGTTGAACGGAATGGATAGGGTCTTGAAAGGAGGATATAAGATGAACATCAACAAAAGCAAAATGAGGATAATGGAATGTAGTCGAATTAAGTCGGGTGATGCTGAGGAAATTAGATTAGGAAATTAGACACTTAAAGTAGTAAAGGAGTTTTGCTATTTGGGGAGCAAAATAACTGATGATGGTCGAAGTATAGAGGATATAAAATGTAGACTGGCAGTGGCAAGGAAAGCGTTTCTGAAGAAGAAAAATTTTTTAACATCGAGTATAGATTTAAGTGTCAGGAAGTCGTTTCTGAAAGTATTTGTATGGAGTGTAGCCATGTATGGAAGTGAAATATGGACGATAAATAGTTTGGACAAGAAGAGAATAGAAGCTTTCGAAATGTGGTGCTACAGAAGAATGCTGAAGATTAGATGGGTAGATCACATAACTAATGAGGAAGTATTGAATAGGATTGGGGAGAAGAGAAGTTTGTGGCACAACTTGACCAGAAGAAGGGATCGGTTGGTAGGACATGTTCTGAGGCATCAAGGGATCACCAATTTACTATTGGAGGGCAGCGTGGAGGGTAAAAATCGTAGAAGGAGACCAAGAGATGAATACACTAAGTAGATTCAGAAGGATGTAGGTTGCAGTAGGTACTGGGAGATGAAGAAGCTTGCACAGGATAGAGTAGCATGGAGAGCTGCATCAAACCAGTCTCAGGACCGAAGACCACAACAACAACAACAACAACAACAACAACAACAACAGTTCATGTGAAATAGTACGGGTAGAGGTTGTACCTGACAATCGGACTAAACTATTAATTGGATCGTTTTACTGACCCCCCGACTCAGAAGACATAGTTGCTGAACAGTTCAAAGAAAACTTGAATCTCATTTCAAATAAGTACCTCTCTCATACAATTATAGTCGGTGGCGACTTCAATCTATCCTCGATATGCTGGAAAAATTATACATTTAAAGCCGGCGGCAGGCAGAAAACATCATCCGAAATTTTACTGAATGCTTTCTCAGAAAATTATTTTGAACAATTAGTTCATGAGCCCATTCGAAGCGTAAATGGTTGTGAAGACATACTTGACCTTTTAACAATAAATAGTCCTGGACAAATAGTGAGTGTTGTGACAAATACATGGATTAGCGACCACAAGGCAGTTGCAGCTAGGTTGAATACCGTAACACCTACAACCATCAAAAAGAAACGCGAAGTATATCTATTTAAAAAAAGCTGATAAAATGCTCTTAACGCCTTTTTAAGAGACAATATTCATTCCTTCCGAACTGATCATGTAAGTGTAGAAAAGTTGTGGAGTGTTTTCAGAGAGATAGTATCAACAGCAATTGAGAGATATATAACACATAATTTAATAAGTGATGGTACTGATGCCCCATGGTCACAAAACGGGTCAGAATGCCAAATTTAAAAGAACGCAAAATCCCCAAGATTGGCAAAGTTTACAGAAGTTCGAAATATGGCGCGTACTTCAATGCGAGATGCTTTTAGTAATTTCCACAACGAAATTCTGTCTCGAAATCTGGCAGAAATCCCAATGAGATTCTGGTCATACATAAAGCGCACCAGTGGCAAGACACAATCAATATCTTCATTGCGCGATAACAACGGTGAAGTCACTGATGACAGTGCCACTAAAACAGGGTTATTAAACACGATTTTCCGAAACTCCTTCACCAAAGAAGACGAAGTAAATATTCCTGAATTCCAATCAAGAACAACTGCAAAGATGAGAAACATAGAAGTACGTAGATATCCTTGGTGTAAAAAAGCAGCTTAAATCACTTAATAAAGGCAAGGCCTCCGGTCCAGATGGTATACCAGTCAGGTTCCTTTCAGAGTATGCTGATAAAATAGTTCCATATTTAGCGATTATATACAACCACTCACTCACAGAAAAATACGCACCTAAAGACTGGAAAATTGCTCAAGTCACACCAATACCCAAAAAGGGAAGTAGGAGTAATCCGCTGAATTACAGGCCTATATCACTAACGTCTATATGCAGTAGGGTTTTAGAACATATACTGTTTTCGAACATTATGAAGTACCTCGAAGAAAACGATTTATTGACATATAGTCACCACGGATTCAGAAAATATCATTCTTGTGAAACACAACTAGCTCTTTATACTTATGAAGTAATAAGTGCTATCGACAGGAGATGTCAAACTGATTCCATATTTTTAGATTTCCAGAAGGCTTTCGACACCATTCCTCACAAGCGTTTTCTAATCAAACTGCGTGCCTACTGAGTATCGCCTCAGTTGTGCGACTGGATTCGTGATTTCCTGTAAGAAAGGTCACAGCTCGTAGTAATAGACGGAAAGTCATCGAGTAAAACAGAAGTAATATCCGGCGTCCCCCAAGGAAGTGTTATAGGCCCTCTATTGTTCCTGATCTATATTAACGACATAGGAGACAATCTGAGTAGCCGTCTTAGATTGTTTACAGATGATGGTGTCACTTACCGTCTTGTAAAGTCATCAGATGATCAAAACGACTTGAAAAATGATTTAGATATGATATCTATATGGTGCGAAAAGTGGCAACTGACCCTGAATAAAGAAAAGTGCGAAGTTATTCACATGAGTACCAAGAGAAATCAGCTAAATTTCGATTACGCGATAAGTCACACAAATCTGAGGGCTGTAAATTCAACTAAATACTTAGGGATTACAAACAAATAACCTAAATTGGAACGATCACATAGATAATATTGTGGGTAGAGCAAACCAAAGACTGCGATTCATTGGCAGAACACTTAGAAGGTGCAACAGGTCTACCAGAGAGACTGCTTACACTACGCTTGTCCGCCCTATTCTGGAGTACTGCTCTGCGGTGAGGGATCCGCATCAGGTGGGACTGACGGATGACATCGAAAAAGTACAAAGAAGGGCAGCTCGTTTCGTATTATCGCGAAATAGAGGAGATAGTGTCACAGACATTATACGTGAATTGGAATGGCAATCATTAAAACAAAGGCGTTTTTCGTTGCGACGGGATCTTCTCATGAAATTTCAATCACCAGTTTTCTCCTCCGATTGCGAAAACATTCTGTTGGCACCCACCTACATAGGGATAAATGACCACCACGATAAAATAAAAGAAATCAGGGCTCGCACGGAAAAATTTAAGTGCTCGTTTTTCCCGCGTGCCGTTCGAGAGTGGAACTGTAGAGAGCAGCATGAAAGTGGGTCATTGAACCCTCTGCCAGGCATTTTATTGTGAATATCAGAGTAATCACGTAGATGTAGATGTAGTGTTATATCCAGGAATTAGAACGGTTAGTAGTTGTCCTGCTGACTCCCTCTATCCAGCTGTCATCCAACCATCCTCTTTACGAATTGTGGACATGACAGTAGGTTCCTTAATCTCTTCAGTCAGTAGGTTACACGATTCTCTCCATATGTCAAATTGCAGTTGCATTCATAAAAACTTCTTCCAGTGTATTCTTTTAGCTTCCTGAAGCAATGTTCTTAAAGCATCTTAACTGCCCTTTATTCATGGAGCCTCAGAGTGCGCTCTGATTGCCCTAAAGCACGTTGATAAGCTGTTCTTGATCTAACACTTCGCCTCAGAGTGCAAAGTTCTGGGCTCCAACGGATTATAGCTTGACTTTTTATCATTTTATTAGGCATGAAAATGTCCTGTGCTCTTTGCAAGAGTTCGGTTATTAGCTGCCCACCCAGGTCCACATATACTGGAATAATTACATTTTAAATGCTACAATATAGGCAACTACGCCATCCGAATCTGTTTCCCTGATGTTTAACCCAATCACGTTTCCCCCTGCTTGTGTCTCTCTATTACTACCACTTTCCCCTTCAATGACAATTGCATTATGTTCACTGGATGTTAGGTACCGAAGCACCTGCAAACAGTTAATCTTAACTGCTGACATGTGGTTTGCTAATTGCAACCCAACATGCTCTACAGAGTGTCGATATGTTCTCCTGGCCCTCTAGATCACCAAATCTGTTTCAAATCGAGCACATATGAGACTTAATCAGACAACTTCAGCGCCATCCACAATCAGCATTAACTGTCCCTCCACTGACCGGCCAAGTGCAACGGGCACGGAACTCCATCTCACAAGCTGACATCTGGCACCTGTAAAACACAATGCATGCACATATGTATGCTTGCATTCAACATTCTGGCGGTTTCAGGTGCAGGTCATGTGTGTGTAGCACTCAGGCAGGTTGCTTGCAGACCGTAAACTGGACTCCTTCTAACCAACACACTGGCATCGCTGGGACCGGGGCAAAACCATCTTTCATCGCAAAACACAGCGTACCTCCACCCTGCCCTGCAATGAGCTCTCGCTTGACACCACTGCAATCGGAAATGGCGGTGATTTGGTGTCATTGGAATGAACGCTTCAGGACGTCTGGCTCGGAGCTGTCCTTGAATTAACCGATGTGTGGCAGTTCATTGTGTTATGTGTTACTGTGGTACTAAATACTGTTGCTGCAGATGCAGTAAGACGCATCAGAGCCATACCCCGAATGCTGTTTCCTCTCGGTAGCGCGACGTGGTCATCCGGAGCCCAGTCTTCTTGCGACCGTACTAGTGACCACCGCTGGCAGCAATCATGTACAGTGGCTACATTCATTCCATGTTTCTCTGCAGTATCAACTTTTCGTAACCCTACTACACGACCTCCTTTTTAACTCAGTTCGGCGTTGATAATTGCGTCTTTGTCGCCTTAAGAGCATTCTTGACTAAGCGTTCCTGACTAACATCAACTCACCATGTCCCGTCTCAAAGATAACTAACGCTTACGGCCGTTACAACGTGTCTTTAAAGCTAACCAACCGAGGAAGGAACTGACGGAGCGCTGCAACGTTTTTCAACCTGTGTGTTGGATGAGTTCAGCGAGGTCTTACCGTCTGAAAAGGCACAACAGCAAGTAGATGCTCGACGGCTGCCACTCCAGCTACGTGATGCAATTACAAGAAAACAATGGGAATGGCAGCTCACTACAAGTCCTGCAATGAAGTGTCTGCTTAACCGAAAGCGCCGAAAAGTACACAAGGAGACAACAGACTTTCCAGCCTAAACTCAACGATGGTTCTACCTAGAAGGAGACACAACACTTCCTACACAAAACAACACGGATTCCTGCACTTAGAGTGTGAAATATGGTAGTCAGCAATCGCAGTACAAAACCCGATTGGCTTCGCGAGCTATTTCCGGCCAATAGACGATCCGATGGACGAATATCCCGTCGATCTGCTTCATAAAAGGCTGCCATGATTCCTCGAACCACACACAGATGAAGAACACTTGGAACCATTTACTGCTGAAGAGGGCCCGTGCGAGCTTCACTGCCTAGCAACAAGGAAGGCTGGAGGGACGACCCTTATCTACAACGACATGCTTCTAGAATTTCCGCCGCCAGCTTTTGACCACTTAGCGTTCCTTCTCAACGCAGTAATATGGACAGACAACTTTCCTACAATGTGGAACCATGGGAGATCATTCGCGAAGAACAGTGATGTTCATACGTACAACACTAGAGGGAAAAATGACCTCTCCTATCCGTTATTGAAGCTGTCAGTTGCTCAAAAAGGAGTACATTATTCAGCAATTGACCATTTGCCCAACAACATAAAGTGTCTGGCAGGTAGTAGATCAAGTTTTGAAGCTAGCTTAAAATCATTTCTTTTGGACAACTCCGTTTATTCCATGGACGAGTTTCTGTTTCAGAACAGGTAAAAAGATTGAATTAAAAAAATTGTACCTCTAAATGTAGTTTCATGTGCAGGACTAAAAATTTCAGTAATATTAATATCAGCACTATTCATGTGTGTGTATATGTATATTGTAATCTGACTTGTTCCACATCATATCGATAAAATAATCGTAAAAATGATCTGCAGAACATGACATAACTAAACTAAAAACTAACTACTATAGTCATTCCCAAGCCTGGGAAAGGCGTCCACTCCCCACAATTTATCGACCGATAAACATACTCTCTGGAGTATCCAAGATGTTCGATCGTCTCTTCCTGCGACGCCTACTAGACCATGGGGAAGCCGAAAATCGTTTATCAGATGTCCAGTTCGGATTCCGGAAAGAGTATTCACAATCCAGCAAGTACAGCACTTTGTGGAGGATGCAAAAGAGGTCTTCGACCACCATGACTTCACTGGAGCCTTAGTGCTCCACGTTATCAAACCTTTCGACTACGTGACATGAAGGACTATTGTATAAATTGCTAATACATGGAGTCCCAACTGCACATGTGAGACTACAGTGTAACTGCTTGGATCGACATACTTTCCACGGACATGCTGGCAAGAAGGGTCATTACACCATCACCATCAGTGTACTGCAAGGGTCGGGGCCTCGTCCAGATCCCATATACATTGCACATAGCAGACATACCCACAACACAATTGGGTGAAGCTGGCATTATATGCTGACAACATGGTCTTGGACATCAAGAGGCTTAATGCACAGACGCTGCAGCGAAGACTTCAGATGGCGACAGTTTAACTCGGCGACCAGGCAAAAAATGACGGCTAGCATTCAAACCAAGCGAGACGCAGGCAATCATCATTATGGATAGGGTGGTACCAGCATCCCTGCAGCCTGTCATCGTCAAGGGAATAGTCATAAACTGGGCATCATCTGCCCGATACCTTGACGTCACGCTGGACAGACATCTAACGTGGTGCCAAGATACAGGAAGAAGCACATGGCAGGGCATTTGGACGATTGAGGGATCCATATCCAGTTATCAGCCCATATTCTATGCTGCCCACCCACGTCTATCTTGCTGTCTACAAGTGCCTCATACGACCTTTGCTCGAATATGCGAAAGCTACTTGGGGCAATGCGGCCGACACTCACATCCGACGTCTACTACTGGCTCTACACCTCTCTCGGAACTATCCACTGAGAGAACTGCACGTTCTGGACGATGTACCGCAACTGAAAGAACGATATCGAGAACCTTAGAGGAAGTTCCACCAGCAAACTACTGGCTCGGCAGATAAGTAATGAGAAAAAGAAAGCTGGTACTTTTTATACATTTATACTGAATGCGAGACAGTAGATTAATCAAAAAAATCTTCAAATATTTGTGGCATAAGGAGTCAACAATTTGGTTTCATGAAGTAAAAAATGATTTAGAAAAAAATAATATGAAAGTAGAAGAAACAACTGAGAGAGAAGTGTATAGGGGAAAAATTATTGACCGTAGTACTCCATGGTAGAACAGTGAAAGAAACAGGTACGAAGAGGACAGGAAGAAAAAGCGTAGTGAACAGTAAAAAAAACTGGTACGAAGAGGACAGCAAGAGAAAACGTAGTGAAGAGATGAAAGAAAACGAGAAGAACATAATAGATCAGCGAATAAAGAATTGAAATTGGCACGCAGTCCTTATCGACGCATCGGAGCAGAAAAAGAATTAATAATAACGCTACTTAGGTAGCTGTAATTGATTTCACCAAATATGCTATAACTAATGTCAGTCATTCAGAAGGAACAGACATAACCCACGAGAGAAGACGAAGGTTAAACACAAAATGTTAAAAAATTCATCTCGAACTAGAAGTTAAGAGTTTCCAGTGCTTAACCTCGCATACGTCAAATCATTCTAGCGACGGTACGAACCACAGATGCGGAAATGCACTCGTATAAGCGAATCTGACAAAGGGTAGATGACTATGACTCGATGCCTGGGAGGCAAAAATGGCACAGTTCAGTTTAAAAAGTGAGGTGGTCACCGTATCTATTTTATTTATGAAGTTGCGAGAACCCATTTCTGTTTGTTTCGTGAGCGCCTGGTCACTGCCCGTCTAAGTGAAAACAGAGTAGCCGGCCGCTGTGACCGGGCGGTTCTAGGCGCTTAAGTCCTGAACCGCGCTGCTGCTACGGTGGCAGGTTCGAATCCTGCTTCGGGCATGAATGTGTGTGATGTCCTTAGGTTAGTTAGGTTTAAGTAGTTCTAAGTCTAGGGGACTGATGACCTCAGATGTTTCAAATGGCTCTGAGCACTATGCGACTAAACTTCTGAGGTCATCAGTCCCTCGAACTTAGAACTAATTAAACCTAACTAACCTAAGGACATCACACACACCCATGCCCGAGGCAGGATTCGAACCTGCGACCCTAGCGGTCCCGCGGTTCCAGACTGTGGCGCCTAGAACCGCTCGGCCACCCGGCTGGCGACCTCAGATGTTAAGTCCCATAGTGCTTAGAGCCATTTGAAAACAGAGTACAAATGTCTTTAACGGGTCAAAAGTAATTTGAAGTGGAAAATTTAGGCACGAATTATGTAATGTATGACTTCTCCAGTATCCTCTATCCACGGACTGGTACTGTTTTTCAGGGCCGGCCGGTGTGTCCGAGCGGTTCAGTCTGGAACCGCGCGACCGCTACAGTCGCAGGTTCGAATCCTGCCTCGGGCACGGATGTGTGTGATGTCCTTAGGTTTGCTAGGTTTAAGTAGTTCTAAGTACTAGGGGATTGATGACCTCAGATGTTAAGTCCCATTGTGCTCAGAGCCATTTGAACCATTTTTTTGTTTTTCAGGCCGCGCAGCGGAAAGGGCACCCTGAGCCTGGATGGCCCGCCGCTGGACGGCAGGGTCTCGAAGGGCTGCGAGGCCGTTCTATACCCGCACAGCGCCGACAGCCGCATGGCGCTCTGGGCCATGCTGACCCCGCGCGGCACGGCGCACCACCTCGCCGACGGTGGGGGTGGTGGGGGCGGCGGCTGTGCCCGGAGGCCCGCGTCGCCGCCCCCCGCCTGCAAGGCGCCGCCGCCGCCGCCACCCGCCTCCGGGAGCACGCCCACCAACTTCGACAACTCGGCGTTCGTCGACTCGGATGCGGACGGCACGTCGACCGACGCGTTCCCGCTGGGCGAGCTGTCGGAGGGCAGCCCGCGCGTGTCGCCGCCCACGTGCATCGAGCACCCCAACCTGCCGCCGCTCAACCTGCACCCGCACGGCCGGCCGCGGCGCGCGCCGCTGTCCCGCCAGGGCTCCGACGCGGCGTCGCCCGCCTCGCCGGTCGTCCTCTAACGCCACAGTGCTCTTTACGTTAAACACCAAAAATCTATCGTCACGAAAACCTGCGACAACGAATGACAATCTTCCTAAATGGCTCGCTACAAGTGCCTCCGAACGTATCGCTGTAAAAGCTTACGGTTAGCAAAGACTGACGACACTCTTTGAACCTATCGCGCTTACGATTCCTGCGTCGAAACGGACGTGTACTCACGTCTGAGAAACTTAACAGACAGTTAAACGACGCAGTGCACTTATCAGTGCTCTGAATCCTACTTTCTCACTATCGATCTCCTGTGCTTCAGAGACGTGGATATCTGCCTACCACGGATGTTCGTCGTCTTCGACTATTACGACTCTCTTCTAGCTGAGAGATATTTGTCATTTTGACAGTGTCATTAATGTTGCATAAAGCAGCTGACTGCATGTCGTGCAAAAGAGTTAATCACACTTATATATTTCCTCCATTGACACGTGCAGTAATTGCTGGTTGCACGTCTCAGAAACTTAACAGACCATAAAATGAGGCAACGTGCTTTCAGTGCACAGGATCCTCATTTACTTTGCGTCGGTTGTGCTTATTCACGCACTATCAAAGGCACGGATATGCCTCGCACGTTCTTTGTATTCGTCTGCTGCAAATGAGAGATCACTGCCATTTTGAAAGTGTCCCTATGTTTCCACAAAGTAGTTGCTTACACGTTATACAAAACTGATTAACCTCCGTTCTGGATCTTACTTCAGTCTTGAAGAACGATTAAATCTGATTCTGAGGTATGAAGAAAGTGTTTCAAACCCAAGATGTGTGTGAATTCCTGAGGGACCAAACTGCTGAGGCCGTCGGTCCCTAGACTTACACACTTCGTGACTAATTTATGCTAAGAACAACACACACACCCGTGCCCGAGGGAGTAATCGAACCTCCGGCGGGAAGGGCCGCGCAATCCGTGACATGGCGCCTGTAACCGCGCGGCCAGTCGCTATTTTCTTCGAGAAGATCCGACAGTAAACCTGCAGAACGTCAATAACAAGTGAACATGTTCCTAATTCTATTTCCACTCGAGGACTCCTTGAACGTAAAAATAAAAGGGCAAGATGAAGTGAAAGCTTTCTTAAAATCAATAAGGCGTCTTTGAACTGAATTTCTACTGCAAGAATTTCCCTGAGACCTCCAGGAAACTTCGAGCGACCTGCGATAAAGTGCTAGACTTAGTACGATAAAAGAGATTACTGCAATGCTTCATCTACTTGCATTCTGGATTTGGAAAGTAAGGAGCTGTGCATTCGGCAAAAATATGTGAAACGAGAACAATTCTAAAGTAATTTAGAGGATGGATCCTTCTTGGAAAGTGTTTGCTTCTTAGGTTTGTGACAGCTCTCAAGCAATGGAAGGAACTGATAATTCTTGCATTGCATCTGTCGTTGTAGTGCTAGGTAGTGTCTCATATTCTTAATCTGTAGAAGTTTCGGTTAGAAAGTTTTCTTTCTGTTTATAGAATGATGTGAAAAGCTGACGAGCTGAAATGAAACAATCGATAGGGAATGAAATTACGGGTATTTTGTATAGGAATGTATAATTTAGCTTAGTTGGACCAAGAAATCTATAGCAATTAGTTCTTCCATTTCAGATGCAATAGCCCATATATCGTCACAGTCGTCGGAATAGTGATAAGCTGGAACGAGGGCTGGCTATAGACTCCCTAGTGGCACGTCTAGAATGAATTTCTTTTATTTCCGCCAATTATCACAAAACTTTCGGTCCTTAGATTACCGGTTTCAGTCAGCAATGACTATCTTCAGATCTGCAGAAATTCATGGGAAACGGAATACAGCTAGTGAACAGATTACCTCTTAGAACAGTAAAATATGCCGAAACGAAAAATTCTATTATTCTTGAAATAGTGATAAAACAGGTATGCCTCGTCATATTTTAATTTCATGTTTTCATATCCGTGAAAGTAATAATTTTTCGTTATGGCATATAGACGTAATCGGTTTACTAGTTGTATTCCATTTCCCACGATCTACAACAGATCTGAAAATGGTCATTTCTGACTGAAACCGGTAATCTAAGGACCAAAAGTTTTGTGATCGTTGGTGGAAACAAAAGAAATTCATTCTACACTTCCTGGATCACTGTTTTAATCCGCGACCATGTCGGAACTTATGAAACTGACACGTCTGTTGTCGCTACAGTACCGTACATCATATACTAACAAGGGACCGTTTCGATTCGTGGTGACAGGGTGTGTAGGACGCGACTAGGACTTCAAAACGTTTAAACAAGATACAAATCTCAACTCTTTTCGACAAAATCGTGTTTGAAAATTTTAGGCGAGCTTATATACGAGTAATTTGTAGGTCCTCCTCCGATGCTGACTAATCAGTGTAGACGCCTACCATACTCGGGACCTGGGTTCAAATGTGTGTGAAATCTTATGGGACTTAACGGCTAAGGTCATCAGTCCCTAAGCTTACACACTACTTAACCTAAATTATCCTAAGGACAAACACACACACCCATGCCCGAGGGAGGACTCGAACCTCCGCCAGGAATAGACCTGGGTTCAATTCCCGCTACTGTCAAGGACTTTTCCTAGGTGGGAGGATTGGTACGAGGTGTACTCACCTCGTGATACCAATTGAGAAACAGCTTAACCGACTAGTAGCGGCTCCCCGGTCTGGAAAGTCTTCGAAGTGGCCGTAAAAGCGGTGTGCAGACCACATGCTCGTTCATACCGCAGTGGCAAGGCAGAGGATGACACGGCGGCCGGTAGACAGCTCTTGGGCCTTCCCGGGTTGTATGTACTTTGTACGGTCACTTGTATTCAATGAGTCTGTAGCGAGCGAATAAGTGCGTAGTTTCACAAGGTCGTGGTCTCTGGATCGAATATCGTTGCTGGTACTTTGTTTTTTCATTCCCCCGTAATTCTAGCAAAAGACTTATTATTACTGCACAGCTTATCAGTATTTAATGATTCATTTATATTTTCGCAATATTTATCTTAAAAAAAAAGAAAAATTCCCTAAGAAGATTGAAAATAAAAAATAAGGATACACGAAAACTCTCAGTCAAATAACCATAATCATTTTATTTATATTATTGTGTTCACACTTGCATCAATTATGTGCAGCCTATGGAGCTCTGCAGGAATTAGGATGATACTGATAGTAGAAACATGGAAAACAGTCATTATTGCGACGTACAACGTATGTAATGAATGCCGAATTTTTACGTGTGAGTGCCTTTTTCAAGGTGTGTATTGCAAAATAAACGTGGTTTACATTCCTAAATGGCTCTCGGTCATGGTGTACAACTGACTGAATTTTTATGCAATGTTCTCTAGAAACACCCTATTCTCTTCGATGTTGTACGCGCAATTTTGTAGTCGTTTTATAAGGTTCTTCAGCTACCTCTAAACCTGAACGTCGCAAGGCTGCATCAGCGGACTACATTTTGGAGGAATTACTTTATTACCTCACGTCGGCAGACCCCCTCCAATCTGAAAAGTTTCGTCGTACAAAACCGGCTTCATTTGTCCATCCCATGAATCGAGGAGCAAAAGAAATAGCTCTTCTCTCACGTGTGGATACCGGGAAAAGATTATGAAAATTATAAATGATTGATTAGAAATTGATAATTTGTAGAGTCGTAATAAATCTCTTGTTAGAATTAAGGCAGAATGTAAAAGTACCGGCAGTGAACTTCGATCCACAATCCTCGCTCATATGAAACTAAGAGCTTACTCGCTCGGCTACTTACTGCTTATAAATTCTACCGACCACACAAAGTATATGAGCAAGTGTAAAATTTTCAAACTCGAGCTGAGAGCTACGACTTGCTGCTTACATTTTTTGAAATTCTAGTCGTGGCCTACACACAGGCTCAATAAGAATCAGGTCGGTGAGGGGAGTTCGTACTCTCCCCTTGTGACCCAGAAAAACCAACAACCTGGCACGAACCTCTGTCTGACTCTCAAAGGTCCCTGCCAAAATTCGTGGCTAACTCACAAATCCTGGCGCCACATATATTAGGTTGTGTCTTTATTTTCTAAGTTTACAAGGTTGCCCAGCAAACATTTTAAACTAAAATCTTCTCGAAATAATTTAATGTAACGCTTTACTGTGTAGATTTGGTTGAGTATATTCTGACGAGCTGTTCAAGGCTAAAATTATTTCAGCATATAATTGAAAAACACAACGTCAACCCCTGTCATTCTTTGAGATAGCTAATTCACTTTCACTACCAAAAAAATTTTAAGTTGACCGATTTTTAAAATCGGTGAAGTGGGTCACATGTGTCCGATGAACCTGACTAGATCCATATTTTCACGTGAACCTAAGATTTTCAGAGTTAAATATTTAATTTTTAGAATGGTTTTATCAAGATGGCAGTTATGGAAAAAAGTAGAACAAATCAGACCAAAACATGTATGTTCTCCTGACAATGAAAAATATGAAATTTCACACACAAGTTTTCAACATAACATTTGGAGGTGGCTGTAATATACCACACACGAAAGTTTTATACAGTCTATGAAGTTTTCTGGGTCATATATGTCCCACTACATCCAAATTATGTACAAACCAGCAGAATACTGAGATGTGTACTGATGTTTCAAACCAATATATATGATGTACACGAAAACACAGTTCGTTATTTCAGACAATTTTTGAATGGAGAAGACGATGATTTGATCTGATTTTCGTGAAAGAGGCACACTATAAACACACACCACCCCATTTGATCGGTCACAGCCTTCTATATATGCACCCAATGGTCCGAAGTATTTTTCTCCAAATTTCGAAAGTATCTTACTATGTGCTTGCCATAGACAAATGGGAGAAGTAGGCATCGAAACCCTCAAAACTGCATATTAATGTTGTGGGACATATGTATCAAATCAACCACGAAAGGCTTAGCCCAGACAAATTTCCATCATAGTTTCGACTACGTGAGTTAACAAAGGCTGTACTTCCCTACGTATGCCCGCCATTTTCTGCTGTGATGTTTTTTTCTTTAATGTTCCCAGCTTCATGAAAAGATGGCATCCTCTTTTACGATTACTTCTACTCCAGTTCCTCGGGTATATTAATTTTTTTCTTTACTTATGCCAGTATTTTCATATTCCAAATGTCACAGCAATGAGTGAAATTTAGTTTCGATAGTGTGTTGTCAATAAATATGGTGCTATTGCGCTTCTTTAACATCTACACTATTCTCAGCTCATACAGCCCCGCATGTCATATTCACTTTTTAGGTGATAGGAGGCATGGGATTTACACTGGGTAGGCTCTAATGGGCCAACGGCCTTGCCACAGTGCTAACAACTGTTCCCATTAGATCAGTGAAGTTACGCACTGTCGGGTTTGTGACCGTCCAGCTGCGCCGAGCACTGTTGGCAAGTGAAGTGCACTCAGCCCTTGTAAGGCCAATTGAAGTTGCTGCTCCGGTCACGAAAGCTGGCAACGGCCGTGAGAGCTAAGTGCTAACCACACTCCTCTCCATCTCTGCATCCAGCGACGCCTATCGACTGATGTTGACTCAGCGGTCGATCGGTATCGTTGGGCCTTCCGAGGCATGTTCGGACGGAGTTCAGTTTAGCTTTAGGTTTTAATGGAGGTACTTTGCCCTTCTATGCCTGTCGCCAATTTAAGTAGCCTGTCACCACCAAAGTGTGCATGGTGACCAACAGTTATGGTCCTTGACTCTTTAAGCCAAAGATATTAGTGAATCGAAGGTATAGAAAGTTGCCATCATATTTCCCTGTCCGCCCCCGGTAGCTGAGTGGTCAGCGCGACAGAATGTCAATGCTAACGGCCTGGATTCCATTCCCGGCTGGGGTCGGAGATTTTCTCCGCTCAGGGACTGGGTTTTATGTTGTCCTACTCATCATCATTTCATTCCCATCGACGCTCAAGTCGCCGAAGTGGCGTCAAATCGAAAGACTTGCACTTGGCGAACGGTCTACCCCAAAGGAGGCCCTAGTCACACGACATATACATTTATCAAATTTCACTCACTGTTCTACCTATTTCATCCTCTACATGTTGTTTTAAACAGTATGTTCTCAGTGATGATCCGTCTGTAACTCGCACTCTGTTTTTTGTCTGCAATTTTGCAATTACGTGGACACAAACTTGGTTATCTTCTAGGAGAATCACACTGTCAAACAAATAAATGTTCTCTATGTGGCTTTCTATAAGCTAACCATAAACGAAAAATCGTTTTACAACTTTAAAAAAAGGGTTCATTGTACACCAGTTTTTATGAAGCCGGAGCAGGGAAAATATGACCTATAAGAGAAATTGATTGCTGTAGTACAAAAATGTTAACAGATCGTAACACAACTGATCAAGTTCTTAAAATTTGTTTATACTGTGAGGCAGAAGCTTTAAAAGAAAAAAAATGCTAACCTGCGGTGATTTCGGTATTCACATTGACTTAAAAGCGAGTATGACATAGCTGTTTTATTTCTGACTGAATTCCTATTGCAGTGAGCGATCATTATTCCTGCAGTAACTAAGAAACGAAGGATGGCTACTTCACTGGTGTGGATATTCTTGCGATTTTTTAGCCACATGTTTCGCATTCTAATTCACTATACGTCATGGGAATTTATGGTGTAACTTGCTGTAGGAAAACGTGGTCAAGGGGGGGGGGGGTGGAAGATGACGAGTTGCATGGTTTCGAGGATTTACTCTTCCTTCAGCTTAATTCTGTTAGCTGTTCGTAACATAGCCTTACTCTTCGGATTCTGCAGCAGTATCTTGGGTGACATTACAAATTTCTCTGCAATATCTCATGACGTGACACTGCTTAATTTTATTCCCTCGTCAGATTTGGGCACTCGACGTATCCTGTATTATTGTGACCCCAAAAGTAATTCGTGGTTATAAAAGCTAAAGCTCCGTCTTCTGGCCCTCTCAGCTCTTTCCTGTCAGTTACGTGACGTTTTTAGAATATTTTCTGTCTATTGTAGGTCACAGTTTATAGCGCATACATTTTGAAAGCCAGTAGTAATTCTTTTGGAACCAAGTACATGTTCATTCACTATTTCTCTCTATACAGAAACAAGAGCAAAGCAGCATTTTAAACTGATTGCAACTGAATGCCGTGATCAGTCATTAACAAATCATACTTTCTTAATTTGTAGTTGTTAGTTGCGACACCGCAAATGCCCCCAAGCTCAATTTGTCTCTTCCGTAGTGTGTGCTCCCATCACAAAATACACCGATGTTTTAAGTGCACGTTTTGCAGGACTACCATGTCAGTAACTAACTGTTAGGACTGTTTCACTCAGCGATAAGCGACGGTATCATTTACGTTCGCTTGTTAATCCGTGTTAGAGAACGAAACATTTTAAGACGAATAGACTAAAATTTGGTTACAGATGTCGGTATTAATGTGTTAAACATCGATACCTCTGTAAAGTGGAACAACGTTGGCTCATAAGAAAAATAGTGTTGAATATTAAATTCCACTTCTTAGGACAGTAGCATGTGAGCCGAAAAAATTCATACAAGCAATGTTTCTAAAGCAGATGATCGTATAAGCAAGAAATCGGTAATATTCCAAAAATTATCAGTGAGCAGGTGCAACAGATGATGCTGATGACATCGGCGATTTATTCATCGCAGCCATTGAGTTTCAAGTATCTATTACGGTTAATTTTAACTTGCCTTAGAAATGGGACATTAATAGAACACAGTCACAATCTCCTTTGTCAGAGATACAATGCAGGAATGAAGATTAAAGTTTTATCTGAAGTTATAATAAGGTCTTTAGAGATGGAGAACGGATTTGCTAGGGGCAAGAATGGACATAGACAATCGACCGTAGCCTATATGGGGAACCACTCTGACATTCACCTGATCTGGTTTAGGAAAACAATCGGAAACCTAAATGAGGATGAACAATCCCGGATTTGAGTACATTTCTTCCTCAATTCAGTTCCAGAGTCCTAAACAGGAAGTATCCCCATTAAATAGGAGGAATAGAGAGGGAAAAATATTTGACTGAAAGAATCTGTACACGTTTGTCAAAAGCTTCTGCCAAAAACTCAGCATCAGCTGCAGAAGGTGTCTGTGGAAGAGTTCAGAAAGATACTTGGTGATTGCAGTTCATGGCTTATGTAACTGAAAGCTGGGTCAGAAGCCGCATAAATCTCCTCCTGTCTTCTCCTTTCCCATTCCCTTTCCTCACCAAAAGCATCATAATACATAAACAAAATGCGTTCATGAAGGAATTGGCGCTGCGAGAAGAGCCGAGCGATAAAGATAGAAATGGTATAGTGACGATGATGTGATGATGATGAATTAAGGTGGCAAAAAATCTGGGGCAGCCTGCTTGTAATTGGCGCCATTTGGGTGGGATCTATGTTACGTGTGTTAGGTGTAACTATGTTGTGTAGATGATGTAATCAGTATCTGTAATGTTGTGTTAGTGATGTAGTTGATGAAAGTGAAACTGTGTGCCAACACATAGCCTGCTTTTCTCGAATGGTATTGAGGGATCCGTTATATATCCTCCCTCCATGAGAATGGAATTGAACCTAGGACTCTGGTGTAGTCTGGTTACGAGAAACAGCATGCAACACCTTTCTCCCATTTGTCGGACAAACACTGGCGATGAAAATTTGTTCGCTACTAAGATTCGGACTGGCTATATTCGTACAAGTGTGTCTTTGAAACTTATGTGGTAGGGGTGGCTACAGTGTAGTGAAAAGACATTGTCATTGTAACTGTGGCCATGCAGCAAATATCAATGTCCTCGTAATAGGTGCATCACGATAGAAAAGCAACACTGACTCCTCGTATTGTCCATGGTCACCAAAACATTTAGTTTTTGTCTGGTTATGCCCACATGAAGAGCCGAACAGTGGATGCTCTTGAGATAGTAATGTGCCTTTGGATGTGTCAAGTACTGGAGAGGTCGTGTGTAGATCGAATTATTCATCTAGTATGTTTATAGAAACATGAACTGGGAGAAATGGTGAGATCCCAAACTATCTCGGAAGGGGCTGACAGTATTGTCTGAACATTTGAAAACATGAAAAACTGCACTAGGTAAAGTGTAGAGAAGATTTGTCACAGTGCTCTTCGATGCTACATCAAAAAATCCTTCCCTGTGTAAGGATATTACTTTGTTGTCTCTCTGTCAGAATGTTACTTCTAAACCAAGAAGGGCACTACTCTAACACTTGGTTGAGAGATTAATAAGAGTCAACAGAAAAACAATGTTACAGGACAATATGGAGTCCTAAGAAATTACCATGTTGATTGAATATCGGTAGGATGTTAATCAACCAGTGAGTCCTTAGATCTATAGCTGAAAGTGGTAAGGACGTGAAAGGATTTGTTTGTCCTGGGTACCAACATCGTAAGCAAGGTAAAGGTTAGAATGGCAAATATAGCTTTTATCAAAATTACAGTATTGTTGTTTGTTGCTGGATCGTCTGTCTCTTGCTGGAGACATTGGCTTTCTTCATAGGTACAGAGTTTCTGATCCCAGGCCACATCAAGATTTCTAGTGGATTCCTACAAGCGAGGCTAGTCATATTCGTTATTCTTATACATTTCCACGAGTAAATGACTATAATTGCGGTTTCTGGGTAAACAATTCACTAGTGACAATATGACGCACGTTCAATTTTTCACAGCAATTCTTCGCAGTCCACACTGTCAGTCAGCCATGGCAAAATCCTTTACTTTTGGTGAATTTTTGTTCAAAAAACATATCATCCATTTGGCGGCAGTCGACTAGCTATTTAGTATTTCGACTGACCACCCCTGCTGTTTAGTGTTTACCATCACTGACAACGGACAAGGAGGTTGTGTTAGAAGTTCAGTAACACATCGGATTTTTCTGAAATGTTATTGTATGAAATCGGATACATTCAGTTTCACGAACGAAATCAGAAGCTGTTTGAATAAGTAATCTGCGACATTGACACATAAACCACTGAAACAACACCAAAACAAACTTCTTGCAGAAAAATTTCTTTCATAATGATTGAACTTACGACCACTACAGTCCACACTTTTCACTTTTTCACTTAGTCATAAACAAAGGTAGTCAGCATCACATTTAAAGAAGAAGAATAGTTCATTGTGTGAACTGAAATGTAAAGGAGCTGTAGGACAGTACAGCAACAAGACTCTAATAGATGAAGATCTATGTTGTTCTTTTTGGAAAGAAGTTTGCAGTTATACTATAATTCACACTGCAGGCTACCTTCATTCATTCTCTGAAAACATGAGTTTGCATCTAGAACAATAGGCAGTGCAGACTGTATGCATGTAAGGGTCAAATTTTGGCCTTATTGTGCTGTTATGATGTGAACATTTATCTAAGATGAGAAATGCATTTTCTTCTACCTCTTATTTAAGATTTAAGTTCGATTCTTGGGAAAAGTCTTACAGCTGGCATTCTGTATTTTTGTTTCAGTCTTTGTCAGATTTTAAGTGACTTGTCTGATATTCATTAAGTTTTGACAGGCAGTTGATCAGATTTTTCTTTTAATCAAAACAAACAGTTGTTACGTACTTCCTTACTAACAGTTTAAAAAGCTTTATGTGAGATGTGACCGTTCATTATAACAACACTGGTAATAGTAATTAGTACTGGTTCTATGTGATATATCTTCTATTTGTATATATAGTTGTGATTTATTATAACTTAACTATGTTATGAAAAGGTTCTTGATCTTATATAAAGACAATATTGATTACATTTCTAGTCTGTAAGTAGAAAAAGGATCTGCTCTTTATCGTTCACATACGTTCATCATATTGCTCATTATTTATGAGGCTCTGACTCAGATGAATAATTTTAGATATGTTATTGAAGGTACCATATTGCTATTCACCTGATTTTATTCATTGAAACAATAGATCCCTACTGGATCATTGGATGGGATCTGGGCACAAATTCTCGCTTAATTGATCCGTCTCATAACCATTATGAAACTTTGCTAATTAGGAATGAAAATGGCACTATCTGACAGATTTATGTGATCCAGTTACTTTTGGTACTGTTATATAACTAACATAATTCAATGATTTTTATATCTATATATTATTTCCGTTACCACTTAAAAACAGCTGAATGTAATTACTTTGTCATTAATTTCACCTTCCTTGGGAGCTTAATTCTGGGTTGATGGAATATCATTCTACTTTTTGTTATCTATCTTAGTTTAATATATTTGGATAAGGTGCAGAAAGACGGCAGATGTAGTTCTACAGCAAAACAGAATGATAAAGCAGTTCAAATATTCTGATGTGGGATAAGACTGTTATTCCAAAAACACTCATGTACTTTGCAGCAGCGTTACACTGCCATCATTTTTATAAATTTATTGGTGAAATGTCCAATAATTAAATCCAGTCTGATAAATTACGTATCCTATACACCTTTACCTGCAGATTACTTTTTGAGGACTTTTTAACTTTTTCCATGTTGTGTTGATGTTTTTAACTGGTAGTATCCCTCATAAAGTCATGAACGTGGACTTGAGTACCAAAAGTTTTCATGTAGTGTCTAACTAGAAACATTGACATGCCTTTCTCAAGCAATTTTTTGGGAAAAATAAGCTTTCCAAAAAAATACTCTACACATAATTAATTTATTTTTGCTCACCATTTGCAAAATATACAGGCACATTCCATTGCGGTTTTGTATCATGGAAAATGATGGTGTTATAGGAAGTAGATTAGTTCTCCTTCCATCTTTTGGGAAATGAGTCTGCTTGAAAAAGAATTCATGGAATGTCATAACATTTTCTAGTCACTATGGTTCTCATTTTATAAAGATAAATTTGTTTGTGATATAATGAGTTATTATATTGTAAATCATATAGTTCCATAATGTACGGGTATAAACACAGTATAGATGAAGAAAGAGGAAGGAGACTGGATTAAATTTTTAAAATCAAATTTTTATTCAGTTCAGATGTACATAATTAAATTTGTTATTTCATTAAACATCCAACAGAGTTATAAAATTTATTGCTCTTAAAAATATTTTGGTATTTTGTGAAATAAGTGGACTATGGAAATTTATGCCCACCTTGTGTGTTCAAAAATTTTATGTCTGTTTTCCCGATATTTATTTATCAATAATATTGTTCAAGGACTTATTGAAGAGACATCACATATACAATTATTGGTATGTCATTTGTAAATGGAAATATTGATAATTCTCTATTGTTAGACTGCATTAAACTGAACTGGTCTCCATGACTGCCTAAAACTGAAAACACATTAAAAGAAAACCAATTTTATACATTATTCTGTAATTTTTAAAACGATAACAACCAATTATTCTAATCTTGTATGTTTTAGAACATACTAATTGAAACCTTAAGTAGTGTTATCGGTGAGTGTTCTCAACCAGTCAATGACTTAGTACTGGTGTTATTGTTAATATTTGCCTAAATTTGGACTTAATCTACTAAAGCTAAGCAGCTGATCCATAAAAGTATTCTTAATTATATTTCTAAAAGGAAACAGAAATATGGCTGCTGTAAATTAAAATGTAAAGGCACAGATGGGTCATAAATGTTAAATTAAACTATGAGATAACATTAACAACTAATGATAATAGATTTATGAAATGTGTTTAGTGTGGTCAAGAACAACCATTTATTAATTGTACATTGAATTGCAGAAAGGAAACAAAGATAATGCATGTAGGAACAGAAGACTACAATGATGTATTATAATGGTAATACCGCTAGATGAATGGTGAGGAAAACTCCAAGATGTCATAAATATACAGACTTCTCAGATATTTCAGTGAACATAATTTCTAATTTGTATAAAGGTGATCATCCTTGCAAATGTATTCTGAATAAATCTATATCATAAATTTGATATAAAGATGAAATGTCAGAAATGAAAATTGGGGAACTGATTACAGTCTAAGCATGTGATTCATTAATATAAATAATATGCTATAATGAGTAAAATCATGTAAAATAATGCTGAAACTTTCCACAACACATTTAAATGTAAATCATAACTGCAAAATGTAGCTGTTGAAGAAGTAATCAGAGCTTTCATTATTATCACAGAACCTATAGCACCGTATTGTCAAATGTGAGTTTCTCTGGCGAACTTGGACTGACTTTTGTTTAATGTTTTAAGAGTTCTTATCACACTAGATGACACTCTTGTAGATGCTCCATTTCGCCACCAGAAGTGCAGTAGGAATATATGGATAAAGATACACACTTATACAGACAATGTGCCAGAAAAAAAAACAATTGAAAAGGTAAAGATATTGGGAAGAGCTCCTACAGGCAGTACAATGACAAGCACTCACAAATTTCGCAGTTTTTTCTGGGAATTGATGTATTTTAATGAGTGCTTTACAGACTGTACGTCTTTCTTCTAACGCTATGATACATGGAAGGATCTAATTTATTTCTGATTTATCAGCCAAATTAGAAATTTAATCTGAATAAGAGAAGGTAATTAGAACTTCACTAGACTCTAAGGGGAAGGTCAAGTCAAAAGATTCGAAAAACAGTATTACTGAAATAAAATTAGGGGAATTCGTAAAATTTTCATTTAAAAATATATATCCAGGAAAACAAAAGAAAAAAGTTCAGTTCCTTGCTTTAAACACAAGATGTCAGACTATAAAAGTGACAAGGTCTAAATTGAAGATACAACATTAAAGGAACAATGATATTAAGATTACCTTTTTTAGATGTACCACAGACAACTAAAACTACTGTTAGTGAAATGAATTCACGTCTAAGGAAATTAAAAAGTATTTTCGTTTCAAATTACAATTTTAATGTGCTAGAAATTTAAACAGGCCCTTCTCAGAAACATAGTGGAAAATTAATCCTTAAATAATAAATATATAGTACATAGTAAAACCAAGAAAGATATAAAGGAGAAGTATAACTTTCTACTGGAATGCCATACTACTGATATACCATTTCGTTTTTACCACAACAGAATATTGGTCCGGATTTTCTAATGCTACGGTTCTTGTTTCTCTTTGCTATGATCAATAACTATCTAAATTAAGATATTAAAAGTGCTCCTAAAAGTCATACTCATTGTACATTTTTAATTAAACGATTTAAATAATTTCCACTTTTCTTAACAGGGCAATGTTCCTCTTACACTTAAAATACTATCCACCATCTCCCTTTGTAGACTCTTACCTAACATTTACACCAAGCACTAGATATATTATCTGCTCACTAAGTAGTACTGATTTAATATTCTTCTTACAAGGTATATCATACTTATCTTATCTCTATTTTTGTAAGATGTAACCATAAATTTATTCTACAAACTCAAGTTTGCTTTAGCACCCATGATCTGTGCCCAAATGTAAGCTGCAGTTTATGCTTTTATGCAACAAATTTGTCAGTTTTGTTTCCTGCAGATCACTCGTGTCATAATAACGTTACATCAAATAAAGTGGAGTGTTATAGTATACAGAGGCAACAGTCCCTCAAGTATATTATGTATGAGAAAAAACACTCACTTCCCACTTGTTTCACTAATCATTTATTTTTGCAACATAGGGTTTTGGATATTAGACCACTGACTAGCAATATTGGCAAAGACGTTGTGCATAATGGTAGAGACTTCAAACAGAAATCATAGTGCATTGTTTTAAAAACATGGCGTCCTTTTTTAACTGCTGTATTATTGATTAAAAAGTCAACTTTTCTCATTTTTCAGTACTTGCTCTAACTCCTTTATTTAATTATATATATATATATATATATATATATATATATATAATGATACTGTAATGTTAGTATTATTCATTAGACATAGCTCTAAACCTAATAAACTACAGTCTTAAGGAGATTTAGCATAAAGTCTGATTTCTTGCTGCATGTATGATGGCTGTTGTTTTCTGATGGTTAAGCGTTTGGTGCTTATAAATGGGTACAAAAACTGAAATAGAAAATTTAATAGTGAATTTTAAGTTAAATTAGATTAACCAAAGAAATTCATTTCTTTAATTAAAAAGCCTTAGCACTTTATTGTAGGTAATAAGTATGCCACTACTTCCACTGAAATCCTCAGTTTAAAGTGCACATCAGTCAAAGTTTATTTAACAAACATCTATGTGGATGCAGAATTGTGGATGTATTTAATCACAGTTTCAGGTGACAGATTCTGCTTTAAACGATCACAAAATGAGTTTTTTTAAATGGATATGCTAAAATTTTAATATCAGTTTCCTAAGCTCTAGTTGAAGTTGCTATTCAAACAACAAAGTACAAGCAATGTTGTTACACTGCACTCATATACTGACAGTTATGCTTATATCAAATAAATCGACTATAATAATAAACGTAAGTATTAGCAATCCTGTTTTACACTCTATAACTCCTATCTAAGATTACATCCTGAATATCACTTGAAATATTGGCCAACCATGATTTTCAGACTTAGTGTATTTCATAAGACTGATTTTCAGTGTGTTAGGAAAGGAAAAGACAACTATCCAAAAATAGACTGATATGTTTAATAAAAGCTCTGAGTATTATAGTATCTACAGAATTCGAATATACCATGAACAGTACTTTATTATTATTATTATTATTATACTGTAAAATTTACTTTTTTCTGTTATAGCTGGTGTGTTTATGTCTACTGCCTCTACAGAAGAAGTTGATACTCATGAAAGTGGGTCATGGGACCGACTGTAAATGTGAAATACCTTTAAGGTCGCTCCCATCAGGCACTGCCCAGAGTATCAACTTGATTTTCACAGATAGTGATTCCAGCTTCAGTATGGTTGTTGGTGGCCCTCTCTGTGTCCAGAAAGAGAGAAGATTGACACACATGTTGTCTGATGGATATTCAATCACAGTTTCTTGAGGAATACAGTCTTTGTTTCTGCCACACTGTCTTGTGATCTGTGGTGATAGTGATGGAGTAATTGTAACCTGCCATGCAGTTTGGTGAGGTATTGCCAAGAAATACCCATTGTCACTCATCTGAGAATTTTTTCACATTTGTATACAGTGTACAATACTCCTTTCATCCCTAATCTGCATTTTTATTTACTGAATATTTTACATTGCTAATGACATGAGCCTAATTGAATTTTTAATACAAAAAAAGCCTCATAGAGGCTGTTAATAGTCACAATTCTTTGTTCTCTTGCTTCTATTACTTTAATGTTACAAAATTCTTTGAAGAAGGAACTCATCACCAGGTAAAAATGGCAATACGAAAACTTTTAACACAATGCACATACATCTTAATATACAAGCCGCTAGTCCCAGCATGTGATGCAGACTGCTCTGTTCATGCCAAGACTAAAAATTATTATATTTAGATCTACAGTATTTACCTAAGTTTTTACAGCAATTTTTGTCTGATGATGGGATGACATAACATGTTGCAGTAGTAAAATAATTTAAGGAAGATAGAAAATCATCGTAACTCGTAATACTCTCTATAAATCCTCCTGTTTATACATTTTAACAAAGAGCCATAGTGGAATAACAGCCAATATAGCTACAAAATATTTCTTTATGCTTTTAAAACTATTCAATTAGTAGGAAATATTTCAAACTATTGCACTTTACTGTTGGTGAAGAGGGAAGATAATACAAATAGCTTTAGAAGTAGGTGAAAACAATTTGTATAGATGAGTCCATCACTTCTGACCAGTTTGCTACAGTCTAATCAGATCTGCAATTTTTTTAATGTTTCAGTATTTGTCGTTCTGTGTAGTACTGCTATAGATTTGGTATCTGAATGAGTAGTTTTTTTTTTTTTTTTTTTACTCTCACAGAGATGAACTGATATCAAAAATTTGTTGGCCTCAGATGAATCATATGAGGGACTAATGTGTGTGAAAAGAAGCTTCTGCTATATTCTCATCGCAGAGTGCCTCACTTTAACGATAATGACCAAAAATAATGAAACAGATCATATGGTTTCACATACTTCAACTTACTACAAGACCATTACATTCAACAATGAGTAATTCACACATATAAGCACCTACTTTTTGCAGGGGTTTTATGAGATCTTTAGTTTTATATGTAACTGCAAACCATTCTTTCACCATGTTATTTCAGCTTTCTTAAACTTGCAGCATATCATATACATTCTCCTCAGTCAGTGATGCATATTATTTCGTTTCCATATCTGTACTATGACGTTCGTTTAGATCATGCATTTACTTCTTACACATAAGTGTGTATAGTACACTGTACTTTGAGATTCCCTTCCCTCAATAACATTTGATTCCAGCTCATTCTTTCCATTTTCATTCTTGTTTTTTCTCTTAAAGAATCACAAACAGTTACTGGATCCATTTTTATATTGACTGCCAAATAGTGCGTCATGTTATCAATTTCATTAATTTCTATGATGTTCTAAAACTATTTATCAGTCGTTGACTATCTGATGAATCTTAATAGTCTTGTAAGAGACATCAAGTAATTCACAACTGTAAAACAGACTTATTAAATACTGGGAAGAAATTCTTGGATACCTGTAACTTTCAGCATGAACTGTAATAAAAATGTCATCTAGCATAGCCATGTTATTTGTAGCAGATTTTTATGAACAATAGATTACAATAAAATTTAATGGAGAGTCATTCTCATCAATATATCTTGCCACAACTAAATGCCTTGAATACAGAGCTTACTTTTCAAATCTTGAAACTTTCAGTTTTATTTTTCCTTCAAATGAGGTACTGCAGGCATGTAGTAAGCACATTTTTAAATTATACTGTAACATTCCATATGACATGCTATAGTCTGCTCATATGTAGTTATAATTTTTTTCTTTCCTTCTCATTAAATATACTTTGCTGATATTTGAGATAATATTCTTGATGTGTAAATACCTGGAATATACACATTTATTTATACTTAGAATTCCTTGTAAGGTATATGACAATTCTTACAGCATGTTCCTATAATTTTAGAGTACATTTAGTATTGAAAGATACCAAATTTTCATAGTAAACTTATAATAGCTATGATTACTAATAAAAACAATTAAATTTTCTTTATTTTAGCAGTAAGAAAGAGAATTCTATAGTAAGTGACTCTTCTCTATCAGACGTTTGCAGATTTGTTTATTGTAAATCATTATATTAAAACACTTGTTATATTATTATATGTTCACTTTAATGTTTACTCATGTTTATTAATGTCATTTTTTCATTAGTAAGAACTTTGTGAGCACTGCTCAAAATTATTTTGTAATTTCTACTACATGCAATATTTTTGAGACTGGGAGTGGAAAGTGCTTTCATAGTTGTTGTTTTATAAGTATATTGTTAAATCCATTTGTGCAAGCTTATACAATAATTTGTCACCATGTGTCTTGTTATTTAGTGAAGTGAAATCATGTTTCACTGAATAATACTTATGTCATAACTCCTATTATATTTTTGTGCACAATTTATGTACATTTTTGTGCTGTTCATAATTAAAGCATTATGTACAGGATTCACATTTTTCGAGTCTGTGAATGAACTAGCTAGTATCTCCAAACTATTCCCTGTTAGCTTCTGTAAATGAAGAATTGGCTCTAAAGCTTGTGGTATAGAAGTGCTACAGTCCAGAACTAGGCAGAAAAGGAATATAAATATAAATTCGATTAATTAAATAGTTGTTACTTGTAAACTCGAGAACCAGAACAGATTTGTTGTAAGAGAAGTTACTGTGCAACAAGTATCCAAATAAAATTCTTCATGTACTTCTTCTCAATAAAAATCATCTGTTTCTTAGCGAAAAGGCATAGAATTATCAGTTTCTTAGAGAGAAGGTATCTGAATCGATATTGTACATTAAACATGACGGTAATGATGCGCTGAAATTGCAGTAACTTGAAATGATTGTGAACATTTCTACAGTCAAGCACTTGAAGATGTCTCTGATGTCCTACCATTTCAATACTTTTCATACTTAGTGAAACTGTTTGTTCGTAGGTGATGAAATTTTAAGTCAACTGAAAATTGCTTCTGAGCTGTAAACTTGCTATATTTTGAGGCTCTTCAAAATAGCCTTGCATAATATTACTTACATGTAGACACTTATGTCTGCTCTGAACAGACTGAGAAGATATTAATATGACCTTCTCACTCATTAACTCATAAAATTTTCCACTTGTGTTGTAATAAGCATACCAAATGGCATGACATTATGTGTTATCACCTCTCTGTTGAGGATTAGTAAATTTTTATTGTAAGTCAGATCTCTATTTACACATCTTTCTTTTTATCCTCTTGAAATAGAAGCAACACAAAATCACTCTGTTTACTTTGCGCCATAGTTCTGAAACGTTACTAACAAGATACTGGTCTCAATTTTATTTATACAGTCTTAGACATAAAAACTGACCGCCAGCCAGCCGCCACAGGGACTAAGCCCGAGTCGTTAGCTTAAGGTGGCCAATAAAACCGACTGCCCCTGACAATGCTAAGTCGGGCCAACTGCACGATCCGGCAACACTGCTCGATGCGGAAGTGTCAGGAGGAAGTGTTGTCTACTTCTGTGACATAGTTGTGTCGGGTGAGCCTGCGGTCTAGTGGTAATCGTCGCGAATTCTAAACTCATAGGCGCATGTTGGCGTCCAACTGTATCTTTTTTCTTTTTTTACTCCATTTCGGCCCTTCTCTGAAGTTACGAATCTGATTGAACATCGAAGATAATTCGCTTCACATTCTACCCACCAGCAAGTACTTCCAGAAAAAAATCTGCAGGACAGCTCGTAGCTGCGTCGCGATCAGAACAGCTTACACTCGAGCGTTTTCTCGCGCTGCAGCGGCTACCAGGCACCGGCTAAGATGCCACCCGCCGCCTAAAATCCGGCGCCGCCCAGGTGAACACGGCGCGTCGCTATCAGTGTATGTATCAACTGTCATTTTCGAATTTGAAGATCTACTTATCATCTTGCAGTTAAGCATTGGATTTTGCATACTTGAAAATCACGAAATACGGTTAAACGTTGTGAAGTTGAGTCGCAAGAGGAAAATGGTGTAACATCTGCAACACAATATTTACTTTTATTGTAACAGAGGGTTGAATGCAGAGGAAGCAGCTAGAAAGATTTGAACTGTGTGTGGAGCGAGTGCTTTAACCTACTAAAAACTGGATGAACGTCTGGAAAAATATCAACAATAAAATTCTACCAACTTGAGTCAGTGCCGTATGGGACGACGTTGTAAATGCAACCATACCCACAGCGGAACGATTCTACATCTACATGGTTACTCTGTAATTCACACTTAAGTGCCTGGCAGAGGGTTTTTTTCTGTCAACAAAGCGCATTCTTTGTTTCGCCTCGTTGCTTGTAATTGTAGTTCCTAGGTATTTAGTCGAATTGACAGCCCTTAGATTTGTGCGATTTATCGTATACCCAAAATTTATCTGATTTCTTTTAGTACCCATGTGGATGACCTCGCACTTTTCTTTGTTTAGTGTTACTTGCCACTTTTCGCATCACACAGAAATTCTCTCTAGATCATTTTCTAATTGGAATTGATCGTCTGATGATTTTACTAGACGGCAAATTACAGCGTCATCCGCAAAAAATCTAAGGAGGCTGCTCAGATTATCACCTAGATCATTTATATAAATCAGGAACAGCAGAGGGCCTATGACACTACCGTGCGGAACGCCAGATATCTCTTCTGTTCTACTTCATGATTTACTGTCTATCACTAGGAACTGTGACCTCTCTGAGAGGTCAAATTGAGACCATCTCCATACTGCGACAAATGTTGGCTTGTAGAAACTGTAGCGCACATGTTATTATGTGAAAATAGAATCAGAATTTGGAACTGGGCTAGGAAGAAATTAGCACTTATCAACAAAACCGCAGAAAGTCATATACCGATAACTGAAACTTTACAACCCGACTGGAATTGTTACCTGTCCGCAAATAATAACAGTTATTCGTGGCTTTTGGGACCGTTTGTGTTTTACGAGTTAACAAACAAAACTTCGAACTTAGAGGAGTACATGTTTAATATTGCAGAAGAACATTTTAAGTTGAAGAAGAATAACAAATATAAGGAATGGTTTCAAAATTTGTTATCTGTTGCTTTATGTGGGCTACAAGGAGGTGGACAGTTTTATTGATTTGGAGCAGAATACTATTCTTTCACTTTTTTATACCTGGAATCTTCTTTTACGTTGGTTCAAAAATCAGAACTGTTCTAATTTGGCAAAACCCCTCCGGCTCCGAAATTTCTTTTATTTGTTGAAAATATATGGCTTAATCACAGACCTCATATCCATCCAGTGCATAATAACTTAAATTGTGAATATATTTCTGAATGAATGTTTGCTGTGTATTTTTCGGTCACCCTTTTGCCTGTTATGAGTTATGATCTACAAGGAACGCACGCCATTGGAAGCGGTAATCTGTAATTTACTTTACCTTAATTACTACTTACATTCTGTTCTACAATTAAAGGCATATATGGGAACAAACATGGAATACATGGGAATAATGCAGCTACTCAGTGACAGGTATGGGGGAGGCATTGTGGCCAGGCCTCGGATCTTCGACCCCTGCCCTCTTCGCCTCCGCCTACCTTGTGCTGAAAGTCTTCTCAAACTTTAAAAAAAAAAAAAAAAGTGCAGTCTGCTTAGTAAGCAGGAGGTCCAGGTTCGAATCCCGGTCGGTCACAAATTTTCACCTGCCGTCGTTGCTGTACTTCAACGCGCTGTGACAGTGTGGACGTCGGTCCTTCGATATTTAAGATGCAATTGGTTTTTAGGCAATAGAGGTGATTTGCGAACATTTGTCTTGCCAACAATTTAACGGGACTTCAACGGCATCCTACCGTTAGTTGTTGCTTTGTGACGGCACTAATCCATGTCATATACATGCGAATCAGATTGTAGCGCATATTTAGTCAAATAACGACTGGTGAGTATACAAGTATTTACGAACAGTAGAAGCAGGATTGCAGCGAACTGATCACTTGACCAAGTGCAACGTAGAGTACCTGTGTAATTAGTCACTCTAGCTGCATAGTTGAGGGTAGTATTTGCTAAGCAATTGACTGCAGAATTGATGTAAGACCCGCACGATGACCTCTGTAGTCATACTGTATCATTAGCAGCTCGCGAATGGAGTACTATGTTCGTTAAATCGGATTACTCAAACTGATGCCAAATAAAGAGAAGCGACGACGTCACCATACTATCTTTACTTAAGTATGTAGTCAGTGCTAAATTATGTGCGCCACCATTAACGTTACTGTAGGCAGTTTGACAGCATAACACCACCACATCCACTGACAAACTGTACCATTATCATCACACAGTTGTATCTCGCAGTGATTACAAGTTGCTGATGTTTGTCAAGAATAGCAGAAAGCGCCTCATGAATGTGAAGTTCCATTTGCATTACGCCTAGGACAGAGAGAATCCTAAATAACAGTAACAGGTTACCCATCGAAGAGTAGAGTCCACGTATTGTCTCAAGTTCTCGCAGTTTGATATTAATGCAGTTCCCTATGGTTTCAAGCTAACGAGTTCTTTTGGCTATCGTAATACTCATATGGGAATTATCAAAGTATAATTGCTAGAACGCTCAACTACCTTAATAACACCTCATTCTGGATTGAATATGACTCTGAAACCGACGTTAATTTGACGTTTCCGTCATCTCCTGACGTCTTACCGAATGAAGTCTGAAGTGCACTCACAGTTGTGTTGCCTGCCGTATGGATTCTGTGAAGTGTTGTGACAGCTGGCAGTCATTGCTGAATACAGACATGTGCAAATATCCTCACTGCTTTAGGGGAACTCGTCATTGCTGCATTTTTTCCATACCGTAATTAGCACAATAACATAATGCTTATTCTGATGAAGAACTTGATGCCTGCAAGTCCTTAAATAAGAATCTTCGAGCGGTAGTAATGCATGAAAGGAAACAGACTGTTGGACAAAAGAATGGACAGCTCCCTGCTTTTTGCGTTTCCGATAGCGCCTACGATAAGAATCTGGTGTCATATTATGTTTCAGAACCCTAAACTGTTTATTTTTTTTACTTCATACTAAAACAAAAGCTATGATATGAGAGGAGGAAATGACTTATATGCTTCTCAGGAACTTTAGCTTTTCGTGTTTATTTTCTTACTTCATACTAAAATAAGGCCGTTGATACGAGAAGAGGAAATGAAATATACGCCTCCAAGACATAATATTTCCTTGTGTGCTACTAATGCGTGCATGAAAACTCTGCAGTTAATTTTTGTACCTTGGGTAAATTTTGATATCACCTCACATTCCTTTGTGAGAAGGTTCCTATTTTCTTGGGATTCAAACAGAGTGGACAGTTCATCACTGGTTAATATTCTGATGACTAATGACATGATATCCGTTCCAATTCCTCCATGGCACCTGTGAGTAGAATCTCACGTTGGTTACTATAAAAACATGCAGACAGTGATGTCCGCTCATTGCAGTCAGAGCCAAGGTGATTTCTTTCCGTTTATGCCGAAGCGTCCGCTGCAGTGACCACGCTCAGCCAACATAAACAAATCGCGGTGGCATTGGGCACTGATAATCGCTGCACTTGCCGCGAGCCGCGACAAGGGCGCACTGTCTCTGCTAACGATATTAAGGAGTTAATACATCCTACTTACTTAAAGTAATATGCAGGACATGGGTTGGGTAAGAATTCAGTTTGTAACTTCCCATCGCATTAAAATACTTTAGTCATATTTGATGCAATATTTATTGATGGTTGTCTCTCTAATGTTAATAGTATTGATTCAGATTATGTGTGAACACGAAAACACACACACACACACACACACACACACACACACACACACACACACACACACACACACACACAAACAGTCATTGATTCCAGTGTTGGTGACGACTGCTCTGTGTTGAACAACACATGCACCAATCAATTCCTACGTTGAGGTCGAGAAGATGAGATTTCTCAATTACCTTGCATTGCAAGAATTGTAAAGAGGAGACTGAAAGTAAATGGACTTGAATGCTAAAGAGCTGTGACAAAGCAAAGATTGACCGATTATCAGATAATTGTCCACATGGGTTTTGTGGACGAGTATACTTTTAGTAACCAACCCATCCACCATCATTACGTAAGATTTCTCGAAGGCGTAGGGGCATTGATTTCATTAAGTCGTCGATAGTGTAGCGTGATGGTTTTCTTCCCACCATACGTTTTCTATTTTCGCCCAAAGGTCGCTTGCATTTGTAGGTCCACGTGGCAATGACCTTGTTACCTCTGCCCACATATTCCATATCTGGTTGATGTTCGGTGATCGTGGAACAAACGGCAACAGCTTTATCCTCTATTGGCCCTGAAACCAATCTTAAACTGCTCTGCTCTGATGGATTGGACTCTGCTCCTGTAACTAAACTGTTATCTCGTTACTTCATATATTTATATTTAAGTAACTATTTGTAATAAGCACATTGTATCAGTATTTTCCACAGTGTTTATGAATTGAGGCCCTGTCATAGATAAGTGATCTAGATTCAACAGTCCGATTAAGAATGTGGTTTACCCAGTCTATCATATGATGAGAATCGTAGTCGGATATCCACATCAAGACTGACTGGCTGAATCCGCTTAGAACGATCAGGTATCGAAATGAAATTACAGAAATCGGATAATTTGAACGTCTGTATTGCAACAACATAAATTCCTTTCGTGGAGTAACAGGTAGCAACTGTCTAAGAAAAAGTGAGGAATATGTCTTCTAGCAGCAATGTAACGTAATTGTAACCCATATTTATGTGATGGAAATATTGAATCGAACAATACACATCTGTTTCAGTGGTGGGAAGGTGCACCATATCGGATTTGCTGATGACATAATAATAATAATAATAATAATAATAATAATAATAATAATAATAATAATAATCCTGTGTGGTGGATAGGGGAAAGCCTCCCACATATGGGTGATACCGAGGAAATCAAATACTTGGGGTGAACCAAATACTAAGACAACCCTGAACAGCTACTCAACCTGTTGAACTCAAAATCCAGACACGTCTGAGTGAAAATCACCGGTACTCTGGTCACCGTCTGTTAGCTCAATGAGCTAACTCAGTTTTACATCACTTTCAATAACAATTCTGTTTGTAAATTCATCTGCTTTAATGTGAATATCTGGCTTCTTCGATTGAATAAATTTTTCTAAATTTTTCAAACTATACTGACCTACAGGAATTTCTATCGTTTCTCCATCACAGTAAAGTTTATTATTTCTCAATGTAATATTTGGAGTTAGGAAAGTTGAATAAAATCCAACTAATGAAACGCTACTAAAACTGTCCTGTATAGGTACAGTTAATCTTTTTTTGAGAACAGATGACTTATCACTTAATTGAAATAATCTACTCATTTACTGCTCAAACAATCCACGGGTATACTGCTAGTTCATAGTGTCCAACGTTCACAATATTTCGGCGATCAGACATGTCGCCATCGTCAGGTGCGCTGAAGAACTGAGCTCCCGAGGGCGGGCGGCCGATTTAAATCCCCTCCCCCCGCGGGCCGCTCTCTTCGCCGTCTGCGCCCGCGCGCCGGCGGACGCGAAGACGTGGGCGTCGGAATCTGTCGTAGCGTCGATGTGCTTGCTACGTCCGCCCTGGTCGCCAGTTCGTACTTCTTGCTGAGAGTGTTCTCAATTACATTCAGTGCCGGGTCCCAAGCCTTGCTGAAATTGTAGCCGCAATCTCGGTTGATAAAATCTTCCCTGGTGGGAATTTCGAGAGCCTCCCTTATAACGCTCTCCCAATATTTAGAGGTCTTATCCAGGATCTTGGTACGCTCATAATCTATCTCGTGTTTCTCGGACAAACAGTGCTCTGCTACCACCGACTTATTCGGATATTTCAGTCGAGTGTGCCTTTGATGTTCTCGGCAACGATCTTCGATGGTGCGTACTGTATGTCCGATATAAGTCTTCCCACACTCACAGGGAATTTGGTATATGCCGGCCTTTCTCAAACCGAGGTCATCTTTCACACTTCCCAGTAATGCCCGTGTTTTATTGGGCGGTCAAAAGACGGTTTAACTCGGTGTTTCTTTAATATACGTCCGATTTTCCCCGATAGTGCGCCATTGTACGGAATAAAGACAGTGGCTACCCCTTCTCCCGTGACTTCATCCGTCTCCACATGTTGTGCTGTGGTGGTGGGGCGGAGAGCGCGTCTAATTTGCGATTCCGAGTACCCTCTTTTTCGGAACACGGTTTTGAGGTGTTCCAATTCCTGGGGCAGATTCTCTGCGTCAGAGATGCTGCACGCCCTGTGTACTAGTGTTTTTAGTGCTCCATTCCTCTGAGAAGGGTGGTGGCAGCTGTCAGCATGCAGGTACAGGTCAGTGTGCGTTTTCGTCCTGTACACACCCTGGCTCAGGGTACCATCAGCTCTTCTCTTGACCATGACGTCCAGGAATGGTAATCTTCCTTCTGCTTCAGTCCCCATAGTGAATTTGATGTTTGGATGTATGGAGTTTAGGTGTGTAAGGAAATCCAGGAGCTTGTCCCTACCATGAGGCCAGATAACGAACGTGTCATCGACGTAACGGAAGAAACAAGTAGGTTTCCAATTGGATGACGCCAAGGCTTCCTCCTCGAAGTACTCCATGTACAAATTCGCGACCACCGGCGAGAGTGAGCTGCCCATTGCGACTCCATCCGTTTGCTCATAGTATTCCCCATTAAACTGAAAATACGTTGAGGTCAACACACGCCTAAAGAGTTCGGTGGTCTTCTCGTCAAATTTCTGCCCAATAAGCTCGACTGACTCTCGTAGAGGCACCCTGGTGAATAATGAAACCACGTCGAAGCTCACTAGGTATCAGTGTCTTTCAGTCTGAAGTTGTCGATACGTTCCACGAAATCCACGGATTTATGGATATGGTGAGGGCATTTACCTACATAGGGGCTAAGTAATTCAGCCAGATATCTTGCCAGCAAGTAAGTAGGTGCCCTAATGTTGCTGAGAATCGGGAACATAGGTACCGACTCTTTGTAGACCTTAGGGAGTCCATAGAGTCTTGGTGGTACAGGCCTTGAGGTGACAATTTTTGGCATCCCTCTCTGGTAGATCCGCGTCCTTGAGTAGAGCCCTAGTCTTGTTCTCCACCTACTTCGTGGGGTCAGCGTTGATCTTCCTATAGGAGTCGTCATCTAGCAGGCGCTGCATCTTCTCAATGTAGTCCTTATGGGAAAGAACAACAGTGGCATTGCCTTTGTCAGCAGGAAAGATAACAATCTCAGAACACTCTCTTAGGTGCCGAACGGCCGCCCTCTCTCTACTGGTAATGTTAGTCTTCGTAGGTTTAGTTCTGGTCAGGGCCTGGCAGGTTTCCCAACGCACTTCTTCTTCTGCTTCAGGTGGTAATCGCGCTGCTGTTCCACTGCACTGACTATATCCGCGACCGGCGTGAACCTTGGGGTGGGAGCAAAGCTGAGTCCCTTCTCCAGAACCGAAACCGCCTCATGAGACAGCTCCATGTCAGTGAGATTGGTGATTGTTTTGCATGGTGCCTCCAGCGATGATTTATCCGAGAGACGTGAGAATTTTGAAATCTGACGTCCAGTGGCCTTTTTATGTGCAGAATCGGCTGTCGTCCAGGTAACACCATCCACCCAGTCCCAGGTCCACGAATTAAACTGATTGGCCAGTTTAAGATGAAGTTTAAATAGTTCCTGGGAGTTGTATTCAAGGCTGCAGCGCTTAAAGTTCACCCTCTCATGTACCAAGGCAAGGCTGGCCCGTCTCTTAATTCTTTTGGCTGCTGCAGAATCGATGTGATGAGTGACCTTAGCAAAGTTCAGCACCATCTGCTCGGTCCGACATGTCTTCAGGAATCCAAGAGCACTCAGCAAACGGCATCTTCGGTGGTGCAGCTTGTCGAGTTTCTTCATACTGTGATACATCTCCTCCTCGTAAAGGTATATGATGTGATTCTTCAGTTTCTCCCGGCGTATTTGTTGCTCGAACAGTCCACAGCTATACTGCCAGTTTATAGTGTCCAGCGCACCTGACGATGGCGACATGTCTGATCGCCGAAATATTGTGCCTGTTGGACACAATGAACCGGCAGTATACCCATGGACTGTTCGAGCAAGAAATACACCAGGAGAAACTGAAGAATCACTACTCATTTACTGTTAAAAATTTTATTAATAAATGAGCAAAACTGATTGGGAACCAAAAATAAGACTTCCAGAAAAGAATTCGAAAAACAAACATGGCAAACTTTTGCCAAAGTCTATTAGGTGTGCAACAATTGGACCAAGTGCATGTGGAAAAACAACATTAATGATTAATAATTATATTTTAGCTCCAGGATGGCTGAACTGGAATAAAATTAATCATTTTTATGTTTATTCAAAAAGTTTAGATCAACCAAAATATCAAGAAATTAAAAAACAATGTAAAAAATTGGAGATAAAATTAATGAAAAAATTGTTAGTTTTATTGAAAATAACGAAGAATTCATTCCATTAGATGAATGTGAAGAAAATTCAGTTGTTGTATTTGATGACTTCATTCTCGAAAATCAAGATATCGATAGAAAATATTTCATTAGAGGAAGACATAAAGGACTATATTGTTTTTACTTAGCCCAAACTTACTCAAAGATACCAAAACAAATAGTAAGAGATAACTTAAATTTTTTTCAAATATCTTTAGACAAGATGACACAAATTTAAATCGTATTTACCATGAATTTGTTGGAGGAGATTTAAAGTTTGATGAATTTAAAGAAATGTGTAGCAAATATTGGAATGATCAGTTTGGATTTCTCCCAATACACATGACTAGAAAATCAAATGATGGAAAGTTCAGAAATAAAGTACAACCTTTCATAACAACATAAACTTAAAAATATTTTAATTCATGTTTTTATTTTTAAATAAATGTTTACAAGATATTACCCAGAACAGGAGAGTAAAAAAACAGTTAAAAGAAGAGTTTAAAAAATGGAAAACACTACCAAGAACAGAGTATGAAAAATTCAAAAAAGAAGATCTAACAGTTACCGATGCCATTGAACAACTCAAACAAGGTATTGAAGGATTAGGTGATAATGTTCTGAAAATAACAGAAGATAATATAGAAGTTGAAAAACAGATGATTCCATATCTTCATCAAAAAGAAGATTTTGGAGATTTATCACCAATTAGACAATTGCATGAATGGTCTGATGATATTCCTGGTAAATGTGACTTTACATTAAGTGAATCAGAAATTCAAGATGCATTACCAGAAGCGGATAGATCTCTCCAATTACTGGGTGTAGACGTCTTGGGACCGTTTGTGCAAACACCAGCGGGTAATCGTTATGTTTTAACAATAACAGATCATTTCTCGCGCTATGTGTCTATGACAGCTATTCCGGACCAGCGAGCCGAAACTGTGGCTCACGCCATGGTACATCAATGGATATTGAAATTCGGAACACCTGAAACTATAATTACAGATCAAGGTTCAATCTTTATGTCCGATTTGATGAAACAGTTATGAAAGTTGTTACATGTAAAGAAATTGAGAACGAGCGCGTTACACCCGCAGGCTAATTGTCAGACTGAGAGAGTCCATCGTATAATAGCTAAGATGTTAAGTTATTATGTAAATTCGCAACTCAACAATCTGGATACCCTATTGGCGTTTGTAACCGCAGTGTATAACTCAAAAGTGCATGAAAGTACAGGATTGTCTCCGTATGAAGTACTGTTCGGTCGGAAGATGTCATCTCCATTTGAATCGCTCAAGACCCACCAGGAACCAGTATTTCGGCTGTTAAGGATTTATCCACAAAGTTGGAAACAATCTGGCGGCAGGTGAAAAAAATGAACACTAGGGCGTTAGAGAGACAGGACAAAGTTCACAATAGAAAGGCGGCTTTACCCAAATATCATGTGGGACAATGGGTGATGATGACTAAGCCGTATGTGCCAAAAGGCAAAACTAAAAAATTTGTATCCCGTTATCAAGGTCCTTTCCAGGTGATCGAGATGACACTGCCGGTGAATGTAAAATTACAGCTTCCAACTCGCCCTACTATTGTGCATGTGAGTCGAATTAGGCCTGTCAAGGGGAATTTTGAGGAACTTCATTGTCTGCAGTAACTTCTAGTGGAGAGAAAGATGAATCTAAGAAAAAGAATAAGAAAAGGGTAGATAAACAAGAGAACCAAGTTAATTGTGGAAGCGATCAGACATGCTATTATGCTCTTAGGCCACGCGTAAAAAGGAAGGGGTAATGTGAGTTTTTTTTTTCTGAGAAGGCGTGACATTCTGGTAAGACCAGCAGTTCCAGCATCATGGGTTACGCTGAAGAGGGAAGAGGGAAGGTGTGCACTATCTCTCAGCATAATTATTCTGTTTTGCTGTTGCAACGTAGCTGAAGCCATGAAGAGGGAAAAGAGAGAAGAGGGAAGGTGTGCACTATCTCTCGGCATAATTATTCTGTTTTGCTGTTGCAACTTAGCTGAAGCCTTGAAGATACGTCCTATATCAAGCGGTGTTTTGTTCTCACGACAAGCGGATGTAATTATGTCCAGACATCAATGGACCTTAAGGGTGGACTGTAATATTTGGGCGGTTGAAGACGAAATCTGTAAATTAGAGGGTACATTTAATGAATTTCAATCCATGGTGGCCAATCAGTCAAGGTTTAATGACACACAGGGGGAATATCAGGTACTATGATCAGCTTTTGCACGCTTACAAGCTCAGTTCAGGCAAACTGCAGGGTTAATCCTGCACGTCCGTAGGAAAAGAGGATGGTTAGACGCAGGTGGCCGTATTCTAAAAACTGTTTTTGGGACTGCTGACGCGGAAGATATTAAAAGTATTAATGAAACGCTACGGCAGGTACAGGTTAATGTGAATAGCAACCAGGGAATGCTATATCTTCACACAACCCAACTAGAGAGTTTGGAGAATGATGTAGTTAATAATATGCGCCAATTGCGAGCTTTGGCCACGACCTTGATGTCCCACATTAAGGCCACAGCCGACTCAACCAATCACGACTTGGGTATAATCAATTACCGGTTGGATAACATCGATTCACAGCTGATAATCGCTAATATGCTCCGATTTCTTGCTGATAGTATTTCGGAAGCACGCATAAAAGCCGCGGAACTACAGGAGGCTTTGTTGAAATCAATGCGAGGGCACCTAACTCCAGTACTGTTACCTTCAGGCCAACTTCGGGAAGGATTACGGAAAGTTCAATTGGAATTGCTCGCATCTCTGGAGCTACTGACGACATTAACAGACGAACACTTATGTCTGTACTACAAAACGACCACTGTTACCAGTACACAGACGGGTACCCTGCTGAGAATTCATATAATAATACCATTAACATGTCAGGATTGGAAATTTGAATGTTACGCCTTGCATACATATCCAGTGAAGTGGGAAATTTTGCAGAAATTCGTGCAGTTAACCGTACGGGAAATACTGTTGGTGGCACGTAACAGACAAGCTCATACGTTCCTCACTGCACAAGACTTGCTGCATTGTCGAACAGGTCTAGTTGCCATCTGCCCCGCGAAATTGTTACACACTGTTCCTAAATCTTGTGAGTATTCTCTATTCAGCTCTCAAGAACCAGTCGCGGAGTGCCCTAAGGGAATTATAGGAGGCATGGTGCAGTTCTATCATCAAGTGCATCTACATTGAGTATTTTCAGTAATGGAAAACACAGTCGTTATTTGCGTTTGTTACGAGCAGGGTAACCAAGGGAGTACACAAAGAATAGAATTGCAGGGGCAGGGACTGTTAATTAACGGCACACAGTGTGACATGTTTCCCAGCCGTGATTACTGGAGCTACAATCATGAACATAACACGCATATTGATCTATGTACCCGAAAAACCGGTGCAATTCGTCTATTGAATAACACATTAGACCCGATTTTGCTCGCCTCTTTGGACCGGATGCTAGCAGCTCAGGATGGATGTATAACTGTGGAACATCTTTATCAACGAGTGCATGAGTACTGTAATGAGCATAAGCAACGCTTACTAGTTATTGGATCATCAACCACCGCCACCTGTATTTTTATCTTTGTCGTAGGATTAGTGCACTATCGGCTCAAGAGGAAGGTAGCTCAAATCCCGCCCCTTCCAACCTTTAACCTAAGGGTCCAGACAAAATCACTGAACAGTTTGAGGCACTGCAGCAGAACACTGAGTAATGTTTATGAACAAAGATTAGAATGAAGATAGAAGTGAATGAACACAGTGTACATAGTGAATCAATTGCATTTTGTGGTATTTGTGAAGTGAACTGTAGTTGTTTTGACTTTTTGGTTGAATTCAGGGACGAATTCTTTTCGTACGAGGGAGGAATTGTAGAGGATAAGGGGCTATTTTTAGGAAATATGGTGTGAAATTGTGATTTAGTGTGTTTCAGTGCGCGAAGCGCCAGCCTCACGGCAGATGGCGGACGAAGGCTGGCCGGCGCGTTATGCATGTGACACAGTTTTGCAACGAGCGTCGGTATCTGTGTACGTGCAAGGCAGCCATCAACAGCCAGAATGCAGCATTAGCAGAATTACGCAGGCGCGGGCCGCTTGTGGCGCGGTTGCGTTAGCCAACTCATCGAGAACCTTCTAATAAACACGCCGCGCATAACCGGCGGATTCAGCAGCAGTCTGCACTATTTAATGGCATCAGAGGTGGGCGTCGGCATTCGGTTCGACTGATTGGGCGCTCGGTCGCTGTTACGTCGTCGTCATCTGTGACGCTGTCGCCGAGGAGCGGCCGGAGGAGGGTGTTGCCCGCTGCTGCACCGGGGACTCCCGGCGTCGTCACGAGCTGCAGCAGCTGCAGAAGGTAGGCATAGTGGGCCGAGCCTCGTGGTGCTAACCTCCTACAGCTTGCACAGCCACTGACCGAGCGTGGCATGCTGCGTGCATCGGCACGTATACACCACGGCACGAGTGGTGGCGCTGAGCCACCAGAAAATGTATTGGAAGAACCAACAATAAAGAGGAGGATTGCTAAAAATAGCCACCTACTCCTACCCAGCCACGTCCTACAAACCCGACCATGTCACCTGCTCCGGTCATCCTATTACAAGTTTAATGATATTTTGGATTTAATAAATGGACATTTTTGGAAGTAAGGTAGGTCAAACTGAAGGGCTTAGTGCAACCTGCATTCGATCTAGAAAAGTCAAAAGTGAAATTGATCCAAAGATAGCCAATGTAATTAAACAATTTAAGAAAGAATTTAATGCTATTTTTAAAGTAAGTAAAGGTTATATTTGCTTTAAAGGTAGAGGACTTGCAAATGTAAATGATCCAATTGATGCAAAGGATGCAGTGAACAAACATTCTTTCGATAATGAGTTAGCATTAGCTGGGGCTGACTTTAGTCAGCAACTATCAAATGTTGTTACGAAACCTGAAAACACAAGCATTCTAACACAGTTCAGTTATTATGCCAATAAAGAAGATTGCAACAAGATTCAATCAGATTTAAAGAAACAAATAGGATTATTGATGGTATCATGGAACATCATAATAATGAAACAAACAAAATGAAAAGAAGTCTCCTTCATGCATTAGATAAAATTGGTTCACTAGAAAGTAAACTTAATCATTAGATACGCAAATTAATAAAAGCTTAGACAAGAACATAGGTGAAGATGTAGAAGCATTGAGATCATTAGATTAATTAGAACTTATTTTTTATCTATATAAATGAACAACCATGCTTCGCATTTAGTCCTTCAGAGCGATCACATTTATTGCTTGAATTATAAAAAATTTACTGAGGCACACAATCCACACAGAATAACAACAAAAAATGGATGACAAAGAATTGAAGGTCTTTGCAAAGTTTGCAAAAAGTAGAAAAGTAAATTCGTCAAAAAAAAATTAAGAGGTGGTAATTTACCACCCCTTTTTATTCATGAAGAAATCATTAACGAGCTGCATAAGCCAATGAGAAAAAATTTTACACGAAGAAATGTAATTTTTCTTGGTATAGATGATTTATGGTAGGCTTAGTCGAAATGGATTTGGGAATTTTAAAAGAAATTTCGAAGATAAATTGAGGATACAAACATTTGTTGACTGTTACTGATGTGTTTCGAAATTAGCTTGGGCTGTTCCAGTTCAAGATAAAACAGGTAAGAATGTGGCTGATGCATTCGAAAAAATTTTCATAGTTAGAATGCTAAAAAATTTACAAACAGATAATGGCAAAGAATTCTATAACAAAGAATTTGAAGAACTGATGAAGAAATACAGCATTAACCATTATTCAACTTTTTCAAAATTAAAAGCATCTATTGTTGAAAGATTCAACAGAACACTTAAAGAAAAGATGTGGAAGAAATTTGCTCTTCAAGGAAATTACAAATGGACTGATCTAGTCCCAAAACTAGTTGGTGAATACAATAACACAGTTCATCGAACTATAAAAATGAAGCCAACAGAGGTTAATGAAAATAACTATAAGATAGGCATCATTGTGCCTAATGATAAGGCTAGTAGCAGACTGAAGTCTGCTTTAGTTGATGCTAAATTTAAAAAAGGAGACAAAGTTAGGCTCAGTAAAATTAAAGGACTTTTTGAAAAAGGATATACTGCCAATTGGTCAACATAAATTTTTGAAATTCAAGATGTGATTCATTCTAATCCAATCACATATAAACTGAAAGATATTGAAGGTAATTTTTATGAGCAAGAGCTTCGGAAAATGAAATATCCAGATGTGTGTCTCATTGAAAAAGTTCTGAGAAAGAAAAGAGACAAAGTTTATGTTAAATGGTTGGGTTTTGATAATACGCACAACAGTTGGGTAAATAAAGAAAAAATAATTTTATGAAAATTTCATAGGAATAAATAGATTTCTCTGAGAGAAGTTGAATTTTTATGAGGGGACTGCCAGTCCCCCTTCAAATTTTTATAGTTATTAAGTAAAATTTTTCTATATAAATGTACCAAACAGTGTGAATGAGGAAACTGGCGTTTTCATTCTTTCCGTCTGTATGTTACTGTGATGATGATGAAGAAGATTTAATCTTTACATTCATAAATCATTTAACTGATGAATGTGTGAATTATTTATATGATCTCAATGGAGATGAAATTTGTATTGTTTATGAATACTATATAAAACAGCGGTCAAATAATTGACTGCTGGATTGATGCATGTAAAAAGTCGACTTTCATTAACAAATCGCATAAAATTCTCGAGATCGGCAGACGATTTGTTTCATTTTTGATATAAATTTATTGAATTTGGCACATAACCAATCCTCAAAATTTGCTTGCTGTTTTCGTGCATATTTCTGATTATATCGATTTACCTTTGTACATTTTTTAATTGTGCTCAGATGACATAGTACTCATAATTAAAATTATATAATCTTAAAACAACAAAAGCTGGTGTTATATTTTTATTGTTTGTTTGAGGAACAACAGGTGGTAAAAGTGTATCTCTTTCTCTGTTTCTTTTGTTTATTACATCAAAAGCCATATTAGCTGTTTCTCTCAAATTTTCGATTTGTTTTTTATCCAATTCTCTTATTTCTTGTAAATATTTTATTTGGTATTTATAAGCTTCAATCATCTCTTTTCTAATCTTATATTCACCAAGTTCGAAATTGAAAGTAAAACTTCATGAGTAACCCATCTTTTAACTTGATTGGCTTCTTCTTCGTTTATTTTAAAATTAAAGGACATAATCCAGATTCATTAATAAATGTTTAAGATTTTTCATTACTTTTCAATGCCACTTTGGAGGCTGTGTTGAAAGTATCTTTATATTTTACATTATCTTCACTATCAACTTTATTTCTAATAGCTTTATCAGTGTCGTTATACTCTAATATTTTAGCGACATCTTTAGCTTTAAACCATAGTTCATTATTTTCATCAATAATTAGTAAAATATTTTGGTTGTATAAGTGAGCTTATTTCTCTTTAGATCAACAAGCGCCTCCATTTATATAGAATTTAAATACATTTTAAATTAAAATTCTACAGCAGGGACAGTTAAAATTTCATCATAAATATTTTTCCTCTCCTCATTTACTTCATCAACAATATCATTGGATTGGTCACATAATTTCTCAACAAAGTAAGACAGACTGTTGAAGTGCATATTGTATATTTCTTTTCTTTTATCTACTCTGTGTACACCAAGCATTTCCTCTATTAATTTGTAATCAGTACATTAATATTTTCTGACATAAAATATTTTATCTTCTTTAGGTCTTCCACTATTATAACTTGATAATCTTCTTGAAAGATGATTTTCAGATAATACACCACCAACTTTAAACTAATTTTTCTTGGCGTACTGCTTAGATGTGGGAATGTACATAATTTGTTCTTTCTTCATCTCCACTACATCAGATATTACATCTTTTAATTGTAGACATTCTTTTTCTTTCTCTTCCAATTGGAGCTGTAGTTTCTTTTAATTCTATAGACTGTGTTTGAGCTTGAATAGCTTTGTATTCTTTTACATAGTCAGCATAGGATAGAAAGATTTTTTCTAGTTTAAGATAATTTTTTTGAACTTCCTTGGCTTTAGAGTTGTTCAACAACATAACTGTACATTTAAAATCATCTATAGCAATAAGCAACCATCTTTTTTTAGATATATATGAAGGTGTATTCTTTATGTGTTCTTGTATATATGGATATAAATTCACTTTTTCATTTTGGTAATCTATGTGCTCATATTCTATTTCATTCCCTTTTAAAAATACAACAAAATGCTTTTTTCTGTTTGAAAAATTGACGGTCGCATTTTTCGACCATCGATTTTCATCAAGAAAACCCATAATAATAGGTAAATTTGGTGTGATCAAAATCTCCTTCTTATCCATCAAAGACAACAACGATTCCAAAAATACTTGATCACAGAAACTGCTAAATTATTTTGATCCATGAATTCAAAAATACTTAACATTGACGTTGAGCTAGTGACAGTTGCATTACATGCCTCCATTTATATTGAATAAAAATACATTAGTAAATTAAAGTTTTTCTTTTCAGCAATCGGCGTCATAGTCTGTACAAGAGTAGTTATTCAAAGATTGTATAAAATTATACTTTATTTTCTTTAATATTGCAGGGTCTGGGATGACAGACCCTATAATTCCGTAATGAATGAAGCACAAAATGTTATTTGTGATCAAAACATCCTTTTTATTAAACAAAGGAACCCAAATGTCATTGAACCATCTTCCTAAATTTAATTCATACTTCCTTTCTTGAATAAATTCAAAAATATTCGGTTTTGAACTAGCAACAACTGCCATTTATATAGAATAAAAATACATTAGTAAATTAATTTTTTTCTTTTTAGCAGCAGGCATCATGGTCTGTGTCATATGCCAAATTTTTCATTGCATCTTAAGGAGGACTAGCGGCCCCCTTTAAATTTTCATAATTTTTTGTAGGGGCGTCTGCGAGACACCCCTTTAATTCTTCAAACATTTTACTATCAGCAGCCGTCATGGCCTATAAATTATTCAGGCATCAGCAATCGACTTAAAGTGTGTCATTAAAGACAAAAATTTCCTTTTTGTGAAATGTGTGTTTTACTAAAAACTCATAAATGAAATAAAAAACCTACAGTAGAAATACTCCCCCCCATGAACCATGGACCTTGCCGTTGGTGGGGAGGCTTGCGTGCCTCAGCGATACAGATAGCCGTACCGTAGGTGCAACCACAACGGAGGGGTATCTGTTGAGAGGCCAGACAAACGTGTGGTTCCTGAAGAGGGGCAGCAGCCTTTTCAGTAGTTGCAAGGGCAACAGTCTGGATGATTGACTGATGTGGCCTTGTAACAATAACCAAAACGGCCTTGCTGTGCTGGTACTGCGAATGGCTGAAAGCAAGGGGAAACTACAGCTGTAATTTTTCCCGAGGGCATGCAGCTTTACTGTATGATTACATGATGATGGCGTCCTCTTGGGTAAAATATTCCGGAGGTAAAATAGTCCCCCATTCGGATCTCCGGGCGGGGACTACTCAAGAGGATGTCGTTATCAGGAAAAAGAAAACTGGCGTTCTACGGATCGGAGCGTGGAATGTCAGATCCCTTAATCGGACAGGTAGGTTAGAAAATTTAAAAAGGAAAATGGATAGGTTGAAGTTAGATATAGTGGGAATTAGTGAAGTTCGGTGACAGGAGGAACAAGACTTCTGGTCAGGTGACTACAGGGTTATAAACACAAAATCAAATAGGGGTAATGCAGGAGTAGGTTTAATAATGAACAGGAAAATAGGAATGCGGGTAAGCTACTACAAACAGCATAGTGAACGCATTATTGTGGCCAAGATAGATACGAAGCCCACACCTACTACAGTAGTACAAGTTTATATGTCAACTAGCTCTGCAGATGACGAAGAAATTGAAGAAATGTATGATGAAATAAAAGAAATTATTCAGATTGTGAAGGGAGACGAAAATTTAATAGTCATGGGTGACTGGAATTCGAGTGTAGGAAAAGGGAGAGAAGGAAAAATAGTAGGTGAATACGGATTGGGGGACAGAAATGAAAGAGGAAGCCGCCTGGTAGAATTTTGCACAGAGCACAACATAATCATAACTAACACTTGGTTTAAGAATCATGAAAGAAGGTTATATACATGGAAGAACCCTGGAGATACTAAAAGGTATCAGATAGATTATATAATGGTAAGACAGAGATTTAGGAACCAGGTTTTAAATTGTAAGACATTTCCAGGGCCAGATGTGGACTCTGACCACAATCTATTGGTTATGACCTGTAGATTAAAACTGAAGAAACTGCAAAAAGGTGGGAATTTAAGGAGATGGGACCTGGATAAACTAAAAGAACCAGAGGTTGTACAGAGATTCAGGGAGAGCATAAGGGAGCAATTGACAGGAATGGGGGAAATAAATACAGTAGAAGAAGAATGGGTAGCTTTGAGGGATGAAGTAGTGAAGGCAGCAGACGAACAAGTAGGTAAAAAGACGAGGGCTAGTAGAAATCCTTGGGTAACAGAAGAAATATTGAATTTAATTGATGAAAGGAGAAAATATAAAAATGCAGTAAGTGAAGCAGGCAAAAAGGAATACAAACGTCTCAAAAATGAGATCGACAGGAAGTGCAAAATGGCTAAGCAGGGATGGCTAGAGGACAAATGTAAGGATGTAGAGGCCTATCTCACTAGGGGTAAGATAGATACCGCCTACAGGAAAATTAAAGAGACCTTTGGAGATAAGAGAACGACTTGTATGAATATCAAGAGCTCAGATGGAAACCCAGTTCTAAGCAAAGAAGGGAAAGCAGAAAGGTGGAAGGAGTATATAGAGGGTCTATACAAGGGCGATGTACTTGAGGACAATATTATGGAAATGGAAGAGGATGTAGATGAAGATGAAATGGGAGATATGATACTGCATGAAGAGTTTGACAGAGCACTGAAAGACCTGAGTCGAAACAAGGCCCCCGGAGTAGACAATATTCCATTGGAACTACTGACGGCAGTGGGAGAGCCAGTCCTGACAAAACTCTACCATCTGGTGAGCAAGATGTATGAAACAGGCGAAATACCCTCAGACTTCAAGAAGAATATAATAATTCCAATCCCAAAGAAAGCATGTGTTGACAGATGTGAAAATTACCGAACTATCAGCTTAATAAGTCACGGCTGCAAAATACTAACACGAATTCTTTACAGACGAATAGAAAAACTAGTAGAAGCCAACCTCGGGGAAGATCAGTTTGGATTCCGTAGAAATGTTGGAACACGTGAGGCAATACTGACCTTACGACTTATCTTAGAAGAAAGATTAAGGAAAGGCAAACCTACGTTTCTAGCATTTGTAGACTTAGAGAAAGCTTTTGACAATGTTGACTGGAATACTCTCTTTCAAATTCTAAAGGTGGCAGGGGTAAAATACAGGGAGCGAAAGGCTATTTACAATTTGTACAGAAACCAGATGGCAGTTATAAGAGTCGAGGGACATGAAAGGGAAGCAGTGGTTGGGAAAGGAGTGAGACAGGGTTGTAGCCTCTCCCTGATGTTGTTCAATGTGTATATTGAGCAAGCAGTAAAGGAAACAAAAGAAAAATTCGGAGTAGGTATTAAAATTCATGGAGAAGAAATAAAAACTTTGAGGTTCGCCGATGACATTGTAATTCTGTCAGAGACAGCAAAGGACTTGGAAGAGCAGTTGAATGGAATGGACAGTGTCTTGAAAGGAGGATATAAGATGAACATCAACAAAAGCAAAACAAGGATAATGGAATGTAGTCTAATTAAGTCGGGTGATGCTGAGGGAATTAGATTAGGAAATGAGGCACTTAAAGTAGTAAAGGAGTTTTGCTATTTGGGGAGCAAAATAACTGATGATGGTCGAAGTAGAGAGGATATAAAATGTAGGCTGGCAATGGCAAGGAAAGCGTTTCTGAAGAAGAGGAATTTGTTAACATCCAGTATTGATTTAAGTGTCAGGAAGTCATTTCTGAAAGTATTCGTATGGAGTGTAGCCATGTATGGAAGTGAAACATGGACGATAAATAGTTTGGACAAGAAGAAAATAGAAGCTTTCGAAATATGGTGCTACAGAAGAATGCTGAAGATTAGATGGGTGTATCACATAACTAATGAGGAAGTATTGAATAGGATTGGGGAGAAGAGAAGTTTGTGGCACAACTTGACCAGAAGAAGGGATCGGTTGGTAGGACATGTTCTGAGGCATCAAGGGATCACCAATTTAGTATTGGAGGGCAGCGTGGAGGGTAAAAATCGTAGAGGGAGACCAAGAGATGAATACACTAAGCAGATTCAGAAGGATGTAGGTTGCAGTAGGTACTGGGAGATGAAAAAGCTTGCACAGGATAGACTAGCATGGAGAGCTGCATCAAACCAGTCTCAGGACTGAAGACCACAACAACAACAACAGTAGAAATACTAGTGATACAAGGAAAATTAGGAGTGTAAATACTTTATCTATACAGCTATGAAAATTTTGTCTCAATAAATGGAAGTGCATAAGAAGTGTAAAAAATGTGAAGTGGAGAAGTAAGTTGATAACATTTATTCAAATAAATATACAAAGGATAAACTTTCATATGCTTGTAATGAATGTATTAGAATCCTTTACTGAAATGCATATGATAATAAAAAAGAACGTTTTGAACAGTTTATATCTAATTATAAGAGTCCTAGGGCAATGTTTAAGGATATGAAAGATTTCCTTCATTTTTACAAACAACTACAACAAGAGTTAAATGGGGAACAACATTATAAATAATGTATTGGCTGTCAAGAAATTAAAGATCTTGGCTGTGTTAACTTAAGTTATTTATTCATCTAGGGACAAGCTAACAAGTAGATTGTCAACTAGAAAATAGGCAAAAAAGAAAAGTAGTGTGTAAGTGTGCAAAAGAAGCAGTTAAAAGCGATCTCAAAAACCATGTACAAACAAATAGTCGCATCAAAATAACCGAAAATGAAAATTCTCATTTTTTGCAAAGTTAATGTTTGTTATTACTTAATATATGGAAGCCTCTCTGAGAGAATTCACAGTCGCTCAACTTCGTGATTATTGCAGAAGTTATAATTTACGAGTACAAAACACATATAGAAAAACTGTTTAGCATAATTTACCACAACCTATTTTTTCAAAAGCTAATGACAATTTTTCTATACTAAAAGATAATAGAATGGATGCGTTGCTGAGAGATTTTACATTCACTGAACTTCGTGATTATTGCAAGAATAATAATTTGTGAGGATATAGTGGATTTAAATTTACCAGGTCCTACAAGAACTCTCGAAAATTTGAAAGTAAGTGAAATCAAAGGTAAAGCTAAAAATCTTGGTATTAAAGGACACAATATATTAAAGAAATCAGAATTAATTAATGCCATTGTATTACAAGAGTTAAAATTTCACTCAGATGTATTGAAAAAGAATAGATCAAGACAAGCATGTACCCAACATAAATTATTTTTACAGATTTTATGATGATATTATTGAAAAGCCACGTCCACCAAGAGAAGGAAAAATAGGGAGGCTAGATCAAATTTATCCATTTATAAGTAAAAAATTTTAGCAAGAAATGGAAGCTGAGCCATTTGAAAAGCATTTATTTGAGATTAAAGATATTAAATCGATATTTATGGAAAAATTTAAAGTGTGGTCTGTTGACTATAAAATTGTCTTTAACGATGCTAATATTGTCAAACTCGATACTGTTAGTGAGAAAACAGGTTACATAACGAAAGCACTTGATTCTATGGTAGATGTAGCTAAAAAGAGGACGAATTTCAGGAAAGAAGATAAGCTGAATATAAGAGTCAATGACCCAAAAATGTCTTGTCCAATTTCTACAGGTTATAATGCATCGAATAACACTCGAGAATCTGTTCAACTTTTGTGCAATAAAATGAGGGACATCTTAACATCTGATGAGTCTGTTGATGTCAGAAACATCATTTAATATTCGGATGTTAACTATTCCTGGAGGTGGTAAAGTTAAAAATTTATAAATCTGGCAGGAAGACAAAAAGACGAAGAGGTGCATGACAAGAAATAAACATTATGATAATCTGTGCTGTCCTACAGCTGTAATTGTGGCTTTGATATACCAAACAAATAATATTTTGGGAACAGAACTAACTACAAACGAGATTAAGAAAATCAGAGGAGATAAATACAAATTACAGAAAGAGTTAACCAATATATTATGTAATCCATTGGGTGAATACAATGCTGAAGGCTTTACATTAGATGACATTAAAAATGTTGAAGAATTGTTGGATATCCAAATAAATGTTGTATGTGCTGAAAATTTCAATGTTGTTATCTATAGCAGTGCTGAGAAAGGAATGAACAATTATCTGTACAAAGATCACAACCATTTCGATGTAATTAACAGTATGACTGCTTTTTTGTAATCAGTATACTTCTGTGATAAATGCAACAAGCCATATAACAACAAGGATGCTCACAGATGTAAAACAAAGCGAAAAGTGTGCATATTATGCAAATGTCCAGAACATGAAAGTGAAGAAAATAAGATTTATTGTGAGAAATGGAATAGATACTGTTATAATGAAGAATGCTTGAACAATCACCAAGAAGTTTATGATACAGCTTACAAGTGTGAAGAATGTAAAAGGATTTGTTTAAGATCTAAAGAACATAAATGTGGCTTTGGACTTTGCAAAAATTGTAAACAAGTAGCAGAAATTGGAAATCATAGATGTTATATGCAACCTGTACTTCAAAAAGGTGGTATGTGTGAAAGAAAATTTGGCAAAGTATTTATAGTGCAAGGTTGCCCAAATTGTAATAATGGAGGTTGCTATGTTAATGGAGAATTCAAAGATTTTTATATTTACCAGTGCTTCGAATGTTGTAAAAAGGGTTTCCAAAGAATGTGAATTGCATCTATACTGAAAGATTCATGTGGTTTGATTATGAAGCACTCAAGAAAGAGGCATACATGTTCCAAATCTTATAATTGTTCACAATTTTAAAGGTGATACTGTTTATAAATTTAAGACAAAGAATGAATTCTGTAGGTGGATGATATCTGGAAAAAACAGTTATCACACATTCATAGCTCACTATGCAAAAGGTTATGATTCCCAATTCATTTTGAAGTATCGTGTTGCAAATACAATAAGACCATATACCATCTACACAGGAACTAAACTGATGTTGTTGGAGATCCAGCAGTTGGGCATAAAAATTATAGATAGCAGTAATTTTGTGCAAGGTCCACTTAGTAGTTTTAAAAAAACTTTTGATTTGAAAGAATTGATGAAAGGCTACCTCCCACATCTATTCAATATACCAGAAAATGAAAACTACATAGGACCGGTTCCTGATTCTGAATATTACTGTGTTGACACTATGAAGCCAAAAGATAGACAAGCATTTCTCAAATGGCATAGCTCTAGAGTTAAAGGAAATTATGTGTTCAATATCAAGAAAGAAATTAACGAGTACAGATGTAGATATATTAAGAAGAGGTTGCTTGGAATTAAGAAAACAGTTTCTACAGATAGCTAACATTGAGCCATTCTGTTATTTAACAATTGCTGGCGTTTGTATGGTAATTTACAGATCCAAATATTTACCAGAAAATACAATTACTGTATTGGATAAAGAACAGAAGGAGAATTTCTGTAAACAATCGATAGCTTGGTTGAATAGTTTAAATAATAGCAATATTCAATATGCTCTTAATGGTGGAGAAGTAAGAGTTGCAGGAGCAAAAGTAGATGGATTTGATAAAGAAAGTAATACTGTTTATCAATAACATGGTTGTTATTGGCATGGATGTAAAAAAGTTTCAAAAGTGAAACGATTAACAATTGAAACATGGAGATGATGGATGATCTTTATCAAAAGACTTTAACAAGAAGTGCAGAAATACGAAATGCTGGATACAATTTAGTGGAAATGTGGGAATGTGAATGGCTTAATTCTGCAGAGTATAAAAGGCTTAAGAAATTAAAGCAGTTGCCTGAAATTATTGAACTATTGAATCTCTGTAGTGCCAATGGTGAACATTTTGAAAACATTGTGATGTGATTGTTTGCAAAGATTGTTTTCATGCGATTATTTCACTTATGTATGCTGATATGAGCTGTACAGCGTACAGCGCCATCTTTTGTAACTATTATTTCAAACTGCTGTATAAACTTCTTACAGCTTTCACAATAAACATACCATTTACTGCATTCCTCTATCGATCTTTGTTTTCGAGATATTTAATTTTGAAATCAGGGAGCCCTTTTCTGGACACCCTGTATATGGTATATAAGATTAAGGCCATCCATGTTGGGCACCCGACACACATAATTTCTTAGCACTCTTGTTTTTTCTTCATCAAGTAAAGGCAATGTTAGTTGTATGGGAAACTGATGCACTATACATAAGTTTGCTCATGGAGAACTGTTGAGCAGTTCATGTTATACAAAAGCTGTTTCATCTGTAGGGAGAGCAGCAATCGACAATTTCCACAGCTCCTGTAAAGAAACAGTTCTTTATTTTTTGGTAGGGGGAGTCTTATACCATGGAAAACATCTAAACTTTCGCCTCTAGCTAACCCACTAATAGAAGTGTAATACAATTTCTTGTTCCAGTTTTAAGTGATGACAATCGTTTTTTATGTGTTGCAGTCTTCTCCTGAAATTACAAACGTTCTTCCAGAAAATCAAGGTTTTTCCAATGCAAAAACTTGTTCGAAGTTACAACATGTTCATGTACTTGGCACCAAATATTCTATAGAATTTTAAAAGTGTTGTATTGAAAAAAAAGCTTCTCAGTACTGCGTCTTGTCGTCTGTCTGTTTATTATTACTTTGCAATGCAGCAATATATCAGTAAGTGAAATCAAATTAAACAGAAGTTTTATCAGAAACTAGTTACATGTGAAATATATTTTGAAACTGAAGCTTTTCGAAATTAACACCAATTTCCATTTTCAAGAAAGTTAAAGTTGTTGATACATTAACGAAACTCAGACAATTTGCAAATATCACATATTCCTTGATCAAAGACCTTCTTCTGTTTCAAGGTAAGGGATGGTACATGATCTACAAAGTATGGCTTAATGTCCACACATTATGTAACTAGTTATAAAATATATAGGATTGTACTTCCATAATATTCTGTAACTGAAGAATTATTAAGTTATTTAAAATATTATTACATATTATACAGCACTTAACTACATAAAACTCAAAATATTTACAAATACTGCACAAAGCATTATATCATGTCTCACAGCAACACGAACTGTAGGAAATGGTGGAAACTACTTGTGATAGTCTCTAGTGCACATTCCTTCAGGTGCTTCTAAAATCATACACTAGACAGAAATACTGACTAAAGACATTGTGTGTTCCAGGTACATCATCCTCTAGGTACAACACTCTCCCCTACTGTAATGTATGCTAACAAAGTTGTTGACTTTTTTTGTTCTGTGAAAGGCAGAGACACAGATTTAGTGGGGAAGTTGAGTGGACTGGTAGTACACTGAAAGTCGAATACTCATTATTTGAAAAGTTTATTAGTTTTCAGTAGCCCAACAACCTTTTTTACACATTGGCTGAACAATCAACACCATGCCAGATCATTCCACTTATTTTGCTAAAGGTAAATGGTAGTCTCTTCCCTTATTTAAGATGTAACAATCATTAGTTAATCAGTTTCATCTTACACTGTAATCTTTTTTTTCTAACATTCATTTACAAGAGCTCATTCAAGGACAATTTGCACAAAAAAATTTAAACAATATCAAAACTATTTTCTAAAGCAAAAGTTGCGTTTCAATCCCTTAAGTTGAAATTTTAAAAATACTTCAGACATTAATAGTTCATTTACAGTAAGCTATAAAATAACAATTCCATAGGACACTTGGCATTAAATTTCCACAAGTTAACTCATTCTATCAAAATCATTTATGAGAGTGCTTGGTAACAAATAATTTAACCAAAGCTCACACAGAAAATGATCAACTTAAGTTCTCACATGATCATTTACAATTAGTTAACCAAAGTCCTCAAATAAGAAAAATTCCAGTGTGCTATATAGTCATAAACAGTGAGATGTTACAGTAACAGAAAAAACAACCTATTTATCAAAGCACCATGTATGGACTAATCTTACTTAAAATCTACTCAGCCCTTGGACTGATCATGCCTTTATACCACTCATTCCACACTTCTCATGCCCGACTACAGAGCAACAGATCCCTCTCGACCAAAACAGCTGGTTATGGTTCGTCCCCTATTTCCACCAAATCAAATCAACTTATTCCTTACCGGCGCTGTCCATATTTCTCCCCCTCTTAGAAGATCATCTTCACAACACAGTCCTACGATGTTCTAGATTAAGATTACCTCATCAGGTGAGAACGAAACCAGTCCTCTCGTTCTGAGCGACCAAAAGTTTCAAAAGTTCCAAGAAAGACATAATATCATTCTACACAAGATGGATACCATGGCATGCCATCTTCTTCCTCCAAATTAGCGAAATTCTATGCATGTGCCTTCCTTCCCACACGCACACTCCTATTCTCCCAACAACCTCACCAAACACGTCCCTCGCTAACTGCTAACGCTCGCAAACTCTTAGTGTACAGGCAGAGCCACTTGCAATCCTTGACCACAACTGCTCTCTTTCTGGCTGACCTTGCACACCTCATCCATACCACCAAAGACTTTCTATGAAGACAAACCAGTCAATCGATCCCAGCAGAAATCTCTGACTGTCTAACATGGTTCAATTTGCTCCCCCCCCCCCTTAAACCTTAAGTCATCCCCCTCATTTTTGAGAGGGTGGAGGGCAGCGGATCAAATCACTAAAGGGCATGTTATCACCAAACTTAAGTCTCCCAAGCGCAGTTGCTTGAGCAGCTATATTTATATCAGTAATTCTATCAATAGTTACACTACTGGCCACATTAATTACAAGAGAAAATCAGCACGATTACTCCATATGCAAACAAGGTGTTATCGTGACCACCAGAGCAAGACTCCACCTCCCCTCCTTACCACTACCCTTACCCACCAGACTGCCTTATATCACCTTAGTCTGGCAGGTGTGCACTCTGTGAGTATTTCCAGACGCCACATAGTGTACCAAGAGAGAGATGGGCGTTAGCTTTTTAATAACCTGACAGGGACCCACCAACCTGAGCAATACCTTCCCTGTTACTTTATCAGCCCTTTTGCTTGTGGCCCAAAAATTCTTAATGAAGAGCTTATTTCCCACTTCCACCCTCATGAGTTGTCTTCCCTGATTATATCTTTCCTCCTCCCTATGGTGTGCAGCTAATATGTTGGCCCTCGCCTTGGGCCAGTTCCTTTTGAACATGGTAAGTCTCGTTCCGCGCGCCGCGGAATTTGAATCCCCGCCAGACGTCATGGACGTCGATGACCCCTAGAGGTCTCAGCACCATCGCGCCGTAAGCTGTGTCGGCGCGCGCCTCCTGGCCTGCATTTAAGCCCGGTCCACACGCAACGATCTGTCTGCGCAGACATCGGCGCAGATGTCTGTACATGCAAAAGATCACTGCAAATGTGGTGTGTTCACACGACACAAACCCCAATCTACTACTCGCCCGCCATCTGTCGGTGTAGGAAACATCAGTGGCAAGCGACTACGCTCCCCGTAAACGTCAAAAATTTAATTCAGTTATTTTGAAATATAGAAATGGAGAAAGTTCTGTTGTGGTCTGTTTTCGCAACTTGTATTGGAAAAAACATTCAGACCAACCGCAGGAAACAGATAAAGCGGTCAAAATGGTGTAGACAGTGGCTGCTAAAGCGAAAGCAGTTTTCTCGCGTAAATTTACTGCGAGAGTTGCTGGGCGAACCTAAAGATTGGCGAAATTATTTGCGGATGGATGTCGAAACTTATAATTATCTCTTAAAGCTTGTAACCCCTCATATTATGAGAAAAATACTTGTATGAGAAGGACAATTTCTCCTCACTAACGGCTGGCCAAGCAGATCAAAATACCATAACGTTGGCTGGTATACTTGATCTACTCCTACAACAGATCTTCTAGATTTCTGAACTTTGGATAACTCTTTTCGGTAAACAGTTCGCAACGAATTTTTTTCAAAATATATATTATTGTTTCTCTGTTTCCCGAGGCGTCAACTACCCGCAATTTTTCAATTAGAACATTGTATGCTGATGTCTTTTTGTCTCGGTCACCATATTCTTTACTTTTAATCTTCCACAAACATGGGTGGTTTCTATATATTTCAATGAAATCACTTACAAACTCTCGAGAACACTAAAGAGTATCAGCCATTTTAATGCCCTGTGCGCACAAATACAAACACTAGACTGAGAAAACAGCTGTTTCGCGTCAGATTTGCGGCGATCTCCTGTCCACGCGCTCCAACTTGTCTGCGCAGATGTGGTTTGAACCCACAGATTTGAGAGTTTTCGCTCAAACCTCCAACTCCTACTTCCAGGTTTGCACACACCTCAGGTTGGTGCAAATATTCTGTCCACATGCAACGATCTGTCTGCACATGTGATGTGCGCAGACATTTGCGCAGACAAATCGTTGCGTGTGGACGGGCCTTTAGAGTGAGGGCACCACAGTGGAACACGTGGTTGCAGCGGCCAATAGCGGCGTCCCCGATAGAGTACTTAAGCGCCTGTCTCTCGTTCAGCCTGCCAGTCTAACCTTGCATACGTCTCAGGATATATCGCCTCGCCTAAGACAGCGTATTTACTTTCGTGTTTTGTTCCCGAGTTGACGTGGTTGTCTAGTTAGGTTTTCTTGACTCTGTTGTTTCGTTCTTGTTGTTGTCTTAAGGTCCTTCGTTGGTCGTGTCCATCCTCTCCCATTCTGTTGTTGCTCGCGGGCCGCTCCGCGGGTCCCGCCGCGTTTTCCATCACTTTAACCCCGCGACTGTTCCGATCGCCATTACAACAGTAAGGTCATATTTTTCTGGCAATAGAGCGTCAATCTGCCACAGTTTAGATACTGGAGAATTAGTAGTGTATGCCAGCGTCAACTTAACCGGAGACGTCTTATGACTCTCGTGATTGGGATTATTGAAAGCACAACTCGACCACGGAAAGGTTCCTGTTAACTCTTTCCACAAATGATGGCTGCGGATAATAAGGAGTGGTGGTTATGTAATGAATGCCCTGGTTGAAACAAAATCTCCTGAACTGACTAGAAACGAATGCAGGTACATTGAAGGCAACTAGGCTCTTTGGCTGCCAAAAGTTAGCAAAAATATTCCTCAACGCTCTTATACTAACATCAGCCGTCATTTGTCCAGTTGGAATCAGCCACACAAAACTCGAAAAAGCATCCACCACCACAAACAAATATCTATTACCTTCCTTTGACCTGTGAGATGGGCCCAAGTAGTCAATAAACAATTTATCCATACGAACCTGTTCCCATGTAGATTCTAGCTAGCCCCGAGGTCTGTCATTACTAGGTTTACTAATTATACAAACTTGGCATTGCCCCACCAACTTCTGTATATCTTTATCAATTCCCTTCCACACAAAATATTCCTTGATTTTGCTTTTGAGTTTTGTAAGCCCCTAAATGATCACCCACCAAAGACTCATGATAATACTTAAACACAGGTGATAGTAATTCCATGAGCAGGACAATTTTCTCTTTGTCACTGCGTGCCCAAAAGCACATGACCGAACTCCAGAGGAAATACACTTTTACACTCTCTCCAATATGAAGTTGTTCCTTAATAATCTTTAATTCACTGTCCTGATCCTGACAGACGCCCATGTTCTTTAAGGGCTCGGGCAGACTTACCAATATGTTATTGATCTTAATAACTGCTCTAATTTCCAAACATCCTTCCCCATTTCCCTTGTCAGGCTGAACCTCAGGCTCCTTCTGGAACATACAACTCAAATTGCCTGCTATGACATTGTGATTTCCCCTGGTGTTCCTCACCTCAAATTTGAATGCCGATAAACGAACTTCCCACCAAGCAACTGGGTATAGTCTACTACCGGTCGAAACCCCCATCCCCCGGTTTAGGAAAAAAAGTATAGGTGATACATAAAGCGATTTAGAAGGCCAAATAACTCCTTGTTGTAATAATTTATGGTAACCTTCTTGAATTCCTGTATTTTAGGAGGAGACAACCTGTACTGCAACTGCTTCGCTGGCTCGTGGTCAGTTAACCTTATGTGATAATCGATACGGTTAGTCTCACTCAATCTATGCGTCAGTACATCTCCAGGAGCTTACGAAATTCTTCCTTTTCTTGGGGCGATAGTTACCCTACATCAACCTGCTCCAGAATCTAACCCTCACCTATTTGTACCTCATGAATCCTATTCCCCAGCTGATGGTTACAGGGCAGATACACTCTCCCTCTAAATGAAAATTGCCTTGTCACCCAGACACAGTTTAATCCATCTTCACGAACAGGCCTGGATACTAATTTTTACAACAATGAAACTGAGGCTGCATACGAATTTTCAGCTTTGTGAGTCTAACATTTAGCGGCTTCAATTTTTTAAAAAATCCGGTTTTAACCAAAGTATTGCTCTGATCAAGTTGAGACTTCAAACTTTTATTTGTGACATACATTTAAACAGCAGAAACATCACACATGAACTGCATTCTTAGTCCACGAAAAACATTCTGACGAATTTTCAGTTTTCTAGTATTTTTATTTAGTGCGAGTTATTATTTTCTTAAGATCGTTATTTTGCCTAACATATTAATTTAATCATTCTGAGACTTTGCAATGTTAACATTAATATGCTTAAGCATACACTAACGATTTTTCGAAAAGTTATTTTAATTTTTAATTTCACTCTTAAATTGTGGTGCAACTCTTTGTATTTTGGCACAGGCACGTTATGATGACCTGGCCCTGGTAGTAGTAAACCGAGGTAAGCCTCGGCACATTCGCTCGCTCTGTATCTCTTACAGTGATACAGCGCTTGTTGCACCTCAACCTACCCAAATATCGGCGGCTGTCGACGACATCACCTGGCTGCATTCCAGTATGTTATTTGAACACTGTATATGGCAGAAATAACTCCGTTCTCATTAAAGGATCATCATTTTTTGTGTAAAGACGTAGAAATGCCAGACAAGATTCTGCACATTACCAACAGTTTGAACGTTGGCAGTCTTCCACATGGTTAAAACCATAATTTTATTCCCTGCGTAGTTTGTTAAGACATTTAGACCTGTACTACACAGCTTCGTATAATATATTAACAAAGGCTTTGTGATATGCGAATAGCACGTCAGAGTTAACTTGTACACCCCACTAACTTACTACCAACTTCAGGCTTCAGCAGAATAAATGGTTGGGAGGGAGGGGGGAGGGGAAATATGTGTGGATGGGTACGATTTCCCCCCTCACCAATGTTTTATTCCTTGAATTCCCCCCCCCCTCCACTAAAATATCTCCCATGTGAGAGGGGGGAGGGGGCAAGGAGTGGGGTGGACTGGTTAATTATATCGAGACAAACGGCAAAATATACAGTTCTAAAATATTCCCATTTCAAGAATATTTTTTCATTAGATAACTAATAATAATGTGTTATACTTTATGAATATCAATTAAACTTTTAAAATATCAGTAATAATCGATAGGAAATACTGCATTCGTTCTGGTACTGTTATAAGGAGTGGTGGTTGAGCTTATACACTTGGACACTACTTACTGGGCAGCGGTAGAAATCGTCAATAATTCTTGTCAATGTATCTATTGAAACAGAGTAGCGAACACTGAAAGCGGACGCAATGAAACGTACAAAAAGAGGATTAATTATCCAGTTCTTTAAACGTGATAGTTTCAATACTAATACTAATTTACCATTAGTGCTATCACGAGATTTGGTAAGGTGAAGCTACATCATCCAAGAGTGTCAAGCGAGAAGAAATAACATTTTAACGTAATGGCAGAAAAATCGACCATGGTTAATGTTTATCACTACTAAGGAAAAAGACGGACTAGTGATGTAGTGCAGTAGTTGCGTTAAACATTCTACTAAAGTGTGTAAAACAATTAGATCTTCATCTACACTTATGCTCATAAATTAAGGATAATGCTGATACATGGTGAAACATAGCTCTGGTGGGCGGTTTTCGGGTTTAAATCACCTCAGGGTGTGACCAGGCGGTGCATTTGACCTGCGATCGTCGCACGGTGGCACTGGCAGCAGTCCATATATGCAAAGGTGTGTTGCTGCATGTCAGAGGACGATGAAGCGAGTAAGTGTGTTGAAAATGGTTCAAAACACAGCGGGTTGCAGCACGGGCCTTCCGCGTGCCAGAAAGTGTGATTTTAACATTATGGCAACGATTCCAGCAGACAGGAATCGTGTCCAGGCGCTACAGTACGGAACGTCCACAGTGTACAACACCACAAGAAGACCGATACCTCACCTCAGTGCCCGCAGACGGCCACGTAGTATTGCAAGTAGCCTTGCTCAGGACCTTACCGCAGCCATTGGGACAGTTGTCTCCACACATGCAGTCTACAGACGACAGACGACTGAACAGACATGGTTTATTTGCCCAGAGACCTGCAAGGTGCATTCCACTGACCCCTGGTCACAGGAGAGCCCATAAAGCCTAGTGTCAAAAACATAGTACATGGTCATTGGGACAGTGGTCCCAGGTTATGTTCACAGACGAGTCCAGGTATAGACTGAACAGTGGTTCTCGCCGGGTTTTCATCTGGCGTGAACTGGGAACCAGATACTAGCCCCTTAATGTCCTTGAAAGGTTGTGGTTTGATGGTGTGGGGTGGGATTGAGATTGGTGCACATACACCCCTGCATGTCTTTGACAGAGGAACTGTAACAGGTCAAGTTGAGAGGCACCCACATGCCTTGCTCATACTGTGGCATCAAGCAGTCAGGCCTGCAAGATGAGTGGTCTGCCAAGCGAGTGGATTCATTCTTAATTTATCGAGTAACATGAACTCTCGTACTCACAATTTAAGTTACAAGTTATCCTCCTATATGATTAATACGCAACGGAAACACGCATCTGACTATCAATAATTTACAGAACTCTGACTGTACACTACGCACTGGCAATACCACATTTTCTTTTTTGTCTTTTATTTAACGGCTTTTGTCAACACGTGGCCACCGCACACATTATAAATTCGGGACTTTATGACAACATACAATTCGAAGTAAAAGTCCACCAATCTTTTTCTTTTCACTATCTTATTTATTCCGATAAATTCTCTAACCTAACACACAAATTCTACAACCTACAACAATAACACATAAGAAATTCCGCCCAGTGGGCATGGCCCTACAATGGTGAATCTCTATATTATGGTCTCGTAATTACTTTTAACGCTACAGTGCACTTTCTGGATAGGCTGGTGGGTCTTTTATTGTACCTCACACTTCGACTCTCACAATCATCGTCACTAAACTTTCCTCCAGACCGAGCGGTACAGAAGGAACAAGCATAACCCACTAATCTTTTGAAACTACCTTGCTACTCTCCCATGCAAACCACACATACCCAAATTACATGACATACATCACACTGCAATAAGAAATATAAAACACTAAATAGTCACAACACTATCACTTTCAGCTTTCCCACTTCAATTAATATTTATCCCAGTTTCGCACGACACTGCCCCACTTCGTAATTCTACTTTCCTACTATGAACTCTGGAGATATTTGCACGTCTTCCTGTGCAATGCAAGCCAAGTGGCGTTGCTGGATAGACGGCCGACTCACCTTGCTTCTCTCTCAGAGTTTGAATCAAGCGTCACACGGAATCATATCACACAAAGTAATATTAAGAACATCACACACGCGAGTCCTCAACTGATACCATGGACGAGTACTTCTCTTTATCCTTTGTCTCATACACAGTTTGAGACTCACACAGTACTCACCACGTGGAAGAACTCGTCTCTAATTTGAAGTCCTGCACACGCCATTTCTTAAATATTTCAACTTATGGTACACACGCTATTTCTTAAATATTTCAACTTATTGTACACACGCTAGTAATTCAGCTTAACTTAAGCACACGGAAGTATTTCAACTTATTCCTACACGTGGTTTCATTGTGACCGTTGGTCACTTCCGAAGATTCCTACAATCCCATTAATATTACCTGCCTGACATTTAATTCTCCCCACAAAAGTTCCTGAAATAGAGAAATTAATATTTCAAACTACTCTTAAATATTCCACATGCATACCATGTCTCCGCTCTTTCGTCATTACGGAGCACAACTAAAACAGGTCTTAACAGCACAAGATCCAGCGGCAGAGTGCTGAAATATGGCCGTTCTCGAGGTCCTCTCCCATCTCTGTCGAGGTGGGGGAAGCACCTTGCTATCGTATTGGTCAGCCACATTTCAGGCGCTCAAAGCTCTGGTAAATTTCATCTCTTTGGTCCCACCAAAGGTGGCCAAAGGATCGACTCAAAGATGATCATATATTCACATTCACTATCTGCGGTTAGCAGACGACCATACATTCATTCATTTCACAGATCTCACCAAACTAGATGTAGGGATTTACTTTGTGGGAGTGCACATGTGATCAATTAAATAAATAAATTGTCATTCTTTCCCACACTGGTATCCGGCTTCGCTGTATTAATTGAAATTGAGTTATTTTACAAAAAAAATGTGTTGTTCTGACAAAAATAATGAAGTATGCTGTACCTATTTTCAATGTCGGGCGGTACTGTACCCTTTCACCACCGGCTACCCATGCAGAAAAAAATGGCACGGTACTATCCTTGCAATGCGAGGGTAGTTCCGAACATTTTTTTTAAGAAAGCTGTATTAGAACAAACTTAGCAAGTCATCAGCCCCTGGTGACCTCAAATAGACGACCAAATGCTGTTACTTTACCAAATTATTGACACAGTTGTTGCATTATTGTACTCTCCACAATCCAGAGTAACGTACACATACAAGTTTGCAACAATCCACATGACAAATAAAACATTACATCACACAAATAAAAAATAATGTTGAGATAAAAATTTGCTTAGTTACTGGGATCTTCGTTATTTTTATGAGTAATCCAAACTTCACTAGTTCTATGACAAAATAAAAAAAATACCAATTGTACTCATGAAATTGTAAGTAGCTCACCGTCCAAACACAGAACAAGTAATCTGACATTCATAAATAGCGTTGTAATAATCTTTACACGGCAATGTCTAAATACAAAACAAAATCAACAAAAGAAAAAAAATTGCATACACTAGTTACACGTAGAAGTCAGGCTCCATATCAATACACGCAGTAAATAGTTAGCAATAAGTGCTTGAATCCACCAGTAGCTCTCGTAGCTTACTCTACTGCTCATTTCTCTATTGTTACATATTTAGACGACAAGAACTTGCATTTCGACTAGCTTTCGTTACACTTTAATGTGAAAAATCACCACTGTGATAATGAAAATAAGTGGCTTCAGTCAACACACCAACAAGATCATTACTGTCCACGACATCAAAATGCATCAGTTAATTCCGATATTTGTTGTGCAATGCAAACTCTTGTCCCCTGTGACAATCTTACTGATCAATGCTACAAGGGCCGCTACATTAGTATTACGCCACTGGCTAATAATTAAAGCATCATTGTACCAAATATTCTAATAAACATGCTACGTGAACTTGATAACCCAGAACAAACAAAAAAAACACTAACTATTCTAAACACAAATGTTAATAAAATACAATTACACTTTCTGTCCCTTCAGGAATGAAACATATAAAAAAAACATTTACACAATTACAAATACATTATTCCCTATCTTGCGAGTCACACGGAAACATTTCATTCTGTGATTTTCTTGGGGTCAAAAAGTTGCTGATAGTTTTCCTAGAAACACTGTCTCGGTGTCAAAGCTCTCCCATGGTTTCCCGGACGAAAGTCTTTAAGTCACTCAAATCGGCATTTTGAACACGCACTGAACAGTAAACTGTATCTCACATGAAACACAAATGTCATAGTCACTCTCAGTGTACCATCCACACGAATCTGGTCGTCCAGAAATGGCCCTACAACTACTATTACCCACGGTTCTGTCCTTTCAGTTCATGGTGTAATTAAAAGTCGTAAGTTCCAACAAACAGCACCTATTCGCGCACCAAATGTCTCCTACTACAGACGCAAATGTCAATGTCCCACTCTAGTTTCTTGCGTTCATACAATAATTAGTCACCAAACGACACCTGTCCTCTTCAAGAATACCAAGCGTCCCACATGCAATTCACAAAGCACACTTAACAAGTCACTGCCAAAAGTTTATGGATCCCATCATTCAGTGGTCAAGAAAAAACAAAACGATCGTCCTGTCTGCTAAAGACAAAATCTTTTCCACTACTCACAACGTGGGAACACCAGTCTTTCACTTTCCACCTTATGGAGACATGCGAGCAGTCATCTTGCTTCACGGCTCCACAGTCCAGTACTAGTTAATAGTTGCTGGTAACAAATGCCCGCCGGGCTCTGCTGCGAGTCGTCCTTTCAGCCGTGGCGCCGTTGCGCGCGCCGTTGAGCAGAAGAAACCACCCGCTGTTGCCTCCGCGGGATACTTTCCCCAGTCGTAAGGGTGGCGGAACTTATGAATGGCCAGTGGTACGTGCGTGTCGCCCCAGGCCGTTGACCTGCTGTAGCGGGCGCGTGGAGTGTACCCCGTCCGGCAGTGGAGTGGGGAGTGCCGCGGCTCTGTCGCCCGTCGCCATGGCTACGTCAGCTCGGCCTGCTAGCGGCATGGGCGTTACGACACCCAATCAGTCAGACCCTTCTGTGCATCTCGCAACATTACAGACAAAAGGATATATTTAAATACTCATTGATTACATGTATGATCTATTAGATACATTGGTAATAGAAGAATCTTTGTTCTAAAAAACATAAAACTATACACCCTAGTTTTCTACACATACATCAACATTTATCCCTTTTCTATATACAGCCCACACTTGCGCTATTGATTGTACCTGTCGTCCCTCATACAAAACATGAAAGTGTAAAAACAAAAAAAACAATAGGAGTAATAAGCAATCTATACTGCTCATAATTACAATATCATATGGTAGACTACTCCAACATCCTATCACAGTGAAAATATTAGAAACTGTTGATTCTAAAACTACATTATGCAACGAACCTTTGTGCTTGTGACAGACTGAAATCAGTATCTCTTTAAATATTTTACATTTTATTATATATAACAACATTTCTAGGACACGTATGAACCATCCACATGATGTCAGATCCTGACCTGCCATCGAGGTTCATCCAAATCAAACAATACATAATAATGTTTTAGTTACAGATCGGTAGCATCCCCTTTACAGGAGTGTGCGCATTGATCACACTACTTTACGACTCTCACTCACCAGACATCACATTTTCCTTCTCATTCAATCCATTAATACACTAACAGAATAGGTCTAGAAGTCAGCTAACCTTAACACCACCACACTCACAACAACATACCATACCTTTGCTCCCTTATACTCATAACACCACCACACTCACAACAACATACCATACCTTTGCTCCCTTATACTCAACCACATAACACATGAAGCTGTTTCGGAGATAGCATTCCAGTCTCCGAATTCGTCCTTTCACTCTGGCACCTCTCTCCATCGGCTTACCTCTGCATTCGCTTTACCGACTATTCCTCCTGCTGACTATCACTTTAGAATTGCGACGTTTCATCTAAGAACAAAAAATACACAAATTATTCCTCCTGCAAAATAACTGTACACATTATTGGTACCGTTTTGATTAGTTATACTGGTACCAGGCTTCAACAACAACAAAAAATATTATTTTTGCCAAATCGCAAATGTTATGTTAAGAATTAGATCTACACTTATATTACATCTTACGTCAGTATTCCACAACGTTCACCATCTGGATCTCGTACTCCCTTTATGTCCTTTCACATTGTGCAGTTGTCCTCATCTCTTCATTCGTATTTCGGCTCTCCGTCCGTCCATTACTCCATCATTTCCTGGTCTTCCTTCGCCATTGGCATCAATCTCTATTGCAGCATACACAGGTCTCTCTGTAACATACATCTAAGACATCTAAGACATCTCCACATTATTAATTCTACTCACCTTTATTTACCACTGTTTCATCACGTCGAATCTTTCTTTATTAATCACACTGCTTCACGTCGCTTCTCTCCTTAGATATCACCTTTATCCACTACTATTTATCACGTCGCTTCTCTATCTACCATCTTTATCCACTCATTAATCATCACGTCGTTTCTGCTTGATCCTTATTCATATGACAAAAAATACGTACATACACCACTCTGTCGACTCCTGTTCATGACTCATTCGACCAGTCTATTCCGTCATACTTCCTGACATCCCGCCTGAAAATTCTTATGTTCGATTTGACCCTGCACAACGTTACACACCACAAATAAATACACTGACTATCTACCATAAATTGCCTACTTTAGATCTATCCTTAACTTTTCCATAATTTGATGTTAGAAATGTGATGAAGCCCACGAGGTTGTTTTCCCTTGATCGTCTCAATCAGTACAGCATTTTCCTGGACAATCCGCCTCACTCTGAATGGTCCACTATACACAGTAAAGAATTTGCTAGTTAGGAATCTAAGTTTACATGAAAATTAAATGTGTGCAGAGAATATACAAGCTGGGAGAGATGGGACAGTCCAAGTGTTAGAAACTTTGGTGCTAGTGGCCTCTTTCCCTAACACCAGATTCCGAACAACCATACACAGCACCTCATTATAACTGTCACCACGACTATGACATACTATAGATCAGATGGCATCTAATTTAAAAACTTCGATCACATGTTGACTTTTTACATTACGTGTTAAGTACCTGCAATAGTCAAATCGCACTATTTAAACTGGACTCATTGGCATTAACCTAACATTTTTTTAGCAACTGATTTTTGAGGAAACAGTCCTTTTACTTTACTGTCCCAAATAAAAATTTGCAAATTTTGCTCTGAGAGACCAGCCTAACAGATGCCATTACTGGTGTTTTATTCTCTGATCAGAAGTATGGTATTTGCATTCCTACATATTAGTAGAATATGTCCGCTACATAGACAATTTTCAGTGCCAGCTGCATGTGTTTTAAAGCAAGACATTAAGGGCTGATATGTTGGATTAGTTTCTCCTAGTTTCAATCCATTATGACAAGAATGAAATGCCAGGATTCCATGCTCTCCTGTCATTCTGATAGTTTCTGCCGTTCCTATCCTCGACTCTGTCTGACCTATGAGTCGTGTCTCCGTTCACGATATTGCTCTCATTACCCAATTCTTGCAACAAGTGCTGAAGTGACGCGGAATCGTCTAAGCCTCTGCCTGCCATCACTAAACCTCTGCGCAATCTCACTGGCAACTTCGTTATACAGATCCTAATGTGCTCCCCAGTTTCGTATGGCACATCCACTTCGTCTCAGCATTTCCTGATAGCACGACACTGGATCTCTTATACCACCTTCGTTACAATTTGGCATCATCAATATGCTTTGCGTAACCTGGTCCTGCTTACTTTTCGACCAGAATTCATTTAAAAACTTGTCACAAAATATCTTGTAGCTACTACAGTCTTTAACAACTTCCTGCATTATCGCTCTAGCCTCGTCCCTCAAATGGTTACACACAAACTTCATTTTGAGGAGCGGTCCCCACGATGAAGGTAATGAATCTTGAAACTGAGACAGCCACAGGCATGGATGTTGGTAATTAACAGGATCCGGAAAACAAGTGTACGTTTGTACCGACACGAAGTGCCTCCTACATTCTTCTTCCGCATTTATGTTTTCCGACCTTGGACTATACCCAGTTGGGTTTGCCACCTGCTTTATCCGACACAACCGTTCTTCTAACTCTCTGAGTTCATCTTCCTCTTTCTGCCTATTTTCGTTTTTTGAATTTATCTCACTCTCCCTCTGCAGTCTACCTGGTGGTGTGTCACCTTCGCTACTGCACGCTAATTGCAACTGTGCTAGTTCTTCCCTATGTTTCCTACTTATTTCTAATTGCGCCTCTTTAAGTTGTAATAGTGATTGTATCTCCCCCTGGTTGGCATAAACCTCTCGCTGCGTACTGTCAGAGCCTGTCTCGCCTCTTATACTGAGCTTTTCTACATCTGCACTAATCGTATTCATTCTGACCACTACCTCTGCAAGTTCATCCCTGTGTTTATTTAGCGCCACTTCCTGCCGTGTGACTTGAGCTTCCACGCTGTCTAATGCCCCTTGTTATCTGCAAGTAAGTCCTCCACTATCTCTTTGATTCGCTCATCCGGCCACACGCCCCTATGTTCTGTAATATCGCTCTCTATTGCACTTATTCGTACCTCCAAATTATCGGTTTTTTCTTTCACGGCATCACATACTTGCTTCACCGCACCCAGATTCTTCTCCCCCTCATCTAACCGATTATTAACTGCGGACAGACGCTCATCGATAACTGTGTGTAGCTTCCTCGTTGCCTCTTTATTTCCCTTATCCATTGCCTCCAATCTTTCCTTATTCTCCCTATCTCTCTCCTTATTATCTCTATCCATCGCTTCCAATCTTTCCTTATTTGCTTCCAATCTTTTCTTAGTCTCCCTATCCATTGCTTCCAATCTTTCCTTATTCTCCCTATCTCTCTCCCTATCTCTCTCCTTATTATCTCTATCCATCGCTTCCAATCTTTCCTTATTTGCTTCCAATCCTTTCTTAGTCTCCCTATCCATCCTCTGTAAAAACTGTAGTATCACATTGTCATTTGCTACTTTCGACACGCTCACCTCGTTCGCCTGAGAAACCGTAGCTTCGCTAAGGGTAGCTGCACTTTCACCGCATACCTGACCTAGTCCCGGCTCGCCCGCGTCGTCGGGAAAAGCCCCCGTTTGTGGACAAAGCCCGCCGCATAAAGGATCACCTAGCCGCGGTCCGCTGAACAATTCAGCCCCTTCTGAGTGCTTGCCGTCCCCGCTCATTAACCCATGGTCAACAGCTACTTCCTGCTGCACTGCTACGTCCACCCCAGAATCGCTATTCTCCATGGTGGCTACACTTTTCGACTGCAACCTAGTTACTACGGACATTACGCAAAAAAAATTATACCACGATCTTCCAGCCTTGGACGATATAGCAATTAATTACATTAAAAAAATAAAAGATCCTCACCAATCCAGAAAGAAATTGCGAACAGAAAAAATTTTACTTCTTAGCGCTACCACAATATATTCCATCAGAAAATAAAAAAATCTTAACAGCAAACCCTAACAGCAAAATATCCTGGCAAAATATCCTGGAAGCAAAAAAAAATCCTGGCAAAATAATCCTGGCAGGGTCGAAATTATGAGAGGCACCCACATGCCTTGCTCATACTGTGGCATCAAGCAGTCAGGCCTGCAAGATGAGTGGTCTGCCAAGCGAGTGGATTCATTCTTAATTTATCGAGTAACATGAACTCTCGTACTCACAATTTAAGTTACAAGTTATCCTCCTATATGATTAATACGCAACGGAAACACGCATCTGACTATCAATAATTTACAGAACTCTGACTGTACACTACACACTGGTAATACTACATTTTCTTTTTTGTCTTTTATTTAACGGCTTTTGTCAACACGTGGCCACCGCACACATTATAAATTCGGGACATTATGACAACATACAATTCGAAGTTAAAGTCCACCAATCTTTTTCTTTTCACTATCTTATTTATTCCGATAAATTCTCTAACCTAAACACACAAATTCTACAACCTACAACAATAACACATAAGAAATTCCGCCCAGTGGGCATGGCCCTACAATGGTGAATCTCTATATTATGGTCTCGTAATTACTTTTAACGCTACAGTGCACTTTCTGGATAGGCTGGTGGGTCTTCTATTGTACCCCACACTTCGACTTTCACAATCATCGTCACTAAACTTTCCTCCAGACCGAGCGGTACAGAAGGAACAAGCATAACCCACTAATCTTTTGAAACTACCTTGCTACTCTCCCATGCAAACCACACATACCCAAATTACATGACATACATCACACTGCAATAAGAAATATAAAACACTAAATAGTCACAACACTATCACTTTCAGCTTTCCCACTTCAATTAATATTTATCCCAGTTTCACACGACACTGCCCCACTTCGTAATTCTACTTTCCTACTATGAACTCTGGAGATATTTGCACGTCTTCCTGTGCAATGCAAGCCAAGTGGCGTTGCTGGATAGACGGCCGACTCACCTTGCTTCTCTCTCAGAGTTTGAATCAAGCGTCACACAGAATCATATCACGCAAAGTAATATTAAGAACATCACACACGCGAGTCCTCAACTGATACCATGGACGAGTACTTCTCTTTATCCTTTGTCTCATACACAGTTTGAGACTCACACAGTACTCACCACGTGGAAGAACTCGTCTCTAATTTGAAGTCCTGCACACGCCATTTCTTAAATATTTCAACTTATGGTACACACGCTATTTCTTAAATATTTCAACTTATTGTACACACGCTAGTAATTCAGCTTAACTTAAGCACACGGAAGTATTTCAACTTATTCCTACACATGGTTTCATTGTGACCGTTGGTCACTTCCGAAGATTCCTACAACCCCATTAATATTACCTGCCTGACATTTAATTCTCCCCACAAAAGTTCCTGAAATAGAGAAATTAATATTTCAAACTACTCTTAAATATTCCACATGCATACCATGTCTCCACTCTTTCGTCATTACGAGCACAACTAAAACAGGTCATAACAGCACAAGATCCAGCGGCAGAGTGCTGAAATATGGCCGTTCTCGAGGTCCTCTCCCATCTCTGTCGAGGTGGGGGAAGCACCTTGCTATCGTATTGGTCAGCCACATTTCAGGCGCTCAAAGCTCTGGTAAATTTCATCTCTTTGGTCCCACCAAAGGTGGCCAAAGGATCGACTCAAAGATGATCATATATTCACATTCACTATCTGCGGTTAGCAGACGACCATACATTCATTCATTTCACAGATCTCACCAAACTGGATGTAGGGATTTACTTTGTGGGAGTGCACATGTGATCAATTAAATAAATAAATTGTCATTCTTTCCCACACTGGTATCCGGCTTCGCTGTATTAATTGAAATTGAGTTATTTTACAAAAAAAATGTGTTGTTCTGACAAAAATAATGAAGTATGTTGTACCTATTTTCAATGTCGGGCGGTACTGTACCCTTTCAAAGTGTATCAGGACGTTATTTTGCACCAGTATGTCCGCCTGCTCAGGGGTGCAGTGGGTCCCACCTTCCTCCTGCTGGACGATAACGAGCTGCCATCGTGGAGGAGTACCTTGAAACGGAAGATATCAGGCGAATGGAGTGTCCTGCCTGTTCTCCAGACCTAAACCCCATCGAGCACGTTTGGGATGCTCTCGGTAGCAGGCCACGGTGGCCGAGCGGTTCTAGGCGCTTCAGTCCGGAACCGCTCGACTGCTACAGTCGCAGGTTCGAATCCTGCCTCGGGCATGGATGTGTGTGATGTCCTTAGGTTAGTTAGGTTTCAGTAGTTCTAAGTTCTAGGGGACTGGTGACCTCAGATGTTAACTCCCATAGTGCTCAGAGCCATTTTTGATGCTCTCGGTCGACGTATCACTGCACGTCTTCAAACCCCTAGGACACTTCAGGAGCTCCGACAGGCACTGGTGCAAGAATGGAGGCTATACCCCAGCAGCTGCTCGACCACCTGATTCAGAGTATGCCAACCCGTTGTGTGGCTTGTGTATATGTGCATGGTGAGATCAGAATACATGCGCAGGAAAAAGTGACGTTTCATAGCACATGTGATTCGGGACAGTTTTCTCAACTTATCACCAATACCGTGGACTTAAACATCTGTGTCGCGTGTATTCCCTATGTGACTATGCTATTAGTGCCAGTTTTGTGTAGGGCAACGTTGGGTGGCAACACGTTCTGCAATTATCCTTAATTTATGAGCATGAGTGTAGCACGTAATTTGGAAAGTGTGTATTGGGCAAATAGACAGAAGACTAAAATGATTGATTACTTCGCTCATGAGTAAGGAAGTTTGGTGAGTACTCGACATACAGCTTTATATAAAGTATTCATTTAACCTTAAGAGTGAATATTGTATGTAAAATAAAACAGGGATAAATAAAGTTGTTCTTTTCCATTCGCCACTACATTAGACTAAAATAAGAACCTCAGTTACAAGGACACTCGTTTAGAACAATATAATTTTCAAGGTCCTTTGAACGTTGTTATAGCTGGGTACTGCTTTATTTGGAAATAAGAAAATTGTATGATATTATAAATAGTTATCACAACAAACAAAAGAAATACCAGGTAAGGACGTTCTTGCTTGATCTCTTGCTATCACATGTTATGAATCTTGAGGTTCTTCAGGGGATGTATCGTATCCCCTTATAAATTTTTCAGTTTTTAATATTAAGTATTTTAATTATACTAATTCTTGGTTTTTCAGAGGTCATGACATCAAGATGACCGCTATTGCATTCTGCATAGTTAAGATGCTGATTCGAGTATGAGGACAAGGGCGGCGCCACTGCATTTTGTTAGTACAGGTTGCCTACATCAGTGACAGGTATGCATTCAGGAGCAAATGTATTTTTCTCCTTTGATTGACAGGTACTTAACCTATTGTTCTGTTAAGCGGTTTTCCATGTCAACCCCGTTCTCTTTTGATTGACAGGAACTTATCCTGTTGCCCTCCCCCCAACCCCTCCCACTTCCCCCCCCCAGAAAACCTCCCCCTCACTGCTAAGGTACACTTTCAGGTCTGAGTTATTGGAAAGGCCCCCTCTTACTTTTATCAATTAGATTGACTACTTAATCAAATTGATCAATTAATTAACCTCTCTAATGGGAAAGTGCCATAGCCCCCTGGTGGGAAATTCAAATTCCATCAGGACAATGCAACCTCTACTAACCTAAGAGAATGGAAAGAAGATACGTCACTTTTGCTACCTCCACTAATGTAAGTCATCTGACTGCCACCTCCTACTTGAGATTGGACAGAAATTTGAATTTTGGCGGTAAAGAAAGGCCACTTGGGCTATCTCTACTAACCTAAGGAAATGGCGGGAAAGACAGGGCCCTTGGGCTCCCTCCACTAACCGAAGTCATCTGACCGCCACCCCTTCCTAGGAACGGTCTGGAAAAGGACTCAGTCCATGCTGGATACGATGGACACGTCTTATTTAACCTATTGTTCTGTTATCTGGTTTTCCATGTCACCCCCATTTCCTTAAACTGTTGCACCACGTTTGATACCAAATTAAGTAATTAGTTATGTAATTAGTTATGTCTTCCCACCATTTTCTAGTACACTTTTCGAATTTCACATGCTTTTGAACGCCGTTTCTGGCGCATTCTTCTTTGTCACCCACCCCCTTAAACTATTGTACTGCGTTTTCCATAAAGATTATGCAAATTAACATAGTGTTCTGCACTTAACCTGCTGTTCTGCTCCTTGTCACCCACTCACGCACACCTTCCCCTTAACTATTTTACTGCTAACACCATGTTGAAACAAAAAATTTATCCAAATTAATTAAATCAATATTCCTCGCATGCATGGGCTTTTTTTTTAATTCACAGCATCCAGTTGGTCGGTGAAATCGATGGAATATAGTTTAAAGAAAAGATCGCTAATAAAAAAGCACATCCTGCCACTCGACACCCACCGCCAACGCTGAAGTCCAGGAGAATCGGTGGGCCCCGTGAAGTGGCGATGCGGCCATCAGCTGCCCAGTGACACACAGATGTTTGTTTGGGACCCGCAAGCATGAGGTGCTGGCATCCCTTTCATACTTGACACCCTAGAAATTCCTGACGAAATTTATGCACCTAGACACTATTGCTGGTGCGATAACGCATACCTGGGGTGTGGGTCCACTGCCGAGAGATGTTGCAATGCTTCCCAGAATAGCACAGGATGCATTCTTCCTAGCGATCGTCACTGAATTTACCCGTCAAACTGCTCCTGCTGCCAGTGTGGGAGCACCATCTCAAATGACAGTCGCATTTGCTGAAGGTGAGTGCTATTAAGGAGGTGAAGTTTAAAATGGGAGGTAACAAAATATATATAAAGGTTGCTTGGAATTACGCTTATCATGCAGCACGAACTGGGTTATGGGAGCAGGAGGCACATGACTGTGTGCGCTTCCAATGATATATAGCAGACATGTCTAAAATTTCTTTAAAGTCAGTACCGCCATAGACTGTTGTTTATTTGCAGTGTTACATTTTCATTTACACGATCGTGATTTCGGCTTCAAAGTGCCATTATAAGGGTTTTAAGTGTTACACAGTGCCTAAGATGGCAGTGAAGATGGTGTACTCAGTGATGAAACAAAGCAGTAAGCCTTACTAGAAATATCGACCCTTAGACAATGTATCTAATAGTGTATTTTAAATACGAGAGTATGCTATCTTAGGCGCTGTATGACACTTAAAACACTTGACATTGACACTCTGAAGACGAAATCATGATCGTGTAAATGTAAATGTAACACTGCAAATAAACAAGTCTAATGGTGGTACTGACTTTAAAGAAATATGATATGACTGTGGCCCTGTATCATGAAAAAATCATTAAATATCTAAAATTATATCTCGTGTACTTGAAGAAAACCACAGACAGAACATGTGATTAAAAAACTGTGAACTGTCGCAGTGGGAGCAGGGTTGAGGAAAATGAACACAGAGGTTGTGAAGTAAAAATTCATTTATTTCTAATCCAACTTAAAACTAATTTTACATTTTCATAAGCAGACACAGCAACATGTTTTTCATACATGTTCTTGAGTCGATGGAGAGAAGGACACTCATAGAATTCCAGGTCTTGAATAGCAGCAAACTTAAAAATTCGATGCATCCATGAGATCTTCTCTTTTCCCTGCACATAGACGATGGTATCCTTGTCATCGAATAATTTAAGCACCGTCGCCATATCTTTATAAGGTATGCCAGGATCATACCAGTGAATTCCATGGTAAAAATGTGTTAACCACTTTGCGCTCTTCCGTGTCTTAGCACTCTTCACATACTGGAAAGAGATAGTGATGCAATGCTTGCTGAGAATGTTTCTATTATTCCAGCAAGTTGGTGTACGCTACAAACGCAACGCCTTTAAATATGAACTGTCTACACCCACAATCACAGAGGCCCTGAGAGTCTGCAATGATGTTCACACCTTGAGACGCCATTGTGAAATGCTCTAGGAATGGCGCAGCACCTATTCATTTATACAGCTCGTTGCACAACACCGGTGAGCAAGCAGTAGTTGATCAAACGGTCATGTAAAACTAGAGCATACACGGCAGTGTGTTCTGGGAAATTTGTCGAAGATTCAAATTCAATTCGCACATCTATAGGTCCAGACCTAATTATCTCGTTCCGTTTCTGGCAGTCTATTTCAGTGATCGGTGAAAGCTCCTTGAACTTACGTGGACTGAGTAGACACCTTCCTCCCTCTCCTTTGGCAATTTCATAGTAAGAAGCGCGAAATCTTGCATACCTGTCATAAGCTAGACTGTATACATTCTGATTAGATTGCAGATGTAAATTGCCACATGGGTATAATGCTGAATTGGGGTAGACTTTGGCATTAGTTAATTTGCAGTTCTCAAACACGATGGAATCATTTGCTACAATACCCCTTCTATCAGTCTGAAACGCAAGTATGATGAATCTAGGTGTTTCTAGCTGCGAAGAGGTTTTAATAGCCCATGTTTGTCTGCTCAGTCGGTAACACTGGGTACTCGAAAACCTCCGACGAGCGAAATGTCAGTGACAGAAATGTACCGGAAATCATGACTTTTAAAAGCTTCAAACGCCCCTCTTCGAATACACTGATGTGAGGTATTTTCCATATTATCTTGCTGACTGTGGTCATATTCTCGTCTTGACCTCCTTGAATGTATGAATTATTGTCCGTTGCACTCCGCACCGGAATGAGCTACTGTTTAGCGTTCATAATAATCTGTCTCATGTCCTCAAAGTACCCCATAAGCATTTTAGAGGTATGCATGCAGTACATTGCGTGTACTTTGCAACTACTCTATCCTCTGGTTCGTATGTGAACCATCCCCCATTTTCTAAATTATGCAAACCTGTGGGTGATGCAGAGACGTAAGTTTGAAGTGGTGATGTTATGGGAACATTGCGTGTACAGTCGATCTCAGACACATTGAGTTTATAGCGTACTTCTTCGAACAGGAATGCTAAAGCGTAACGTGTAAGCTTGGATCCCACTGTGTTGCTGGCATCGGTTTTCTTTAATGACCCCTCTAGATATATGAAACTCTTGCATGGAAGCGTGAGTGCATCTTGGTGCTGGATGACAATCCTAATTTCATCGTTCTTCTTAAATGTGGTTGAAGCGTAAGGTTTATGAGAATTGTTCCTTACGTATAATTCTCTCATTATACGGTACTCTACCGGACTGGGTATATAGAGTGAGGACATCATTGCGCCGTTTCAAGTCAACTGATTTAAGAAACTCGTAGTTCACATGTGTTTTCACTTTGCTGTTCGGTAGCGAAGTGGCATGCTGTGGATTGCATGCACTCGTTTTATACTGTACGCCCAACCCGCCTTAGATGTATTCTCACCACGAAAGTCAACAAGTTGGTTATTCTGGTCCACAATACGCAGATCCAAATAATCCAATGTCTGAGCTGTCGCTGGAAGGTATATTGCATTGGCAGAGGTCTCAACAATCTTGTACCCCATTGCAACTGAGGGGAAGAATCCGTAAATAGTATGAATCAGACTATCGTCGAGATAGGAGTTCATTGCCACGTTACACTCGATTCGGATTGTGCTGACGGGAAATATGGTCACAGTCTGATCTGATTTGTAAAATTTACTTCGATCCTTCTTCAAATCCTGCCCTTTTGTGAAACCAGCGAGCGCCCTATTGAATCTTACTGGTTAAAGTGAATTGTTGCATTTGCAGTCCTTGTTTCAGATTTAAATGTATTGATGTTTCCATATAGTTCAATACCTTTTCCAGACTGTTTTAAGACTTCGTTTAAATCGTGTATATTGTATGCAACCGGTTCTATTTCCACAATATCTTTTCCACCAGTAATATCCAGATTAAGTTTGTTGTTAGTCTCAGTGATATTTGGGATGTTTTGGACTGCTCCAGTCCAGTCAGTGCAATACTCCATTCAGCAACGCTCGAATCAGTTAGCGGGAAGCAATTTGTATACAATACAGATGATTGTTCTTTTCACGTCAAAGTGTACGACATTGCATCTGAACCTCAACTGATGAAGGAATGTTTAAAGCTCCTCCTTATATAGAATGCTTCTTCTTCTTTGCAAACCTCAAGAGAAACATGATGCATAGATCTCCACAGAGGGATGTATTAAAATCCTGATAGCGACCATAATTGTAGAACACACGTCTTCTGTGAGTGTAGTATAGTTGTAATTCTTCTGACGGTTGCAGGTCACCAAATGAGTCGAAATAGTGGATGGTATCCGCATTTTTCATAACATATGATACCCAGTGGGTGCTAGGGCCTCCAGCAACATCTAAATTCACAACGCCACATTCACCAGTTTTCCACATAGTCTTCGGTAATGTATCCCGCATAAACACACCACGGAATCTTGGTACGTTGAGTTTGTTTCTAACAGACTTAAGAAGATCAGTATTTGTGAGTGGTCGATGTGGTAGGACCGCTAATGGGCTTTTTTTTTAATTTATGGATAGTCTAAGCCCTTTCCTGTACGGTTTCAAGTATAGCCCTTTTCCGATGGCTGCGGCTTCCATATACGATTATGTCTTCTTGCCTCTCCTAACTACGCTTGGGATTTTTGCGCGTTCTTGACCGTTCGAACGATAACTGCAGCACCACCAGCGAGGGAACCTACCGCCGAGAGCGCGGAGACGGCCGGGATGAGAAATGGAAGAAAAGCGACAGATGTCTTGGGTATTGGTAGAACTCGAGGTGCTTTAACCTATCCTCTTCTTCGTCTTCTTCATCTTCCCGCATCTGGCTGCTTCAGTATGTTTTAGCTGCATACATCGCTGTCAGGATACAGTTCTTGAAACAACTCTGCTTCCCGCCCTTGTCCTTCTTCTTGTTTAGTGCACCACGTGCAGCATTCATAACTCGCTTCAAATTCATCAGCACTAAACCCAACCTAATTTTTCCTCGTATGATTTTATCAACTGCAAATACTGCGATGCATTGACCTATACCAATATCCTTCCAACTACGTATCGCCTTAGCCTTATCATCTAAAATCCTGTTTGCTATGTGACGACTCGATAGGTCTTTATTTGCAGCGTATGCAATGTCATGTTCCATACACGCTTCGTCGAGCAGATTAACCCCTGTATCACCTCGTACCACGCGTTTCTGAAGCTTTCTCCCAGGTCCACTGTACTTATACCCAGGGACGTGTAATTCCACTAACAATTTGTCTAGGATACCACCACATTCTCTAATGCGTCTCCTAGCACACATGTTATGCTACTGCGCTAGTTGTGAACTATGCGCCCCCATTATATAGCAAATCGTCGGTATCAATCCAACTGTTTTGTGTAGCAGGAAAACCAAGCCATTTGACTAGTGCTTTATTTCAACGACTTCATATGACTCTCTCCACGGGAAAAACATCCGGTTCTGAGCTTTTCTGCAACTCCTCGGTGTAGAAGCAGCCTGCTATTTCTTCTCCTTTACTAACCTTCAGTATATAAGTTCTAGAATTCGTTCTCTGCCCCTTTGAAACTGTAAATATCTCTGTTGACCAGTTTGGTAGGCATGATTTGCATGATTTCTTAAATGCCGTCTTCTGTTTTGAGATATGTACCAAATCACCTACATTAAATTTCTGTCAGCATCGATCCAGCATTTTAATGCGATAGTAAACCGTATCCATGAGTCCGTTATCACGAACATCTATTGGTCCCATTTTTATTGTGGTATTGAAACGTCCCCTTTGAACAATTATACAAGACTGTGCTTAAGCTGACACACAATTTTTTTTTTTTTTTTTTTTTTTTTTTTTTTTTTTTTTTTTTTTTTTTTTTAGCGCAACGCAATCTGACTTTCAGTAATCCCTACAAGAGAATGGCCCTGACTAAATTAATCTATACGTTTCACAAATCACTTACCTCACAAAAATCTTCGTTACTCGAACTACTGCAATACAGCGAGCGCCACTACTGCCAGCTAAATAAAAGATTCAAACTACGGAAGGCACTAACTACTAATAGGCATAGTTAGCAAATGAAAGATTTTAATAGAGAACTAACAATGTATTTACCTTAATAGTCATGATATATATAGCAGTTCATGCCATCCAGTCTTACAAATTTCAAAACTCCGCCATTTCTCTCCCCACATCCACCACTGCTGGCGGCTCACCTCCAACTGCACAGCGCTATGCGCTGTTAACATCCAACTGCCCAACTCTACAATGGCAGACAACAATGCAAACTAGCCACAGACTGCACACAGCACAGCCAGTGATTTTCATACAGAGCGCTACGTAACGTTGCCAATAAGAAACATAAACAGCCTACTTACATAGCCCCCATGCTCCCCACAAAAAATTTTACAAATTCTTTTGGGCACTGGCCAATACAGATTTGAAAATTTTTTTCATAATTACAGTAATAAAGCTATCAAATGCACACACTTATTAATACAATGTTGGTCAAAACCTAAAATTTTCTCACAGTCCATAAAGACAGTCCTGATCATTCATCACAGGAAAATTGCAGTGTTTTTCTCAAAGTCTGAGCAGTAAAAGAAAATGCACGCGAAAGTAGTGGATTTCCATGCAGTCTTGAAGAAGTAGTGTTGTCCTTCCAACGGAAAGACAGTGCTGACTCTCGACATGCAGACAGGTAATGGGCCACAACATAGCAAACCCACAACAGAGTCATTCGAAGTTTTGAAGAATATTGGTAGCTAGGTCATCAAAGAGCAAACCCACTGTAGTTCTTGTAGAGATGTCCAGCAGAAATCTGCTGCGACTGTGCAGGTGCACTATCACCATCGAAGAGTCTTGCGGACAATATAGCAAGTCCATAACCACCACTTGTGCACTCACAAAGTTTTTGGAATTGTCCTTAGAACCAGCAATGCTATTATCCATCCCCTTGCTGAATTATTAACACACGTGCAAACACTAACAGTCCCTACTTCTCACATATTGTTCATATACTATGACCAACAGAAACGTGTGCAGTGAAATGTAACTTACAAGTTACTTAATTTGATGAACTGGTATCAATTACAATTTTATAACATAAAAATACAATAACAAAGGTACAAAATACATCATTAAAAACATAATAATACAGATAACATTTGTACTAATAGGGGTTTTACAAAAGAATAGAAATAAACATATACATCAGTGTTACAGGAATTATGACATAAGTAAATACATAAAAGATCAGAATAATTATTGAAACATCAACTACACACATGAGCATTAAAACAGAACAGAATTAATAATGTCTAACATCTTTACAAAGTAAATAACATATTATTAATGCAAATTATATTTGAGGATAACAGTATTCCTCATCATAGTTCATATAGCTGAGTATTAGAAAAATTCTACAACATAAGTCTTATCAGATAAACATATAAAGACAGGAAGAACATAAATACACAAGGGTACACAAACACATAGTGGGATAACACAAGGAAAGGACAGGGTTTGTTTTACTGCAGTATTTTGCAAACAAAACTTTCTTTACTTCTCGGAGATCTCCCTTCATTCTTCATTATTTCCAAAAAGTCCTATCTATACCTGCTTTCTGTACTTTTCTGGTATAGCCTCTCAGTGCGTTTCTTCAAATTCATCGCAACTCATTCTCTTATAGGCTACCCCCTCTTAAGCTAACTTAAATCTACTGAGCACAGATGCTAAACTAAGGGACGAGGCAATGCAGCAGCACAAAACAATTAACACAAACAGCAACGACAAAAAAAATGGAAAATTGCAAAGCAAGCTACAGTAAATCTAAATTACCAAGCAATGCAACATTACAACTAATATGAGCCAATGTGCAGCAACAAGAAAAATAAATCAGTAGTAAAACTAGCTTAACAGAGTAATACAAAGTGAAATTTAGCAGCACTACGCCTGGCAAACAGCAGCAGCAAATGCAATAACTTATATCTAAACATGACAAAGCTCAATCAGAAAGGATATTACACTAAAGATGGCCATGTCTAATACCTATGTCACATCTTAATACTAGAGTGATGCATCACGATAAGTTACTGTAGCAGACAAGTTACCAAATCGTTTAAAAAATTATTTATGCAGTTCCTGTGAAGGGAAATGTCTATTTGTGCTCTCTTTTCTAAGAAAGTACATCATAAATGTATTCTTTCCTCGGTCTGTAGACAGAAAATAGTGATATTAGTACATCTACTAAATTTTATAATAACCAACGCTGCAGTGCAGCTAGAAACTAGATATTAAACGAAATGAGCAAATATATATAGCCTATATAGAGCAATGCATGAAACGTCATTCACTAGGCAAATGGCGTCTCCAAAGGCAAAAGAACCTCTCAACTAGAAAGACAATAAATGTAAAATGTTTCTCATCATTTCATTAGGCATTTCAGTAAATATCATAAATTAAGAGCTCCACAGTGTAATCATTATGTTTTCAAGTTTGAGTGTGTCGTATTTGCGATGCTTTCTACAAAGGAATGTTAATAGCGAGGATAATAGCCTCTTTTTTTTCCACCTGTGCCTCTGAAAGGTACACCCTAATGCTTTTTTCCAGGCGACTCGCACAGCTGGGTGCCCACGACGCATTACGTCCAGGCGGTCACTTAACTTTCTTACCGAAATATTTACGACACCAGTTCGCACTACAGTGACAGTCTCATATAAAAATTTCACAGTTCGAGAATTTGCGTTGCAAATCTGTAGAAACAATATAAATATAACAGTGTCCAAAAAATATTCGTCAGCATTGTGATACATTCACACATTTAGACACATTTCATAACTCTTAAAGTACGATTCTTGGTTTCCAACATATTTTTTCACAAGTCAGAGTCCCAAACCACTACTCGTTATTCCTTACCTTATTACACATATACATATTCGTCGACACTTCTTCAATATTTCATCATAATAAATACGTAGCATAATCAAATTCCTCATATAGCATCAGCTTATTGATCATAAACATACCGCAATAGCGTAATACACATTGTCATCATAACATCATAAAACCTCAGCCAAATCTCAAAAAAGACGTAGCTTTCTGCTATAATGTCAAAAAATAAAAAAATTCTCTGCTCATTTCAATAGTGTCATCTACCTCCAACGTACTTGAAAAATCATGACCCCATACCAAATACATCATTCAAAGCTCTCATAGTATCACAATGGTTCCGAAAAAATATGAACAGTTCACAAAGTACAGACAAAATACAATTTCGTAAGTGTGAGGTTATCCAACGGTGTAATTATGTAAGCATCTGTCACTGATGTAGTAAAATAAATGTTTGTCTCTCTCAGTTAAATGATCAGGTAGCTGTGTATTTTGTGTTGGAGAAATATGGTACCGATGTGTAAAGTTGTATAAGCAAATACCATATTAGCTAGGGCTCCTTGTGTTTGCCACACACATGGTACACAAAGTAAGCGTGTACCCCCCTGAGGATTAATGTAATTATACCCTCAGGTGTTACAGATTACAGCAATGGAATGAAATGTATCACGGAAAACCTTTGTATCATTGTACTTCAAATATCTTTAAAAATAAATGATTTAAGTACAAAATTAATCATTCAAATACGTGTACTGTAGCGCTAAACTGTGCGTCTTGTTAGAAGATAATCTCTGTGGAAGTGTCGTAGTTATCGTCCTCCGAAAGCTAAGTTCTGCAGAAGCCAATGTACTTGCCTCATGATAAACAAAAGTGAAATGCTTTGCGTATAGATATCTTAGTTATTACGCTTATTGCCGTGATGAAGAAAGTACTGTGCTGTAACGTATTGTTGTGCTACGGAAAAGACTGTCTCCTTGTAGCTATACCACAAAAGTTACTACTAGAACATGTTTCACTTTCCAGAAGAATTCAGAAAAACTGTGCAGATATAAAACAGAAACACTGCAAAAGCAACATTGTAAATTGTCACTCATTACTAGCGTCGTGATAAAACCGTGTAGTTGTCACATAAACTAACCACTGTGTCGTTTGGTATCTCACAGAAAGTACTTTAAATCCAGAATGTATTTTCAAGTAAACCAAAATGTTGCATGAAAATCTCATTAGCAGTGCCGGTATATGTTCTAAGTATGTGAGCCTTATAGTCGTTACGTGATCATGCAACTAACAAGCAAGAATGTACACACACAGTAACACTGTGTCCTCTGTTCACTATCACAATGCAGTGGTAATTTCTGTTTAAATAAGTTCTCTTGGTTCTTGACTGGATATTTAACTTCAGACATTGTTGCATGTTAACAGATTCTAAGTCTGACAAAGCATACTAGTAATGTAAAGTGAAAAATTTTATAACAAAGACTAAGTTAAAAAGCAGATTATCTCTCAATAAATGATTTTACATGTGAAATGTGGTGTAAATCTTTACTCTTCCCAGTATGCAGTGTTTCAACTTCGACTCAATTATCATGTGGTATATGTCGGTAAAGAATACTGGAATTTTTCTCAATGTTTGCGTCTATGTTATTTTTCTCTGAGCCAGCTGGCGCACGTGGCTGCCTGCGGTGCGAGTCATTGTCCGTTTCTTTGTTGGCCCGCGTCGTTATTGGGATTTGAAGGTCTAACTTCTACAAATTCACCTTGCCCAGAGGGCCCAGCCCTGTTTAAATCCCACCAGTTCTGATGAAATACAGGTCTGTCGTTATGATTATATCGTCTGTCGTTATGTCGGTAGTTCCTGTAGTTTCTTTCTTGTCGGTTAAGTGGTGCAGAATTTCTCCCTGAATTATCACTGCACGGTGGACCGTTGCATCTGAAGTTATTCTGTCTCCCATGATAATAATAGTTCTGGTTGCCAAATTGTCTGTTGCTATGATTGTCTCTGTCATATTCATTACTACGGAAATGCGATCTTTCTCTGTAACTATTACTCTGCCAGTGGTTGTCATACGGATGGTGTCTGTTTTGGTCACGATTTACGTTGTAAGAATAGACTTGTCGTGTCCAGTTATTGTTTCTGTCATCACGGAATTGCTTCGGATGTGACCTGTAATTGTTGTGTTCCTGTTTTCGCGTTCCGCGATTGTCAGTGTCAATTTCTAATTCTTGTAACAGTCCCTGAAAAGCTTCAATATTGTCTTTGCAACGTCCTGCCAAAATAATATGTCATAAATGTTCAGGTAATTTGATTAAGCAAATGCGGATGAGTTCTGAGGGGCTGTATGGGTTTGACGGGTACTGATTCTTGTGCAACATGTCTTCAAAATATTTCACAAGACTGGAAAATTCAGATTGTTCGAAATGTTTCATCATTATGATGCTATGTTTTACTCGGTCTTGTGTAGCTTGAGACCAATATGCTGAGAGGAAGGCATAGTAAAATTCTCCTTCACTGTGACAATCGTGAATGACCGATCGCATTCTTACAGCTGGTTCATTCTCTAAATAGCCACACATAAATTCTAATCTGTGCTCTAATCACCAGTTGGGAGGAAAAGAATGAGAGAATTGATGGAGCCACGCTTGTGGATGAATGTCGTTGCCAGAATTCTTAAATGTTTTAAATGTATGTGTAGTAATGAACAGCTAATAGTCAAAATCATCACGTCGGCGAGTCGCATATCGGTCATTGTTACGTCGTTTCGGCGGTTCCATTTCAAAATTCGGTGCATCTTGCCAATTTCTTTCATAATTTCCGAAATGTCCTGTGTTATTATTTTGTGGTTGTTCCGTATTTCTATGTCCCTCTTCCCGTACCGGAGCGCGAGTGTCCTCTGAAATATGAAATTTTTGTATTACTTGTGCCAACTGATCTTGTACTTCCCGGATTGCTCTTTTGTGTTGTGTATTAATTTGATTGTGATTCTGTTTGAATTTCTTAATTTGTTCATACTCTTCTGTGTCAGTGATGGCTACAGGTCTTGTGTCATTCAGATCATCATCTACCTTTGTTGATAAGTTAGTGAACTGATCCGAAAGTTCGGCTACTTTCTCCGATAGTGTACTTATTTCCTTAGTGTGTTTTTCTGAACCAAGTTTCAGAGTATCTACTGTGTCCTTTAAGTTTTCCTGAGTTTTTGCAAGTTGCGTAACCGAATCGGTAGATGCAACTGAGTCAGTTTTAGCTTTCAAGGTGTCGTGATTTTCATGAACAATGGTTTGCAGTTCTTTTATGGCTGCTTCGTGATTCTGTAATGCATTTTCATGCCGCGAAAAAATAGGTTGAAAATGCTCACAAATTTGTATTTTTACGTCATTACAGACTTTTTGACATTTCGATTCAATGTTATGTAACTAAGTAGTTAAATCTTCACGTGTTTGTTCAAGTGTGGTGTCTAACTTTTGAAGCTTTTGCTGTGTTTGTCTCTGATTTTGTTCCATTGTGTCTAACTTTTGAAGCTTTTGCTGTGTTTGTCTCTGATTTTGTTCCATTGTGTCTAACTGTTGCTGTGTTTGTCTCTGGTGTTGTTCCATTGTGTCTAACTTTTGAAGATTTTGTTCCATTGTGTCTAACTTTTGAAGATTTTGTCCCATTTGTTTCTGATTTTGTTCGAGCATTGTGTCTAACTTTTGTAGCCTTTGTCCCATTTGTTGCATTAACTGTAATAACAGTGCATTAGTGTCTGGAATCTGTTCCTCTACGCTTTTGGGCAGTGCATTTGCACAGGCAACATTCACATTTTGACAAGCAGAAAATGTGTCTTGACTTATATGAGAAAACGGTGGGGACGCAAAACCTGAATCTACAGTATTTGCAGAATTGTGTCCTGTCATTTCGGATTCCTGAGGCGAGCTGTTGCCGAGCGATCGATCGATAATGCTTCCCTATTCACTAATTGTTTCATTGCCTACATCATTGTTTGCCGCCCGCTCCATTTCCCTATACACAGTTACCAAATTACTACTTTGAATGTCTGTTAATTCATTACACAGTGGTGCTGGTAAGCTACGCTCGTCGTCACTATTATTTCTCAGTTTACTTTGGAGCCTAGTATTACGTTTTTCACACGCCATTATTGTCACAATATTTCACACGACAACACAGAAAACTACAATTTGAAGAGCAAAATAAGAAAACACATTAACATAGCATTGAAAATAATATCTCGTTAATTGCAAACGCAGCTGCGAAATACTTGGTGCAAATCTCCATACATGCCACAACTGTTTTACTGTACAACAATGAAAGACTGCAACTACAAAGGAGATTCTCTCTACAATTACGCGCTAGCAATAAACAAAATCTACACTAAATACACAAACTACAAGAAAAAATCAGAAGATTCCAGTGAGGTATCCTCGGCTAAGGGTCGACATATGAAACGTCCCCTTAGAACAATTATAGATGACTGTGCTTAAGCTGACACACAATATTTTTTTTTTTTTAGCGCAACGCAATCTGACTTTCAGTAATCCCTACAAGAGAATGGCCCTGACTAAATTAATCTATACGTTTCACAAATCACTTACCTCACAAAAATCTTCGTTACTCGAACTACTGCAATACAGCGAGTGCCACTACTGCCAGCTAAGTAAAAGATTCAAACTACGGAAGGCACTAACTACTAATAGGCATAGTTAGCAAATGAAAGATTTTAATAGAGAACAATGTATTTACCTTAATAGTCATGATATATATAGCAGTTCATGCCATCCAGTCTTACAAATTTCAAAACTCCGCCATTTCTCTCCCCACATCCACCACTGCTGGCGGCTCACCTCCAACTGCACAGCGCTACGCATTGTTAACATCCAACTGCCCAACACTACAATGGCAGACAACAATGCAAACTAGCCACAGACTGCACACAGCACAGCCAGTGATTTTCATACACAGCGCTACGTAACGTTGCCAATAAGAAAACATAAACAGCCTACTTACAGTATGTTTGGTTCGATTATACTGAGCAACTATTTCTGGGAGGATATCTGTCCATATGTATCAGCCGCGAAGGTTAAAACGCATTCACATTCGACCTGTTATTTTTCTGTGTAGTCGCTCCACGATACTTGCATTCAGGTGAGTGAATGCTGAGTAGTGATGTATTCCATACCGCTGCAACACGGTCTTGAAGTACCTATTGCAAAACTCTTCGCCGTGGTCGGTTTGGAGTTTGTCTGGGCATCGATTCGTCCCTGTCTGTAGCAAACGCTCAAAAATATCCGCGACATTTCTATCCGTTTTTGTTTTAACAGGTAACACCCAAGCAAATCTGGAGTATGTATCAATAATCATTCAAATATATTTGAATTCATTATTCTCGAATGAATATTCCCTCATATTTACAAGATCAGCTTGCTATAAGTATTTCAAACCTTTAATCAGAACATGCCTACGAGGGTATGTTTTGCATGCTGGTTTGTGCAGTTCTCGAACTACTGTCTCATTCCTATTCTATTATACCTCTCTGTTTAAGCTCTGAGGTTACTGAAACAAGCAGACAAACATGGGGTATTAAAACCTCTTCGAAGCTAGAAACACCTAGATTTATCACACTTGCATTTCAGACTGATAGAAGAGGTAATATAGCAAATGATTCCACTGCGTTTGATAACTGCAAGTTAACTAATGCCAAAGTCTACCTCAATTCAGAATACCCTTATCACAATTTACATCTGCAGTCTAATCAGAATGTATACAGTCTAGCTTATGACATGTATGCAAGGTTTCGTGCTTCTTACTATGAAATTGCTGAAGGAGAGGGGGAAGGTGTCTACTCAGTCCACGTAAGTTCAAGGAGCTTCCACCGATCATCATAATAGACTACTCGAAACGGAACGAGATAATTAAGTCTGGACCTATAGATGTGCGAATTGAATTTGAATCTTCGACAAATTTCCCAGAACACTCTGCCGCGTATGCTCTAGTTCTACTCCGGGTCTTTGTGATGGTGAGTGTAGACAGTTCATATTTAAAGGCGTATACACAAGATGCTGGAATAATTGAACGTTCTCAGCAAACATTGCATCACCAAGCCCTTTCAAGTACGTGAAGAGCGCTAAGACATGGAAGAGTGCAAAGTGATTAACACATTTTTACCATGGAATTCACTGGGAAGATCCTGGAATACTTTATAAAGATATGGCGACGACGCTTAAATTATTCGATCACAAGGATACCATCGTCTATATGAAGGGGAAGGAGAAGATCTCATGGATGCTTCGAATCTTTAAGTTTGCTGGTATTCAAGACCTGAAATTCTATGGGTGTCCTTCTCTCCATCGGCATGTATGAAAAAAGTGTTGCTGCATCTGCTTATGAAAATGTAAAATTACTTTTAAGTTTGATCAGAAATAAATCAATTTTTACCCCACAACCTCTGTGTTCCTATTCCTTAAGCCTGCTCCCACTGTGACAGTGTACAGTTTTTTAACAACATGCTGTGTCTGTGCTTTTCTTCAAGTACAGGAGATATAATTTTAGACATATCTCCTATATATCTTTCGAAGCAGACATGGTCATGTGCCTCCTGCTTCCATACCCCAATTCGTGCTGCATAATAGGTGTGATTCCATGCAACCATTATATATATTTTGTTACCTTCCATCTTCAACTTCACCTCCTTAATAGCACTCATTTTCAGCAAAAACTAATGTCATTCGAGACGCTGCTCCCACACCGGCAGCAGCAGTAGTTTGACAGGTAAATTCAGTGACGATCGCTAGGAAGAATGTTTCCTGTGCTATTCTGGGATGCATTGCAACATCTCTTGGCACTGGACACTCACCTCTGCTATGCGTCATTGCTCCAGCAACGGTGCCTAGGTGAAGACGTATTTCAACAGGAATTTCTCAGTTGTCAAGTATGAAAGGGATGCCACCACTTCATGCATGTGGGTCCTCAAAAGACACCTGTGGTTTGCTGGGCAGCTGATGGCCGCATCGTCCCTTTCCGGGGCCCACCAATGCACCTGGACTCCGGCATCAGTCTTGAGTGGCGGGATGTGTTTTTTTATTAGCAATCTTTTGTTTAAACTATATTCCATCGATTTCACTGACCAATTGGATGCTGTGAATTAAAAAAAAAACTATCCCATGCATGTGAAGAATATCGATTTAATTAATTTGGATAAATTTTTTATATCAATGTGGTGCTAGCTGTACAATTGTTAAGGGAAAGGTGTGCATGAGTGGTTGACATGGAGCAGAAAAGCGGGTTAAGTGCAGAACACTAGGCAAATTTACATAATTTTTGTAAAACGCAGTACAGTAGTTTAAGGGGGTGGGTGGCAAAGAAGAATGCGAGAGAAATGGCGTTCAAAAGCATGTGAAATTCAGAAAGTGTATCAGAAAATAGTGGGAGGACATAACTAATTACTAAATTTGGTATCAAAGGCGGTACAATAGTTTAAGGAAATGGGGGTGACAAGAAAAACCAGTCAATAGAACAATAGGTTAAGTAAGACTTATGTCCATTCTATCCGGCACAGGTTGAGTCCTTTTCCAGCCAGTTCCTAGGAAGAGGTGGTGGTTGGATGACTTAGGTTAGTGGAGGTAGGGTGGTGTGGCAGGGGAGCATGGCACTTTCCCACCAGAGAGGTTAATTAATTGATCCATTTAATTAAGTAGTCAATCAAATTGATAAGAGTGAGATGGGTGCCTATTCTAATAACTCAGATCTGAAAGTGCAACAGTAGCAGCGATGGGGGAGGTTTTCTGAGGTGGGAGGCAAGTGGGAGAGGGTAGGGGAGACAATAGGATAAGTGTCTGTCAATCAAAAGGAAATGGGGGTGACATGGAAAACCACTTAACAGGACAATAGATTAAGTACTTGTCAGTCAGAGGAGAACAATAGGTTAAGTACCTGTAAATCAAGGGAGAACAATAGGTTTCCCCCAGAGTTCATACGTGCCCCTGATGTAGGCAACCTGCACTAACAAAATGCACTGGCGCCGCCCTTGACCCCCTACTGTTGCGATCTTGTCTGAACTTCAAGAAGAATTTCATTATTACTAACTCCATTACTTATATGCACACAAACGCAACTGAAGTGGTTAAGATTAGTTTTCAAAATTATTAATTGTGTTATAACGAAAACTGGGAAGGCAGAAAACATGGATCACGTAGAATAAATACAGGGTCATGAAAATGTTGAAAACGGCAATATGGTGGACCCAAACGTCGAAACTGAATTACAAGTACAAACACTTCAGCAAACATTTACAACAGCAGGACCGTTTGTGGTGTATCAAAAATTAGAAGCTATGATGTGTGTCACATTAAGCTATAAGCAGCGGAGCAAAAAGGACACCACCCCACTCTCCATTGTTGCCAAATTTATTCAAGATAGCGGATCCAAGATGGTGGCAATAGATATCGCAACATCGCTATGACGTCGTTGCGGGAAGCTCAGATTTTCACGGGAAGATAGGTCAATTGGGCTACCTCAACTAACCTAACACCTTCCCCTCCCAACTCCCCTCCTCTCCCCCAGAAATGGCGGAAATTTGAAATTCCATCAGGACAATGCAACACACCATGCCTACCTCCACTAACCTAAGAAAATGGCCGGAAAATGGATCACTTGGGCTACCTCCACTACCCTGTCACTGACCGCCACATCTCTCTATTAACAGGCGGGAAAAGGACTCAGCCAGTCCTGGATAGGATGGATGTATGTCTTTATTTTGCAGTCAGTCTTTATTTAAATAATTTGACGCAGTGCCTCCATCCATTGTGTTCACCACGAGGTCCGGAGTCCATTCTGATTAGCCCTTATTGAATTTATGCTCCAAATTACTGATGCAGCTGGTGTGGAAGCATTGTCGGCCTTTTTTTTCTTTCTGCAAACAAGACTTTCAGTGGCAAAAACTATTTTGTACTGATTACCATATTGCACCAACAATTAAACACGGCAAAGTGGCCTACAGATTGTCAAATTTGGAAAGACACTTACTCAATTACACCACCTTGCCACTGACGGTAGAAGCTTAAATATTAGAGCGTGAAACCGATCTCCAACCTCTTAATATACAGGGTGGCCCAAAAAGGATGGTCACATTTTAAATAACTATAACTCCATCTGTTTTACAAATTAATTTTATTCAATTACGTAACTAAATGCTCCCAGGCACCCAATTACAAGAACTAACCACAAAAAATCATGTACGGAAAATGACTTCCGGAAGATGGTGTCCTTCCTCGGTGATGCATTCCACAAGTCTTTCCTCGAAATTTTCCATCACTTTCACTACTGTTTCTTCTTGAATTGCCATAATTTCCGCACTGATTGCCTCCTTCAGATCAATTAAGTTTCGGGGCTTCTGTACGTAGACTTTTGACTTTAGGTATCCCCAAAGAAAAAAATCACAGGCTGAGAGGTCAGGTGATCTCGCGGGCCAGTGGACATCTCCAAAACGCGAGATGATGTGGTGGGGGAACATCCGCCTTAAAACACACATGGAGTCATTGGCTGTGTGGGCCGTGGCCCCGTCCTGTTGAAACCAAATTCGATCTCGATTTACATGTAACTCTCGCAGTTTCGGCACCAAAAAGCTATGTAGCATGTTAACGTAACGTTTCGAGTTCACTGTGACTGTAGCGTTGTTCTCCTCAAAAAAATAAGGACCAACAATCCCCAATCTTGAAATTCCACACCAGACTGTTACCTTAGCACTATGAAGAGGCTTTTGGTGCAATTTTCTGGGATTATCTGCTGCCCAATACCTGTAGTTTTGTTTATTGACATAGCCGTCTAAATGGAAATGGGCTTCATCTGACATAAGAAGCACAACATCATTATTAGAGTACAAAATGTCAAGCATTGATTCACAAAATCGTCTTCGCTGCTCAAAATCACGATCATACAGCTTTTGCGTGATCATAATTTTGTATGGGTGAAACTGTAACTCACGGCTTAAAATACGCTGCAACGAACTACGGCTGAGGCCTAAAGTTTGAGCACGACGCCTAGTGGAACGACGCGGGCTTTGCAGCACTGACGCTCTAACATCATCAATGTTCTGTGGAGTAACTGCCGTACGTGTACGCCCTGTAGATTTACCACTTTTGACAGACCCTGTTGTCCGGAATGCAGTCACCCAACGTGATATGGATCTGCGATCTGGAATGGGTCCATCACGCGCTACACCAAAACGTTGTCGAAACAATCGTTGCACAGTAATAAACGATTCATCATTTCTGAAAAACTGTTCCACAGCAAAAACACGATGCTCGACCGTCCACTGCGCCATCTCGTGGCAAACTGGGTGTAATGGCCGACTTGCAGACGGCCGGCAGTGGTCCCCCCTCCTCACCTTTCAATGGTACTACGCAGTTCAAATCCGACCATCCTTTTTGGGCCACCCAGTATATCACCACATACTGTGTCGATGTAGTACACATACAATTCGTATCCTGCACCATACAAAATCGCCTCTTTTACATCATTCATATAGCTATCGACCACCAGACACTCGTAAATATACCACGAAGACAGACAGCACTGTATATACGCCTCGCAGCACTAGATAATTTCCCACAGCCGATGGTCACACGTCATCCACTCCCGACGCATGACTAGAGCGCCCTCAGTGGACCAAAATCACTCTCAGAACTGTTCTACAAATTCGGGGTCGGCTCCCTTCAGCACAAATGCGTTACTGTTTCTGTACCCGACCTGCTTTCTTGCTTGCTTTTCTACACACATCTCCAGACTCTGGGATTACAAGAACACATGTATTTTCACGTCGTTTGCCATAGTATTATATCATTTACGCGATACTTCTCGATATCAAGCACATAGCTGTATCCTACCGATCGCTCGCACAACATAATTCCGAAGATATAGGCTGGAAATTATTTCTCTAGAAACCCGAAACTTTAACGAAGTGGAGCGTGCTGAAACCACTGAGTAACTAGAAACTTATCCCGTCTGAGAAGACCTTTACTTGAGAACTCGAAAAAAATAGAGTAAACTGATATTTCCACTGGCGAATACCAATGTCGGTGATGTAACAGATTCCAAATGATCCCTATAATTTACAAAGTCAACTAAGATGTTTCTCATGCCTGGAGAACCAGCAAACGTGTCTTCCACCTGCCTTTCACCTGCTAGATGCACACACCACAATCGCTGTTCCCTCAACTAAATAAAGGCAAGAAATTATCCCTGTACTCGCAATCAAATATTATGATCGCAGTCTCAATTGGATGACATTCGGCAATGAGCATAGTATGGGACATACACCCTGCTGATGGCTGTGACTCTGGAAATAGAAATAGCTGTACCATTCTTATAACATGACATACTCTTCCCTTTGCTATAACAGTATTCCACGTCAAGTCCATACCTTCCTTATGACTGGACATAGTCATTTCCTTTGCACATGTCAGAACACACACACATTCTTTATAAGCCTGATGCTCATGGGGAACCTATCATGCACCCCCTACTACTAAGTATAATACTTCGCCAATAACTGATTGCCGACGATACGAAATAATACTGACCGAAAATCAGCGATGGGTGGACATGTCTCATAAGTTTTCTTGCGAGTGGTACCACTGTGTCCTAGAAAGAGAGGCGTAATCATCTTACAAACCACCAGATGTTAAAAAACACAGCCATATTACCATCACATGCGATGTTGGTTCTACAGGTGCATACAAGTATCCATGTTAAAAGCTATACTGGCTTTATAAATCTACGTATGGCATTACCTCTGAATGAAGTGGTTTTTTTCCAGACAAATACCGTGACACTGAACGTAGACAGTGATCACAGGAGTGTATAGTATCAGACCAACAGTGCGGTTACACATCACCAACAGTGCAACCTAGTAATAAAATTACAGAATTTTGAAAGTGATTCGGCTAAGGATCGTGGTATGAAAGCGGTATTTGCAACTCCCTCACGCCAGCGCCGCTAGATATTTCTCCAGTGTTTGTAATGCATTCTGTCTCAATGCCTTGTCAAAGGTTTGGTGATATATTGACTGGGTTACAGGCGATAGTTGATTGAGAAGGATCACAAACAGTAGTAGATGGTGTGCTGATTGAGGTCGTAAGAAATGAACACTAGCTTTTCAGATATCTAGTGCTACGCTTTCGGTAGAAATGCTGTCTGGGATTTGGAATCAAGTCTTTCCATTCAGCCACATATCTGCGTTGGATCCTATGGAGAAGTCCTTTAATGATTGCAGCTACTACTGAATCATATTTCTGGCACTCTCATATCTCGAAACGAGTCACCTTTCTCGAACTTATCTGCTACAGTAAAATTCCAATGTGGTTTTAGGTAGTCCCTATGCATCTTGCAACTGCCCCTCAGACTCTGCGGCACCATCCCTGCATCTTCGCGCATGTGATCGTTCCAATGTAAGTCAGAACTGAGTAGAAGTCAGAGAAAGGTATATCTACCACTTTCTGCAACCCACGTAGAAACAGTCTAAGCTGAGTTACTGCGACAGGACTGTGTTTTGACCATTCGACGGAAATGGGAACTGGGATAAGGACAAGGATTTTGTTACTGCACTGTGGTGCATCGCCAAACCACTTACATGTACCACAAATCCGAGTTCCTCAGGGCCCATTCATGTCTATCACCTCAACATGCTACATTCGTTATTCTGTACTATCCAACAGAGAAAAATTACGAACTATAAAAGCTCCACTAACTTCATCTGATAGAGAGCTCGATAATATTTTTAACGCATCTCTCTCCTCCCATATATCGAAAATAAATACCGTCTGTGTGCTGGCATCGAGCACATGTGACTATCCTATTAAATATACAGCAATTGATCCATTGCACAGACCAGTGTAAAGGTGCATCACCTGTACTCTAGGAGGATGACCATATCCCACAAACTATACTATAAGTCAAAGAGACCCACCCTGTGACCCTGTGTCATTGTTTGAAACATTGTTTTTTTCTGCTGTACACATATTTTACACTGTCATACATTTTGCTTTTTCTGCCACAACTTCAACGTCTATGTCAGGTTCTCAACTGGCATTAACACATTCGGATTCATCATTGCTTCTTACAGAAAACTAGACGTCACACGGTATACGTCATGTTGTTGCTGCTGCTACAATAACACACCATGCACACTGGATGATTTTAGATAAAAGACAGTTACAACACAAGGAAACTGGAAGAGTTTGGCAGCGTTGCAGAGAGTTTCCAAACTGCTGTCCGAAGGTGATTGACGACCTCTACATTTAAACTCATCTGTCACAGTGACGGAATAGCTGATGGTTCTGCGTTCCATTTCGACTGATTCCTCATATTGCAGTCATGTACGTGATCACTGGTTTGGTGCTATCCATCCCGAGAAGTTGTTGGTTCTCCACCAAAACTCTTTCCCCAACTCAAACAAATGATGTAAGTCAATCATTATGTGGTAACCAACAGTGTACCAGTGGACGGATTGGATGGAAAAGACACAGTCAATGTACTGTAAATAATATGATACTGAGATTGGGAAACATGCTGTCACATCATTGGTCGGTGTTGAAATTACTGTAAAATTGCTAAAAGTGTTCCCACTATCAACTGTGATGATCATTATTACAGTTCATCGATGGTGTCTTTTCCATCCAATCCATCCACTGGTATGTTGTTGGTTACCACATAGCCATATCTATCTCCGCCATCTTGGATCCGCCATCTTGCATAAATTTGACAACAATGGAGAGTGGGGTGCCGTCCTTGTTACTTCACTACTGCTATACTGCAAAGGAACAATCGGAACAAACTATAATAACACTAGATCATGTATCTAAGGGACAGCCAAAACAATTAGAAAACAATTTTGACCATGGTGCATAAAGTTTAGAGAAATAAGTGGAAGAGAATTTGCATAAAGTTGCTGAAGAACAATTAGAATAAATTAGAAGAACATTAGATCAGGTATCGTTAGAACAACGGGATCAAATCAAAATAAAGCTTGATACGGACGAAAATGAACAATTCGATCGGATTGACGTTAATGTTGAGGGAATGTGTTTCGAAATAACAGTAGTAAAAGATGTATATCAAGGTGTACCGGACGCGATACAACAAAAATGCGCGCTCCACAATTGAAACTCAATTTCAGAATTAAGCTGTAGAGGAAAAGAGTAAGATAAAAGTAAGTTTTGGGGGGCAAGGCTAGGAATTTGCGAATAATTTTTCGCCCTGATCAAGGGCGCAAGAAACGCACATTAATGAATCGCTCAACAAAGAATTATGTGCTATTGCACACATTGTGAGTCAGGAAGTAGTGGCCGAGATTAGTGCCTCTGACGATATAGTAAAAAATGAATGAACTTTGATTAAGACTGAGTTAATATGGAGTGAAGAAGTGAACGTTCAGGTCAACAGCCTGAGGCAAGAGAAAGCAGCGATAAAGGTTGTCACACATGATCTGTCACCAGCGACACGTTTGGAAACGCACATTTACATGGCCGTCAAAAATAAAGAGGAAATGGGACGTCAGCTCCTGTACAGACTGTTCATTCAATCATCTGGGGAGAGCAACGACGTTATCCCTTTTACTATATACTATTAGAAAAGATCCTTCTAAAACATGGGCGGTTTCCAGTGTTTCTTTCTGAATTAAACGTCACAACATTCGGTTGTATTCATAAGAGAGTTTAGGGGTGTGTTACACCAAACGTGGAACGATCAGCAAAAGATCAAATTTGTCACAGCTTACAAACAAGGGGACGTTCAGGTCAACAGCCTGAGGCAAGAGAAAGCAGCGATAAAGGTTGTCACACATTATCTGTCACCAGTAAGATTACGCGCCAGCAACACGTTTGGAAACGCACATTTACATGGTCGTCATTATAAAGATACAGAGACAGCTGAGAAATGTCAGAAGTACGAAGAAATTGAAAGAGCTTTCTTAAACAAGCACTGGTCCGCATCCACAGAGGAGCGACTTCGGAAGGAAGTGTACTATCCATGAAATGGGGCAGCCTAAGAAAGTATTTCGAGTGATATGTAAACAAAACGAGCTACTGGGATAAGCCCACGTCTAACAAAGATGTTATAAAATTACTAAAATCGAAGTTACCTGGAAAAATTAATCCATGTCTGGGAGGCGAATCTAGAAAAATTTATGTCTGTTCTTGATTCGCTGGATTTAATCACGAGGAATTAAAGTGAAACTCTGGCACTGGTGTTAGTCAGTCGGCGTCGACCAGCAGCGGCCACAACGATCACAGCAGTATCACTAGATGGCACGGGAATGGCGCACAGCCACACAGCGGACCTGCAAATGCAAACAGACCGCCACATCAAAATAGTCCTCCACTTTTCAACAAAAAATATTAAAAACATTATTTTAAGCGTTTATTTACAGATTATTATTATCGTAATTATTTTGTATCATAATAATGAGTTAATTATTATTTTCAGTTACCAAAATACACTTATCTGAAATACACTCCTGGAAATGGAAAAAAGAACACATTGACACCGGTGTGTCAGACCCACCATACTTGCTCCGGACACTGCGAGAGGGCTGTACAAGCAATGATCACACGCACGGCACAGCGGACACACCAGGAACCGCGGTGTTGGCCGTCGAGTGGCGCTAGCTGCGCAGCATTTGTGCACCGCCGCCGTCAGTGTCAGCCAGTTTGCCGTGGCATACGGAGCTCCATCGCAGTCTTTAACACTGGTAGCATGCCGCGACAGCGTGGACGTGAACCGTGAACCGTATGTGCAGTTGACGGACTTTGAGCGAGGGTGTATAGTGGGCATGCGGGAGGCCGGGTGGACGTACCGCCGAATTGCTCAACATGTGGGGCGTGAGGTCTCCACAGTACATCGATGTTGTCGCCAGTGGTCGGCGGAAGGTGCACGTGCCCGTCGACCTGGGACCGGACCGCAGCGACGCACGGATGCACGCCAAGACCGTAGGATCCTACGCAGTGCCGTAGGGGACCGCACCGCCACTTCCCAGCAAATTAGGGACACTGTTGCTCCTGGGGTATCGGCGAGGACCATTCGCAACCGTCTCCATGAAGCTGGGCTAAGGTCCCGCACACCGTTAGGCCGGCTTCCGCTCACGCCCCAACATCGTGCAGCCCGCCGCCAGTGGTGTCGCGACAGGCGTGAATGGAGGGACGAATGGAGACGTGTCGTCTTCAGCGATGAGAGTCGCTTCTGCCTTGGTGCCAATGATGGTCGTATGCGTGTTTGGCGCCGTGCAGGTGAGCGCCACAATCAGGACTGCATACGACCGAGGCACACAGGGCCAACACCCGGCATCATGGTGTGGGGAGCGATCTCCTACACTGGCCGTACACCACTGGTGATCGTCGAGGGGACACTGAATAGTGCACGGTACATCCAAACCGTCATCGAACCCATTGTTCTACCATTCCTAGACCGGCAAGGGAACTTGCTGTTCCAACAGGACAATGCACGTCCGCATGTATCCCGTGCCACCCAACGTGCTCTAGAAGGTGTAAGTCAACTACCCTGGCCAGCAAGATCTCCGGATCTGTCCCCCATTGAGCATGTTTGGGACTGGATGAAGCGTCGTCTCCCGCGGTCTGCACGTCCAGCACGAACGCTGGTCCAACTGAGGAGCCAGGTGGAAATGGCATGGCAAGCCGTTCCACAGGACTACATCCAGCATCTCTACGATCGTCTCCATGGGAGAATAGCAGCCTGCATTGCTGCGAAAGGTGGATATACACTGTACTAGTGCCGACATTGTGCATGCTCTGTTGCCTGTGTCTATGTGCCTGTGGTTCTGTCAGTGTGATCATGTGATGTATCTGACCCCAGGAATGTGTCAATAAAGTTTCCCCTTCCTGGGACAATGAATTCACGGTGTTCTTATTTCAATTTCCAGGAGTGTAGTAAGCCAAAAAAACACGAATGTAAAACGTAAAATAACAGTTTAAATCGTAAAACAAATATATTTGAAATAAATAATTGGATTTTTAATGAATGTCTAGATTTTTATTTAAGTATGTTGAAACGTCCCGACAGCACACTATGTACACTTTATTTTCCAAAAATGATATTTCAGAAACCAGCATTATTACACAGGAATGTATATGGCTTGAAAGCTTTGTTAATTTATGTTATGATAAAAGTTTTCGTTTTTCTAAATTAGTTAATGGCAGTCAGATGTTTTGCAAAATCTTAAATTATTACAAAATTTGGTTATACAGTTTTCAAAAACATTAATTACTTATCAACTTTTATATGGAAAACATTTCAAAGGTATTCCCTCTAAACCTAAAGCGGTTAATTACCTTTCAGGGCATGTTCTAGCACTTAAAAGCGAAATTGGGCCCAAACAAAAAAAAAAGGAATTGCATTATTTTGCTCCCTCTACACACCCACCTAGTTTCATCAAAATCGTTTACTGACACTTGGGAATGTTCGCTTGTCTACATAAAAAGAAGAGTACCCAGAAGTAAAAAGAACATAGCTTGCGTAACTTTGTATCTCATGCGCTTAAGAAATCCGACTCCAGAAATATTAATCTAGTAAAACATAGTGGTCAATCAACTGTATCCCAAGACATTGTCATAAGTCAAAGCAATTAAGTACTGTCAAAAGAGTAAAATCACAAGGCTGAAATAACAAAAGAGATTATTTCAGTAAATTAATAAATAATTGTAGAGAACTGTAAATAAACGTATATATAATCCTTGTACATACCTAAGAGAAAGAACATTTGACAAGTAGTAAGTCAATTTCTAAGTTTATTTTAATGTATTTGTAATTCAACATGTCCACAAACAAGATGGGCTATAATGGTCTTCCAAATAGGGCAGGCACGTTGGTACCACTGTGGAAGCTTTCCATGTGTGGTTTGTTCTACATTTATTTACATTCGTTATTATTGTGGAAGTAAAGATTTTTGGTACCTGTGGGAACGAGTAAGGCTGTCCTAATAGAATTTTAATATAATGGCATGTATATTTATGTATATATGCAATTAAAAACAAAGATTAAAATTAAAAGGAAAAGAAAATACGAAAAGCACTCTGTACATATCAGGCCCTTGGTCATACACGAATGTCAGAGAAATGACTACACAGACTTTAAAATTTGCGTGTAAATATTAATTTTAAAATTGTTATGTATAAGGTATTTCAGAAAACTTGAAGATTATTCTTAATGAAAATGAAATCCTGCTGGGTGGGGGATAAAAAAAGACACAGGGATTGACAGCATAAAAAGTGTTCATGTTTTCACACGTGGGACAGTTATTGACTCTCATCTGAGTGACATTCGTAAGTTAATGCACTTGCAGCGGCACAGAGAACAGTGATGGAAGATAAGTGAAGTGGTCACTTATCTTTGTAACCTCAAACTGTGAAGTGTAGAGCAAATCCAATAGCAGATTCTGCAGCAGACGGAACCTTCAAATAACGTGATGCACTTCCACGACCACAGCGAAGGGCATTTTGAAGGTGGGAAAACCGTGCGCACGAGCGGAAACACAGTGCAGCTGTGAGTTCTTCTGCCGCCCTCGACAATGCAGCCCTCCGTGAAACTCAGTTGTCACTTTTGAAATATATGTGCATGATCAAAGCAGTTTTAGACTAATCGAAAACTGTTGCTGATATCTACCATGGAAGGACGATCAAAAAGTGCTTGTCATAGTGTTTCTGAAATGTACAGACCACTTAGAAATAAAAGACATGGTACATGGTGATAAAAACTGTTTAACATAATAAGAACAAAAATGAAAGCATATTCACTTTTAATAAGTACACTAATGTATATGATGTGAACTGAAACCCCACTACCAAATATGGATCAAATAAATAGAAGCAGACACCTAAAGCAAACATCCTGACACATCATAAGACAAATAACTAATGTGTCAACGCCATTGTTTTTCAGCGTACGGTAAAATAGGCTATATACTGTGGAAATCTAATACCGCTGCACAATTGTTGCATGTATCCAGCCCTGTTGAGCAGCTATTCAACCTGATGGAATCTGGATTGGCTCTCAGCAACACTGGCAACTGCGACAGCTGTTTCACTGTCACACCCCGCTGACGTCACTGCATTCCATTCATACACACTGCCCACCGTACAACATTATATTCAACTTTCCGACATCGAAATGCAATGACAAATTCCTATTTTGTAGATCACACTTGTATAAGTGGAAAATGAAGTTAAATTTATAAGATATAATTGATTCGAAACATGAACTTTTAATAGCACTGAGTAGTGAAAACAGAAAGACATGGAAAAAACGTAATAAACTTCATGACCATAACTTAGATAAACATTAAATTCCGGCGAACTATTTCAAAACATCCAGGAAAACTAAGCAAAAGTAAAATTTTTTGTTGTTTTGTAAGTGGAAAAACCAAAGTTTTTCTTTATCTTATTGCAAACAGAACACTTATTCAACAGTATTTTTCACTTTACATAGATTTACTAGTTGTTGAAAACCTTGTGAATAAAAAACTGTTGAAAAATGAGGGAACTGAAAGTTTTGATTTCGGTTCTAAGATCCGTTTCCCTCAACCCATTGCCCAAATGTGTGAACGAACCACAATACACATCCAGACTGCAAGTGAAATTATTCCTGACTTCTTGGGCAAGCCATTAAATGCTAAAATCTTTTGCACTGAAAATCATTCTATGTTAACTTCTAAAAAGGTGCGAATGTAGGAAACTATTTGTAAACAAGTCAAGTGACTGCACTCCATTTCAATTTAGCTAATTTCTAATCGTTGAAGTAAAGTGTTTTAAACAATAAATTCCAGAATTCATGGAGGAAGTGAAGTGTCTCATATCAAAGGATGTTTTATTTTTTTGCTACTCTTATCAAGATAGCATCAATATATACGAAACTCTTATATCACAGAATGTATATGTGGTAGCAATGATAGAAGGACCGATGTTAATTGCAACCAACAGACAATATCCACAAGGCGAATAAGTGACATCTGTATTGCATTCATTTTTGGGAAAAAAGATGTATTAGGAAGTTGAGACTTCCTCTTCTGGCTATTTACTAATGTTTCAGATCTTGATGTATTAGGAGGCATGTGTTGTTAGCTCTATGTCATCTGATTTATTGAATAATAAACATTTTATCCATAGTTCCTGATGTCTGTGGTTATTGCAAAATCTTTGTCATAATAATTTTATTTAATGATCTCATATGTTTCAGGAAACTGCGTACACATTGTTTGAAGGCAGAACGAACAATTGCTTACCATGTTGAATCATTTAAGCATTGTATCCTCCACTAGTCGGACCTGCAGATGTAGTTTCATGAACTGTGAATTACAGTACATGAAACTTTCCATTTTTTGTGTGGAACACAATATAGTATTTCTACAGTCAATGAGTCTTGAAGCAAAGAAGACATTCAATAGCCACCAAGGCCCGATACATCAAAAGATTATGATGCATGGTGGCATAGGTATTTGAATGATAGTAATTCAGTGCAGTAGAAAATTCGATTGTATCACGATGTGTGTCAGATTTTTAACCATATTGTGCTATTGCATCTACAGTGTGTCTTTCCCGAAACAAATTTTTATTCATGCATTTAAATATTTGCAACAAAATTAAATATTTCTCTCACTTTCATCTTCCAGAAAGGAAAGATACGTTACAACAGAGATTATTAAGTGATGGATGTGTAAGAGGCGAGCAAGTTTGGGAATTTGGACTACATAAGTGGCATAATCCCTAACCTAAAAAAATATCAAAGTCATCCATATCGGCTATTCCACTCTCGAACAGCAGGGAAAGGATTTGAATGATGGAATTACTCTCCACCATACATTGTAAGGTGGCAGGCAAATGTTACATATCTGACTTTTGGTACAGTCTATGTATAGATGATAGCATTGTCTTGGAAAAGCTGTATGGTGTAAATCAGTCGTATCCTTCTCTATAAGTGTATTTTTTACCAGTTTATTTTTCTCACTGTGATTTTATACATTCAATGACAGGCTGAGAGTTGAAACTCAGCTCTACTGTTTGCATATCTGTCTAACTGTGCCATAACAAATTTTACAAGTTGATTCTGGAAATCGTCTGCTATACTATGTATTTGACATATAATTATCATGTCTGATGACGGCACTTTATGGAACTGTTTTACCTGAACATTCTTCCCACTACAGATTGAAATGCTAACACATTTCCAGTGGTACACAACGACGACTAGCCTTTGCTGAAATTAGGTGGCACCTCCGACCCTCCTCCACCTCACTTTAGTGCTTTTCCTGTCTTTTAGTGACCACAGTGTGTGTGCACGCATTTTTCATTACCCATCTTGCTCTGCTGCTCACGAGCAGGAGCCTGTGAAGTCACAAGAGCTCGTGCTCAAAATCAGCAAATTGTTAAGCCCTTGAGTACAGCACAGGTCCCAGAACCGAACCTTGCAACACCCTAGTCAGTGCCAGTTTTCTGCAACTGCAATGAATGCGTTTCCTGATGAAGAATCTACTCTCTGTCAGGAACAAATCAATCATTTCGAGTACAAGCCATGGAAAACCTATGGTGTTTAATTTAAATATTAAGCCATCGTGCCAGATGCCGTAAAAACATTTTCCATATCAAAGATTACACATCCAGAACTGTCTCCTTGATTCTTCTCTATACAAATATACTCAACTAAGCACAGGTGGACTGAGAATTGATAGGCGCAATCTGAACTCCATTCTAGGATAACGATTATCTGATCAGTAAGGATTTTCCGGAGTACTTGTTGTACAGTTTTATAAGGAAATCAAAGACGGAAATAGATGTGTGTTTCTCGGGTAGGTATCGGTCATTTTGAAGTTTGGAAACAGTAATTAGTTTTGTCATCTTCCACACTCAGGTGAAATAGGATAAGAAAAGACAGAAGTTGCAGAGGTGGGTAATAAAAGTGATAACTGGGAGAAGATGTTTGGAGAGAGGGGCCCGAATACGATCGGGGCCAGGTGCTTTGTGGTTGCCTTGACGCTTGAGAGAGCATACACAGTGTCCACGTCTACTCCATCAATGTTCTGCATCTGCCTTCATTTGAATTACGCATCCAAAAACTACGTTTCCTGCCTCTCACTTGGGGCATTATTGGTTATGTGTGTTCTGATCTGTCACACCAGTGATTTGGCCATAATTTCCTCTTTGTCTTCGTTGGAGTAAGCTGGACCATTTTTATCCACTATACCGTCGGGCTTCTTTCACTGCTCGATCGTCTCCCGAAACTTCCGAGGGTTTTCATCTGCTTCTAGCGATCCAAAGCTTTTCATCGCAGCAGCGGATGCTGTGATCATGCACTACATTTTCGACACAGACCTCAAGTCACCTCAGCATTCTCCGGCCATCAGAATAGCGAAGTCGCTGCCACTGCCAATATGTCCTGCATTTGGCAACTATAGGGTCATTCATCTCTGGGGGCTCGTCACTAGTACCAATGTTGGTGGCTAACCTGACTCTACAGACTCGAGCGCTAGTGAGGAGAACTTGCTTAAAACAGTAGATATCTGAGTCCACCCCACCTTTCGATAAGCTAGCGTAGAAGATCCGCCACCTGCTGACCTACCAGATTAAAGTAATTCTCCCACTTCATGACCTAAACTGATTTCGCTATCCTCACAGTATGCCTCCAGCATAGGCGAGGTCCAGGATAACTGAACTCTGATCAGAGCTTAGCAATATCTGCATTGTGAATCTATAACGGGAATTGTGGGGAACATGAGGCGATTCGTCGGTGCCACGATATTAACGGTAGCGCGTAGCCCGAGAAAACGACTCAATCTCCTAACACTCATACTTGCAGTATTACAGTCCCATCCATCATTTTTCACGTTTAGCTCCCTGGCTCCTATCACACACTCACTCACACCTAGGAGGGCCTGAAGAGCACGATGTTCGAAAACGGGAGGTGGAAGCGGGAGAGGTTTGTAGGCAGCTTTTATGTGGACTGTGGTGCAGCCAAATGAGCTTTTCTGTCATTCAGTCCCAACTATGGGTCGTCTGTACTAGGTAGGACGACCACGCTGCCACCATGGCGGCCAACGAGTCGTACCAGTGCTCTCCTCAGTTACGAATGGTTAGTCTGTCAGCATTGGTGTGGTCCATCTCAAAAACGTGCCCCACGCCAATGTCGATTGCAGTTCAACTCAAACTTTTTGTTGGAAATGTCAGCGGTATTCCAGTTTAAAACATGGAACTATCGGAGGCTGATCAGCTCCGCAGCCGAAAAACGACATGACACCCTCAGCCACAATCATGATTTAGGAGAATTTATCTGTTGCTGCTCATAAATTCATGGTAGTCTGCTTGACAACTATCAGTAAATTGAGAGTATTTAGTTCCTTAAAAAGATCTTTAATTCTTGTGAGGAATTCTTGTACACTAGATGAGGAGTTCGAACTGGTAGAGGGTCACACCCTGGAGTACCTGTTCGGGACGACGTTGCGGAATGCTTCCTCATTCATCTCTGCTCCATTTATGCAACTTCCACGACGCCTCACAAGCTTACAATGAATGTAACTTTGGTTACAGACGAGATGCCTTAAAATTAAGTTATTACCCAGGTTTGAATAGTTAATTTCATCTATATTATTTGTTATGTACTGTGTTAGTGAGTGTTCCAATCCATAATACAAAATTTTCACATTTGCCGTAGTATTATTCATTAAACAGTGCAAAGTTCTTACGAAGGGATCTTGTTCGCTAAGGTTTAAATTTGTTTACGATAAACACAGGATAAACGTCGTCTTGCCTTGATATTTCATGTAAAAGGCAAAATATCAAAGTACAGTCTTAGACACAAAACCAGGCCTCTGACCGCTCGCTGCATAAATAAAATCAGAGTCTTTCACTTTAGGCGGCCAATATATTCGGCCGCCCCTCAGAAGTCAAAGTCCAGCCATATGCACGATCTGGCAACACTGCACGATGCAAAACTGTACGGAGGAAGAGCGTCAATCTTCACGACCCCTTACAAAGCTGAATCAGCTCACGTTCTAATGGAAAAAGTTTCGCAACGTGCATATGAATCAGCAAGTTCGAGACCTTTTTGTAAGTCGTATTTCGAGTGTCTGATAAAGTTCTATCTAATGGAACCTCAAAGATAATTCACATCACTGTATAACATACCAGTAATTGCAAAAACTTCCAGAAACAACTCCGTTCACGCTCCAATGTTTCCGCGCCGTACAGCGGGCACCGGCCACCAGCCACCCGTCGTCTAACGCCATGTGCTGTCTGACCAGGCGAACTCGGCGCGGCGCTATGAGTGTTCCACTACTTACCTTGCAGTTACATATTGGATTTTGCATCCTTGAAGCTTATAACGTTTTCAAGAGTTGTAAAACAGAGTCGCCACTGGAAAAAAGTCTGACATTTGAGACAGATTATTCACTATGGATTTAATAAAGGGGTGCAAGCAACAGAGGCAGCTCGGAACCTGTGTATTGTGTATGGAGAGAGATATTCTGGCAAAACACGTCGGAAAAGGGTTTTTATGTTTCAAGAAAGTTCGTTCAGGCATGAATGATTTTCCACATACCGGAAGTCCCGATAACACACAAGTGTGGTGAACTGCGGCCATTTAAAAGTCGTGCAACATTTGCATTCAATAACCAAGGTTCAGAAATCGGGAGTAGGAGTGATATCACATTAATGCATGACGAGCCTATATTGGCGCGGAATAGCAAGATATTACTCACACTGGACTTCTAATGCTCTATGTTTCCTTGCTGTCCTGTGTCATTCTAAAGCAGTATAGAAATGTAGCAGTTCATAAATAAAATAAATAAGATCTCCTTGTTGATTTTAGATCTGGCTGTAGGTCTTTCACAAAACTGACAAAAACATGATCTTCGGTGAGACTGGAAACGCAAGCTAAAGCAATTTTCGCTTACGAGGCGACTATATTATCTCAGAACTAGCGAAGGGGTATAGTATTACTGCCTCCCTTATTGCTCCGTTGGTGGCTACGTTAGTGGACTCGTAACATAAAAGACGAGATTAGTTGCAATTTCCTGGACTCAAAATCATAAATTGGTATCCTTATTTCACACCTCATGTGCAAATCACTCACGTTATTCAATGAAAGTGATACAAATAGCCGGCCGAAGTGGCCGTGCGGTTAAAGGCGCTGCAGTCTGGAACCGCAAGACCGCTACGGTCGCAGGTTCGAATCCTGCCTCGGGCATGGATGTTTGTGATGTCCTTAGGTTAGTTAGGTTTAACTAGTTCTAAGTTCTAGGGGACTAATGACCTCAGCATTTGAGTCCCATAGTGCTCAGAGCCATTTCATACAAATAGATCAAGTGAATTTAGGAGGATAATTCTATGGCATCCGGGGAGTAACTCAGCGGTCACAGAGCTGCCAAACATATCCAGTATTGTAACCAAGATTTTGTTATACTACTAGCAGGACGAAGGAGTCGACTGTGAAGTGACTGCACATTCTCTCTCAAAAACGCGGCTGCCGAGGGTCGAAATGCTAAAAGAATATATCACTGAGTCTTATTCACATTTCTGTAACTAGGCTTAGGGACTAGAGCGTAGTTGTGCACCAACTGTAGATCAAACATCACACATCAAGAACTGTCAAAATTGTTTGTGTTATTCTGTCTTAAGAGTACTGAAAATCAGAAAGCTCATCACCAGACGTCATTCACATCTATGGAGCATCTCCAGAATTTATACCGTCAACGTTATGAGAAAAGAACATATCTTTCTTTATAAATATAGACATAGAAAACATGTTTCCTGAGAGTGCTGACACTGGGACTTTCTCCAAAAGAGAGGAATGGAGAGACAACAACAAGCCATTGATTACAAAAAAATGGTGCAAATGGCTCTGAGCACTATGGGACTTAACATCTGAAGTCATCAGGCCTCTTGAACTTAGAACTACTTAAACCAAACTAACCCAAGGACATCACACACATCCATGCCCGAGGCAGGATTCGAACCTGCGACCGTAGCGGTCGCGCGGTTCCAGACTGAAGCGCCTAGAACCGCTCGGCCACACCGTCCGGCCATTGATTACAAATAGTGAACATACTCAGGGAGACTTAATAAGTTACAGATAACAAAATTCCAATCAATAAAGGTAACTATGTGCGAAACCACAACCAATGCAGAAAATGTGGGCTCAAAAAGCCATTGAAAGTTAAACAAGTCACAGCTAGTGAGGCGTCAAGAATGACAACATCCTCTCTTTGCTGTTGTAGAGGCAAATGTAGAAAGAAGCAGTTTCCCACAACGAAAGTGACAAGAGATGTTATAATTTACTCGTAAAATAACCTTCGTACAGTCTTAAAAGCAATTTTAGAACTCACTGTCACTTATCACGTATGGATTGTTGAGAATATCTCATCAAATTTACATGTAAATATCTAGCTAACATAGTAGGATAATTCAGCTCCAGCCACGGAAGTCCGTCGACTGTCACTCAGTCGCCAAAAATTTCTTGCTGGCATTTCTATACAGGGTGGTCCATTGATAGTACCGGGCCAAATATGTGACGGAAGAAGCATCAAAAGGAAAAACTACAAGGAACGAAACTCGTCTAGCTTGAAGGGGGAAACCAGATAGCGCTATGTTTCGCCCGCTAGATGGCGCTGCCGTAGGTCAAACGGATATCAATTGCGTTTTTTTAAATAGGGACCCCATTTTTTCTTACATATTCGTGTAGTACGTAAATAAATATGAATATTTTTGTTGGACCACTTTTTCGCTTTGTGATAGAGGGCGCTGTAATAGTCACAAACGTATAATTACATGGTATCACGTAACATTCCGCCAGTGCGGACGGTATTTGCTTCGTGATGCCGTTAACCAATAGCGGAAAAGGTCGATATCGTGTTGATGTGTGGCTATCTTGATCAAACTGCCCAACGGGCGTGTGCTATGTATGCTGCTCGACATCCTGGACGACATCATCCATGTGTCCGGACCGTTCGCCGGATAGTTACATTATTTAAGGAAATAGTAAGTGTTCAGCCACATGTGAAACGTCAGCCACGACCTGCAACATATGATGATTCCCAAGTAGGTGTTTTAGCTGCTGTCGCGGCTAATCCGCACATCAGTAGAAGACAAATTGCGCGAGAATCGGGAATCTCAAAAACGTCGGTGTTGAGAATGATACATCGACATCGATTGTACTCGTACCATATTTCTATGCACTAGGAATTGCATGGTGACGACTTTGAACGTCGTGTACAGTTCTGCCACTGGGCACAAGAGAAATTACGGGACGATGACAGATTTTTTGCACGCGTTCTATTTACCGACTAAGCGTCATTCACCAACAGCGGTAACGTAAACCGGCATAATATGCACTATTGGGCAACGGAAAATGCGCGATGGCTGCGACAAGTGGAACGTCAGAGACCTTGGCGGGTTAATGTACGGCATTAGGGGAGGAAGGATAATTGGCCCCCATTTTATCGATGGCGATCTAAATGGTGCAACGTATGCTGATTTCCCACGTAATGTTCTACCGATGTTACTACAAGGTGTTTCACTGTATGACAGAATGGCGACGTACTTCCAACATGATAGATGTCCGGCAAATAGCTCGCGTGCGGTTGAAGCGGTATTGAATATCATATTTCATGACAGGTGGATTGGTCGTCGAAGCACCATACCATGGCCCGCACGTTCACCGGATCTAACGTCCCCGGATTTCTTTCTGTGGGGAAAGTTGAAGGATATTTGCTATCGTGATCCACCGACAACGCCTGACAACATGCGTCAGCGCATTGTCAATGCATGTGCGAACATTACGGAAGGCAAACTACTCGCTGTTGAGAGGAATGTCGCTACACGTATTGCCAAAGGCATTGAGGTTGACGGACATCATTTTGAGCATTTATTGCATTAATGTGGTATTTACAGGTAATCATGCTGTAACAGCATGCGTTCTCAGAAATGATAAGTTCACAAAGGTACACGTATCACATTGGAACAACCGAAATAAAATGTTCAAACGTACCTACGTTCTGTATTTTAATTTAAAAAACCTACCTGTTACCAACTGCTCGTCTAAAATTGTAAGCCATATGTTTGTGACTATTACAGCGCCATCTATCACAAAGCGAAAAAAGTGGTCCAACTAAAACATTCATATTTATTTACGTACTACAAGAATATGTAATAAAAATTGGGGTTCCTATTTTAAAAAAACGCAGTTGATATCCTTTTGACCTATGGCAGCGCCATCTAGCCGGCCAACCATAGCGCCATATGGTTTCCCCTTTCAAGCTAGACAAGTTTCGTTCTTTGTAGTTTTTTCGTTTGACGCTTATTTCGTGAGATATTAGGCCCGGTCACGATCAATGGACCACCCTGTATAGCTATTTTTTGAGACAATACTAGTGATCTGCGAGCATTTGTCTTCCTACCTTTGTGATAACACTTCAACGTCATCCTTACCATCGTTGTTGTTTTGTGATGCCTTAATTCATGTCAAATTCTTCAGAATAAGAGTGTAGCGCCTATATAATCAAATAACTAATGGTCAATATGTTTCAGAACTGTGGAAGCAGAATTGCAGCGAGGTTATTACTTAACTAAGTGTATCATATAAAACATGTGTAGTGACTGTCATTTCAGTTACTTGACAGACGGTAATATTTTCTAGGAATTGTCTGCAGAATCAATGTGCTTATCCCCAGAATGAACTCTGTTCCTGCTTGGTGATAATAGACAGGTGCTCTGTTTGTTTGTTTGTTTTGAGTTTGGAGCTTATGGGCATTCAGCACCAAGGTTATGAACACCCTAGGTGCTTCATATCCCAGAGTGACTGGGCTTTCCTTTCAAATAATAGGAGTTGTTGGTTCCATTCTCTGCTTGTTATTGAGGGACACGTAAGGTGGTGCAGTAGAGAAGGTGTTCCCAGTCGTAAATCAGTGTATACTGTATGCTTTCTGGCGTAACAGGATCAACTAAGTAGATCTTAATCAGTGTTATTGCCCTATAGAAGCACCGACGCCCAAACGCTATCTTTACTTAGGTAGTCAGAGATAGAGTAAGCGAGTCACAACTAACGTCATTCAGACCAGGTGGATAGTGTTCACTGAGCACCCATACCATTCTGATCATACCGTTGTTGCTTTCTACTCTCGACTATTGCAATATAACTGCTACTGACGCTTTGCCAAAGAAAGCGAAAATTGCATTGTGAATGAGAATTTCCACTTGCAATACACCTAAGACTGAGATCCAAAATAACAACAAGGAGTTAATAAAACAGAGCAAAGGACAGAGCTTATGCGTATTTTCTCAAAATCTAGCAGTTTGATCTTAATTAATTTCTGATAGTTACAACTGATGTGGCCTTTTAGCTACCAAAATATTCATGTGGATGTGGCGAGCTGGTGGTGATAAATAAGAAAAAAATATATTTATGAAATTAAAAAATATATTAAACTAAAAATTCAAGAACATGAAATTCATTAACATTATTTTTAAGGTTCTTCATTCCTTTATATCTCAGCTTAATAGTTCCGTCTTCAAAAATTCTGAAAATACTAATTAATAATTAATTATACCTGTTTCACAAAACAATTTTAAATTTATTATCAAGCTCCATACAAAATTATTCCCTGTATCTAGCTTTCAAATATAATGTAATGTAATTCATTTACTTCAGCATTCCTTTTTTCTAACAAACTTGAATTGATAATATTGTCAAGCTTCTTCAGTAGAGCCTCTGTTTATTTAGATAAAAAATTTATTAAGCTTAAAAATTATTTATCTTCTAAATATGACTAATGTGTGGAACAAATTGAAATTTCAAGTTTTTATTGAGAGAAATAATAAACCAAGAGAGAGACAAGTTAAATGTGATATTTCCAAAATTGCCGGCCACGGTGGTCTTGTGGTTCTAGGCACTCAGTCCGGAACCGCACGACTGCTACGGTCCCAGGTTCGAATCCTGCCTCGGGCATGGGTGTGTGTGATGTCCTTGGGTTAGTTAGGTTTAAGTAGTTCTAAGTTCTAGGGGACTGATGACCACAGATGTTAAGTCCCATAGTGCTCAGAGCCATTTGATATTTCCAAAAATTATTTTAAACACTTTTTAATTTCAGAACATTTGAGAAGTATTATATTCTTGCTATTAATGTATTAAAATGGATTCATAGAGAAGAAGAATACAAAAGGAGATTTGATAGTTATGTGGAAACTGATATAAAACATGGGAAGAAACAGAAAACTCAATTCTCTCGTTTTTATGACTGTAAAAATACAGTGAATTACCAACTTGGTGGTTATAATTTACAAATAAATAATTTACCAACAATATTAAAAATTATAAAAAATCATATGTATTATTTTCAGAAGTTTCTCACTCAGTAATCTAAAATCTAAATCTAAAAATCTATAAAACTGAGAATACAATAAAAGACAAGTAATAAATTTTTTCCATAGTTACAATGAATTTCATATAAATGTTATCTTTACATTAGAAAGGATAGAACATTTATTTTAATTTCAATTTATTAAACTAATTTTAATATCCACTAGGCACTGTATCATATTTTCATAGAACTACTCTGTTGCCATACTGAAATGGGAATTCTTTCTTAAAGCACTTGTTTAATGAATTTTTTGTATCAATACCTCTGGTTATCTGATTGTACTCTAAATGTATCTTTTGTTTCATTTCACTCTCTATTAACCTTATCATAGAGTCGCTATTCAACTTCTGAATATTTTTATAGCTTAAAGTGAAACACTTTTCCTTCATCACTGAGCTTTTATCATTTTTCTCAAAATAATAACTTTTAGATCCAGTTGAAGCCCAATTTGTAATCTATTTATTTTCTCCTAATTCATTTGTCCATTCACACAACATAAGACCCTTTTTACATTGATTTCACCATCGTCTATGTATACTAAACTGTCCATATCAAAATATATATCATTTTTTCCTAGCTTATCTATCCTATCTTACAACCTAAGCCTTGCATTTGATGTAGTGAATGTAGCTATAAAAATATTTGTAGCTGTATTATTTTCTACATAACTGTCCTTGAAATTGTGCTTAATCTGTACCATATTCTCATTAATAAAATTTTATGTGTATTATCTGAAAGGTTATCCGATAGTATCTCATAAAATTGTTGTAAATCTACACTCCTGGAAATGGAAAAAAGAACACATTGACACCGGTGTGTCAGACCCACCATACTTGCTCCGGACACTGCGAGAGGGCTGTACAAGCAATGATCACACGCACGGCACAGCGGACACACCAGGATCCGTGGTGTTGGCCGTCGAATGGCGCTAGCTGCGCAGCATTTGTGGACCGCCGCCGTCAGTGTCAGCCAGTTTGCCGTGGCACACGGAGCTCCATCGCAGTCTTTAACACTGGTAGCATGCCGCGACAGCGTGGACGTGAACCGTATGTGCAGTTGACGGACTTTGAGCGAGGGCGTATAGTGGGCATGCGGGAGGCCGGGTGGACGTACCGCCGAATTGCTCAACACGAGGGGCGTGAGGTCCCCACAGTGCATCGATGTTGTCGCCAGTGGTCGGCGGAAGGTGCACGTGCCCGTCGACCTGGGACCGGACCGCAGCGACGCACGGATGCACGCCAATACCGTAGGATCCTACGCAGTGCCGTAGGGGACCGCACCGCCACTTCCCAGCAAATTAGGGACACTGTTGCTCCTGGGGCATCGGCGAGGACCATTCGCAACCGTCTCCATGAAGCTGGGCTACGGTCCCGCACACCGTTAGGCCGTCTTCCGCTCACGCCCCAACATCGTGCAGCCCGCCTCCAGTGGTGTCGCGACAGGCGTGAATGGAGGGACGAATGGAGACGTGTCGTCTTCAGCGATGAGAGTCGCTTCTGCCTTGGTGCCAATGATGGTCGTATGCGTGTTTGGCGCCGTGCAGGTGAGCGCCACAATCAGGACTGCATACGACCGAGGCACACAGGGCCAACACCCGGCATCATGGTGTGGGGAGCGATCTCCTACACTGGCCGTACACCACTGGTGATCGTCGAGGGGACACTGAATAGTGCACGGTACATCCAAACCGTCATCGAACCCATCGTTCTACCATTCCTAGACCGGCAAGGGAACTTGCTGTTCCAACAGGACAATGCACGTCCGCATGTATCCCGTGCCACCCAACGTGCTCTAGAAGGTGTAAGTCAACTACCCTGGCCAGCAAGATCTCCGGATCTGTCCCCCATTGAGCATGTTTGGGACTGGATGAAGCGTCGTCTCACGCGGTCTGCACGTCCAGCACGAACGCTGGTCCAACTGAGGCGCCAGGTGGAAATGGCATGGCAAGCCGTTCCACAGGACTACATCCAGCATCTCTACGATCGTCTCCATGGGAGAATAGCAGACTGCATTGCTGCGAAAGGTGGATATACACTGTACTAGTGCCGACATTGTGCATGCTCTGTTGCCTGTGTCTATGTGCCTGTGGTTCTGTCAGTGTGATCATGTGATGTATCTGACCCCAGGAATGTGTCAATAAAGTTTCCCCTTCCTGGGACAATGAATTCATGGTGTTCTTATTTCAATTTCCAGGAGTGTATCACATACTCAGTTATACTCATATTTTGTCATCGTCCAAATTTTCACCATTATGAATTAAGACATATCTTAGCAACAGCACATTTTCTTGGGTCCTTTTTTATCCTATCAGGATCTAATTCAATAGCCAATTTTTCTTTCCCTGTTTTGATATACATTTAATTTTTTGAAAATTGTAGGGACTCATTTCTAATTTTAGTTTCATAAAATCTTTCAAATAATTTTTAAACAACACGTTTCTTTTATTTTTAAAATCCTTTACTTCATAGACATCTAAAATTTTATCTGTTTTTTCCACAGCTTTTTCTACTTCATCAGTCACACAAACAGTAATCATACGTCTTTCCTCATTGTTGTGATTTCATTTATTTATTTTTTTCTTCTACAAATTTGATACACATGCCAAAAATAACCATGGTATTGATAAATGGTATTGGTTTCTTTATCAAAGCAATCTAACTACAGCTATATTTACTTCACCATCATTAACAGCATGCTGAATATTATCATTGTTTAAATTGTTTAACCAAGCTATGTATTCTTTACTATAAATTTTCTTTCTTGTCTTTATCCAATGCAGCAATTCCTCTTTTAGGCAAATATTTAGATTTGTATATAGCTATACAAACTCAGGCAATTGTTAAATAACAGAATGGGCCTATATTAGCTATTTCTAGGAACTGTTTCCTTAGTTCTAAACAGCCTCTTCTCAATGTAGGTACATCAGAATTACAGTACTCATTAATTTCTTTCTTCACATTGAATGCATAATTTTCTTTAACTTTTTGACTATGCTATTTGGGAAATATTTCTTTTGGTTTCATAGTATCAGCACAATCATATTTGATGTCTGGATCTGGTGCTATGTAGTTTTCATTTTCTCATATATTGAACAAATGTTGGAAATATCCTTTCTTCAGCTCTTTTAAATAAAATATTATTGTAAGACTACTAAGAGGTCTTGTACAAAGTTACCACCATCTATAATTGTTAAACCTAGGTGTTTTATCTGAAATAACATCAATTTAGTACCTGTATAGATAGTATGTGGCTTTATTATATTTTCAATACAATACTTTAAAATACATTGTTAATTGTAACCTATAGCATAATGCACTATAAATACATAATTCCTGTTTTCTTCAGATATTATCCACCTACAGAATCCATCATTTGTCTTAAATTTATAAGCGGTATATCCATTAATAATATGAGCTGTAATGAGATTTGGAATATGTTTCTTTTTGAGTTTCGTAATCATACCCCATGTATCATTCAGTATAGATACAATGAGTTCTGTTTCATATTCACTTTTCACAACATATAGACAGACTGTTTATCTGTGACTATTTTAAGCCATTCCCAGCATTGGAAAACATAATAATCTTTCAATTTTCCATGAATATAACAGTTGTCTTTATTAAAATTTCAACAAAATTTGACTATAAAATCTTCATCAGATCTTCTATCATAGATACCACCTTTTTGAAATTTGTATTGCAAGTAACGTTAAGATTTTTAATTTTTACTTTTTGTTCAAGGTTTTCATTGAATCTCGATCCTACTTTTTTAATCTCAAATAATTCTTTTTTCAGTGGTTTGTCCTTTTTTTCTTGCTCATATAGTTTACTACTGAATGAATATGTTTAACCAAGTGTCATTACTTTTTATTGTCTTGGTGGTCGAGATTTTACAAAGACATCATCATCAAATCTATATAAACAATATATATTGGGTACATATTTTGTCCTTATTTTAGTCTTTTGGAATAATTCTTTATGAAATGGAAACAAATGTAAATTATTTTAAGTAATTAATTCTGATTTCTCTGATGTGTTATATCCTCTAATATCACGATTTTTAGCTCAAGCTTTGAGCTGAATTATTTTCAAGATATAAAGTTCATATGCTTCCTGTAGGCTCTTCCCTCATTTAAATTCCGTAACGCTGACACTACAGGGTCCAGTCACATTAATGTGACCACCACCTATGTTCGCTGTCAACGTGCAACAACCACTCACACACGACAGGCGGCAGCACTAGCAGTGGTGGGTATATAAAGCATGTCGGAGGACATGGAAGACAGTGGAGCAGTTGTCATAATGTGAAGACGGAGCCATTTATTTCACGTCGAAAAGGGCATGATTATTGGCTTTCGGGCCCAAGGTGGAAACATATCCAATACGATAATGATCGAAGGAGACGAAATGAATTAAAATTTGTGCAGCAACCTGGACTCGAACCCATGTCTTCTTGCTTACTAGGCAGAAATGCTAACCATTAAACCACCACAGTACATTGGTCGATATTGCTGCAAGAACCGCCTAAGCTGAGTGCCCCCCCTCCCCCAACACAAACTTCAATTCATTTTTCCGTTACATATTGTCACTACTTCTAGGGCTCTCCGATACTGGCAAGCACCCGGCATTGGATGTAGTGGGACGCCCTTGTACTATTGGTGATCTTATAGATCTTATAATTAAATGTTTCCCTGAAGTTCGTGCAGCAGTGTTGCGGTGGTACACTGCTTAGAATTTCAGCCTAGTAACCAAGAAAACCCGGATTCGAGTCCCGGCCGCACCACAAATTTTAATTCATTTCGTCTGCTTCGATCATTATCGTAGGTAATAAAAAGGCACTTAAATCTCTCAGGGAAACATTTAATTATATCCAAAACGGCTAACAAGGAACCCCCGGAGTACAAAGTTGCTAAAGGCCAATGATGTTTACGGCATTCGACACCCCACATATTGTCTACCATGCAACCTCAATATTGGCTGCTAATGGCATCCGGGGGGCAGAACTGGAGGTATCCAATGGCGAGCACAGAATGAGGCTACAGAGCGTAGTTGAACTGCTTACTCGACGGCCAACTCACAACCGTGTTACAGTGCTAGTAGCGTTGATAGAAAGCAGAGCAATGGCAACGATAAACAGGGAAAGATTTGGGTTATATCTACAACAACAGCTGCAGAAGTTGACATTTCGTCAGAAAGGAACCCAAGGAATTTCACAAAGTGAGAAAGAAGCGGCTGATGAAATGTAAGCTTTTCTGTAAGGAGAGTCAGTGGAATGTGTGGTGTCGTATACGCTCGACTGTGCGGACAATGTACATGGGGAGTACAGTGATGACGATACGTGCTTATGAAGGTAAGTGGTATTGAAACAGATGTCGAACTTTGTTGTTCAACGAGCGGGTACTAAACGTAATTACGTACATGGTAGGTCATCCGCAGCATAGTAAAAAATAATTATGAGCATATTTCGAATACTTCCGCAGCAATATGAGCATGTAGTGCATAAGCAAAGCTATTGATATTCAAGGGAGAACAAGCTGCACTTGTTACAAAAACTGATGTTTGCGCTTACCGAGGAAGTTCGATACAATTTACGGAATGTGCTCGATAGTAACCTGCTACGTTATGTACATCAAACTGCGCTCGATATAGAGTACAGTGATTTCAAGGGAGGCTGTGGATGATTGCAAAACTTCGAACAGTACTACAGAATTGGAAGACACATGATAACGAAATTTCAAACAAAGCGTCAACTTGACGACGCATAGCGAACTGCGGAATCGGCCCAAAAATTTGTGGATGAGATAAAGAAACTTATCCAATCCATCAGTAAAGAATTGGTTTTGAACTCTGGCCAATCGAGATATGAAAATTAAAGAGGTACCACGAGAAATGTATCAAGATCGACTAATATCAGTGCATTAACACATTCGTATTCAATTATGTCGGCTTTTAATCTGGTTGTTAAATTGGCTGGAAAGTTATTTATTGTGCTGCGAGAAGTTGGAGGTGCTCTGCCTTCTACGATTATTTCCCGTAAACGTGATCTTGCAAGGGCAGCAGGGAATATTTACGTCACAGCAAGCAAAAGTAGAAAAATGGGCGTAAGAGAAATACAACTATGGTAAGATCACTGCAATAGTTGGTCGCAATAAGTTGCTTTTGCTTCATTTCTAATCTGCACATAAAAATCATACTCATTTAGCTCAAGCTATACCTCCTAAAAAGTGTATGACCTTGCAGTTCATGCCACTTGGAACCATAGGACAAATTCAGCCTCTGGATGTTTTTATTTTCCGTGCCTATAAAACATATTGCCGCACTATCTGCAGCTACGCCTTAAAGGGTATCCAGTTTCACGAAAAGCTCCCCTACAGACTGTTTTGCATTCGTTTGCATGCCATCACACTTCGTCGTTTCTCAGCACCCCGTTACATCAATATGGTTCTATATGCATTCTTTGAGAGTGGATACCTAGTCGAACGTCCTGCACGGTTTGTAGCTCCCAGAGTATTCGATCTCGATCTCGATGGTACGAACCTTTGTGATCTCTGGGACTTGCCATTTTTCATCCGGTGTTCATGGTGGAAGTTAATGGTGCGTTTTGAACCTTTCTTGAACGTCGACGATATCCAGTTTATGAAGTGTAATACATGCATCCCACAGAAGGCTGACCTCGGCATCTCCCGGACACTCATTTTCTGTCGTCCTCCCGATGTGTACGGTCAGTCACTAGCAGCTAGTATTTTTCTTCTCATAACTGTTAACACAACTCTTTCAAATGAACCTTACTAAAGATTGAACTTGTGACCTCGCACTCAAGGGGTTCCTTGTAAGTCTGTTAACTGTTCGCATGCCACTGTAGTTAAAGTATGCTGTGTGTGGCAAAACAGCTCTATTGAAAACTGGTGCCGAGGCAAGAGTGATGCACCATGGGCCACAGATGACAGGGGTGAACGACGGCTGCAGATATGTTTAAGGGCGAATAGATGTGCAACTGCTGAGTAACTGACAGCCCAGATGACCCAAGGGCTACAAACAGCGTATCCTCAATGTCCGTTCAGTGAACTTTTCTGCACATGGGACTCTGCAGCAGGTGCCTTGTTCATTCACTCATGCTGACTGCTGTTCATCAGCAACAAAGTCCGGAATCTGCACGCCAGTACCGCATCTGGATGTCCACTGAGTGGCAACAGACGGACTTCCCAGTGAATACTGTTTTATCCCGGCGTGAAGGGTCTGAAAACAAACAATAGTCGTTGAAAGGGTCATGGTCTGGAGAGTATTTCTCTGGCATTCCCCCCCAGGGGATCTCCTCATTCGAAAAGGCACAATGGATCAACACTATTATGAATCTGTCCTTGAGGACCATAACCACCGTTACATGAAGTTTGTTTTTCCTCAGTATACTGGCATCTACCAGCAGGACGACGCAATGTCCCTGAAACATTGAGTCTGATATAATTTGGAGCTGGCCAGAAGTAGGAAGCAACTATACCCGCTACAGTCGACGTCTCGTGGGAGAACAGACCGAACTGAGTTCCACGTAATCAATACACGACGATATTTTCCTTTTGCAAAGAGTATAACACGTGTTCCAAACTTCCACTGGCCGACGCTAGTGATAGTCAGCGCACGAGCGATGGTACACACAGCATCTGCAAGGGAGCGATGAAGTGAGGATTTTCCAGTACGACCATTTCACGAGTGTACCGTGAATAACAGGAATCCGGTAATACTTCAAATCTCCGACATCGCTGCGGCCGGAAAAAGATCCTACAAGAACGGGACCAACGACAGAAGAAGAGAATCGTTCTACGTGAAACAAGTGCAACTCTTCCGCAAATTGCTGCGGATTTCAGTGCTGGGCCATCAGCAAGTGTCAGCGTGCGAACCATTCAACGAAACATCATCGATATTGGCTTGCGGTGCCGAAGGCCTACTCGTGTACCCTAGATGACTGCACAACACAAAGATTTACGCCTCGCCTGGGCCAGTCAACACCGGAGTGGCCGAGCGGTTCTAGGCGCTACAGTCTGGAATCGCGCGACCGCTACGGTCGCCGGTTCAAATCCTGCCCTGGGCAGGGATGTGTGTGATGTCCTTTGGTTAGTTAGGTTTAAGTAGTTCTCAGTTCTAGGGGACTGATGACCTCAGAAGTTAAGTCCCATAGTGATCAGAGCCATTTGAACCATTTTTTGACTATCACACCACGTTAAAACTCACTTAAATATTGATAACCTGCCATTGTAGCAGCAGTAACCGATCTAACAATTGCGACAGACACTTGTTGTCTTATATAGGCGTTGGCGACCGCAGCGCCGTATGCTGCCTATTTACATATCTCTGTATTTGAATACGCTTACCTATACCATTTTCTTTGGCGCTTCAGCGTAATATGTGCTTGGCTATGTCAGCTGTTAAATTCAGATGTCGGTAACTCAATATGTATTCAGCGTTACAATATCCCACTTTAAGCCTTTAGAGCGCACTCGTTCGTTATTCAATAACAAGACATGAAGCCATATTAAGTGTCGGATAAGGAGATATTGTCACCTGAAAATTGCAGGAAAATGCCCTTGGCACCCTCAGCTGCTAAATTCGCGTATTCAAAAGTCAATAGATATTCGCCATCAAAATATCCTATTTGAAACATTTGGAGGTCACTCGTTTCTTAGTTTCACATTAACTCTTCTTTTAGAAGATATTGGATGCTGAACATGGCAGATAATATGTGCTTGGCGGTATCAACTCAGATGTCGGTAACTCAGCAGATATCCACCGTTGCAATAACCCACGTGAAGCATTTAGAGAACACTCGTTCCTTATTCAATAAGAAAAAAATGATGCCACATTAACTGTCCGATGTGGATATGGTAAGAAAAATGCACGTGGCACCCTCAGCTGCTAGATTAGGGTATTCATAAGTCGATAGGTATTCACTATCGCATTATCCTACTTGAAGTCTTTAGTGGGCACTCGTTTCTTAGATCAATAACTAAACATGAAGCCAGACTAACCATATGATGAAGAGATATTGGCTGCTGCATGTTGCAGATAATGTTCGCTTGGCGCTCTCAGCTATTAAAAGCTGATGTTGGAACCTCAATAGATACTCAGTGTCACAGTATCGCAATTCAAGAACTTAGAGAACACTTGTTATTTAGCTGAATAACAAAAAATGAAGCCACATCAATGGTCCAATTAGCAGGTATTCAGAGCTGAATATGGCAAAAAATATGTTACAGGCATATGGGCTGGAACTTCAGACACTGCTAATTCAATAGATATTCAGTATCCCAATATACCACTTGAAGCATTTAGAGATTACTTGTTTCATAGACGCATACCAAGTATAAATCCAGCTTAAGGCATGAAGACATATGTGCAGCTGAATATGGCAGAATACATGTGTTTGGCGCATCCAGCTACTAAATGCAGAAGTTGGTCATTCAACAGTTGTTCGCAGCATTTAAGGAGTACTTGTTTCTTAGTTCAGTAACAAAACATGTAGCCATGTTAAAGGTCGGTTTAGAAGATACTGGAAGCTGAACATGGAAGGTAAACATGCATTTGACAATGTCAACTGCTTAATTCAAATGTTGGTAACTCAATATGTATTCATTGTTGCAATATCCAACTTGAAGAATTTAGAGAAGACTCGTTTCTACGTTCGACAATATAAGATGTAGCCACAGTAATGGTCCAATTAGGGGGTGCTGACAGCTGAATATGGGAATTAATATGTATGTGGCGCCCAAGGCTGCTAACATCAGAAGTCGACAACTGAATAGCCATCCACTACCATAGCATTTAGAACTCACTTTCCTTAGTTCAATAACACAACAAGAAGCGCAAGAAATCGTCAGATTTGGAGATACTGGAAGATGAATATGGCTGCTAAATTTGGGTAATTATAACTCAATAGATATTCACCATCCTAGTTGAAGCATTTAAAGGACGCTCGTTTTCTAGTTCAATAACAAAATATCAGGCCACATTAAAAGTCCAATTAGCAGACATTCACAGATAAATATGGCTGTTAAGAGGTTATAGGCACAATCGGCTGGTAATTCAGCTGTTGCTAATTCAATACATATAACACTTGAAGTGTTTATGGATCACTTTTTCATATATATATATATATATATATATATATATATATATATATATATATGTCAAATATGAGTACAGATTAACGGACAAATCAAGATATAAATGCACCTGAATGTGGCAGAAAACATTTGCTTGGCACCTTCACTGGAACTGTTTAAAGAACACTCATTTCTTACTTCAGTAACAAAACATTTATCCACATTAACAGTCCGATTGTGGGGCAGTGACAGCTGAATATGGCACATAAAATATGAATAGTAAGTGGATCACTTCTGTGCACTAGCAGATTATTCGATAATCAAACCCACCACACACACAATAATGAATATAAAAATTTAAAGGGAAAGATTCATTCCTCTTTACTCATATATTAGAAAAATTCTTTTAATCTTATGAAATTTATTAAATAATAAATAATTTTTAATATCCATAAGGCACTGGATCATAATTTTCTAGATCTACTCTTTTATCATTCTGAAATGAGAATTCTTTCTTGGCCTGTTTGTTGACTAGATTTTTGGTATCAACATCTCTAGTAATCTGATTGTATTCTAATTGTAGCTTTTGCTTCACTTCACTCTCAATTAATCTCATTATAGATTCACCATTCAACCTATGAATATTTTTATTGTTTAAAGTAAATCCCTTTACCTTCATTACACTGCTTTTATCATTCTTCTCGTAATAATAAGTTTTCAAACCAGCTGAGCTCAATTTGGTATCCAATTATTATCTCCAACCTCATCTGTCCATTCACCGAACATACAACCATTTTCCAAATTGACTTTCCCATCATCAATATATAGTACAGAATTGCGATCAAAATATATAACTTTTTTTTCCTAATTTGTTTAGCCTATCATACAATCTAAGCCTTGCATTTGATGTAGTGGATGCAACTATAAAAATATTTGTAGCTGTATTATTTTCCACATAATGATCCTTGAAACTGAACTCCATGTGAAGCATATTATCATTAAGACAATTGAAATCTATATCATCTAATCTATCATCCAATAGTATCTCATAAATTCGCTGTACATTTGTTACATATTCTGTTTGACTTATATTCTGTCTTTGTCCAAATTTCTCCTATAATGATTTAACATGTATCTTAGCAACAGCTCGTTTTCCTGGATTTTCCATTATTCTGTTGGACTCTAAATCAACATCTAATTTCTCTTTGGCTGTTTTGATATACTCTTCATCACTTTCGAAATCATATGGACTGGTTTTATTTTCATAAAATCTTTCACTCATAACTTTTTAACAACATGTTGCTTTTATTTCCAAAATCCCTTACTTCATAGACATTAAATATTTTATATCCCATTTCTACAACCAACTTTACTTCATCAGTTGCCCAAGTTCTAATACAATTTCTTTCTTCATCGTTGTGATTGCATTTTTTTCTCGAGCACATTTGGTACACAAAAGAAACAACAGTTTTCCATTTATTCATACCAGTAAACAGGATGATACAATCATCTAGGTGACCCTACTTTACATTTTCTAAATGCATAACAATTTTTGGAATAATATCTTGGTCTATAAATTTTTGTTTCATGTCACTCAGGATAATAGTCATAATATTGTATAGTTGGATAAAGACTCCACACATCATCAAATCTTATTTTTGTGCTAACACCATCTGCTTTAGCTCTTAATTTTATTGCATTTTTAGCACCATAAAAACATCCCCTGGATTCAGTGGTTCAACAATTTCAGGTAACTGTTTTAATTTCTTAAGCTTTTTATACTCTGTTGACCAAGACAATCACATTCCACATTTCCACTAGATTATATCCCACATTTCGTATTCATGCATTTTTTGTTAGTCTTTTGATAACAGTCATCCACTGTTTCTTTATTTTTATTGTTAATTATCTCACTTTAAAAACATTTTCACAGGCATGCCAGAAAAACTGTGGTATTGATAAACAGTATTAGTTTCTTTACCAAATGCATCCACTTTTGCCCCAGCTATTTTCAACTTCTCCACCATTAAGAGCATGTGATATATTATTATTGTGTAAATTGTTTAACCAGTCTATGGATTCTTTACTATACTTTTCTTTTTGTTCTTTATCCAATACAGCGATTGTATTTTCAGGCAAATATCTGTAAATAGCCATACAAACACCTGCAATTGTTAAATAACAAAATGCATCAATATTAGCTATCTCTAGAAATTGTTTACTTAATTCAAAACAACCTCTTCTCAATATATCTACACTTACAGCACTCATTCATTTCTTTCTTCATATTGATGTTATAATTTTCTTTACCTTCGGAGCTATGCCATTTGAGAAATGCTTCTCTATCTTTTGGTTTCATATCGAGTATCTCGAATTGGTCCTATGTAATTTTCGTTTCCTTGTGTATTAAATAAATGTGGAAAATATCCTTTCTGCAATAATTTCAAATAAAATATTTTTAGAAAACTACTAAGGGGACCTACTACAAAATTACTACTATCTATAATTTTTAGATCTAGCTGTTTGATCTCTAATAATGTCAGCTTATTTCCTGTGTAGACAGTATATGGTTTTATTGGATTTTCAACACAGTACTTCAAAATGAATTGTGAATCGTATCCTTTAGCATAGTGAGCTATGAATGTATATTACTTTTTTTTCAGCTATCATCCAACTACAGAATTCTTCATTTGTCTTAAACAGTATCTCCTTTAAAATTGTGAACTATTTTGAGGTTCAGAACATGTATACCAGTTTTTTGTTGAGCTTCATAATCAAACTACATGTATCTTTCTGCATGAAGCCAGATTGACGGTACAATTTGGAGGAATATGTCCGAAAATACGTGCTTCGTGACCTAAACTACCAAATGTAAAAGTGGGTAACTCAGTAGCTACTCACTGTCAAAGGATACCTCTTGAAGCATTTAGCTGTGCTAGCATGTCGAGTGTCGTCGCGCGATGGTTGGGCTACAATGCGTGTAACCTCTTGGTCAGTAGCAAGTGTGAACACTGGATCTGATGATACCAGGTTCGGTGTGAATGACGCTGTGAGTGTGGGGGCCATTAGTTCTGCTTTCTCTTCCGCTGAGTATGCAGGTCCGTCAGGCCCTTGAAGCGTTGGGGTGTATATTTTCTGCCCGGTGAAGTGTCGGGCTAGTTGCCACACGCCAGGTCGTGCGGTGTCCAGCCCTTCGTGCTTTTGGTTCCACTGTTGTGTTCTATGTGTTTGTATTTTATCGTGTATGATTCCCTGTAGCCTGTTAATGTGCCGTTTGAAGTACTGACGCCTGGTGCGCTGCCATTGTCTCCTGAGGCGATTCCTCATTGAGATTAGGCCCAGGATTTCCTGGGACAGGGCCGCACTGTGTTGTTATGAGGTGCGATCAGGTATGGTGCCTGCCATTGCGTCCTGGACGACGTGAGTGAGGGTTTCTACTGCCTCGTCAATTTGTGCTGTTTCAATAATTTCGTGTATGGGTGGAATGTGGCTATCGAGCGTTTCCTTGAACAATGTCCAATTCGCACGCCCGTAGTCCAACATCTTGCGTTGTTCCATGTGCTGCAGTGTTTCCTCAATGTATAGTATTACAGGTTGGTGGTTTGAGGGCAGATCGTTTTCAACGGCAACGTTGAGTGTCGAAGTAATGCCCTTGATGAGGGCCATGTCTATCACGTCTGGGCTGTGTCCCCTCTGATAGGGAATGTGCGTCGGTTCAGTCGGCGCTAGTATAATGTAGTTTCTGCCTACTGAATGTTCGTACAGTTTTTTGCCTTTGGGATTTCGTATGTGTGAATTCCATTCTGGGTGTTTTGCATTCAGATCTCCAGCGACTATTAATCGCGGTGAAATGTTGAGTAGTGTGCTGATATCGCGTGTTGAAATGCCTACAGGGCTGTTGTATACCGATATCAGTGTGGTGTAAGCTCCGTTGAACTTGACTCTGACGGCCGTAGCCTCGATTTTTTCCAGTTCAGGGAGCTCTATGTTTGTGTGCTCAATGTCTCTGTGTATGACGATTGCAGTTCCACCTGCCACGGCGTCGCCCGGTCGGTCGGTACGATAGACGCAGTAGCCAGGAAAGTTTCATTGTTTGTGCGGTTTAAGCTTAGTCTCGCTCAGTAGCGCGACAAGGATTCCCTTGCGCTCCATGAGCTGGGTGATGAGTGTAGTGACAGCCGTCAGTACCTTGGTAAGGATTTGAACGGTCGTGTGTCGAGGGAATAGTGTTTCCAGTATTCCCCCAGGTGATGTGTTGGTGTTGGATGTGGCAGCCTGAGGTGCTGTCGTGGAGTTAGCGGCCGCTTGTGCGGGTATTGGTGTGTTGTTAGGAGTGGCATTTGTGTTTATGTTTTGTGACAGAGGTTGTGGCGCCTGTGTTACTTCTGTGGTGAGGGGGATGGATGTGTGAGTTACAGTCTCGGTGTCTTGTTGACTGTTTTCCTGTGTGTTATTGATCTGTTGTTGCTGGGTGGCCTGTTGTGGTGATTTCGTGTTCCCCGCCCTGTGTTTACGTGTACGTCTATTCCTCCTCTGGGCTTGGGATTCTGGAGGTTCTTCTGTGGATGTGTTTTCCTGTATAGCGTGCGTTTCTTCACAGCACGTGACTTCCGGCAGTGGGGTCGTGTTGTTTGGGGGCGTAGATGTTGGTACCGATGCTTGTTGGTTTTCAGGTGTTGTCTGTGGCTGTTGTGTAGCTGTTGCAGCGGTTGTTTCGCGTGTGTGTGAAGGGCGCTGAGGTTCCGCGGCCTGTGCCGTTCCGCCAGGGCGTGCGACCGTGGCAAACGTTACCCCGTTCCTTACTGGGTTCGGCGCTGGCCTCGGGCGTGGAATGTCGTACTGTACCCTGTTCTTGTCTTGTTTACGCTTCAGCGCCTGTTTGTGTGCACTGCACTGCCTGAAGTTGGCCGCATTGGGCCCACCGCAGTTGGCACAGCGTCGCTGGTTTGGCTGTGTCTGTGTGCAGGATCTGTGACTGCCAGCACATCCGCGACAGCGAGCTGCCAGGCCGCAGCGGAAGGCCGAGTGGCCGAACCGCTGGTAGTTGTTACATTGTTGGGGGACGTTGGGTGGTTCGTAGTGTTCTACACGTACGTCCATCCGCAGAAAGCTCTTTATCTGCAGGATGGCGCGGGAATCAGTCGTGTCGGCTAACTCAACCGTGTACTGTGGTAGCGGTGCGTGTGTGCGGAACCCTGTCATCCGGGAGGCACTTTTACAGTCGAATCCCAGATAACAGAGCGCCGCCTGTACTGTCTCGTTGGGGGTACTGGGATCCACTCCCTTGATCACGTACTGCTGGGTTTTCTCGTCCAGCGTTCTGTACGTGTAGTGTTCGATCATCCGATCTTTGAGGAAGGTCAGAAGATCTTTATATTCGTTGTCTGTGGCAACGTACAGTGAGGCCCTATCCCCCGAGTACTTTGCGTGTAGTGTACTGTTTATGTGCCTTTCCGCGAATGCAGTGTTAAGGGCACTAAGGTTCCCACAGTTTTGTATAACGACTGGGGGGAAACCAGTCTTGTGTTGTGTGGGCACCGCTGTGGCTCTGTGTGCTTTGTCGTTGTTCGCCACAGCTGTGTTTGCGTTTTGTTTCGTGTTAATATTGTTGCTAGCCTGAGATGTGCTAGTAGGTGTAGGCAACAGCGCCTTTCGGTTGCCTAGCGAGTTTAGTTGCTCCCTTGTCTGTGTTGGTGTTTTTCTGGGTCTGCGTTTTGGGCCCTCCACCTGCCAGGGCTCTGTGTAGTGGTTTTCTGGGTCCGCTTCCGCCGCCGCTGCCTCGATCTCTTGAGGCTGCGTCGTCGGTGGCACAATGGTGCATGACTGTCCAGTGACAGGGGAGTGTAAAGTTATGTTGAATGTTGCTGTTTTGGTAGGTGAGACGTCCGCCCCGAATAGTTCGGTGATTAGCCGACACGACTCGAGCTGCTTTTGCGCTTTCGCGTCAAGCTGTCGAACGTCGCCAGCCGCTCCCTTGCCTTCGGTAGCGGGTGGGGCGCGAGTTTCGGCGGGTGCAGTCGATCCTCGCGCCTCGTGTGTTGCAGTCTTACTGCGGGTAACAGCAGGGGAAGTGCTAGCAGCGTCCGCCACCTCGCACTTAGGATTATTTATTAGGTGGGAAGGGGGAAACGACAATTTTGCTTTTCTCGGTAGGCGAGAGACGTGTCTCTTGTTCCCTATAGAAGTGGGTGTTCCCTACGTTATGCTAACATGCGCTGTTGGTGCAAGCGCGGCACCTAAAGGAGGTGCGGAAGAAGAATGGCCTGCAGCACGCGGGCGTGGTCCCGTAAAGGAGCCCTGGTACTGCCTCAGAGTCCCTAAAAGAACGTGAGAATCACATTGGGGGCGTTGGGTAACCGGAGGCTACCGGGAGCTGCGACCCGAAACTCTTTCGCGGCAGTCCGCGACTGGTTGCGCGGCTTTGTGTCGAAGGGGAGCGAGCTCAACCCTTCGGCACTCGGCCGGTTGCCGCTGGGCGGCTGCGCCGGGAGCAGCTGATGCGCACTCCCCGGGCGCTGCCGGGCGACTGGCTGGCGCGCGGCCGGCTTGTGACACTGTACCAAACAAGTGGCTTGTAGTGAAATTGCGTGCTTATGGAATATCGTTTGAGTTATGTAACTGGATTCGCGATTTCCTGTCAGAGAGGTCACAGTTCGTAGTAAGTGACGGAAAACCATAGAGTAAAACGGAAGTGATTTCTAGCATTTCACAGCGTAGTGTTATAGGCCCTTAGATGTTCGTTATCTATATAAACGATTTAAGAGACAATCTGAGCAGCCGTCTGAGGTTGTTTGCAAATGATGCTTTCGTTGATCGCCTAATAAAGTCATCAGAATATCACAATGAATTGCAAAACGATTTAGAAAAGATATCTGTATGGTGCAGCAACTTGACCATAAATAATGGAAAATGTGAGGTCATCCACATGAGTGCTAAAAGGGATCTGTTAAACTTCGGTTACACGATAAATCAGTCAAATCTAAAGGCCACAAATTCAACTAAATACCTGGGAATTACAATTACCAACAACTTAAATATGTAACAGATCTACTACACTGCCTACACTACGCTCATCCATCCACTTTTGGAGTATTGTTGCGAATTCTGGGCTCCTTACTAAATAGGTTTAAAGGAGTACATCGAGAAAGTTCAAAGAAGAGCAACATGTTTTGTATTATCCCGGAATAGGGGAGCGAGTGTCACTGAAATGATACAGGATTTGGAGTGGACATCATAAAACGGAGGCGTTTTTCGTTGCGGAGGAATCTTCTCTCGAAATTTCCATCACCAACTTTCTCCTTCGATTGCGAAAATATTTTGTTGACGCCGACCTACATAGGGAGAAACGGTCATCGTAATATAATCACGGAAATCAGAGCTCACACGGAAAGATATAGGTGTTAGTTTTTTCTGCGTGCTTTTCGAGATTGGAATAGTAGAAAATTATTGTTAAGGTGGTTCGATGAACCCTCTACCAGCCACTTAAGTGTCATTTGCAGAGTGTTCACGTTGATGTAGATGTAGATGTAAAGGATATTGTGTGCAACATTGGCTCGGTTTCAAATAGTTCAGTTCATGACATAAGTTCATGGCGTGTAGAAAATAAACTAACGTTAAATCACAGTAAAGCTCAGTTTTTACAGTCTCTAACACACAATTCAACAAAACCTGACGTTTTAATTTAACATAATGGGCATATGATTAGCGAAACTGAACAGTTCATATTTCTAGGTGTTCAGATAGACAGTAAACTGTCGTGGAAAGATCACGTTCACGATCTTGTTCAAAGACTTAATGCTGCCATTTTTACTATTCGAACGGTATCTGAAGTAAGTAATCGTTAGACATAAAAATTAGTCTACTTTGCTTATTTTCATTCGCTTATTCCGTATGGTATTGTATTTTGGGGTTACTCTTCCCATTCTAAAAGACTATTCTTGGCTCATAAACGGGTAGTTGGGGCAATAAGTGGTGTAAGTTCGCGAACCTCTTGTCGATCCCCGTTCACTAGTCTGGGTATTTTGACATTTGCCTTTCAATATACATATTCCCTACTGTCATTTCTTGTTAATCATATTAGCTTATTCCCAAGAATAAGCAGCTTCCACTCAGATAATACTCGGCAGAAATCAAACCTTCATTTGGATTGAACTTCCTTAACTCTCGTGCAGAAAGGTGTGCAGTATACTGCTGCATCCATTATCAATAAGCTACCACAAGGATTCAAAAATATTTGCAGTAACACGCGCTTTCAAATCGAAACTGAAGAGTTCCCTCACGGTCCACTCCTATTCTGTCGAGGAGTTCCTTGAAAAGTTAAGCTGATTCTTGTTGTATTGTTGATTTCGTTTACTTAAACTTATGGCTTGACTATTTTCGGATTCATAAACATTTTATTTTTATCTGTTATTACTTTTATATTGCAATTTCATGTCTGACACGTTCCATGATCTAGGAGATTTGCTCCTCAATTTGGTCTTACGGAACTTGATGTGTACTAAAAAATAAATAAATAAATGTAGAAGCATTTAGAGAACACTCGTTTCTTAGTTCAATAGCAAAACATGAAGCCAGATTACCGGTCCGATTAAGACATATTGGCAGCTGAAGATGGCAGATAAAATTTTCTTGGCACCCTCAGCTGCTAAATGGAGTTGTCGATATCACATTATTTATTCACAATCGCAGTATCGCACCTGAAGTATTTAGAGAACACTCGTCTCTTATTTCAATAACAAAACATGAACCCAGATTAATGGCCGTTTAGGTGTTGTTGGCAGATTAATATGGCAGATAATATATGCATGGCGCCCTCGCAGCTAACATTAGATGTCGGTAGCTTAATTCGCCGTCGCAGTGTCCCACTCGCTCCTTAGTTCAATAACAAAACATGAAGCCATATTAACGGAGCGATTAGGACGATTTGGCAGCGGAATAGGGCAGATAATATGTCATTTTTGGCAAAGCCTGCCAAGTTCAGAAGTTAGTAACGCAATACAAAATCACAATAGTAATTTAAACTAAACTAAACTTAACTCCACCCAAACAGGCCATGAAGACCCAACGGTACCGCCGGCCGCCGTGTCATCCTCAGCCCACAGGCGTCACTGGATGCGGATATGGAGGGGCACGTGGTCAGCACACCGCTCTCCCGGCCGTACGTCAGTTTACGAGACCGGAGCCGTTACTTCTCACTCAAGTTTGTCTCACAAGGACTGAGCGCACTCCGCTTGCCAACAGCGCTCGGCAGACCGGATAGTCACCCATCCAAGTGCTAGCCCAACCCAACAGCGCTTATCTTCGGTGATCTGACGGGAACCAGTGTTACCACTGCGGCATGGCCGTTTGCACAATAATAACATAACACTTCAAAAATTCGGAGGACACTCATTTCTTAGTTCAATACTAACATGAAGTAACCGTCCGAATAGGAGGTACTGCAACTGAATATAGCAGATATATGTGCTTCGCGCCGTCAGGTGCTACACGCAGTTGTTGCTAACTCAATAATTCTTCACTGTCACAATATCACACTTGGAGCATTTAGAGAGCCCTCATTAATAGTTCAATAACAAAATGTGAAGCAAAATTAACTCTTCGATTTGGAAGTATTTGCAGCTGATTATGGCAGATAATAAGTGCTTGGCTGCATTCAAATGTCGGTACCTCAATATATTTTCACTGCCGCAGTATTCCATTTGAAGTATTTGCACAACACTCGTTCCTTATTTTACTAACAAAATACGAAACTGGAATAACGGTACGATTAGAAGATATTGGCACCTGAATATGGCAGCTAAAATGTGTTTGGCGTCAGCTGCTAACTTCATATGTTGGTAACTCAATAGGTATTCGCAGTCGCAATACCCCAACTGAAGCATTAATAGATTATTCGTTTCTTAGTTTGATATCGTAATACGAAGCCAAAGTATCGGCCTGATTAGAAGATACTGACACCTGACTATTGGCAGATAAGATGGCTCGGCACTCTCAGCTATTATGGTGAGATATCGGTAAAGCAATAGGTATTCACCATCACGAAATCCCACTTCATGCATTTCTAGATCTCTTTTTTCTTAGTTAAATACCAAAATTTCCAGCCAGATTAACGGTCCGATTAGGAGACCTTGGTAGCTGAATATGGCAGGTAATATGTGCTTGGCGCCCTCAGCTGCTATTTTCATACATCGGTAACGAAATAGATATTCACTGTCGCAGTATTCCAACTGAAACATTTAGAGCACACTCGTTCCTTAGTTCCGTTGAAAAACATGAAGCCACATTAACGGTGCGATTAAGAAGTTTTGGCAGCTGAATATTCCAGATAATATGTGGTTGGCCCCATCAGCTGCTAAATTCAGTTGTCGATAACTCAATAATTAATCACTGTTGCTGTATCACACGAGAAGCATTTAGAGAACTCTCGTCTCTTAGTTCAATAACACATGAAGCGAATTTAACGAACCACTTAGGAGATAAAGGCAGCTGGATATGGAAGACAGTATGTTCCTAGCGCCCTCAGTTGCTTAATTTAGATGTCGGTAACTCAATAGACATTCACCGTCACAATATCCCACTTAAATCATTTAGAGAACACCCGTTCTTAGTTAAATAACAAAACACTTAGCCACACTAATAGTCTGATTCAGAGACATTAACAGCTGAACATGGAAGAAAATATGTGCTTCTTAGCCTCTGGTGCTAACTTCAGTAGCCGACTATGCAATAAATACTCGAGGTCGAAAAATCGTATTTGAAGCATTTAGAGATCACTCCTTCCTCGGTTAAACAACAAAACCAGAGGAAAGATCAATGGTCCCATTAGAAGGTTTGAGAACCTGATTACGGCAGGTAACATGAGCTTGACGCCCTCAGCTGCTACTTTAGACGTCGGTTACTCGGAAGATGTCTACCATTGCAATATCCCACTTGGAGAACTTTAGTAACACTGTGGCACCGGACAATGGTCAACATAATTCTGTGTGGGGACGTTAACATCAACACTAATAGCATAAATGAATCCAGCAGCGCCCTCGTAAATATCCTTCAGAGTTCTGGCATATCCCTATTTGTCAATAGTGCAACAAGGGTTACTACATTGACTGCATCAGTAATTGACCATGTGGCCACAAATATGGACAGGGCAAAATGTGAGGCAGCTGTAAAAGATCTTGGACTTTCAGACCATCTCTGTCAAATAACACCATTAAAATCAAATATTGAATCATTCCCTAAACTACAAGCCTACAAACGACATCTATCAGAAATAAAAATAAAAGATTTTTCAAAAGAACTAACGAGACAAAGCTGGGATGAAGTGTATAAGGAAACCAATATGAATATGAAATTCTCTAAATTCTTCACATTATTTAAATTGAACTTTGAAAAGGCATTTCCACAAGCATGCATGTCTGTATCAACATCTCACAAAAGCAGATGGATAACACCAATTATTAAGAAGTCCTCCCAAACACTTAAATACCTCAGTTCCATGAAAAAGAGTCGCAATGATCCATAATTCTTCAATTTTGTCATAGATACAAAAATATCTATAGGAAGGTCCTGATTGCTGCAAAAAAGTCATTTAATGACAAAATAAAAGCAAAGCAGTCTGGGATGTTGAAAAAAATGAAACGGGAAGAGGCAAACAAACGCAGAATAATATACTGTGAAGGCAGGTGGATGAGGTAATAAATGATCCACAACACTTAGCAAACTGTGTAAACGACCACTCATTAACTATTGCAGAGAAGTTACAACAAAAATTCCCCAAAACAAACATAACACCACTAAATAATGTTGCACTAAATACAATGACGTTGCTTCCAACCACAGAGATTTAAGTCAATAAAACTGTTCAAAAACTAAAAAATAAAAAGTCAGTAGGCTTAGATGAAGTACCAATGTGTGTACTGAAATAAAAGAGTTGTGCCTTTGCTTAAGACAGATAATGCACAAGATATAGAAAATTACTGGCCCATATCCCTGCTGTCACCATTCTCAAAAATAATGGAAGCAATTATGAAAGACAGATTAATGAATTACCTGAATAAATACAATCTTTTAAGGGAATCACAGTTTGGTTTCAGAAGTGGCAAAAATATATTCAGCCATAACAGAATTCACAAAAGTTGTACCTGATGCTCTTGATAAAGATGAGCGTGTCACAGGCATATATTTGGATCTTTCTAAGGCCTTTCATACAGTCGACCACAAAATTCTATTACATAAATTAGAAGCATTAGGAATAAGAGGGGTAGCTAATGACTGGTTTCGATCATACCTAGCAGATAGGGTACATAGAGTAGAGATAACACATACTTCCAATAGATCGAAACATTTAGTAAAACGCTTATCAGAACAAAATACATTAATATAGGGGTTCCACAAGGTAGCATATTAGGACCAATACTATTCTTGATAGACAACAATGACTTTCCCAGTAGTGTTACTCATTGCGAAAAAATTATCTTTGGTGATGACAGCAATATTATAGTCACTGAGAAAACAAGAGAACTCCTAGCAGAGAAAGTAAATGAAACTCTCAAGGAGGTTTACGATTGGTCAATAAGAAATAAAGTGACACTGAACATAAAGAAAACCAATGCCATGAATTTCAGTTTGAAGAGGGAAAATGACAATGTTAAATTAAATGTAGATGGCACATCTATTGACTGTGTAACAAATGCAAAATTTCTAGGAATGAATATTGATTCTCAGTTGAAGTGGTGTGAACACACAAAGGTACTTGCAAACAGAATGTCATCAACATGTTATGCCCTTAGAATCCTATCATCAGTGTGTAACATGCAGTATCTTTTAGTTACATACTATTCTTATGTGCACGCAATTCTTAGCTATGGCATTCTTTTTTGGGGAACAAATGCATAAAATATGAACACAATTCTCAAACTACAGAAAAGAGCCATGAGAATAATAACTAAAAATAGTAGTCAAGCTCATTGTAAAGATCTGTTCAAAACACTAGCGATTTTAACTGCTCCATGTGAATATATTTACCAGTCAGTTGTATACATAAAAAATAACATTGGTAATTACTGCACAAACCGTTCTGTCCATAACCATGGAACAAGAGCTAGACTCAACCTACATCTACCAAGAAAAAATAAACATAAAACTCAAAACAGCATTTTCTACCAAGAAATAAAACTGTAAAAAAGTTACTAAAAGAGATTAAAGAAATTGCAAAAATACACTTATTTAAAAAGGCAGCTAAAAAGTACTTGTTATGCAATACATTTTAGACATTGAAGGATTACTTAGATAAAACAGAGCAGTTGTTTGGTAAAAAAAGTTATACAAATAAACAGTAATAATGATTGTAAAACATCCAACATTCCACACACTATGTTTTTTCTTTCTTTTTTCCTTTTCTAGAAAAACTTAGCCCCAAGCTATGCATAGCACAATACTAACACCTCTTTCTGAGTTCAACATCTCGCTCGTTATAGAGGGATGCCGACTCAGGGCATCCGGCCATCCTCCGACTCTAACATCACCAAATCCATAGTAACACCGCCAACCCCGCATTGAAGTGGGACAAAGGCCCAAAGAAAATTATGACCACTCATGGAATAAAATAGTCAGCGAAACTTTACATTGAAATAAGAAATATTTTCATTCTCTTGACATTAATGCATTGGATGCTTGGACCTCAAAGTATATCTTGCATGTACCAGAGGCTGTTTAGTCGTCTTCTTCTTTGTTTTCTTTACAACAGAAGTTTTTCCTTAGGGTGGTTCTCCAGTTGACTCAGGAGGTGGTGGATCTTGCCCGAGATATAGTTTTAGTCAGTCGAAATGGACAATTACAGCATGGTCAGACAGTCAAATTTCCGCATAAAAAGGAGATGTTAAGCGTATAAACAGACAAGACCTTTCGTACAGAGGCGATAATTTCCTTGTTCTTCTTTTCTTAAGGGCTGGATTATGAAACAAGACTAAATCACGCGTTTGGTGTGGGAGAAGCGCAAAGTCTTTATTGCTTCGTTGAATCTGCTTGGCAGTAGCCTTTCCACTGTTTTCTTGCACATTTTTTCCTGATGGTTTTAAGACAGCTTTAACTTCTGCGAGATCTAAACCAGGTGGCAATTCATCAATTTTGAATGGAGTGTTCATTGGTCACCCATATGCAACTTCATAGAATGTGCAAGGTGGCAGAATATATGAAGGTCAATTTCACACCTTACATAAGAGTTCATACATCGTAATGGAAAGGTGAATATGACACCTAACTTAGTTCAGCGGTAATGAGCAGATTTGCCTATAAGTATGTAATGCAAAAGGGATGACACTCAATCGATGGTATTAACGCACCACTCCTATATAATGCATACCAATGAGCAGAAGGTGAAACAAGCAGCGAGAGGATACATTTTGTGTGGAAGCCAGCACAGGCAGATGCAGAGGCCGCACCCCAAGAGGCACTACAGAAAGCTCTTACGGGGGTGCGTCCCACAGCGAGGGTCAGCGACTGGACAGGTGACGCATACTGCAGGGAGAATAACGGACCACCAGAATTAGGACAGAAAGAAGCTTTAGAAAAAAGCATTTCCGTATTCCAAATAGATACGAACAAAACCAGTGACACATTCGATCACGTGAACTGCAAGCGGTACACACGTGATAGACACATTTCACTTTTTAGGCGTCTGGAGCAGGCGCAAAACGTCTGATTGGCGCAAACGCACCGGGAAGAGTAGTAAAGTGCCGAGATTTCGACGCAGTTTAATGGAATGACCCTTGCGATTGGTAGATAGAGTTTCCACAAAATAAGAGGAACGCTCCTATTGGTCGAAAAAAGCCGTGAAGTGGAGAACGAAAGAACCCAGGTGGGGAGGGGGTTCAGCTACGAGAAAGACGAGAGCGAAATTTCGAGGACTCTTCTCTGAACTGTCGTTAAGTGCAGAACAGAGCAGAGGGGAAATTTGTGTGAACACTGCGTTCACAGCGGCTGACCTCCAGCTAGAAATTAGCTGTATTGTCATTGAGCTCCAACTGTGGAGAAACGACCCAGCCAGTTAGTTAATTGTTCTTGCGAAAACTGAGAGGGCACTATAATATGCACGCTGCTCCAGCCATGCACGTGTATCTCGCCATAGTCTGAGACTAGGGATGAGTTCATGCTTTCTCGCATATCAAGAAACATAGGGAGAGTTTCTGCTGGAAAATTCAGCAAAGGCTTAATTAGATTTTTAGGAATTTCAGTGGGCGAGAGCAGCCATGCAGGAGACAACTTATCGCAGCTAAGGTAAATATCGCGTGGAGAGGCATAAACTTGGTTCACCAGCTTGCGTCCACTGTAAACTCCAGCGACCTTGGGTATTCTTTTGCTCGACTTCTCACAAGACTAACCATCCTCCGTAGACTTGATTTTCATCCTAAAAATAGTTCCAAACTTTGAATCAGACTCGGATGATTTATCGTAGTACTGGCCAACATCATAATGTCATCGTAAGAATAATTCTGTAAAGAAATTCCTGGTTAAAATTTAATATTGTTGTGTTTAGGATTATTTATCTTTCTGAGAGTTAAAATTTAATGCTGTTGTGTTTAGGAGTAGTTCACTTTCAGAGACCGAGATGCAACATTTTTGACGACTGTCTTAACATGGTCACATTGCAAACTGTGTAAAGCGTATATTTCCGTGACAAAATTTCAATATTAAACAATGTCATTACAGCTTGCACAGTTGTGTTCAGTCACAGAATAAGAAACCACCTAACCATAACCATACAGTTGATTTGAATCTACAGCTACACTGGTGTCCAAAATAAAAGTAACAAACGAAAATTTTGCAAGGCTGCGTTTATTTTGCCACAAAACAGTATAAACAGATGCTAGTAAAGTAGAAACAATGTAAAGGATGCAGAATGTAATCAACTGCAACAATTATAACGATAGACAAAAACGTTCTTCGTTTTTTTCTACCTTAACGGCTTTACACACACATTGTGACAACTGGTTAAGGTACTCAGTATGGGGTATGACCACCTCTGGCACCAATACAGGCCTGACAACGACTGAACATGCTGAGAATGACGTCATCTATTTAATATTGAGGCATTCTCCCTGCAGAGCTATTCGCAAGTCTTGGAGACTGGTTGGTGGATGATGACGCCGTGCAACCCCTCTCCCTCATGCGTCCCAGACATGCTCCATGGGATTTAAATTGGGAGAGTGAGCAGGCCACGCCATGTGTGCAATATCTTCCATTTCCAAAAAAACATCAACCACTCGTGCTGTATGAGGTCGAGCATTATCGTCCATCAATACGAACTCTGGACTCACAGCACCTTGCAACAACTGCACATGAGATCTCCTCATGGACCCTACAATAGTTAAATCTTACTTATTAACATGTACAATTTCATGAAGAGATGTTCGAGTGGTCAACATAATCCCTGCCACTGGCCTAACGGTTCTAGGTGCCTCAGTTCGGAACCACGCGATTGCTACGGTCGCAGGTTCGAATCCTGCCTCGGGCATGGATGTGTGTGATGTCCTTAGGTTAGTTAGGTTTAAGTAGTTCTAAGTTCTAGGGGACTGATGACCTCAGATGTTAAGTCCCATAGTGCTCAGACCCATTTGAACCATTTAATCCCTGACCACAGCATTAGTTCCCTCCTCGATATCGGTCTCTTTCCACAATGTTTGGGTCCAGAAATCGTGTTTCACATTCCCTCCACATGCAAATCCGTCGAGAATCACTCTCCAAGCCAAATCGGGACTCATCGGTAAAAAGAACATTGGCCCACCATTCTACTGTCCAGATGACATGTTGACAGTTCCACTCTAGACGTTCCCTACTGTGAAGACAAGCAGAGGTAAACAGATAGCAGGTCTCCAACAATAGTGGCCACTCTGCTGAAGCCTTTGGTACACCGTTTGCCTCAATACAACACGATGACGCGAGGTCAGATGCCAGTTAAAGTGCAGTAGAAAGACGGTTCTGCTGTGCACTTACAGTCAAATAACGGTCCACTCCTCCTGATGTCACACGTGGTTGGCCCTGTCCTGGTCTCTTCGATACAGTTTCGGTCTCTATAAACTGTCGCTGCGTCCGAGAAACAACAGAACGATTCACCACATTAAGCCATTGGGCCACATCAGTTTACGACTCTTCTGCTTCCATTCTTCCTAAAGCCCTCCACAGCAGAGAATTTGTAGGCGTCTTCTCTGTGCCATACTGCACCGTCTGTGACTGTGTGCACAACGATTGTGGATGTGGGACTACCCTGCAAACACTACCCCGTCTGATAGGTTCCCTGACGTCATTGCTGGCGTGGTTGTCCGTTGATCGAAATGCCATCTTCCGTCCAGAACACGATCGTAACGACATCTGTTGACAGTTTGTATGATTATATCGCGACTTAGACACAAGACGAGGAAATAGCAGTTTGCTGCTTTAATTTTGGACGCCAGTGTATTATACGCAGACGCTACATAACGAATATATTTGTCCCAGTAATTATGTGTTCTGTTAATATAATAGGACAGCATCCGAACTATGGTTTGATGTACAAGAACAATGCAGCCATTTGCTTTAGGATGGGAAGACGTTGTTCTCCATATCTTAAATCGCACCAGTTTACGCACCGACTCGAACAAGGCAGACATGAAATTAGTCCCTGATGGGTGACAATAGCTTCAGGACTTCTGAATGGTAGGACTAAATGACTAACAAAGGCGTGAGCCACCATTACCGCTGTCATGTCAGCAAATGGTACCTGAATTAAATATCTAGAAAAGTGTTCAGTTGTGGATAGGATATATTTATTTTCTTGTGTGCTTTGTGGAAACGGTATGTAATATAGTGATCTGAAGTGGTTGTGAGGATTCTGGGAGAGTTTGCAATGGAATTTGTGTTCTTGGTGATTGTGATCTCTGTAGAGATGAAGTGATAATGCGGCATTGTTGGCCAGGAGGCCCCATGCGGGGAAGTTCGACCACCAGGTTACAAATCTTGTATCAGATGAAACCACACTGGACGACTTGCGTGTCGGTGATGATGAGGACAACATAACACCCAGCCCACGAGCGGAGAAAATCTCCAAACCGGCCGGGTATCGAACACATTATCACTCAGCTAAGCAGACGGACTTATGCTCTTTGTGAACAAAGCACACCGTTCTGAATATATTTCTCAGCATCACTCTGTCTGCTTTACAACAAAAATCGCATAGCTATCGTAGGAGTTGTGGCTTTTTGTCCAGTATGACATGTTTGTAAACAGTCATGACACTGTGTTATTATATGTGATGGCAGTTCTTTAGGGACTACTATTATGTTCCCAAGGGAGTTCAAATGGCTCCAAGCACTATGGGACTTAACATCTCAGGTCATCAGTCCCCTAGACTTAGAACTACTTAAACCTAACTAACCTAATGACATCACACACATCTATGCCCGAGGCAGGATTCGAACCGGCGACTGTTGCAGCAGCGCGGTTCCGAACTGAAGCGCCTAGAACCGCTCGGCCACAGCTGTCGGCCCCAAGGGAGTCTTGCGATACAAAACGCTGTCATTTGTAACAAAATCTGGAAAGTAAGAAAATGGTTCAAATGGCTCTGAGCACTATGGAATTTAACATCTGAGGTCATCAGTCCCCTAGAACTTAGAACTACTTAAACCTAAGAGCCTAAGGACATCACACACATCCATGCCCGTGGCAGGATTCGAACCTGCGACCGTAGCAGTTGCGCGGTACCAGATTGAAGGGCCTAGAACCGCTCGGCCACTACGGCCGGCCTATAAAGTAAGCATACTATATCTCTCTCTTCGATTCTTGCAATTATTCTATTAACACAACACCTATTTGCACTACCCTGACTTTTTGAATTAGGGCATCTGCATTTTGGTGTTACCTACCTGGTTGGTGATGCACTTCGTAACCATATTCCGGCAATCTTAACGTTCAACAGGTTAAACGACTACTGGGTTCCTTCAAACACAACATCCACAAAAAGGCAGCATGGTCAGTGACTACAGTGAATTTTCTTCTATAAAAATAATATTTTTAATACTTTAATCCAAACACAAGGTCCAGTAACTCATTCTCTGTTGTACTGTAATTTATATCTGCCTGATTATGTTAGCAGGGAGCATAGCCAATAGGCCTTTCTACATCATTATATCCTTGATTAAGAACAGCTCCAACAGTAAAATCAGATGCGTCAGTTGAAAAGATAAAAAGATTTCTGAAATCTGGGTACATTAACGGTGATGAACTTGCCAAAATATCTTTGATCTGCCCCTTTAGTTACTCATAATCTTCTGTCCACTCAAAAACTGCAACTTCTTTCATCAACTTAGTTAATACACTCCTGGAAATTGAAATAAGAACACCGTGAATTCATTGTCCCAGGAAGGGGAAACTTTATTGACACATTCCTGGGGTCAGATACATCACATGATCACACTGACAGAACCACAGGCACATAGACACAGGCAACAGAGCATGCACAATGTCGGCACTAGTACAGTGTATATCCACCTTTCGCAGCAATGCAGGCTGCTATTCTCCCATGGAGACGATCGTAGAGATGCTGGATGTAGTCCTGTGGAACGGCTTGCCATGCCATTTCCACCTGGTGCCTCAGTTGGACCAGCGTTCGTGCTGGACGTGCAGACCGCGTGAGACGACGCTTCATCCAGTCCCAAACATGCTCAATGGGGGACAGATCCGGAGATCTTGCTGGCCAGGGTAGTTGACTTACACCTTCTAGAGCACGTTGGGTGGCACGGGATACATGCGGACGTGCATTGTCCTGTTGGAACAGCAAGTTCCCTTGCCGGTCTAGGAATGGTAGAACGATGGGTTCGATGACGGTTTGGATGTACCGTGCACTATTCAGTGTCCCCTCGACGATCACCAGTGGTGTACGGCCAGTGTAGGAGATCGCTCCCCACACCATGATGCCGGGTGTTGGCCCTGTGTGCCTCGGTCGTATGCAGTCCTGATTGTGGCGCTCACCTGCACGGCGCCAAACACGCATACGACCATCATTGGCACCAAGGCAGAAGCGACTCTCATCGCTGAAGACGACACGTCTCCATTCGTCCCTCCATTCACGCCTGTCGCGACACCACTGGAGGCGGGCTGCACGATGTTGGGGCGTGAGCGGAAGACGGCCTAACGGTGTGCGGGACCGTAGCCCAGCTTCATGGAGACGGTTGCGAATGGTCCTCGCCGATACCCCAGGAGCAACAGTGTCCCTAATTTGCTGGGAAGTGGCGGTGCGGTCCCCTACGGCACTGCGTAGGTTCCTACGGTCTTGGCGTGCATCCGTGCGTCGCTGCGGTCCGGTCCCAGGTCGACGGGCACGTGCACCTTCCGCCGACCACTGGCGACAACATCGATGTACTGTGGAGACCTCACGCCCCACGTGTTGAGCAATTCGGCGGTACGTCCACCCGGCCTCCCGCATGCCCACTATACGCCCTCGCTCAAAGTCCGTCAACTGCACATACGGTTCACGTCCACGCTGTCGCGGCATGCTACCAGTGTTAAAGACTGCGATGGAGCTCCGTATGTCACGGCAAACTGGCTGACGCTGACGGCGGCGTTGCACAAATGCTGCGCAGCTAGCGCCATTCGACGGCCAACACCGCGGTTCCTGGTGTGTCCGCTGTGCCGTGCGTGTGATCATTGCTTGTACAGCCCTCTCGCAGTGTCCGGAGCAAGTATGGTGGGTCTGACACACCGGTGTCAATGTGTTCTTTTTTCCATTTCCAGGAGTGTATTACGTAAATTGAATGTGGAGGTGGGAGAAAGGAAAGGAAAGGAAAAGAAAGGAAAGGAAAGGGAAGGGAAGGACCTAACAACATCAGCTGCATAAAGACGTTATGCGGAATCAGCGGTGACAAGTGAAAATGTGTGCCAGACCAGAATACAAACCAAGGATCTCCTGCTTATTAGGAAGTTGCATTAATCACTGCACCTGCCAGACACAGTGTTTATCGCAAATGTGTGGACTATCCAGGCACACTCCCTGTCTGATCCACATTCCCACCTAGCGCCACCTATCTGCAATCCCCACCATGTCCTCCATGCTTGCTAATTTTACATTCCTGCTGGAGGTTGAACGTAAATATGCACCTGCATAGAATGTTCTGAATTCATTGCCTATCAAAGTGAATCAATTATATAAATTCATGATGACTGTTCTTATGGAAATGTCCAAAAGAACAGACACCACGTGTAATCTGCAGCTGTGATACATAATCAGTAGGATAACTTCAATGCTAGGACACATTTGATATAAAACTGATATGCTAATTAATTAAATTGATGACATTATCCCTTAACCTTGCTGTGCTAATTGATTTATGAGCCCTTGGGGATAATCTGTCCTTCTGAGAAATCCCCATCCCTCCCCCTCCACCTCCTCTTCCCCCACACCTCTGCAGAGGAGGATGCCAATCCTAGGACACTTTTTTGTCACCTGTCCCCAGTTCAGCTCTGTGCCACTTTTTCCCTCTGGGAAATCCCCCACCCTTCATCTTTTCCCAACCTTCCTCACTTCCCTTCCTCACACCCCCCCTTTCCCTTCCCTTCCCCACATCGGCTCCCCCATCTGAAAATTGGCAGGAAATGCTCAGTCTGTGCTGAGCTGTTGGTGTGGCAGGACCTCACAATATGAAATTCAAATCAATGTCAATGTCATTGCAAACGATATATTCTTTATCCATAAAATTCAATTTTTCATAATCTTTATTTAATCAGTTTGCTGGGGACAGGGCTTCTCCCCTCCCCTCTCCTCTCCCACTTGTGAACTGGCAGAAAAAAGACTCAGTTCATGCTTAGCTGCCAAATAGAAAGGATGTATTGGATTGTCCTTCGGCTGTCTCCCCTCCTGCACTTGTGACTTGGCGGAACAATTGCTGGAGAGGAAGGTGGTGTCTTTATTATTGCGGAAAAATGTGTTCAATTGATGAGATGTTGGTGTTGGGCAGAGAAGAGTACAATGTGCGGATTAACTGTAAGAGTACAGCTGAGGATTGCATCCATAGTCTCCTACATGAGGAATGGAAGGAGGTGATAGTGGATGAGCGTAGGGGAATACTTTTTGTTATGGCGTAAAGTCAAGCGCCGGCACACTAGTTGGGAATGACAAAGCAGAGAAGGCTGTGAGAAGGGGTCAGCCAATCGCACACGGACCGACCTCCCTTCCAGGATGATAACGCGGCAACAGCGGCCCCTACATGAGGAGGACATAAGCACCGCACCTGACTGGTGACGCTCACTTGGACAGCAGCTTCCAAATTAGCCACTTCGATAGCACTTCAGGACAGACATTAGTCAGTTAGAGAACAGCAATCACTACAAAGACTGATTATTTCGTATGCCGCCCTTTACTTGCGACACCTCTGTGTAATTGCCATAGTTAAGTATTGTATTTGTTTCATTGTAATGAAACTTATTAATACGAGTTGTTGGATTGTTTGTCTAGCTAACCGAGTAGGCAGGATTCCTAGATCAACACTTTTCAGCAAATAATGGTTATGCAACATGATGGACTGAGGTTGCATTTCGAAACTCATAGAGACTATTGCCTGTGCTGGGTGTTCGTGTTTTTTGAAATGGCCGCTCAATCCACAGTGCAGGAGAGAACTTCGTCCTATTCCACTACCCCAGACTGAATGAACCAGAGGGGTTCGCTCTCCTTGGTATATGGGGATCGACTGAAGACTCTTGAAATGTGTTTTGTTCCCCAGGAACCAATTGAAACACGATATTCCCCCTCCTCCACCTGAAAATTTTCAGGAGCCTATAGGAATGCAGGAATGATACATCCAGACACGTGTTCGTGACGTCAGGGGACATAAGACGAATGTGGCCTCAGTCGCAATAAGTTAGTGGAAGATCCATGAAGCACCAACAGCAACTAAGATCATCATCCGCCTCTGTCTTGCAGAAGAAGCGGTAAAGTAAGTACATGTGGTTTAGTTGCATGTCTTTGTCTGTGGATGATTATTGTTTCTTATTCTTTTTTGTTCAGTGACTTCCGATGTGTCCAGACCACCAGCAGCCACAGCCAGCGCATTGGGACCTGCAGCAACCTCCAGCCAGTCAGGACTGGCAGTGGCAGCAGTGCTATGAGAGCATGTAGCACACACAACCAGCACAGTGGAGCAGGAAAAAGAGCTACTATTACCCATATCATTTGTCGATTTGTATAATGAAGGCACCCAACCAGTCTCTGACTCTCAGAAGAATTGTGCTCAGGGTCCTAATGCTATTCACTTCAACTCATAACAGCTAGCGGTTCAAAGCGCTTAATTATTGGTACAGAACCATCACTGGACAGCGACTTGTGTTGGAGATTGAAAATGCAACCAGAAGTGTCGAAGTGAGGTTTATGGATTTGGAATGGGATGAATTGTGTCATGTAGAACGCTACATCAATCAACAGATCACCTCCAAGTATTGCCCATATCGTTCACCCCCAGACATTTAATGTGTCAGCCTGACACTATCTATCACATCTTTGAACGACAGTGTGGCACTCATGGTAAGATCTGGAGGCCAATCCATTTATCTGCAACACTCTGCTATTAGAAACTTGTTCGGCCTACAGATGGTGCTATCCCCTGTCTTGGAAAGACTGAATTGATGACTGCCTTGGGTTCAAACTGCGTATAAAGACATTGTGAACTATCTCTGTATGTATAGTGTGCATGCAGAAAATTTAGAACACTGCATCAATACGATGTTAAAAGGAGAAGCTAAAGGAACACCCATCGATTTGAGAGAAATACACACTGAATTCTGTGCATACAAGAAAGCTTTATAGGCTAAATTCTGTGCAGGTGTGAAGATAAAGAAAGAACAAGTTCATTTGTTGATGTATTGCATCCTGTGTATGGCTGTTGAATAAAAATATGTATATCACCGCAAACCATGTTTTATTTTGTTCATACCTCTCATAATATTGTTACGTCTCATATTGTTTTCACTGCAATATGTAGAATACCACAATGGCATCAAGTTATCTGAATCACCTCATCACCGCAGTCAGTGCCTTCAGTCATTGTTAAACAGAATGATAGACCAAACTTTCATCCGTTTATATATACCCCGTGAGTATTGCAGCTCATGTGGTGAGATAATGTATATACATTTCTGTAAAAGCCCATTTCACACCAAAACCTGGTGTAGTCGGTATCATGGCGGCGTGGGTGAAGCATCAGGACTTTATTGTAAGCGACTGGTCCTGTGATGGTGCGGAAGAAGACCAGAAGAAGAAGAAAAATGGGATACACCTACCCGATAATATACAAGCGATAACTGTAGGTCCGTCCAGCTGTGGCAAAACAAATTTTCTCATGTCACTGCTATCACATCCAGATGGAATACGCTTTGAGCACGTATGTGTATTTCCAAAAACGCTGTTTCAGTCTAAGTACCAGCTGCTGCAAAAACTACTGCATGGACTCGATGGTGAAACATACGTGATTTGGCTAAAAAGTTCGGTGAATGGTGTCATATCTGAACGGCAACTTGGCGCATGTGTGCGTGCATGTGCACAGGTCTTCAAAGACTTGAGGAGAATCTATGCACGGCATCACTGCATGTGACTGGCTGTGTGAACAGACTGCGACCAGTTGAACACAGTCAGTGTGAGAGGAAGTGTCACAGCGCAATGGAGCAACGTGTAAAGATGGCAAGTAAGAAACTTGCTGAAACGTTGCTGGAGAACAACATATTGACTCGGCTGTCAATCCGAGAAGATTTTATCATCGTGTAAACATCAAGTTCTGCTACAAGTTGGGGATGCTTCTGTGAAGGGAAGGAAACAACTGAGGATAAGCCACGTTCAGGTCGGCCAACGACAAGCAGAACCCCAGAAAAGATCGAAAAAGTGCGACAGATGTTGGCACAAGATCGGCGACGGACTCTCAGATTGATTGCGGAGAAATAGGGCATTAGCAAGGATACGGTACACACCATTGTCCGCGATGATTTGAGTAAGAGGACGATCTGCTCCCGGTTTGTGCCGCACAAGCTCACATACGAGCAGAAAGCAAAACGGATGGAAACTGCTGGTGATTTCATTTCCATGTGTGACCAGAATCCATTGCTTCTGAACACCATCATCACGGGAGATGAGACCTGGTTCTACCATTTCGGTCCGGAATCAAAACGGTAGTTGATGTCATGGTGTTCCCCACGACAAAAAAAAACTCAAGGTGAAAACACTGTTGATCGCTGTCTTCGACAACGACGGCATCATCCAGAAGGACTTTGTTCTGCAGGTCAAACCATTAATGCTGCATTTTACCAGTCCGCTTTCAACCGATTGCTACAGCGTATCCGGCGGGTTCGGCCAGAGTTGCACAGGACTAAAGAATGGATGCTGCGCCATGACAATGCCCCTGCACACTGCGGGATCCGTGTGCGTAAATTCCTGGCGTAGAGAATGGTAACTGATCTTGAACATCCTCCGTACTCTACTGATCTGACTCCTGCGCACTTCCTGTTTCCCCACTTGAAGGCGGCCATGAAAAGTGAGCGTTGTGCGGACGTGAATGCCATCAAAGATCGTGTGACAGCCGTTCGGCGATCGATTCCACAGGAGGCCTTTGCTGATAGTTTCTAGAAGTTGTACGAACGTTGTGAAAAGTGTGTTGTAGCAGGTTGCGACTATTTTGAAGGGCAATAAAGAACATTTGTTTCTATCTTTTCTTTTGTTTGTTGTCTGATAGCTTTCACTGAACTTTTTAGACACACTACATACATGACATTCAGTCAAAGCAGTGAAATCCCCCCACCAGAAAAAGGAAAGCCAAACACCGTGTTCATATTTGATGATGTCATTATGGAAAACCAGGATCAAATTCTACGATATTTCTGTTTTGGTCGCCATATGGGTGTTGATGTAGTTTGAGTCAAACATATTCCAGAATCCCAAAACAGTTGATGACGGATAATGCAAACCTCATTATAGCCTTCAAACAACACAGTGAAAGGCGGCTACACTGAGTCACAGCGCCAGAGATTGCGTCAAAGAGTTTCATTCCGCCGCCTCCACTGGCAGTGCTTGTTCAGAAGTTGCTGTGGGAAGTAGTAATTCTAAGGTTGCCGTAGTTAGTGCTTGTTGAGAGGATGTCGATAGCAGTACTAGTTGTGAGCATGTCGTGTGCAGTTGTTCTGATGGGCTAGACAGCCGATGCTGTTCGATTGGGGATGTTGTAATGATCAGAGTGTATTTTTTCGTCAATATATATGAGGTAATAAAAAATTTTTGTATTTCAAATTTCCTGAATAACAATGCTTCTTGGTCACAGGTTCAGTCAACAAAGCATCTGGCTTGTGTTCATGTATTAGAGTGTAATTCTGATTTCTATGTGCAATCATAGTATTTCTGGGTTTTCTTAATTACTTCAGTGTAAATGGTGCTTAAAATACCTTGTCGTATTGAGGAAGAACCGTGCCAGATGTGTACAGTGAATCACACTTCCACACACAGAACAGTTACACTTGTGCTTTGTTGTTTTGTAGCTTTTATAGTTGCTGGGTCTTAATTAATTAATTGTGTTAACGGAAATTTCCTTTCATTCTTTGTTGTTATTGTATGCAGTCAGATTGCGTACTAATACTAGTCAGGGCCAACCGGTTACGAGACTTCGTAACCGGACAGTCAGCGACTAAAATTAAAAATATTAGCATTTTATTTAATTAAGCCCCCATGCACGTGGCGACCGCTGCTTCGGATCGACCCTTGGAATTCTTTTGATAGTAAAAATAGCAGACAGTAGTATTGTTGTAGTAATTCGTAGTTTAGTAATTGTAGTCTATATTGCATGTGTACATTTGGTAATTGAACATTTGTAGTTGTCTTGTCATTCTTCTAATGGTATTTTCGCAGAATTTAATTTTTGATGTCTTGTATACGGGTTTGACAATTTTTTGCAATTATGAAGATTTCAATTGTTCGTTAATCGTGTTTGTCGGGAAGCATTTCTGTGAATGGTATTGTTGGAGATAAAGTGTCATTGTGTGTAATTTTCGTATAGTGACGAGTTTTGTACGTTTTGTAAATCATTACGCGATCGATGAAAAAGGCAAAAATGATGGATAGTCAGAATGACGAAATTGTTGAAATGGCGAACTCGCCAACACAGGAGAACAGTATGATGAATAATAAAGTTGAAAACAATTTAATAAGTCGGGAAAATATTCCGGAACCAGTTCAAAATTTTTCCCAATCAAAAAATTTTCAGAATACGAGATTAACAACAGAAGATTCTGGAATAGTATCGAACACAGATAGCTTTACAGCTTTGACGGAGGAAGTTGGTTTTGCGGGAAATGTTAGGGGTGAAAAGAATTTCGAACCAGTTAATATGGAGCAGTTGATGAGTGCAATTTTTAATTTGGGATCTCAGTTAAAAACAGTGGGATCACAGTTACGATCTGAAATTAAAACTGATATGGGAACAATGGAAACACGGTTAGACTCACTGGGATCTCAAATAGGAACAATTAAAACTGATATGGTAACAATGGAAACACGGTTAAACTCACGAATAGGGACATGTTTTAAAAACATGAAAGGTGAATTAAAGAGAGAAATTAGAGAAGAAGTACAACCGATTCTGAATTCTCACAATAATAGATTAATTTCAATAGAAATGAGACAAAAGGAACAGGATAGAGAACAGGAAAAAAGAGATCGCGTGGTAGTACAAAAATTTTCAGAGTTAAATTTACAACGTGCACACGATAAGGAAGAAATATTTGAGAGAATCGAGGAATCCGTACCAAATGACAGAATAAATAACCTAACACAACAATATGAACAGTTAACTACTAAATGTGTCAATACTGAAACCCAAGTCGCGAAACTTACGGAAGACATAAATAAACAGAAAGAAAAAATAGGTGACTTATCAGAAAGAGTTGAGGAGATTTCAGATAAATTGACAAATCTTAGTTTACATGGGGACAGAGATTCAGATGATACAGCTCCATTGCCATTTGCAGAAACCGAAGAGTACCAGAACATAAATAAACATGTTATAAATCTGGGGAAATTTAATGAACGCGTTAAAAGGGAATTTGAGGCGTTACGAAAGCAAGTCAAACAAATTGAAAGCGAAATCATAGGAAAGGTCAGTAGAAGAAATTTAGAATCACAGATAGCAGAGGGCTTTGAAGAAAATAATTTATTTCATTTTCGAGATGCAACAAGAGAGCGCCAGGGGCGTGAACTTGACAATAATCGACATTCGGACTGGGACAGACGCGTTAGGTCTTTGTCGCCACGAGGTGAAAACTTTGACTATAAACACTTTTTAACTGTTCGGAAATTTAAGATCTTTCGCAATTCTAATAATGACATACATCCATGTTCATGATTAGATCAATTTATGTACGCACTTCCACCAAATTGGCCACTAAGTCACAAATTGGAATTTATGTGCGGCTATTTACGTCCTCAGGGGATTCACTACGCTAAGTGAATATGTGCCGTAGTGTGCACAGGGCCCCGAGCCGTAGTAGTGCTATTTCCCTTTTAGTTTTCTGCACTGCTGCCTACTCTTTTACTATTCTTTGTATCTATCAAAACAACTCTTCAACTATCAATCTGTCTAGAAAAGGACTCAGTAAAGAATAACCAGATATGACTATTTTACGCAAAAGTGATTTCGGAAATTACCGTTTGGACTTACTGTATCTTCAGCAGCATTCATTCGTAGTTTAAACGAAATTTTACCTGTTTATCTTCGTGACAATATTACTTCATATGTTGACGATATTCTTATTGCTAAACGTTCTTGGAGTGAGCATAACAAAATTTTGGATTCATTATTACGTATTTTTGCAAGAGTTGGCATTACAGTGAACTTGAAAAAATCTGAATTTGGTCGTTCTCAGGTGAAATTTCTTCGTCATATTATTTCTACAGAAGGTATTCTTCCCGATCCAGAGAAACTAGATGCTATTCGTAATTATGCTGTTCCTACTACTAAACGTGATGTTCGTAGTTTCCTTGGTGTCTGTAGTTTTCTTAGACGCTTTGTTAGATTGGACGATTTGGCCACACCTCGTTTATGTGAACTATCTGGAAAGAATTCTAATTGGTGTTGGGATGAGGAAGCTCAATCAGAATTTCAACAACTTCGTGATGCTTTAGTTGCTGCTCCACTTCTTTCACATCCGGATTTATCTACAGATTTTTTTTTTGGCGACGGACTCATCATACAAAGGCCTAGGTGCACATTTATTTCAAGAGATAGAAGAAAACGGCGTTGTAGTACAGAAAACTATTGCATTTGGAAGTCGTGTTCTCTCTAAATCAGAAAAGAATTATTCGATTACGGAACTTGAAGCCTTGACTGTTGTATGGCCTTTCACAAAATTTCGCATATTTTTATACGGCAGACATACTAAGGTTTACACCGATCATCGAGCTCTGGAATTTCTTATGTCAACAAAATTAACACATGGAAGATTGTCACGATGGGCGCTGTATCTACAGGAATTTGATATTAGTATTGTTTACATACAGGGTTCTTCAAATATTGTTGCTGATGCTTTATCACGTGCACCTATGGGTTTCAAACAATGTGCTGAGGAGGACTGCAAAGAAAACAATTATTGTTTGATGTATATTCAAGGTGTTGCGTTTGAAAATTTTATTTCGTCTTCGCTCCAGGAGATCGCTATGGAGCAAAACAAGGATCCAATCTGGAAGGACATTAAGGAGAAGTGGAGGAGAAAGGAAAGCGTAATGATTAGACAGTATTATTTAGTTCGCAATGATATTCTTTTTAAACGAAAATCGGTCGACAACTCTGTTTGGTTAGTTTGCATTCCTGATGAGTGGGTTAATAAATTGATTTGGTATACACATTTCAGTTATGCACACTTTGGTCCCAGAAAATGCTTTCATAAATTACGAGAAAATTGCTACTTCAGTAATATGGAAAAACGTATTCGATCTGTTCTTGCCAAATGCAAATTATGTCAAAAGGCTAATCCGCCAACTATTTCTCATAGAGCACCATTGTTTCCTATCATTCCAGCGAAATTAAAGGACATGGCTGCAGTCGATTTGTTCGGTCCAGTGGTTGGTTCTACTAATGGTTTTGCGTACATTTTGGTGGTAGTGGAATTGACATCAAAATATGTGTGTTTTACACCTTTACGCAAAGCAACAGCTCGTTCAGTATCTAATGCTTTCATCAAACATTTTCTTAAAGAAGTGGGTCATGTTGATAAGGTTATATTCGATAATGGATCACAGTTCCGTTCTAAAATTTGGCTTCGTACTCTAGGGCGTCGTAAGATTAAACCAATTTTCATTTCACTTTTTCACCCTCAATCTAACGCTTCAGAGAGATGGATGAAGGAAATCAATAAATTGTGTCGACTTTATTGTCATCAGAATCACAGAACTTGGGATCAGTATCTTCATATTTTTCAAAACACTCTGAATGAACTCCCTAATGATTCAACTTCTTTACCGCCTATACCGATATTAAAAAATAAAGCACCGACAAATCGCATTTCTGAAATAGTTCCTTTTCCCCCTACACGGAAACTGCGCCATTCTGAAGTTGTGAACCTGGCTCTGCAAAATATTGCATCTGTGGCTGCTAGAAGAGAGAAACCAGCTAAACGTCCTGGTCGTTTAAAAACCTTGTCAGTTGGTCAAAAGGTGTTAATTAAGTCTCATCGTTTGTCTGACAAAGGAAAAGGCTTGTGTCGAAAATTTTTCCTGCTTTATAACGGTCCATATAGAGTTCGCAAAATTATTCATGATAACACTGTCGGAGTAGAAACTCTTAAATCTCGGCGCTCTAAGGGAATACATCATATATCGAACGTTAAAATTTTTGTAGAATAACAGACTTTTGAGAAACTAACAGTTATACGTAAACATGCAGAGAGTACAAGGATACCGCGCCGTGTTCCGGCGGCGGCACATACTCAAAGCAACAGTGAAGTCTGCGCGGCGCACAAGGCAGTCGTTGACCTCAAACAATTAATTCCTACGTCACGCGTACCTACAGCTGATCGAGCGCTCAGTGCGAATGCACTGACAGCCGTAAACAAATACACAGTCTAATTTCTCTGATTAAATTCAGTATAAAGCTATAGTGACTTGATAAATTATGTTATTAACGTACAATATTTTTCAGGATACGGTTGTATAAAATATTTAAGACCTTCAGGTAAATTCTGTGTGTGTCCGACGTTAACAGGACTTGCTATCGAGAAAATTTTCAGGAAGAATGTAATTTCGAAGAAGAAACTAATAAACTAAAAAGGTAACTATTAATTGAGTTTATTTTTCAGGTAACATATTTCCACTTAGGTATGTACTTTAGACGTAAATTGCTGCTCGCGATTACGTGATTTATACTTTGTGTTAACTGATTTTGACAATGATTGATTAATGAACAGGGTTATTACTTATGTATATTATGCATCGCTTGGCTGCTCTACTTTTTCACTGATTTCATATTTTTTATTATGTGCCTACTGTGCTTATTTATTTAAGTTATAATTGTCACCTGACTAATTGTGCTGATATGGTTATGTGTAGGTTATACTTTGTGATTTATCTGCTCGCGCCTTCATGTTTACTTATTAAGATTACATATGAACATTTATTTACTAATGCGGATATGATGCTAATGACCTGTTTATTATGTAAGATATATATTTGCTGCTTTGCGTATGGATTGCATATTTACACATTTCTGTTTTGTTGTCATAACTACTCTTTAATTTGGTATATAGAAATGCTGATATACTGTGTACGAACATGGAGTTTAGATCACACTATGGTATTAATTATAGATTGTTCGCTTGGCAGAGCCTCGTTGTAGGAATTGTGCTGCATCCACTTGTTGATATTCTGTTCTCCACTGGTATATTTACTCGCTATTGCATGTTTTGCTTACGCTCAGTGCCTTATATTTTTAAGATAAGAAAATGAACTGCTATAATTCCACGAACGACATTAGTACAAGAAACTTCATTGAAGTCTCATGTGCTGGAGGTTTTATGGAAGCTGTATAAATTTATGCTAATAGGAAGGAAGCTAACGACATGACGTACCAACACTAGGTTTAGACCATTGACAGTTATTACACTGCATTCTTCGTGAGCAATTGAAATAGCAAGTGACACTTGACACAAGAAATATTCCACATGTTTGCTTCTGTTTTGCCATGATTCTTAAAGTGGTGTACACACTGTGAAATATTACGATCATTCACACTCCGTACTCGTACTTACTTACTGAAAGTTATTCAAACTAAAGGCTGTTAGAGGTCGTGTATGCATTTCTTTTATTTAAGGATGGACAAGGTAACCAAAATGTATTTTATAATTCATAATGAGTAGAAGATTTGGGTCAGATGGATTACACAGAGGTTGTGTGTGGACATTGTGTCTTCGGATTGTATGGGATGATGAACTGAAGTTTGCACTAGGATTTTATCTGTACTTGTTCGAGGAGACTGACTAGAGGAAAGAGTTGTTATGGAAGTGAAATTATATTGGTGATGAGGTTTATATGTATCGACATATTGAAGAGGTATTATTGAGGTATTGAGATTGTGTGAAGTTGATGATTATTGGAGTTTTGGTGGACAAGAGGTAAGGTAAATGATATTGATGATAAGGTTTATATGTATCGACGTAAGAGGTATTATTGAAGTATTAACATTATGCGATGCTGATGATTATTGGAGTTTTGGTGGACAAGAGGTAAGGTAAATGATATTGATGATAAGGTATATATGTATCGACATAAGAGGAGAATGAAGATGGCAGACTAGAACACTCAAGTGGAAGGAAGATTGTCTACACACACACTTTGTTAAATCAATAAGCAGTAGTTACTTTTTTTTGAGAGAGGAAGCACTGACAGTTGCTCAGCAACCGTACATTTTGATTTGGCTTGGCAAACATTGGTCTTGACATGATGACTATGACGTTAACTAACTATTATTGACTGTTATACACTGTTGCCACTACTACTTGATACACATGTTGAACATCAAATTTTGACAGAATTGCATTTACACAGTTAACACTATTCAATTACACAGTAGTACTTAAATGTGGATGAAAGATGAGTGAGTGTGTTTTGTGTGTTTTCCTTTCCTAATCCCAAATAATTGATACCGACCTACCTCCTAAATATTATTTTACTTGTTTGTTGCGGCTTGCACTGACACCCATAAATATTATAGGTTTACTGATATTTGTGTATTTGTAATATTTAATATGACAATTATCTGATATCATTTGTGTGTTTATTATAATTTGTATGTTTAGTGTAAGAGCATTGATAATAATTTTGTAAAAGCAATTGTGTGTGCGTTCAAACTATTGTTCGTGCTTACACGTATTAACATTGGTGGGTGCCACTTGGAAATGTATAATTTCTGCTGATAAACTCTGATGAACTGTCTGATTAGTGATAGTGAATATTATGGACTGTTACCTGCACTTGCTTAACATTGCTGGGTGCCACTGATGGAACTGCTTCTACTTAGATGATGTCACTTGTTTCTGTCTGCACCTGTCAACATTGCTGGGTGCCACTGATGGAACTGCTTCTGCTGAACTAATGTCACTTGTTGCTGTCTGCACCTGTTTAACATTGCTGGGTGCCACTGATGGAACTGCTTGTACTGAAATGATGTCACTTGTTGCTGTCTGCACCTGCTCAACATTGCTGGGTGCCACTGATGGAACTGCTTCTACTGAAATGATGTCACTTGTTGGTGTCTGCACCTGTTCAACATTGCTGGGTGCCACGGAAGGAACTGCTTCTACTGACATAATGTCACTTGTTGGTGTCTGCACCTGTTCAACATTTCTGGGTGCCTCTGATGGAACTGCTTCTACTGACATAATGTCACTTGTTGGTGTCTGCACCTGTCAACATTACTGGGTGCCACTGATGGAACTGCTTCTACTGAAATGATGTCACTTGTTGCTGTCTGCGCCTGCTCGCCATTTCTGGGTGCCACTGTTGGAGCTGTTTAAATACTGCTGATGAAATGTTATGAGACTGCTATTTGCACCTGTTGACCATTGCTGGGTGCTACTGCTGGAACTGTCAACTACTCTGAGGAGTGCTACTTGTTTATTGAACTATTGAAAGGATTTTATGTGAATATTTGTACAAACTGATTTTTTGTGTATTTACTGTTTATGAAATGTTATGAGACTCTTACCTACACCTATTCGTCGTTGCTGGTGCCATTGATTGAATGATACTTGTGTAAACTATTATGTAAAATCACATGAATGAAAGCATTTGTATTCCTTACCGTATTTTATATATTAGGTTATTGAAGGGTCAGTGCAAAGCCAAAATTTATTTAGTTACGTGATATTTACTTATTAATATTATCTTTTATTTTTGTCTGTATTTTTTTGACGAATTTGGTGGTATTTTCACCACCAATGCTGGCAAAAATACCATCAAATTCTAGCCCGTGGAGGAGGGGCATATGAAATGTGGCTACACTGAGCACAGCGCCAGAGATTGCGCCAAAGAGTTTCATTCCGCCGCCTCCACTGGCAGTGCTTGTTCAGAAGTTGCTGTGGGAAGTAGTAGTTCTAAGGTTGCCGTAGTTAATGCTTGTTGAGAGGATGTCGATAGCAGTACTAGTTGTGAGCATGTCGTGTGCAGTTGTTCTGATGGGCTAGACAGCCGATGCTGTTCGATTGGGGATGTTGTAATGATCAGAGTGTATTTTTTCGTCAATATATATGAGGTAATAAAAAATTTTTGTATTTCAAATTTCCTAAATAACAATGCTTCTTGGTCACAGGTTCAGTCAACTAAGCATCTGACTTGTGTTCATGTATTAGAGTGTAATTCTGATTTCTATGTGCAATCATAGTATTTCTGGGTTCTCTTAATTACTTCAGTGTAAATGGTGCTTAAAATACCTTGTCGTATTGAGGAAGAACCGTGCCAGATGTGTACGTTGAATCACACTTCCACACACAGAACAGTTACACTTGTGCTTTGTTGTTTTGTAGCTTTTATAGTTGCTGGGGACTTAATTAATTAATTGTGTTAACGGAAATTTCCTTTCATTCTTTGTTGTTATTGTATGCGTACTAATACTAGTCAGGGCCAACCGGTTACGAGACTTCGTAACCGGACAGTCAGCGACTAAAATTAAAAATATTTGCATTCAATTTAATTAAGCCCCAATGCAACAGTTTGAATTTAAAGCACAGTTACCAGCTCATGTAGGAACTGACATATCATTCAAAATATTTGTAAAAATATGTGGAGATTGCTGGTATCACACACACTACTGGTATTTTGTTTGTGATGAAACAAGAAAACTGAATGACGGTAGGTACAGATGCAACTTCCAGGAGTCTCAACATATGAGCCGCTGAGAGCAAAAGAGATATAACTCAGTTTTCCCCACTTCTGAGAAATGAAAGGTTTTGTGTTTCATCTAATGTAAATTCACACTTTTGATAATTCGTGATTCATTTGATTAAATGTACAAATGAAATACTTCAGTTACATTTACTATATTTTAGGTAATTGTACCTTAAATTCTTTTTTATAGTCCCTAAATTTGGAGCACTACTTTTCCTCTCAGAAATTTACTCAGAGTGAAAGGTAAAGTGGTATAAATCAAGAGTTTTACCGCTCTTCTTATAAACGTTTTGATGAAATTGAATACCTGAGAAGAAATACACTGTCTTTTACTCTCCATAATGGCAATTTATTTATAAACATAAACATAATGTGATAAAGTAAATGTGAGTCTGCACTTATTGCTCCAAATTGGCACTTTCATCTCACAAACTGAGTTAAAATAATTGCATTATTGTTGTTAATTACTAAAATGCTACCTACTGAATCTGTCTAATAGTTCAGCAGTGTGTTCATCTACGGATTATAAATAAATTGTTGTTTCTAAATGTCGAAATTCTTGTCATTCTGATATTTCAAGAAGCTTTATAATGGACCATGTCTGTTTACTCGATTTCACTGTCCACATCATGTTTCTCTGCCGAAGGGTCAACATGTCCAGATACAGATTCCTGAGCCGAAATTGCAGTTGTCAGTAGGTTGAAGAATGCGTGGTGCACTAGAGAGATGTACGGGAGAAGTGTCATCATGTATTTCCTTTTTGACTCCGTCACAGGTCGCACAACATTGTTGAGAGGGACGAGTTTTATAGTTTATGTATTTAATGTGACACATCACTGTTTGTTTCGTGTAGACTTTAACCTAGACTTCAACGTAAAGTGCAAAATTCTCCTATAAAGACAATTTCTGTTTTAATATCTGGATATTACATACCTAAAGAAGGAAAACAGTGCTAATACTTACTCCTGTAGCAACGCCTTTTTGATTTTAGAATGTAAATAAACACGGAAAACAACACAGAACAAGACCATGTGGCCCTGACACTTGACTTATACTGTGGCGTCACCGCCAGACACCACACTTGCTAGGTGGTAGCCTTTAAATCGGCCGCGGTCCGTTAGTATACGTCGGACCCGCGTGTCGCCACTATCAGTGATTGCAGACCGAGCGCCGCCACGCGGCAGGTCTGGTCTATAGAGACTCCCTAGCACTCGCCCCAGTTGTACAACCGACTTTGCTAGCGATGGTTCAGTGTCTACATACGCTCTCATTTGCAGAGACGACAGTTTAGCATAGCCTTCAACTACGTCATTTGCTACAACCTAGCACGGCGCCATGTTCAGTTACTATTCTGAACAGATAATATTGTGAATCATGTACCGTCAAGAGCGACGTTCATCATTAATGGATTAAAGTTAAGTGTGAAACTAATTACGTCCGCCTTCTGAATTCTAATTCCTTGTCATGTTCCAGACCTCACGTCAGTATAGTTCTTCCCTTCTCACGCCAGCCTGCGTGAGCTAAAACGCGTGCATTTCGGCCTCCTCTAGTAACACGGTGTTGGCTCTTCAACCAACCCAACATATACCACTATTCCCGCGAACGCAGTTCACTCTAGTGTGAGAGGAAGAACGCATTTGGAGCTCTCACAACGGATTTCCATGCATTGTGACTAAACTGATTGGTATAACTCAAAAACCAAAATTTTTTTGACTTAGATAACTTTGGTTACACTGTATAACTATGAAACAGGTACATTAGTATAGATCACGCCGTGATCATGTTGGCACACTTCCTGGGCACTCCACATGAGAGACGGGTATACATAGACAGCGAATTCGTCTATACATAGATGGAAAATTTCAGTTTCTCGAACGTAAAATTATGGATCTAGAGACGTGGCCTATATCCAGACCCTTCTGAGACTGATCAACGAATTAGATGCTAGGGTTACTCAATTAGAAAAGAACGTAAACGACTTAAATCTAAAGGTTGACAGAATTGGATGGGATGTATATAAGGAGCATCTTGCGAAGGAGTGATCAAAAGTATCCGGACACCCCCAAAAACATACGTTCATCATATTAACAACATTGTGCTGCCACCTACTGCCAGATACTCCACATCAGCGACCTCAGTAGTCATTAGACGTCGTAACAGAGCAGAATGGGGCGCTCTGCAGAACACACGGACTTCGAACGGGGTCAGATGATTGGGTGTCACTTGTGTGATATGTCTGTACGCGAGATTTCCACACTCCTAAACATCCCTAGGTCCATTGTTTCCGATGTGATAATGAAGTGGAAACGTGAAGGGACACGTACAGCACAAAAGCGTAAAGGCCGACCTCGTCTGCTGACTGACAGAGACCGCCAGCAGTTGAAGAGAGTCGTAATGTGGAATAGGCAGACGTCTATCCAGACCATCACACAGGAATTCCAAACTGCATCAGGATCCACTGCAAGCACTATGACAGTTAGGTGGGAGGTGAGAAAACTTGGATTTCGTGGTCGAGCGGCTGCTCATAAGCCACATGTCACGTCGGTAAATGCCAAACGACGCCTCACTTGGTGTAAGGAGCGTAAACATTGGACGATTGAACGGTGAAGAAACGTTGTGTGGAGTGACGAATCACGGTACACATTGTGGCGATCCGATGGCAGGGTGTGGATATGGCGAATGCCCGGTGAACGTCATCTGCCAGCGTGCGTAGTGCCAACAGTAAAATTCGGAGGCGGTGGTGTTATAGTGTGGTCGTGTTTTTCATGGAGGGGGCTTGCATCTCTTATTGTTTTGCGTGGCACTATCACAGCACAGGCCTACATTGATGTTTTGAGCACCTTCTTGCTTCTCACTGTTGAAGAGCAACTCGGGGATGCGATTGCATCTTTCAACACGATCGAGCATCTGTTCATAATGCACGACCTGAGGCGGAATGGTTTCACGACAATAATATCCCCGTAATGGACGGGCCTGCACAGAGTCCTGACCCGAATCTTACAGAGCACCTTTGGGATGTTTTGGAATGCCGACTTAGTGCCAGGCCTGACCGATCGACTTCGATACCTCTCCTCAATGTAACACTCCGTGAAGAATGGGCTGCGATTCCTCAGGAAACCTTACAGCACCTGATTGAACGTATGACTGCGAAAGTGTAAGTTGTCATCAAGGCTAAGGGTGGGCCAACAACACACTGAATTCTAGCATAACCGATGAAGGGCGCCAAGAACTTATAAGTCATTTTCAGTCATGTGTCCGGATACTTTTGAACACATAGTTTATAACAAGATGTCGACTAAGTATAAGGCAATTGCTGCATGATATGGTGTTTGAGAGATTTCACGACTGCTAAGTTTAGGACATTTGGATCGAGAGCAGATACTGAGAGAAACACTTAAACCAGTTACTGAATCTCTCGATGAACTCTCAGGGCAATTCCACAACGACGGAGGCGTTGCTGATTTCATTAACTGCTACAGCGGTGCTAGGACAGGCAAAACGTTCAGTCTCAGTGGTGAAAAACCGCACATGTTGGGCACACAGCTTGTAAATTTAAAAGAAAAAACAATACAGATAGGTGATGGGGAATTTCGAAGAACAGTTGATCTAATGAACCTCAATTTCCTAAATTCCACAAAAATGTAAATTATTCCCCAAAAAATCTGGATATATATTGTGACATGCAATTGACAAGTGTACATAAGAAAGCAGGAAACCTGCAGAGTGTGAAATGAAGAACCATTATAAACTTTATATAAGATGCTCGATGTAGCATTGGCGATGGTATTGACACCCAGCATAAAAGAGTCAGCAATCGACCCCACAGTATATATACTACGACGATGTCAATGAGCTAATAGATCGACTACAACTGCCCATGGCATCGGCTGGTGGTTGCAATACTGCTCTATCCAATGAGGTTGTTCCAGTAATCTCCAAGCTTAGAGAAAGGGGTAAAATCGATTAAGTATAGAGACAGTAGTTAGAGAAGAACTACATAAACCAGCACGCAAAACATACCCTCGTAGGCATGTTATTATTAAAGGTTTGGATGACTTATGGCAGGCTGATTTTGTAATTATGCGACAATATTCACATGCAAACAATGAATTCAAACGTATTTTAATAGTAACTAATACGTACTCTACATTTGCCTGCGCATTACCTATTAAAACAAAAATTGGGAGAGACATTGTAGAGGTGTTTGAACATTTCTTACAGACAGGGACAAATCGATGCCCAGACAGACTCCCAACCGATCACGGCGGAACGTTTTACAATAGGTATTTCAAAACCGTGATGCAGCGGTATGGAATACATCACTACTCAACATTCACCCACCTGAAGGTGAGTATCGTGGAAACCTGAATAGAACAATTTTAATCTTTATGGTCCATACAGATGGATGGACACCTCCCCCAGAAATAATTGCACAGTATAATCAAACCAAAAACAGCACGATAAATATGAGACCAATCGATGTTCGTAATAATGGACTAATGGATAAGGTGTACTATCACATTAAAATGTTGAATCCACACAAATAGAAATTTAATGTGGCTGTTTTTGTGCGTATTCCAAAACACGACCTAGAATCTGGGACGTCATGCCACCCAAACTGGATCAAGTGAGATAATTACAGTTTTCAGAGTGCGGAGAACAAATTCCAGGATTTAAATCTTAAAGGATAGCAATGAACCGAGATTTCAGGATGCTTTTACTCAGAGGAACAGCAGAAGAGCTCAGAACCACATGTGTTTCTCATAGAGCGCATCATAAGACACAGAGGGAATGGAGCACTAGTTAAGTGGCTTGGTCTTCCTGCAAGACAAAACACTTGAATTGATGCTGACGATTTTCTGTACAATTGGGTGCACAGAGTACAGCCAGAACAGTAGTATATGCACGATAGGAGACACATTACAGAAGATGGTGGTATTCTCAAAAAATTTCCAGTCGAAGTGCATATTCTGACGAATAATTACTGCAGAGCTGATACAAAGCTTCAAAAATTTTTGCTCATAGTGATAAGGGAATGAACCCGCTCGATGAAGTGTGTTTGGAACACGACGTTGCATACGAAAAACATAAAGGTGTCCCATGATACCATGCTGCAGATCGAATTTTAGCTGACAAAGCTAAGGCAATACCTGTGATAAAGGATATTGGTGTAGGGCAGCGCATTGCAGTATTTGTACTTCATAAAACCTTGCGTGGTAAAATTAAGTCAGGCTTTGGTGTGAATTTCAAGCAATTTATGAACACCGCACGTCGTGCGCTGAAGAGGAAGAAGAAGACAACGATGAAGAAGAAGCCGGGTCAGGGGTGTTTGAAAAACTGTATCCTGACAGCGATGTATGCGGCTAAAGGCGCTCTGAAGCACAAAGGACCAGTACAGCACCCTAGGTTCTACAGAAATCAGTCAGAATTACCTCCTTCATCACTCCTGCTCTAGCAGGTTTCTCAGCGATGGGTTCACTGGCTGGTGGTGCTGTGGATATTGTCAAAAAAGTCAGGAACGCACAGAACTCCCAGGAGCAGCTAGAGGAAGCAAGAAAACATAATCGCCTGATGGAAGCGGCAGCCATCGGAAAAGAACTGTACCTGAAACTTTACAAGAAAGGACTATTTCTCTTCATAAATAAAAACAGCCTCTTAACTATCCTACCGCATAGACCACTTACAAATACAGATCTTATTAAGTCTGTTAGGAAAACATCCAGCATTCCAAGATCTCGAAGTGTGTTTTAGATATTGCTGTGGGACCAGATACCTACTGTGTGGCGCATGTTAAGAAAAATACAAATGAAGTCTACTATTTCGACTCATTTGGAGACCTGCAGCGACAAGAAGAGTTACAACGATACTTCACCGACAGAACTCATGTGTTCTACAATTTTCATCGCTACCAAGAATTTAAAACCTACTTATGCGGGTATCTGTGCATCATATTCCTCCTAACGTCAATGAAGCAGCATATACAAGGAGGTGCATTAAGCATCCACTCGTCAGTTGAAGTTCAAATGCAGTGTCATATAATCTGACTTTGAAAGAATGGGCGTCAGTAGTATGCTCGCATTACTTCCCTCCGATTGATTTAAGCAGTGAAGGGTGGAGCTAGGGCTGATTGGAGTGGAGGCATACAATAGCATTCCGAATATCACAGGGGTTAACGATAAACTTCATCTGTAAATTAATGGTGGATAAGAAATTGTGGAAATAGAACCTGTTCCATACGATACTGACGATTTATATGACGATTTAAAACGGTCTGGGAAACATTATGTACAAAACACCGATACAATTAAATCTGAAAGAAAGACACCGAATGCAGCGACTGACTTAAGAGAAAGGTTCAATAGGACGACTACCGGGTTTTTCAAAAGGACAGGTTTTGAAGAAGGACTCTAATAAATTTTACACATCTGACCAGTCAGTGGATATACTTCCTGTCACGTACAGTCTGTGTCGAGTGTAACATTGCAACAAACTCCTGTCTCAACAACAGATTGAGCCATACAGTTTACAGGTTCTTCCCATCAATGGGAACAGAGTATAAGATCGTTGAGACCTCTACCAACGCTACATACCTCCCAGTAACAGTTCAGACATTGTACTATCTAGAACTGCGTATTGTGGACCAGGATAATCAATTTGTCGTCTTTCGTGATGAGGAAATCATTCTACGACTACATCTAAAGTGGAACCAGCAGTGATCTCGAACGTGCAGAGCCCTGTCAGTAGCGGCTGCAACGACATTCAAACAGCCCGGAGCTACCAAAGGTGGAAGCGACGACAACGATCTTCAACTTCCTGGCCCGGAAGCGACGGGGACTTTCAACTATCTGGGACTTGCAGCACCTCCTAGCGTCCTCGTATCGTCAACAAAGACAGGTAAGGTGTGATGTATAAAACCACTGCACACAACTACAGCGCGGCACTTCACAACAAAACAGCAAGGTGATAACACATGCAAATTATGAGTTTCTTAATCAATAGTTCTGAAACCTCGCAATGACGTCGATTGATACAACGAACCGGGTAGAATATAATGAGCATATTATACTTCAGGAATACTTCTCACATAAACCTTAAGCTTTAACCCTCCCATGAAAGAGTTTTATATATCTTGAAGGATCATTTACAAAAACGGACGATACTGCTACAGTGACAACGAACCTTACTCGCTTTAGCATTCCTGTTTTATGAGATACGATATGATGAATTTCACAGGGTCGAGATTGGCCATACGTGCAATGTAGGCATAGCATCGACTCTTAAAACATATGTCTCCGCTTCTCCGCCGGCCGTTGTGACCGAGCGGTTCTATGCTGGATGGTTCACAGACGAACCAAGGGGTTGGGGTTGGGTTGGTTTTGGGGAAGGAGACCAGACAGCGAGGTCATCGGTCTCATCGGATTAGGGAAGAATTGGGAAGGAAGTCGGCCGTGCCTTTTCAGAGGAACCATCCCGGCCTTTGCCTGGAGTGATTTAGGGAAATCACGGAAAACCTAAATCAGGATGGCCGGACGCGGGATTGAACCGTCGTCCTCCCGCAAGGGGTTGGACAGTGAAAGAGTACAAGAGATTTACTGCAAGTATACCTCTAAAGCTACACTTCGAAGACATGCAACGAATTGTTATGAATGCGAAGCAGAAACGTGTTCTGGTACGGAGTGCAACGGGTAACAACTCATACATTAAAGGAGCTATAGAGGACAACGATATCACCATCAATAAAATAATCTAGAAAATTCCAAATATTTCTGTATCGGATGAGCAGTGTTTGAAGCTTTTAAAAGTTTTGAATGTGTATTCCTACCATTAACTTTCTGTTCACAGGAGTTTTTCAAGTACACAGTGCTACCGACTGGAAGCAGACAAACGTGGGCTATTAAAAACCGTTTCCCAATTGGAGACGTCCAGATTAATCGTATTTGCGTTTCATACCAACAGAAGAGGGAATAAAGCAAATGATTCCATCAAATTTGACAACTGCAGGTTAACTAATGCCAGAGTCTACCTGAACTCCGAATTTTACCTGTATGATAATTTATACATGCAGTTGAGTGAAAATGTACACAGTCTATTTTTTAACGTGTATGCGAGGTTCCGTGCTTCTTACAATGAAGAGGAAGGATGTCTACTAAGCACATGGAAATTAAAGCAGCTGGCGTCAATCACCGTAACAGACTGCTCAAAATTGAACGAGATAGTTAAATTCGGACATATAGGTGCACAAATTGAATTTGATTCTTTGAAAAATTTTCCAGAACACACTGCAGCATATGCCCTAGTTCTATATGACCGTGTGATTAACAATTGCCTGCTCACTGGACTTGTGCAATGAGCTGTGTAAATGAACAAGTGCTACTTCATACTTAGAGCATTTAATGGTGGCATCTCAACGTGTGAACATCACTGCAGACGCTTAGGGTTTCTATGATGATGCATATAGACAGTTCATATTTAAAGCTGTTGCATTCATAGCAGTCAGACGATGACAGTATAGTAGAGACGTTCTCAGCAAGCATTGCGTCGCGGAGTTCTTTCAAGGATGTAGATAGATGTAGATGTCGTGTGACTAGGGCCTCCCGTTGGGTAGACCGTTCGCTGGGTGCAAGTCTTTTGATTTGACGCCACTTCGGCGACTTGCAGGTCGATGGGGATGAAAGGATGATGATTAGGACAACACAACACCCAGTCCCTGAGTGGAAAAAATCTCTGACCCAGCTGGGAATCGAACCCGGGCCCTTAGGATTGGGATTCTGTCGCACTAACGACTCTGCTACTGGGGAAGGACTTTCAAGGATATGAAGAGCACTAAAACACCGAAGAATGCGAAGTGCTTAACAAGTTTCTACCATGGAATTCACTGCGATGATCGTGGTATACCCTGTCAACATATGGTGGCGTCGCTTCGATTATTCGACGACATGGATACAGTCAGCAATGTCAAAGGCAAGGAGAAGTTCACATAGATGCGTCGAATCTTTGAGTTTGCTGCTATCCAAGATCTGGAATTTTACGGATGTCGTGGTCTCCATCGACTCTGGAAGATGTGTAAAATAGTGTTGTGTCTGTTTATGAAAATGTAAAATTACTTTGAAGTAGGATGAAAAATAAATAAATTTTTACCTCTCAGTCTGTGTACTTTTCTTTCACACTTAGTTGGTATGTAACTTTTCTCAGATACCATGCCTGTTGTCCTCCTCAAGCACAGAATATATAATTTTAGACATATTTGCTACATGTCTCGGAAAGCAGACATGGTCACATGCTACCTGCACCCATTGTAAAACACATGTTGCACGTTAGGCATAATCCCGTGCAACCATGACATATATTTTGTTATTCTTCACCTTAAACTTCGTACTAACACTGAAAATTAATGTCAGTTGTGTCTTGCACATCCATTAAATATACGATTTGGATAGTTTTCCTGTAAATAACAGCAACAAATGCGCATAATAACGAATTTTTCGTTTATTCAGTCCTTGCACCTACAGTTTGATTCTTAAGGTACAATTTACTTCAATTTGGTTCTAATATTTCAATGCAAACATACTTTTTTTACGGAACAACCAAAAAATTCACTGGTCTAAATATTTACAATTTTCAGATATTCAAATCTACACTAGAACTAATGCAGAGCTACTTCTATTATTATGCTACAACTAAATTCCACAGTCCAAATAGTACTAGTTAAATGGTTTTTATACAATAACAACAACAATTCTGATGGAATCTGAACTATGTGTATATACCTATACTTAAAGAATAATGAGACTGGGACATCTAGAGGTAGGTGAAACTTAAGCACATGCAAGGAGAGTATATATATTTCTGACATACAGTTTTGGTTCAAATGGCTCTGAGCCCTATGGTATTTAACTTCTAAGGTCATCAGTCCCTTAGAACTTAGAACTACTTAAACCTAACTAACCTAAGGACATCACACACATCCATGCCCGAGGCAGGATTCGAACCTGCCACCGTAGCGGTCGAGCGGTTCCAGACTGTAGCGCCTAGAACCGCTCGGCCACCCCGGCCGGCACATACAGTTTTGGTCGACACACATAGTGCACATATATTTTACAAGTACAATTTTTGTGGATGAACATGAAGTGCATTTTTTTTTACAAGGTACATATTTACAAGTGCACACAGTACGAATTCCTGACACACGTGGTGTGTATAGATAAATAGACATCACAAACACACACATAAAATTACTTACACTCTTATAAAATAATCATACTATTCTGCAATATTTACACCCAGTCTCATTCTCCCCCCTCACTCAAAGTGCCCATCCCCTCTCTCTCAACAAGTGAATAGTATGAGTACGGGAGAGTTTCAATACTGTCATCACAAATGACCGTTCTACCGTCATTCCAGAGAGTATGTGGTCATGCATAGACTCTGGAATCTCTCGGAAACATCTGCGAGCAAGTGCATGTCCGTTGTGTCCATATAAAGCTGTGTGTACACTCCTAAAGTGGAGATGCTGAATTCCCGCCAGACATTCACAGCATGCTCATATTGTGCATCCATTATGGCATCGTCTGTAAGGTTGCTGGAGAATGCAGTTATGCCAGGTAGCCTGGTTTTGTTGAGTTTTGGCATACTATTCAGATACTCGTATGCAAAAAGCTCCTTCCAAGTCACAAGTTGAAACTTTTCCTCAAGGAATGCAGATTGTATGATGTGCTTTACCTTCTGAGACAGAGTTTCAACAAGTTTATAGAGTGGTGCGTGCATAAATCGGAGTGAGTCAAGTAAGCGAAGCGTGATTCTTGACGTCATCCATTTAGAAAAGAGATATATTTCTCAACACTCTCAGGCAGGAGGCTGAACTGCTCCTGCTCCATACCAAAGTTAGCCAAGTCCCCAACAAGAAAGTGGGCATCATAGCCACCTAAATTACGAAAGAAAAGGTGTATGTGTTGTGGCGTTTCGTACTTCAAGTTGCATGTATTGTGAGCTGCATCATGACAGTGGTCCATATGAGGAGTTCCCGCTTTTCTACCCAACAGCTGCCCACAAATATGGCAGTCAACCGCGTTATTGCACAAATATTCATTCTCCTTCAAATCAGCCATGGGAATGTTGTCGCTGTAAAGCTAATCAACCTCCCATGAAAAATTTTCAAGCTCAGTGAAAAGCCAAACCCCAGGATTACCCCCAACATAAGATTTGTATCTGTTAAGACTCGAATCATAGGCTGATACAACTTGTCTTCTGCTGCACATGGTACGTGTGTTTCTGCGAATGTAGTATGTGAGACCGCAGGGTCACCTACACAGTGGGTCACAGGGATGAGGAGGCATTCAGAGTCGGTATATACCACTAAGGGGGATCGCTTCTGAGGGTGAGCATTTTAATCTTTATGAATTTCTTTTCCTCAGTATGCGTAATAACTTGTCTGAGGAAAAGGTATTGAGACATCTTAAGCAAATATGTTTTACAAAATAATTTTTTTGATAGTTGAGAGGATATGAGTCGGGACATGTCCCTGATCCAGCAGTAATTATAATTGTCTATCTTCTTATTTTCCTCGTCAGAGAATAACAGCGCATTTACATGCATGGAAAATTTCGAGAAATGGAGGTGTCTGATAACTATATGTTCATCCCGCTTGTTCTGCTCATCTGACTCGCGTTTCTGCAGGCCACAAACATGAACCAGTATTCCGGTATTCTGCGCCTCAAATTTATGTGTGCCCTGAATTTTGACAGGGAACTCGATACCATCAAAGTTCTATCCCCAGGGGATAGTGCCTTTATGCATGTGGTATCTATCTGGACGCTCAAGATGAACCAAGTAATTTCTCTCGGAAGCCAGGATTGACCATACAAAGCAATACTGATTGTCATTTTGGACATTAATATAGATTAGAGAGATTAGATTAGTACTTGTTCCATAGATCATGAGTACGACACTTTGTAATGATGTGGAACGTGTCAGGTTAATAAAAGGTGTCTATACAAGATATTAAATTACACAAAATATTACATGACACTCAATATTTTAATTTTTTTTTTGGGGGGGGGGGTGTTAGGAAATTACCCACTTACTATGTCCAAAAATTCATCTAATGAGTAGAAGGAGTTGTCATTAAGAAATTCTTTTAATTTCCTTTTAAATTCTATATGGCTATCTGTCAGACTTTTGATGCTATTAGGTAAGTGACCAAAGACTTTTGTGGTACCATAATTTACCCCATTCTGAGCCAAAGTTAGATTTAACCTTGAGTAGTGAAGATCATCCTTTCTCCTAGGGTTGTAGCCATGTACACTACTATTACTTTTGAATTCAAATTCAAATGGTTCAAATGGCTCTGAGCGCTATGCGACTTAACTTCTGAGGTCATCAGTCGCCTAGAACTTAGAACTAATTAAACCTAACTAACCTAAGGACATCACACACATCCATGCCCGAGGCAGGATTCGAACCTGCGACCGTAGCGGTAGCTCGGCTCCAGACTGTAGCGCCTAGAACCGCACGGCCACTCCGGCCAGCTACTTTTGAATTCGTTCAGACTGTTAATAACAAATTTCATAAGTGAATATATATATATTGTGAGGCTACAGTGAAGATTTATAGCTCTTTAAATAAGTGTCTGCAGGATGATGTTGGATGAGCTCCAGCATTTATTCTGATTACACGCTTTTGTGCAATGAGCACTCTTTTACTCAATGATGAGTTACCTGAGAATATGATGCCATACGAAATCAGAGAATGGAAATAGGCATGGTAAGCTAATTTACTCAGATGAATATCGCCAAAATTTGCAATGACCCCAATAGCATAAGTAGCTGAACTCAAACGTTTCAGCAGATCCTCAGTGTGTTTTTTCCAGTTCAACCCCTCATCAATGCATACACCTAGAAATTTTGAATATTCTACGTTAGCTACCGATTTCTGATCGAAGTACATATTTATTAATGGTGTCATTCCATTTACTGTGTGGAACTGTATATACTGTATGTCTGCTTGGCTGCTATATCCTTAGGAAGCTTGATATAGCTGGACTCTCCATTGACTGTATCATAGACATGTGTGTGGATGTAAAAGTGTAGTATTCAGCTGAGTACTTTAGCTGACCTTCGAATTTCCACCTCGGAAAACTGGTCCTGTATAGCAGTCAAGGTGGACTCATGAAAGCACTCTGCAATTGATGTGCTCTGCGAATAACACCATTCCCCCCCCCCCCCACCCCAAAGATGGTGAAGGCTTGTCTCTTCAATGCCAGAAGTCTGTTTTGGGAGGGGGGAGGGGAGGGGTCCAGTAGTTTGATGCACAGCACAACGCTGCAGGTAATGGTGGGATACAGTGCATCATTAACACCCTTTCCGTTCCCAGAACAGGAAGGCACACTTTGAGAAATTCTACAGGAGTCCTGGTAACCTCTTGCTGGATTCTGGATCCCAGTGAATGAGATTCACTCCACAAAGACCTCCATGTCTGTAATCACAGAGTATTCTACTAGCAATATGGTGTTATTAATATGATGTCCTTCATTAAAAGGACAGGGGAAAGAGCTGCCGCTAGTCACGTGATTACTACTGCTATTGCTATAACTACAACTAGACCACGACAGCTACGATGTTGTTGCTGACTGCAATGAGAAGCAAGGAGGTGCATATACCTTGCAGTTCAGATGAGAATGTGGGGCAGGAGATGGTGTATTGCCCCAGTTGCCCCACTGTGAGCAGTCTGGATGTGGCTGCGGAGGGTCGCCTATGGACGCTCGAGCAGAGCTGGTACTGGTGTGATGACGGTGGGCGCGGTTACGGCTGTGGCTGTAGCTGCAGCTTCCTGCGCAGCGACGATGTCGGTCTAACACGGTGGAGTGTGCTGCACAACACTTCGTCTACATCGTTGTTTCTTCACCACCCCTGGTACCTGTGCCACTGCTTACTGTGGGGAGGGTCGTTGCCTCACAGACATGAGTGCTGAAAGAATAACGAAAACAAAATAAGTATAACGTTCCAGACATCGCCTGCTGCTGCTGCAAGGATAGAAATAACACTGATTAGGCCGCACAGAGTGGCCGCGCGGTTTGAGGCGCCACGTCAAGGACTGTGCGGCCCCTCCCGCCCGAGGTTCGAGTCCTCCCTTGGGCATGGGTGTGTGTGTTGTTCTTAGCATAAGTGTAAGTCTAGGGACCGATGACCTCAACAGTTTGGTCCGTTATGAATTCACACACATTTGAACACTGATTACATGTAAGCAGAGTGAGTATGTTATAAAATTACCTATATCGCTCTGTTTCTGTGACATATCCCTCAAGACACTGGAATCATCTCTGGCATCTCGTCACAGTGACGCAGCCCCTCTCCGTCTCCTCCACCACTGTGGCATCTCATTATTCTCGCCCAAACCATCATGGATCCATCAATCCAGCTCCCCTACAACACCTGCAACATATTGATCTAATAAAAAAAAAAGGTATACACCCAAACACTACGAGGAGCAAAAACTGTTTAGAATATACACTTACACGACAGCTGTGATGTGAATGGCATCACAGCCTTTGTCCCTTTCTACTCTTGATCCTCGAAACCATTTATTACAGCAAAGAATATGCCTCAGTCTCGTTGCCCAGACAATAACAACAACTTATTATATATATACAGCACTAAGATGAAATTTTAGAAAGAAATTTCCTTAACGAAAAGAATATGTCTCAAATTTGTTCGTCACTAAATAACAGCATCATACAACATATACACAGTACTATGACGAAGAAAAAAATATATATAGTCACGATACTACTGCTGCTGCTGCTGCCGCAGCCGCTGCTGCCTCTGAGCTTCCATCTGATCGACGATTTGGTGGATTTATGCTGAAAAAATAAGACTACTTGTATTTAATACTACGAAATTCTCAGTGAAAGAAAAAATTGAAAAAAGAAAGAATTACAATTAGTGATTTGAACTGTGGCTGAACTGGATAGTGTTAGGGAGGAACTGTTGACGTTAAGGGGGCAGAAGGGTACAGACAGGTGGGAAGTGGTAGCAAGGAACAGGGGCCACAGGAAGAGGACAGTATCTGAGAGTTTCATCATTGGCACAAACAATAGCTTTGCTGTGCTACCTCAGTTAACTAAGGAAGAGGCTCAGATAGATGTAAGTATTTTCAGCACTCAACAGGAGGCCAACTGTTTCAAAAAAGTAGAAAGTAGGAGGAAATTTCTGTTGTTAGGTAGTAACCATGGAAGAGATGTGGGCCAGATCTTGCAAGAAAAATTAGGTGACAGGTACCATGTTAGAGGGTCTCAGGAAACCACAGAAAGTTCGTCCTTCCGAAAGGGGGCAGTTAAAACACAGTAAGGTAGTTGTGGAAGCAATCGGTTTGTAGTTGTAAATTGTCATAGCTGTGTTGGGAAAGAACCAGAGCTCCAAGCCATAACAGAAAGCACTGAAGCTCAAATAGTTATAGGTACAGAATGATGGCTAACTCTGGTAATAAGTTCAGCCGAAATTTTTTTCAAACGATCTAACAGTGTTCAGAAAGGATAGATTAAATACAGTTGGTGGTGGAGTATTTATTGCTGTCAGAAGTAGTTTACCTTGTAGTGATACTGAAGTAGATAGTTTGTGCGAAATAGTATGGGTAGTGGTTATACCTGGCAATCGGTCTACACTATTAATTGGACCGTTTTACCGACCCCCGACTCAGAAAATATAGTTGCAGAACAGTTCAAAGAAAACTTGTGTCTCTTTTAAATAGGTACCCCACCGATACAATTACAGTCAGTGGTTACTTCGGTCTGGCCTGGATATGTTGGAAAAATCATACGTTTAAAGCCAGTAGCAAGCATAAAACGTCATCCGAAATTGTACTGAGTGCTTCTTCAGAAAATTATTTTGAACAATTAGTTCATGAGCCCACTCAAAGTGTAAATGGTTGTGAAACCATACTTGACAAAAATGATCTTAACGCCTTTTTAAGATACAGTCTCCACTCCTTCCGATCTGATCATGTAAGTGTAGAAAAGACATAGAATGATATCAAAGAGATAGTATCGAGAGCAGTTGAGAGATATATATCACATAAATTAATAAGTGATGGTACTGATCCCGCATGCTACACGGAACAGGTCAGATCGCTGTTGCAGAAGGAACAAAAAAAGCATGCCAAATTTAAAAGAACGCAAAATCCTCAATATTGGCAAAGTTTTGCAGAAGTTTGAAATATAGTGCATACTTCGATGCGAGATGCTTCTAATAATTTCCACAACGAAACTGTCTCGGAATCTAGCAGAAAACACAAGCAGATTCTGGTCATACATAAAGCACACCAATGGCAAGATGCAATCACTAACTTCAGTGCGTGATAACAATGGTGAAATCACTGATGACAGTGCCACTAAAGCAGAGTTATTAAACATGGTTTTCCAAAACTCCTTTACCAAAGAAGGCGAAGTTAATATTCCTAAACTGCAATGAAGAACAACTGCCAAGATGAGAAACATAGAAGTGGATGTCCTCAGTGCAGCAAATCACTTAATAAAAGCAAGGCCTCCGCTCCAGATTATACACTAGTCAGTTTCCTTTCAGAGTATGCTGATACAAAACTTCGATATTTAGCAGTTACATACAACTGCTCGCTCATAGAAAGATCTGTACCAAAAGACTGAAAAATTGCTCAAGTCACACCAATACCCAAAAAGAGAAATAGGAGTAATCCGCTGAGTTACAGGCTCATATCGCTAATGTCGATTTGCGGTAGGGTTTTGGAACCATATACTGTGTTCAGACATTACTAATTACCTTGAAGAAAAGCATTTATTGACATATAGCAAGGATTCAGAAGATATCATTCTTGTGAAACACACCCAGCTCTTTAACTCATGAAGTAATCGTCAGGGGATGTCAAATTGATTCTATGTTTCCAGAAGGCTTTCGACACCGTTCCTCACAAGCGTCTCCTAACCAAACTGTGTGCCTACGGAGTATCACCTCAGTTGTGCGACTGGATTCGTGATTTCTGTCAGAAAGGTCGCACTTTGTAGTAATAAACGGAAAGTCATCGAGTAAAACAGAAGTAATATCCAGCGTTCCCCAAGAAAGTGTTATAGGCCCTCTATTGTTCCTGATCTATAGTAATGACGTAGGAGACACTCTGAGTAGCCCTCTTATATTGTTTGCAAATGACAAATGATGTTGTCATTTAGCGTCTTGTAAAGTCATCAGATGACCAAAAAGAACTGCAAAATGGTTTAGATAAGATATCTGTATGGTGCTAAAAGTTGCAATTGACCTTGAATAAAGAAAAGTGTGAAGTTATTCACATGAGTACTAAAAGAAATCCGCTAAATTTCGATTATGCGGTAAGTCTCACAAATCTGAAAGCTGTAAATTCAACTAAAGACTTAGGAGCTATAATTACAAATAACCTAAATTTTAACAACCACATAGATAATGTTGTGGTTAGGGCAAATCAAAGACTATGATAAATTAGCAGAACACTTAAAAGCTGCAACAGGTCTACCAAAGAGACTGCTTACACCACACTTGTCCGCCCTATTCTGGAGTATTTCTGTGTGCTGTGGGATACGTATCAGGTGGAACTGATGGATGACATTGAAAAAGTACAAAGAAGGGCAGCTCGTTTTCTATTATCGTGAAATAGAGGAGATAGTGCCACAGTCATGATACTCAGAGTGGCAATCGTTAAAACAAATGCGTTTTACGTTGCGATGGGATCTTCTCATGAAATTTGAATCACCAGTTTTCTCCTCTGGTTGCAAAAACATTCTGTTGGCACCCACCTACACAGAGTGAAATGATTATCATGATAAAATAAGAGAAATCGGGACTCGCACAGAAAAATTTAAGTGCTGGTTTTTCCCACACACCGCTACAGAGTGGAATAGTAGAGAGACTCCTTGAAGGTGGTTCACTGAACCCTCTGCCAGGCACTTTATTGCGAATAGCGAAGTAATCACGTAAACGTTGGTCACAAGTTTTTTCAAGCCCCGTGCATGTCTTAGCCAAGTGACAGAGAATGTAGGATCATTTTGCAAGACTTTTACACAGCAAGATGATGCTGTGGTAGTGAGTGGAGCGGGCAACAGTATTTATAGGGATCAGTGCTACAACATTGAGTGTGAGCTGGTTAAAATAGCATCTGCAACAAACCATACAAATGTTGGTTTGCTTCCTTCTTTCATGTGGTATGATCAACCCCAATTGAACAGGTCTGTTAGAAGGGTCAATATGGAGTTAGGTCAGATGCTTTGAGTGATTACTTTGTCAGGCATAGGTTTGGTTACTGTTGATAACATTGATAGTTAGGAATTCACAAGATGTGTCCTGCATCTCAATAGGAAAGTGAAGGATAATTTGGCTGGGGGCGCTAAAACTCATAGGTGTACCTCTTTTTTAGGATAAGATCAGTGTCTAATGATTCAACATTGAATGAAATTACGCTTAATGAGAAGCTCAGACAGGCAGGTACTAGCGATGTTAAAATATCACAAGAGTCTCATGAAAGTACAATGAAAAATAATGTTAGTATGTTACAAGATGCTCAAAGAGCACAGTCAAAAGTAATGTTAGTGTATTACTTCAGTATATCAGGGGATTAAAAAACAAAATAGTGGAGCTTCTTGTTTGTTTAAAAGATTTAGAAACTGAAGGTGGAATAGATGTACTATGCCTGTCTGAACATCATATAGTCACAGATGTGGAAAAGGTAAATGTAGGTGGATATACGTTTTCAGCACATGTAAGTAGAGAACCTATGGCGAGAGGAGGAGTTGCCATATATGTCAAAATCTATCATAATGTGAAAAGAAGAAACTAAAAAATTTTGTGTAGAGTAACATATAGAAGCATGTGTGCATGAGTTTAAACTAAATAATGGTACTTCTATAATTGTAGCCATGTTTAGGTCCCCACTCGGAAATTTTTAGCTATTTTTGAAAAACTTTGATTCTTTGTTGTTCTATCTGTCAGACAGAGGGAAGCAAATTATTGTTTGTGGAGATTTCAATGTAGATGTTCTGAAAGAGTCTGATAGAAAGCTTGATCTCGAAATATTGCTTGGTTCTTTCAGTTTGATGTCAGTTACTGAGTTTCCTACTTATGTGGTACAGGAAAGCAGCACACTGATAGATAATGTTTTTATAGACCAAGATAAATTTAATAAAATAAAAAATTGTACTGTTAAGAATGGTCTGTCTGATCATGATGCACAGCTAGTTACAGCATATGACATAGCTCCATACAATAATACAAAACAGTCCTTCAAAATAGTCAATTCAATTAACGATTTAACAATTGAAAACTATAGGGAAAGCTTGCAACAGTTAGACTGGGATGAGGTGTACAGGCAACCTAATACTATCTGAAAATTTAACCTATTTCATGGTACCTTTGCGAGTATATTTGAACACAGTTTCCCTAAGAAAACAGTGAAATATAATTTCAAGAAACCATCTAAAAAGCCATGGCTTACTAAAGGGATAAAAATATCTTGTAAACAAAAAATGGAAAACTATCATAAAGCTAGAAGGAGTAATGATCCAGAAACAGTGAAGAATTATAAAAACTAGTGCACTGTAATAAGAAAAGTTATTAAAAAGACCAAATGTATGTGCATTATGTCTGAGATTAGCACATCTGATAATAAAATTAAAACAATTTGGAATATTGTTAAAAGGGAAATAAGGCAACTGAGACCACAGCAAGATTGTATTTCTACCAAACTCAGTGAAAAGTTTGGCTATCAAAATGTCAGAAGTAGAAAACATTTTTAATAATCATTTTGTAAGTGTTGTAGGGAAAATAGGATCCAGCTATTCATTAGAAAATCCAAGGCAGTATATGAAAGAGGCGATACCTATGCAATTTGATGGAACTGAAATTCAACCCACCTCTCCCACTGAAATTAGGAAAACAATAAATTCACTCAAAAGTAAAAGCTCACGTGGAATTGGTGGCATTTCCAACAGAGTACTAAAAGCTTGTTTCCAACAGGTAAGTAGGATTCAAGCTGCATGTGTAGTAGCTCAATGAAACAGGGTATTTTTCCAGATAGATTGAAATATATTATTGTTGAACCATTGCCTAAAGAAGGGGCTACGTCTGATGCTAACAACTACCACCCAGTCTCACTTTTGACAGCTCTATCCAAAATTATTGAAAAAGTAGTTTATTCAAGAGTAGCATCACATATTTCAAAAAATGAAGTACTACCAAAATGTGAATTTGGTTTTCAGAAAGGCTTTTCGACATAAAATTCTATCTATGCTTTCACTGATCAAATATTAAATACTTTGTATAACTGAACATCGCCCACTGGGACATTTCGTGATTTCTCAGAGGCTTTTGTCTGTGTGAATCACAAAATTCTTTTAGATAAACTTAAGTATTGTGATATGAGTGGGACAGTGCACAAATGATTTCATTCATATTTAACTGGAAGAATGCAGAAGTTTGAAATTAAATTACAGATAGTCTGCAAAACTCAGCAGAGTCCTCTAACAGGGGAGGAATCACGAATGGTGTCCCACGGGGTTCAGTCTTGCGTTCGTTATTGTTCTTAGTATATATCAATGACTTGCCACTCTATATTCATGATGATGCAACGCTAGTTCTTTTTGCTGATTATACAAGTATAGAAATGACAGCCATCAAACAAGAATCAGCTGAGGAAATTGTAAATAATGTCGTTCAGAAAATTATTAAGTGTTTCTCCACAAATGGCCTCTCACTAAATTATGAGAAGACACCATATATATAATTCTGTACAGTAAATGGCATAACACCATTCATAAATGCAGACTTTGAACAGAAGTTTGTTGCTAAGGCAGAAAATTCAAAAATTCTGGGTGTGTGTGTTGATGAAAAATTGAAATCTAAGAAACAAAAAGAAATTGATGATCTGGTGAAACGGTTAGGTTCAGCTACTTACGTTATTAGGGTTACTGCAAATATTAGTGAAAACATATCAGTAAAATAGCCTATTCTGCCTATTTCCTTTCACTGCTTTCACATGGCGTCATATTCTGGGGTAATTCGTTATTAAGAGAAAAGGTATTCATTGGACAAAAGCGTGTGATCAGAACAATAGCTGGGGCCCACCCAAGATCGCCTTGCAGATGTTTCAATTCAATTCAATTTATTATCATCCATTTTATCATATTCATGATATAGAAACTGTCATACAGAAAGAGAGAGAGAGCATGATCCATATTTTTAACAATTAAGGGAAATAACATTTTCTTAGTTACACTTTAACATTTTCTTAATCACACTTTACATATTTTGTCTTCTTTTTACATGCAGGTTGAAAAACATGAAGGTTTATACAGAAAAATCAAAAGATGAGCACTATCTGTTTAGATAGCAAAGAAATTCATCAACATTATAGAAACTTTGACCTAATAGTAGCCTTTTTCATTCTTTTTTAAATCTATATAAGTTATGTTTGCTTTTTATTTCTTTTGGTATGGGATTGAACATTATTCTGGTTACATACATCACACTATTTTGGTACAGGGCTTCTGAATGTATGTTTCTATGGAAACAAAACCTGTTTCTGGTTTGATAGTTGTGTACTTCAGTGTTTAGAGAAAAGAATTTTTGAACTGACTTCAGGAAATACACTGATTCATAGATGAATAAACTAGGGAGGGTCAAAATTTTCAACTCCTTAAAGAGTCCTCTACATGTATCTCTGTAGGGAAAACCCTTCAGAATATAGGCAAGATGGCGCCTACTAAAAAGTGCAGTGACACAATGCTCGTAAATAGGCAAAAGTTAAATGGTGCATCATGGAAAATGTGTCAGCAACGGGTTGTTAAAGGAATTCTGTGTGTGAAGTGCAACTTTTGGCTGCATGAAAGGTGTGCAAAAATTTTCTTGAAATTTATTAGCGACGATATTCACTGGTCATGCCTAGACTGTTTGCATGACGAAAACACGAAACTAGCTTCCACAGTTAGCTCACAGGAAGAAATTATTAAAGTGCTGCATAGCGGCATTGACACTTTAAAAGTAGATTTATCAGTGCAAAAGCATGAAAATAGTGATCTGAAGCGTGGGAAAAAATGTTTTTGCGAAACAGTTGAGGTGATAGATGAAAATATAAAAAACAGGCGGAATGATACATCTGTTCGCTTAAATGACGATTCTGCTGCACCTACAGAAGAAACTCACGCGAAAGTCTCAAAAACCAAAACAAATATAAGTGGGCAAGTGTAACATACAGTAAAAAGAATTCGAAGTGCCTGAGTAACAAAAACAAAACGAAACAAATGACTTCCTTGTTATTGGCGATTCTCTGCTAAAAAATGTGGTAGTACCAAAATGCAAAGTAGATGTTCGCCCAGGAATCAAGACTCACCAGTTGAACAAACACTTCATCAACTTACATAGGTCGCAGAATGGTCCAGCAGAGGCTTCTCGGAAGAATTATAAATGAGTCTTCATTCACGTAGGTACAAATTCTCTTAGAAGCAACACTGAAGAGGAAATTGTAAGTGAAACAAAAAACTTAATTCGATCAGCCAGTAATCTCTACAAAACATCTAGAATTGTAGTGAGTGGTATTGTATACAGACGATCCATCAGTGATCAATACGTAGACAGAATAAACCGTGATGTAACGAAATCTGTAACAGTCTAGGAGCTGTGTTTATAAATCCGAACAAGTTCTTAAACAATAAATGCTTGGGTAAAGACAGTCTTTGTTTAAATAGGCTAGGATCCAGAATTCTCAGTAAAATGTTCGCTGATACATGTAAAATTCTGAATAATAAGGGAAACTTGTAAGTAATGAAGGGGATGGGAAACAGTGTTTGCTAACAAAATCGGCGAGACCGAAACAGTACCCAAGAAAGAGTAGGCCTATGCCTGAACCCATAAATAAAAAAGAGTGTCCATGTATAATGCATTTGAATATAAACGGTCTCAGTGCCGAATTTTCAAACAAAAATCATAAACTTGATGACTTACAAATTACTCTTCCAGAATTTAAAAATATTAAAGTTATCTATCTCAATGAACATTGGCTTACATGTGGTAATATTAAAATTCTTAATAAAATCGATAATTTCGAATTAGCTAACAGTTTTTGTAGATGAGAGAAATCACGTGGAGGTTCTTGCATACTTACTCACTCTGACATGTACCGAGCGAGGTGGCGCAGTGGTTAGCACAATGGACTCGCATTCGGAAGGACGACGGTTCAATCCCGTCTCCGGCCATCCAGATTTAGGTTTTCCGTGATTTCCCTAAATCGTTTCAGGCGAATGCCGAGATGGTTCCTTTGAAAGGGGACGGCCGATTTCCTTCCCAATCCTTCCCTAACCCGAGCTTGCGCTCCATCTCTAATGACCTTGTTGTCGATGGGATGTTAAACACTAACCACCACCACTCTGACATGAAATATAAAATAAGGAACGATTTTAATCATTTGAATGAAGCATGTATATTGGAAAGCTGTTGTATCGAGTTAAGGGACCTAAATGTCTTAGTAGTTTCTGTTTACAGAGTACCAGACAAAACTACAGTTGAAGCTTTCCTGCTCAAATTTAAGTGCCTTCTCGAAAATCTTAATAAAGAAAAAAGGAAAAATATTATAATAGCTGCTCATTTCAATATTAATATCATAGCTGACAGCAATGATGTGTCCAAATTCAATGACTTAATAAAAAACTTTGGCTTCAAAGCAAACTTCATGCAACCCACTAGAATAAATGCACAGTCAGCGACCTGTATTGCTAATATTTTAACAAATTATGTGTTTGAGGATGTTAATAAATTTTGCTTAGATTTAGGAATCTCTGACCACTCCGCATTGTTCATTGAAATACCAAAACTCTAGAAAGAAATTTCATGTAACAAAAGCCACATGAAAAGGAACTTCAATGAAAAAAACCTAACTATATTTAGCAATAGGTTAAGAGAGTTTGAATGGCCTTATGACAGCTGTATCTCAAGTACTACTAAATTTAACAAATTTCTTGGTAGCTTTCTTGAAATATTTAATGAAACTTTTCCACTTAAAACCAAATGTAACAAAACGACTAGGAAGATTAAATGGATAACTCATGGTATAAAAATTTCTAGTGCCAGAAAAAGGCAACTACATAATGAACCGAACTATAACAAAAACAGACATTTTGCTGTGTGTGTGAAACATTATAAAGCCATATTCGAAAAAGTTGTAATGGCAGCAAAACAAATGGCAAACAATTAGTTTATTTTACAATGTAATAGTAAGACAAAGGCAGTGTGGTCTGTTGTCAAATCACAGTCAGGTGTTACAGTCAGTATTAATGAAATAACTAAGATTATAGTAGATGATAATGTTGTTGTAAACCCAGCTCAAATACCAGGGTGTTTAAATGAATTCTTCATAAATGTAGCAAAGTCAGAAGTTGATTTACCAGGATAACAGAGTAAAGTAAATCCCTTTGGACTCGACCAAGAAGCTGAGAATATCACAGATTTTAAAAATGTCACAATAAAGGATGTGAAAAATGTTATATTGTCATTAAAAAATTAAAATTCTGCTCGGTGGGATGGGACACCAAGTAAAGTGATAAAAGCAGTATATGACATAATAGTACCCCCGCCAGCTAGTCTTTTGAACAGGGGTGGTTTCCTGATGTGTTAAAATATGCCAAAGGGAGACCTCTGTTCAAGAAAGGGTCGAGGGAAGATATGGGAAACTATCGCCCTATTTCTATTCTCCCAATTCTGTCAAAAGTGTTAGAGAAAGTAGCTGCAAATTAGATCAAAAATTTTATCGTAAAAATGATATTATTGTAAGTAACGAGATTGGATTCCAACAAGGAAAACACACACTGGATGCAGTAAATAACTTTATTGAGAAGATATGAAAATCATTGGATCAGAGGAGTAAAGTTGCAGGTATTTTCTGCGATCTTTCAAAAGCATTTGGCTCGGTGAACCATGACGTGCTTATCTACAAATTAAACAAATATGGGATTAAGGACAAAGCTCTGAAATGGCTCACATCATACTTGCACAACAGAAAGCAAAGGGTAAGTGTCACATCAAATGCAGTGAATTATTATTCTAAATGGAGTACAGTATCACAAGGTGTGCCTCAAGGCTCCATTTTGGGGCCAATTCTTTTCCTATTCTATGTAAATGACGTGCCCATAAATATAAATTCCCCGTCAGTTCTGTTTGTGGATGATACTTCTGTTTTAATTGAAGATGATGCAGAAAAAATTCAGAGCTCCATTGTGAGCACAATGGGTACTCTAGAAAACTGGTTCCAGTTAAACAACTTGAAACTGAACATTGCAAAAACCAATATTGTACATTTCAAAACAAAACATTTGAAATGTCTGGATCTTAAAATACATCATCACAATCATCCTATGGAAGAATTTAACTCAGTCAAATTCCTAGGACTAAATGTGGACAACAACTTAAACTGGAGTACACATATTGAGTTCCTATCAAATAAACTAAGCAGCTTTGCATTTGCAATGCAAGTACTAGGAAACTCTACTGACATGAGTACACGAAAAATAGCACATCATAGTTATTTTGAATCTGTCATTAGGTATGGTATCATTTTCTGTGGAAATTCAAGTAGTGTATCTCGAATACTGAAAATGCAAAAGAAAATTATAAGATACATGTATAGTGTACAATAAACAAAATCTTGTCGCCCATTATTTCGGAACCTGCAAATCCGAACAGTTCCTTCCATATACATTTATGAAATTATAATCTTTGTACACAGCAGACAAAAATTATTTGAGGAAAATCATTTTAACCACACATACAATGCAAGAAATAAAAATAATTTTATGTTACCCATACACCATTTCAAATTATATGCACGAACTCCACAGTATATTGGGATGACAATATATAACAAGCTAATGGGCAAAAATATATTTAATATGAAGCCAGAGAGTCAAAAAATAAGGCGACAGCAGATTCTGTGGGAGAAATGCTACTATTCAGTAGAAGAGTTCATAGAGGATGACATGATAATTTGAGCAAGGGGTTATTAATTGTTAGTCTCTTATTGTATGTGTAACAAAATTGTATTATTATTACGATACCATTTATTAAAATCAGTTGTTGTTATTAATCGTTAGCTTTTTATTGTATGTGTATTTTTATATTGTATTATTGTTATGGTACCATTTGTTAAAATCAGATGTTGTATGTATATGGTAAAACTTAACTCCAATTTTGACATGTCTCCTGTATCTGAATCAAATGATTTAGATTATGTGCATCATCAGATTAATAAACCACAATTCACAATTCTCTTATGGAGCTTAAAATAACTTTTTGTGAAACCTGTAATCCCCCAAAATATAATACCATATCTTAGATTATTATGTATGTAAGAGTAGTACTCACATAGAACTGTTTCAAAATTACAGTTTTCTTTAAGTTTTCTTAATATATATCAGTATTTACTAAATTTTTATTCAATAGTTCAACATGTTTTTCCCATTTTCAGTTATTGTCCAGCCATACACGTAAAAATTTTCTAAAAGAAGTTTGTTCTATTAGACTTTTCCCAATCTCTACTCTTATGTTATTTTTACTTTGTTCCTTTGTGGCTAAAATTCATCCAAGTGGTTTTTTTGTCACTCATAATTAAGTAATTGTCCTTGAACCATTCAGCTACCTCATTGGTTGTTGAAGTTAGTTTTATCTTGTAGGTCAGCTTCACTAACTCCCTTGATAAAAAGGCTCATGTCGTCTGCAAATACTACTGATTCTGCTGTTGTTAGATTGTTAGGATAATCGTTAATAAAAACTAAGAAGAACAGAGGGCCTAGAACAGAACCCTGGGGTACACCACAGTTGACTTTCTGATATGTTGAGTAATATTTTGTGCCATTATGTATTATTTCAACACTTTGATATCTGTTGCACAGATACAATATGCTTTTCGACAGACTCCATAGCAATACAGTTTCTCTAGCAAAATATCGTAGCTGATGAGGTCAAATGCCTTGGATAGATGTAAAAATATTCCACAGCTTAAGTCCTCATTATCTACTTCAGGTAAAACCTGTTCCAAGAAAAGATATACAGCTGTTTCTGTAGACCTGTTTTTCCTGAACCCATTCTGTGCATTGGTTAGAATTCTGCGTCTGTTTAGGAAACTCAACAGTATCTCATACATAATCCCCTCAATTACTTAGGCAAAATCTGACATTTGTGACAATGGTATATAATTTTGTATGGCATATAGGCAGTCTTTTCTATAAAGTGGCTTTGTTATTGAATTTTCAGGCACAAAAGGGAATTCACAAGTTTTAAATGATGTATTAATAATATCAACTAATTCAGTTATTATTTTGTGTGCACTACGTTTTATGACTTTATCAGGAATACCATCACATCCACAGGAAATTTTATTTTTCAGCTTATTAATTGCTTTTCTTAGCTCTGAATACATAGCTGGATACAAAAACGTTGTCTTTTCATTTGTGGGAACATTTGAATTACTACCTTTTGAGTTCCCCAGGTTCTTGGTAAAATTTTGAGCAGTGTTAATGTAGTAGTAATTGAAAATATTGGCAACACATAGAGGGTGTTCAACAACCTTTCATCCCTTTTTTATAATGAGATTATTGTTGTCACTTTGGATTTACCAGTGTTATGGTTCATGACCCTCCAAACTGATTTGGTTTTATTGCTGCCTTTTCTGATAGTTAAATCATTGTTCAGTTTTTTTGCATCCTGAATAACTTTTATGTAGAGTTTTCTGTGGCATCTAAGATATGACTTTAATGCTGAATTATGCTTCTACTGCAGATTTCTAAGAGTATTGCAGATTTCTTAATTCCCACAGTTAACCATGACTTAGAGTTGAGAGAGATCTTTACTTTTCTAAGGGGAAAGCGACATCAAATCAGTATTTATAATCAGAGAAAAATGACTCATATTTAGAGTTTACAGCTTTGTTTGAGTCTCTGTCCCATTCAACACTATGCAACATGCTATTAAAATTCCAAAGATTACTTTCATTAATTTATGTTGTTTCTATATAGTTTCCACTGCTATGCTTTTCCCTAACCATACTTTTTAGTTAGAGTCTGATTGCTATGTGGTCAGAGAAACCAGTATCTGTTACTTCAACCTCATAACTACAGGTCTCTTTGTTAATAAACAGCTGATCATTTGTTGTCTCACACCCAACTCCATACCTGGTGATATCAGTTGCTGTGGCTTCTAAATTATATGAGGTGAAGAGATTTAGCAATTAATCCTTGTGTGCATTATTATTACTTCTAAGGAACTCGGGATATTCATAGGACCTTCATGATACTTATATTCACTTATGAAATTTATTATTAATGACCTATCCCAATTCAAAAATTATAGCAATTGCATAACTACAGCACTAGAAGAAAGGATAAATTTCACTATTCTGGGTTAAATCTGGCTTGCACAGAAAGGTGTGAATCATGCTGCCACAAAAATCTTTGCTCATTGCTAAATAACATTAAAAGTGTGACAGATAGCCAACCAACATTTAAAAACAAATTAAAAGAATTTCTGAATGACATCTCCTTCTACTCAATAGATGAATGTTAGATATGAAGTACTTTCTGTAAAAAAAAATTATATTGTGTAAAGAAAACCTACATTAAACTGAAACATTCCACATCAGTATGTGATCTCATATTCATAATGTATGGAACGAGTTTTAAGGTAATGTAATGCAATGTAACTCATTTGTGATGTACACTCCTGGAAATTGAAATAAGAACACCGTGAATTCATTGTCCCAGGAAGGGGAAACTTTATTGACACATTCCTGGGGTCAGATACATCACATGATCACACTGACAGAACCACAGGCACATAGACACAGGCAACAGAGCATGCACAATGTCGGCACTAGTACAGTGTATATCCACCTTTCGCAGCAATGCAGGCTGCTATTCTCCCATGGAGACGATCGTAGAGATGCTGGATGTAGTCCTGTGGAACGGCTTGCCATGCCATTTCCACCTGGCGCCTCAGTTGGACCAGCGTTCGTGCTGGACGTGCAGACCGCGTGAGACAACGCTTCATCCAGTCCCAAACATGCTCAATGGGGGACAGATCCGGAGATCTTGCTGGCCAGGGTAGTTGACTTACACCTTCTAGAGCACGTTGGGTGGCACGGGATACATGCGGACGTGCATTGTCCTGTTGGAACAGCAAGTTCCCTTGCCGGTCTAGGAATGGTAGAACGATGGGTTCGATGACGGTTTGGATGTACCGTGCGCTATTCAGTGTCCCCTCGACGATCACCAGTGGTGTACGGCCAGTGTAGGAGATCGCTCCCCACACCATGATGCCGGGTGTTGGCCCTGTGTGCCTCGGTCGTATGCAGTCCTGATTGTGGCGCTCACCTGCACGGCGCCAAACACGCATACGACCATCATTGGCACCAAGGCAGAAGCGACTCTCATCGCTGAAGACGACACGTCTCCATTCGTCCCTCCATTCACGCCTGTCGCGACACCACTGGAGGCGGGCTGCACGATGTTGGGGCGTGAGCGGAAGACGGCCAAACAGTGTGCGGGTCCGTAGCCCAGCTTCATGGAGACGGTTGCGAATGGTCCTCGCCGATACCCCAGGAGCAACAGTGTCCCTAATTTGCTGGGAAGTGGCGGTGCGGTCCCCTACGGCACTGCGTAGGATCCTACGGTCTTGGCGTGCATCCGTGCGTCGCTGCGGTCCGGTCCCAGGTCGACGGGCACGTGCACCTTCCGCCGACCACTGGCGACAACATCGATGTACTGTGGAGACCTCACGCCCCACGTGTTGAGCAATTCGGTGGTACGTTCACCCGGCCTCCCGCATGCCCACTATACGCCCTCGCTCAAAGTGCGTCAACTGCACATACGGTTCACGTCCACGCTGTCGCGGCATGCTACCAGTGTTAACGACTGCGATGGAGCTCCGTATGCCACGGCAAACTGGCTGACACTGACGGCGGCGGTGCACAAATGCTGCGCAGCTAGCGCCATTCGACGGCCAACACCGCGGTTCCTGGTGTGTCCGCTGTGCCGTGCGTGTGATCATTGCTTGTACAGCACTCTCGCAGTGTCCGGAGCAAGTATGGTGGGTCTGACACACCGGTGTCAATGTGTTCTTTTTTCCATTTCCATGAGTGTACATTCTAGAACATAAAAATCTGTTCAAGGAACTTGGTTTTCTAGCCACTGCTTCTCACTATATTTAACCCTTAATGAAATCTGTTGCAAGTAATATGTCTCTACTTCCAAACAATAGCTCAATTCATAGAATCAATACTAGGAATAAGAACAATCTACATAAAGACCTAAAATCACTTACCTCAGTCAAAAACGAGGTCCACTATTCAGGAACCCACATTTTCAATAAATTGCCAGCAATAATTAAAAACTTGGTTTTAGATAAGGCACAGTATAAAGCGATTCTGAAACACTCCTTTGATAGGCAACTTCTTCTACTCTATAGATGAATATCTTTACAGGAATTGTTAGGTCAATTTAAGTAAAAATGTTTGCTAGATTTCAGTTTTGACAGAACTTGGTCACAATAGCCAAGTTAAGGTATTTTTTGTATGATAAAGTTGAGTGTGTAACTACATTTCATTCTGAGATTATATTAATTCTGTAAATATTAGCAGTTCCAGTTTACTGTAATGCACTATATGTTTTGACAATATCCCGACAAAGGATCCGGGTGGTTGTTGTTGTTGTGGCCTTCAGTCCTGAGACTGGTTTGATGCAGCTCTCCATGCTACTCTATCCCGTGCAAGCTGCTTCATCTCCCAGTATGTACTGCAGCCTGCATCCTTCTGAATCTGCTTAGTGTATTCATCTCTTGGTCTCCCTCTACCATTTTTACCCTCCACGCTGCCCTCCAATACTAAATTGGTGATCCCTTGATGCCTCAGAACATGTCCTACCAACCGATCCCTACTTCTAGTCAAGTTGTGCCACAAACTTCTCTTCTCCCCAATTCTATTCAATACCTCCTCATTAGTTATGTGATTTACCCATCTAATCTTCAGCATTCTTCTGTAGCACCACATTTCGACAGCTTCTATTCTCTTCTTGTCCAAACCATTTATTGTCCATGTTTCACTTCCATATATGGCTACACTCCATACAAATACTTCCGGAAACGATTTCCTGACACTTAAATCTATACCCGATGTTAACAAATTCCTCTTCTTCAGAAACGTTTTCATTGCCATTGGCAGTCTACATTTTATATCCCCTCTACTTCGACCATCATCAGTTATTCTGCTCCCCAAATAGCAAAACTCTTTTACTACTTTAAGTGTCTCATTTACTAATCTAATTCCCTCAGCATCACCCGACTTAATTCGACTTCATTCCATTATCCTCGTGTTGCTTTTGTTGATGTTCATCCTATATCCTCCTTTCAAGACACTGGCCATTCCGTTCAGCTGCTCTTCCAAGTCCTTTGCTCTCTCTGACAGAATTACAATGTCATAGGCGAACCTCAAAGTTTTTATTTCTTCTCCGTGGATTTTAATTCCTACTCCGAATTTTTCTTTTGTTTCCCTTACGGCTTGCTCAATTTACAGATTGAATAACATTGGGGAGAGGCTACAACCCTGTATCACTCCCTTCCCAACCACTGCTCCCTTTTGATGTCCCTCAACTCTTATAACTGTCATCTGGTTTCTGTACATATTTTAAATGGCCTTTAGCTCCCTGTATTTTACCCCTGCCACCTTCAGAATTTGAAAGACAGTATTCCAGTCAACATTGTCAAAAGCTTTCTCTAAGTCTACAAATGCTAGAAACGTAGGTTTGCCTTTTCTTAATCTAGCTTCTAAGATGAGTCATAGAGTAAGTATTGCCTCATGTGTTCCAATATTTCTACGGAATCCAAACTGATCTTCCCCAAGGTCGGCTTCTACCAGTTTTTCCATTCGTCTGTAAAGAATTCGCCTTAGTATTTTGCAGCCGTGACTTATTAAACTGATAGTTCTGTAATTTTCACATCTGTCAACACCTGCTTTCTTTGGGATTGGAATTATTATATCCTTCTTAAAGTCTGAGGGTATTTCGCCTGTCTCATACATTTTGCTCACCAGATGGTAGAGTTTTGTCAGGACAAGCACTCCTAAGGCTATCAGTAGTTCTAATGGAATGTTGTCTACTCCTGGGGCCTTGTTTCGATTTAGGTCTTTCAGTGCTCTGTCAAACTCTTCACGCAGTATCGTATCTCCAATTTCATCTTCATCTACATCCTCTTAAATTACCATAATATTGTCCTCAAGTACATGGCCCTTCTATAAACCCTCTGTATACTCCTCCCGCCTTTCTGCTTTCCCTCCTTTGCTTAGAACTGGGTTTCCATCCGAGCTCTTGATATTCATACAAGTGGTTCTCTGTTCTCCAAAGGTCTCTTTAAATTTCCTGTAGGCAGTATCCATCTTACCCCTAGTGAGATAAGCCTCTACATCCTTACATTTATCCTCTAGCCATCCCTGCTTAGCCATTTTGCACTTCCTGTGGATCTCATTTTTCAGACATTTGTATTCCTTTTTGCCTGCTTCATTTACTGCATTTTTATATTTTCTCCTTTCATCATTTAAATTTAATATTTCTTCTGTTACCCAAGGATTTCTAATAGCCCTCGTCTTTTTATCTACTTGATCCTCTGCTGCCTTCACTTCTAGGATCCGGGTAGTGCTTATTATATTCAAATGTTTAATTTTTGTATGGTATACTTTCTGATCTGTTCTACACCCACGAGAATCATTTCATTTTTGGGTCTATGGATCGAAAGCTGAATATAATCTAATCTAATACGCAGTTTATTATAGCCTTAATTCAGAACGAATCACTGCTGACACAGTTGCGTTTCGTCTGCCCACGGCCGCCTATAATAGATTATCTTACTAGCAAAGGCTGCCGTGTTCACGTGCGTCTCGCGGGCCCCGAGGAATCGCTTCATGACGTCATCAGTAAGGCTGAAAGCGTGACAGCGCTGCCTGGTGACTAGACCTGTAAACAACTCTGTTGACGTAAGTGACGTCACACGTTGGCCACAGCGTTAGTGCAGACTTGCCATCAGCTATTGTTTTGGAACGTCAAATCAATCCAGATTGTTTGAATGAAGCTTCCATTAACAGAATTAAATGTAGAAAGAAGGTTTGAATGCGAATAATCTGGATTATGGTGACATAATAATCCGCAGCGTAGTCAAAGTTACACATTAGAGTCTTACGTGATTGATTGAAGCCAACTGATGACAAATTATTGGTCGAAAGGCAGAGTGATTGGGTCTAGTGCAGCAGGGGATACAACCCGTCGGCTTTGGACAATGACGTCACAAGTCGCCAGATAGCAGTTTACCATTTTCGCTTTTGCTGTTATGTTTCAGTTTCGTTTTTTTACTGATTGCTTAATAAAGTGGATCTGTTTATTCTATCTCGTGAGATTTTTTTTTTAAAAAGCCAAAAAACACTTATCAGCCACTGAAGGGAGCTACAACACTAAGAAGAATCGATTGGCGACTTGTGACGTCAGTGTCCAAAGCCGACGGGTTGTATCCCCTGCTACACTAGTCCCGAGTGATTTATAGCATAATACATATTACGCATTGAGGACAATCTGTATAAATGTTTTTAACGTATTAACTGCAGCTTACCAATGTAGGCTAACTACCACTGAGACGTTTGCAGCACGAATTTGTCTTTGAACCCATACCAGCAGTAGCAAATGCGGAAAAACAAATCAAATATGGTAAAGGATACGGAGTGGAACGCCCATTGCATTTTACCAGTTTGTGTACGATATCTGTAAATAATATGCATCAAAACACGTCGGATTATTGTTCATTTTCTAATATATGTTTTTTGGGGATGACCCAGTAGTTTCATTTTTTTATTATGAGAAATGCATTAAATGTGGGAAAGTGCATTTAAATACGCCGCAAACAAATATTAGGCAAAGCCACACGTCTGTCTGTTATCACAACCGTTATTTCTCATTCACTGTGTTCCACAACTGTCGACGAAATTATCGCTTTTCAACCTAATGTAGACCTCAGACTATGCTACAAATAGTTATTACTCCAGCCAAGGTTTCTAGGGAAAGGGGGGGGGGGGGAAGGGGGCGAAATCCAGTATAGTGCTCTAGCCCAGATATGTGCTCTTGCCCAGTGTGTGTTACCGATATGCTTAAATTTTGATCGCTGTTTTTGTGTAAACAAACAGCTATATGCCAATCACATCTCCCTGTATGTAGTTTCTCAAAAATCCAGTTTATGTGATTTTAAGATAAAAAGAGCTCAGTGAGGGAATATTAATAGATCTAAGCAGTAAGCCAACTGACATCTCCAAATTGTAAGACTGCTATAGATGGAAGTCACTGATTGTCATAGTGTATCAGTGGGACAAAACATTTGAAGTAAATCACAAAGCTTAGGTTAGTTCAACTATTACTTCTTAATGTAGTAGGCAGTCACAATTTTCTTCCGTATTTTGATGTACATACATACTACACAAGCAAACAAATGGTACCTGGTGGAGGGTACCTTGTACCACTACAAATCATTTTCTTTCCTGTTCCACTCGCAAACAGAGAGAGAGAAGAAAGGCTATCTACCATCCGAGCCCAGATTTCTCATGCCTTCTAAATTTTCTCAATAGTGTTGTACAAAAAGAACATTATTTTCCCTCCAGGGATTCATATTATACTCACACATAGTTTGAAACTACTGGTAACCTATATAGCATCCAGACTCTGAGTTGCTTCAATGTGTTGCTTAAATCTGACCTGGATCTCAAACATTGGAGCAGTACTCATGAATGTGTCACATAATTATTCTATACGGGTGGTGTAAGTGATCTTCCCCTCATTTCCAGTCACAAACTATATTCATCTTCCCAGAGGAAGGAAGTAACAACCCTGAAAGCTAGAAAGGTTGTTTTTTTTTTTTTTAAGTGCTGTTTGTACAAGTACAAGTCATTTCATAATTTTACAATGAGTACTGTCAGCTGTACATATAATGGTAACATTAAAATCCTGTTAATTTGAACCTTAGTGTTAACATTAACTAGCAATTGCATTCGTGAGTCGAAACATTATGTTTAATTATAATTATAGAAGGAGAAGCTAATAAATTATTTTTTTCTTTTTACTTTGTATTTTTTTATTACCTTAGGATTTTCAGTTTTCTGCCTGATGTCTAGCGGCAACCTGTTAAAGACTTTCAATCAGAATGTGATATTCCATTCTGAATCGTAGACAGGGATGTATAGTCTACATGGACATTGTTTTTACTTCCAGTATTTTGCAAGTTCATTTCACTGAACAGAGTAAAATTACCCCTATTATGAACAACAAATACTATTAGGGAGTAAATATGTCGACATGTAAGTGAAAGACTCCGAAGGGCTCTGAAAAGACTTCTGTAAGAAGCTATGCTATCAATTTTACACAATTATTTTACTCACATGGATAAAAAGTTTTGTTAACTTGCCACATCAGATTTGAATAAAATCGCAAGCTTTTCATAGCAGCCTCCATCACCGTCACCAGTAATGGTACTGGTGTGGTGTACTGTAGCAGCACATTAAAAGTGAAACTTCCTGGCAGATTAAAACTGTGTGCCCGACCGAGACTCGAACTCGGGACCTTTGCCTTTCGCGAGCAAGTGCTCTACCATCTGAGCTACCGAAGAACGACTCATGCTCGATACTCACAGCTTTACTTCTGCCAGTATCTCGTCTCCTACCTTCCAAACTTTACAGAAGCTCTCCTGCGAACCTTGCAGAACTAGCACTCCTGAAAGAAAGGATATAGCGGAGACATGGCTTAGCCACAGCCTGGGGGATGTTTCTCATTCTGGAAACATTAAAAGTGTTTCAATTCAATTGATTCTGCAGTATTTCTCTTGCTCATGTCCTTGACATTAATGCTACCAAGTTGTGTTCTTGTACAGTGATTAGTTTCCATGTTATAACATGTTAAATATAGAAAGTTTAACCAAGCAGTAGTTTTCTTTGATGACAATATCAGTTCCAGTGCACAACTGAATTTCAAAATCTGTCTTGTGGGGTGAAAATCCATTACTGCTGCTATCTTGTGCTGACAATGAGATGACTATCATAGAAATACTGAATTATTTCATTTGTAATACAGTTTCATAGTTTTTGTAGTTGCTCATGACCTTTACACTTGCATGCAATAGATGTAGCATCAGCATACAGAACTATCCTTGAATTTGGGGAGCAGTATTTTGTCATTTACATAAATCGACAAAAGAAAGTATCCCAGTACTAAGACCTGGGTACCCTGTATTACATATAAGTAATTTTAGATCAGTGTATGCCACTTGCCATTCTTAAGAGTGAAAACTGATTTGTGTTAGACAAGGTTTTATTAAACTGTGAACAATTATCAGCATTATTACCCAGCCGTTTTCCCAGATTATTTACTATCTCTCTCTACAAGCAATTGATAGAGATTAGCTTTCCCATCTACAGCTTATCGCAGAAAGTTCAGCAACACCTTCAACATGTAAGGAATTGAGCACCAACTATTGGCACTTTTGCAACATCACCATAAGGTTTGATATCCCTACTGAAAGACGAGCAGAAATTTTTTGTTAATTGGTGCATAATAAGGTTCTTTTTTGGTATACCAGTGCTCAGTAATAACTGAAACATTTGGTTTATTAAAACATGCTATTATGTCCAAATCATTGTGCTTACTTCCTAGGCTCGTAAAGTTTTGGAAGATGATCTTTGTTCGCAGGTTGCATTGTCACCACATGTTTTTTCTTTTTTCTGTTTGTAACCATAAATATCCTCATTAAGTAAATCAGATGTACTTGTCAAACTGGGAAGAGGACACAAAAAGGTCACACATGTACAAAATAATAATAAAATGATAGATTCAAAACGAGTTTCTTACAGCAAAATGTAAAACTTAATTGTTTTTGGATATATTACTTACTTATATCCTTCATTCAAAAACTTAAGAAGGCTGTTAGTTTAGTGTCTTCAAGGCATAATGCTGTTTCATTGAGCATCGCAACAATCAAGCCTGAGATAGTAGTGTACTATGATACTACCTATGAAGAAATTGATGCACTGGATGTGAAGTGCACTGTTTAGTCTACCCAGCAGGTGTTCCAGAAGATGGCCCTGCACTATGCTATAGCATCATGAATATTTGTGTGGTATATACATTAGTGATACATTCATCACTGACAGAAAATTTAATAATCACATTTTTCCTTCAAGTTTCTGAAGTGGCAGTTGATGAGATCATATCTGAAGAGACAGCTATCAACCCACACTTTCAGCATGAAGTAGGACTACAATTACCAGAACTCTGAAATGTGGATCTAGTAAACCTAGAGTTGCTCTAGGAAAATAAGTAAAATGTGACATGTGTCCCAGATCAAAGATGAGAAAACGAAAGGTTGCTGTATTAGTTATAGCACACAAATATGCAGTTACTAAGAAGTGTGAAATGACTGTGTTCAAAGCTATGTAGACTTGTTTAATTCCTGGTTTAAGTCATTCACATTATTTCATTGCTGTGTTTCCTGCTGCCATCCATTGATATCAGAATGTCAACAACTACTTTGTTACTTTAAAATCTTCAACATGTTCACTGTGGCTGACACAAAGGTCAATAAGAGCTACTAGCCACGAGCTTTTAAGTGTCAGCTGCAGTGAATGTGCAAAACAAGAAAATTTTTGCAATTTAATTTAAAGTCCAATTCAGCTTCCTTTTTCAGGCATGTTTATTTTTAAATATTAAAACTGATGAGAGTTTCATTACAAGACTCCTAATTTTGAAATCTGGATGACATCATCCCAGCACTGCAACAACATATGCACCATACACAACAGGTTCAATGCAATCTCTCCTCTCCACAAATTTGCACCTCAGATGTGTTATATGTCATATATATGTTATACATCATATAATACTACAGTTAATTTTCCATATATCTGAGCAAAACGAGTTATTGTGTGTCCATGTTTATCTCTTCTAGGCATTGCATCTTTCCCTAACTTCAGTGTGCTTTACAATAAAATTTGTATGAAAAGTTTTCTGTATAAATTACCTATTCTACAGCTAATGCTTGTGTAACCCAGTGTGCCATTCAGGTGGGTTTACTGGTGTGTCAATATAATTGTCAGGTTTGGTTTGAGAGGGGTTCTCGAAATATATTCCCACATAAATTTTTATCTATTCTCGGATGCAAAATATATTACACACTGTCAGTGCCATTTCAATGCAAAGATTTTAAATCATGCTGGGGAATATACCAATAACACAGTTGCAGCATACCTCAGAAATTTAATTTTAGTTGCCTCAACCAATGACAATTACGGACCAAGTCTTGCACTGCCCTGTTTTGTGTATTAACACGTTGGCTGGCATGAAGGTGCCGGTGGTCACAGCAGATTGCCCTGCTGGGGCCAGCACTGTTATGGTAACAACCAGGTATCAGCAAGTTTACACTTTAATCTTACCGAGGATAAATATTTACTTATATTTGATATCCCTTACCATTTCAAGACGATTTTTCGGTTTGCAGCATTTTTATTTAAATGACTACAGAGTTATTCATGAATTCAGTCTTAGATACATATTTAACATAATATATTTAACTGTGTAAAGGATAATTCCTGAAACAGTAATTAGCATTCTAGCTGTATCTTTTTAGCCAAGGCTGTACAGATGCATATACTTCACACTAGTTCCTAAACGACTGCTTAACACATTGACTACCATGCTGCTGACAGCAGAGCAGCACACTTACTGCTGTATTCCAGACCTAATCATGTCAGGGCCAAGAAATGCAGAAGATAATCTCTCAGGGAGTACTATAATCTAATAATGTAAACTTATAACTAAAAAGGCCATTTCCAATTATGTCTACCAAGCAAATTATGCTTTGAGTCAGTGATTTCTTTTGCCATAACTGACCAGTGAACACACATGCCATAGGATGGTGAATATTTATACTTTGCCTATGAGAAGCAGCTATGCACATAGTTCAATTTATGTTGAAATTATCACCTGGGTATTTTAATTAAATTTGGTCTACTATAAACAACATGATAAAGGAATCAAAAGAAAGACACACACAGAATTAATTTCTTTATTAACAATGCTCGGATTTCCACATCACCATAGAGGTACCAAGCCGGATGCGTTACTCGTTTTTTTACATGGCGAGTTTCCCCAGTAGGCCTATAAACCATGAAACAGACAAAAAAGCTACTTCTCGTTGTCTTCTCTTCCTTGGACTTTCACTTCAGAAACTCTGAAACATCCATTACAAAAACACATTACACCACTCACAAACCTGGATTCAGTCACTGCAATTCATATCTATTTTACTGTCAAAAATACTGACTATGATCAATGATTAATTGTGAACATTCAAAAGTTTTCAAATGTGCATGTTACTGTTAGAATACAGTTACTACACAATTTTTTATCAGGGAAAAGTTACGATGATTGCAACTTAAATACCGAAGCCATTTGTTATGAGAATACGCCCTTACCACAAATAATCCACATAGATGCATTGAAAGAAACTTTACTGAGTAACATAATGCATCAGAACACTATAGGCACAAAGAATGAAATTTCTGTAGTAGATTTACTACATTTTACTTTTCTTGCGCATGATAACATTACTAACGGAAGTTACTTACCGTCCATTGTCTGGAATATAAACTATCCTTTCTCGTCTGCAAACACGTGCTTTTGCAGCAAGTATTATCATTTTTTTTCCGTGATTGAAAAGCTTTAACGCACACAAATCCCGCCATCATACACAAATCCACAAGGCTTCAGCATGCCATGTTCAAAGAATATCCGCGTTTCGAAAACTACCAGCGATATTGGCTTGCATGAGAGACGACGTCATGCCATGATATGACGTCATGATTCCTCGGGGCCCGCGAGACGCTTCTGCCGTGTTCTGGCGCCCTTGTTGTGTGTATTGTGTGATCTCTGGTAATAATGTTTGTCAACATGGCATAGCGTCCTGATATGGATGCTTGGCTATTTCTGTCAGCAAGACATATTTTTTGCAGGATAATGATTTTCTTGCAAAGAACCAAAAGCACGTTTCCGTTGAAGGTACGAATTGCACGAACATTTCATACTGGAGAAGTTTAAGACGTAATGACCATTCTATTTCTACTTTTTTTGTTTTTTTTTTCGTGTAATGCGTCTGTATGAAATCGTAAACATTCGCCTGTAACGAATTATAGTAATGAGTTAGATCCGTTATTGAGGCACACTATGCGACTTCACATCAGAAAATACTTCGAAGATGCAAAATGTATAGCTTTTATCGTGCATATCCGATTCTAGATGTACGCATTGCGAGCTCATAATAATGGTAACTATGCATTGTTGTCGTTTCTCTGACGGCCGAAGAATTTTTTCATCTGTATTTACGTACAACAGATGTTTAATTTGTTAATCATATATTCTTACTGCGTCGTATGTGTGACTCATTTTTTAATAATTCGTATCAACACATTTGTGTGACCTCTTGAACCGAATTTGTAGCGAATAATATAATATTATACTAATACTAATGTGATAGTACACGCAATAGTGATTTAATGTCTTACAACACAAGTACGAGAAATTTTAGGGATTTTCAGTCTAGGTTTTTGGGATGTAGTAAAAATGTTTACACAGATAACGCATACTTATATTTTAATTCATACAGAATGTGCTAAAATAGTGAATTGTGATTTATTCGTCTCTCAACAGGCGGATGGTAATCATTTCACTAACGTACTGGAGACATGTCAAAACATCAGTAATACAACTTTACTGATATAAAACTATAATTAATTAGATAACTTCTTTCTGAAGTTAACAGCTGCATTTTCATACCTAGGCTATTTGTGAGCTACTTCTTGCACAAATATTCAGTTCCTCATTCACAAAATCTTCAACTGAATAGTAGTATTGCTTTTTCAGTGAATCTAGTTTTACACTCAGAATGTTGTTGCGTTTTACTTTGTAGTAAGTATTTATTTCCAGGTACTATTGAGATCTAACATGTATGTTTAAATGGTGAGCAAAGAACATAGAGTTATCTTTATTTCTCCTGTTATATGAGGAGGCGACAGTTAATTGCAGATATTTAAGTATTGGGTGACAATGTCCTTGCACACATAGCACATTTCTAACAAAGAAAGTTACTCAAAATGTGGCTATTGTATCTTATTCATTGTCTGCCTACATTTTGTGGAAGTAATGTTTTGGTAGGTATATTAAGTGTCATTGACGAAAGTTGCAGCAGAATGGTAATGTGACAAATGAAGTAACAGGATAATATTTTGTAAGCAGGAGAATACAGTATAGTTACATAATATGGGACTAGTGTAGCAGGGAATACAACCCGTCGGCTTTGGACAATGACGTCACAAGTCGCCAAACGAGAAGCGATTCTTCTTGGTGTTGTAGCTCCCTTCAGTAGCTGATAAGTGTTTTTTGGCTTTTTAAAAAAAAAAATCTCACGAGATAGAATAAACAGATCCACTTTCTTAAGCAATCAGTAAAAAAACGAAACTGAAACATAACAGCAAACGCGAAAATGGTAAACTGCTCTCTGGCGACTTGTGACGTCATTGTCCAAAGCCGACGGGTTGTATCCCCTGCTACACTAGACCCCATAATATTGTTTATTGTGACACTGATAAATTTCTAATTTGAATCATGGGCTGATTATAATTAAGTCTGTCAAATATGAGGCACATTATAAATATGGTATGTTGTAATTTACACATTTCTACAATTAAATAAACACTCAAGGAAATTAATATTTTGCAACAAAGGTATATGGACACACATTGCATTTTAACACCATATTGTTTAAAATGAATACATGTTCTTAAAATGGATTATCAGAAGCTTTTGATATGGCTTCATCAGGTCATGATTAAACTGTCACCTTTCCACAAAACGTAGGTCTCAGGATACGCTACAGATCAATATGTCATCACAATGAACATTTCATATCCACATTATTTAGTGTTGCCATCTGACAACCAGTGTGTCACCTTTCAACCTAACATATACTTTAAGTTACACTACAGGTTAATTTTGTTACCATAGCCCACATCCCAATAAATAGTATAGACCCCCCCCCCCCCAAAAAAAAAGAGACCTCTGTTCCTCTTTGTGCAAGTATGACATCACACACACCAACATCATTATGTAATGGGACAAAGCTGACATAAGGATTTTTCCCATGTTATTGTAACTGGCACAGGTGAATGTTTGGATACTTCTTATTACAGGGGAACATTAGTTCTTCCTTCTACCATTCTCAGAAATTATCTCTCTTAAGTGACCCCATCGTCAACAAGGTGTTAACCCTAATCTTTCTTTCTCAAAATTTAACTTTTCTTTCTATAACTTCACTGTGATGGAGAGGTACTCACACGCATCCCCCACACTCCCATACGTTTGTTAAATTCTTTCGAAAGTATCTATCTTGTATTTGTTGGAACATCTGTCATTAACAGCAGCACTTGGAATGTTCAGCTGTACCTTTGCTCAGTATTCATTTTCAAATTTCACTATGTTTCTTTTGGTGAGGAATACGTCTTTAGTTTTTCTGTATGATTATTGTCCAGGTGGAACTTCACATTTGTAGTAAGCCCGATGATGTAGCCAATGTAGCAGCCTAATATAGTAGCTATATGAATTTCATAACATTATTAATATTACTTACCTTCTTTCGATATGTTTTCTTGGCTCATAGAGTGCTTTTGATTAATTCAAAAACTGCACTTCATTCAGGGTGTTACCACATTAACATTGCTTGGGCTACATAATTCTCTATTTTCGGTTATCTAAATTTGTTGTAACTTAATCTGAAATTATATTGAGAATGCCTAATAAATATGGTAAGTGAATGCTGTACTGTATTTTCAAGTTGTCAGAAATGGTGCATTTAACTTTTTTTAAATTGTCAAAGATTAAAACTTGTCATTTTATTATACAAATTTCTGCTTTCATACTTTCTAGTATATTGCAGAGTTTTAGTCTTCTTTGTGAAAATACAGTTATTTATGAGGTAGTTTTTAATTACTGTAGGTTGTTTAGATGTGTAAGGATAATCTTACTGATTATGACTTTTTTCTATACTATAGTCATTGCTCTTAGGAAAATGTTACTGCTGTTCCACATATTGTTGTTTGAATTTTTAATGGTGAAGATACTGCAAAAATGTATCTATGGGCTACAACTGCATTCACCGACAGAGACATATCTTCAGAACCTTCAGTTAATTCACTGACTTGTTCCTAACTCAAGTCAGTGGTACCAGGGTGAGTAACCAAATTTCGGTTTACTTTGAATGTTTATTAGACTTAAGCAACTCTGCTGTTATGAAGAGACTTACACAAAAATAGACTAGCACAAAGAGTTGCATCAAAACAGTCTTTGGCCTGAAGACCACAGTAATACCTACATGTCACCCTTCTAATGAAGTTTTGATGTTCTGCTCTTTACTTACTTTATTTGCCCCTTTTGCCATACACATTCTCATTTTAATTCCTATCATTTGCAGTCACATTATATTTTGTATGGGACTTATTTAATTAGTGCTTCTGAATGTTACAAATAGCAACCTTTCATTTGTGTTGTAAGAAATCAGATAATATCTGATGCACCCTACACACACACACACACACACACACACACACACACACACACACACCTCCCCCCGCACACCCCAAATTACTCTATGATAGTAGTAATATAGGGGATGCTTTATATAGATATTGCAACCAGTCACTCTGTTCTATAGTCGAGTATCTTAACTAACAGAGACTGTTAGACCCACTTAAGTAAAAATGTGTGTTAGATTTCAGTTTTGACAGCAGTTGGTCGCAACAGTCAAGATTAGGTCTTTTGTGTATGAGAAATGTATTAAAAGTGCATGACTTTATTTCATTCTGACAGTGTATTAATTCTGTAAATATTAGCAGTTCCAGTTTACTGTAATGTATTCACCTATTTTGACAATCTCCTGACAAATGATCAGTGTAGTGAGTATTATAGTCAGATGTTTTATGTTTTTTATGTTGTACACTCTGACTTTTTCCACACCAACAGGAATCATCTCATTTTTGGGTCTGTGGAACAAGAACTGAATGTAATCTAATCTAAATTATGCACAGTGTATTCACAGTTTTAACGGCAGTCACCAATTGAACATCCATAATAGATAAAATAAAAAAGTGGAATACACTTATAACAGTAAAGATGACATAGACCTATAACACCAAAACTTCTAGCAGTAGCTTTTCACATATTGGATTTGTGAATCTGTAATTCCAAGTAAAATTGGAGAACAATCTGATGCTAGACTGAGGATTCAGTGAGTGTTCAATTTGCACCTTTGAAGCTTCACTGTTGAAAGCTGTGTCAGCATCAGGGTTACTAAATATCATTAAAATACTCATTAGTTTGTGAAGAGGTTCTGAGTTTTTCTTTCTTAGTCCTTTTGACATTTCCATGATGATTTCCAAGATTGTTTATGTTGTTTCTAGAATGAGGGGTATCATATTAACTTTTTCATTTTATCTACTGAATCAGAACCTGTTCCACACTTTAGTTATTCATTTTCATTAGCCGCTTCATGTTCCTGTAAGTTATGGAATAAAAACTGTTGTTGTAACCTTGTTAGCCAGTGAGTTTTGCCACTGTAGTGTTTAAGTTGGCAGCACGTCAGTTTCAAGGAGCCATTGGTTGGATAGTAACCAGTGAGAGGAGGGAAAGCAGGCACATTTTGAACACTGAAATCTGTACCATTCAGTTTTCCTTGCAGATTATTCATGATTGTGAGAGGTCATGAAACATTGCTTTAAATTACCATCACAATTTTTATTATTTTTTAAAAATGAAAATTTTGGTGACGTACTTTTCAGCAGCATTGTCCAAGGTCTTGGTTAGGTGAATTGGTGAAACCCACACTGAAATGCTGAACTTCAATAAAATGAATATGTCAGACTATTGAAAATTTATGCCAGATGAAGACTTGAACACAGATTTCCTAATTTTTGCAAGCAATCCTTAACCATTAGGCTATCAGAAGATTCCTCCAGTCACTACATCCAGAGGTTATTCCGATAGGTATGTGGGAGTAGGCCCACAGTGAAATGGATTTGAAGGAGAATTGAGGTTTATCTTGCCAGAAGGGATTTGTATAGATTGTTCACATGTACCCTGTAGGCTAACATCTGGATGTAGTTTTCTAAAATCATAGGTAAAAACGTTACCAACAGTAAGATTGTGAGTCAGGCCTGGAGATGAGCTCAGATAGATTAAAGCAGCTGCTCACAATGCTATGGTACAAATAAATCTGTTGCCACAACCTTGAAGTGTTATATGTGCCAGTTAGCTGTGCAAAGAGATTTTTTTCAGTTATTGTTGTTAATTAAAATTTTTGCACCTTTATGTGCTGCAGTGCACTGGCAGAATGACTGTGAAGTTATTTCATAGCTGAAGACTCAGTCACTAGTGTATCTTTTTCTGTGCTAGCTGAAATGTCATTCTAGAAAAACCAGTTCCTCAAAACGACACCCACTTGCGCTTCTTAAGAGGTGTATGTATTGTATCTCATATTACAGTTCAGAATACTTCAATTACAAGTTATTTACAAAATCTTTAACATACAATGCTTGTCTTTATGAATCTGTCAATACTCTTTTAAGTCTAATTAATAAATGCTGCCTTCATTTATGATGATGATGTCATCACTATTGTCACGATCTTGTGCCTGCAGCACATGGGATGGCAGTGGCATGGAGTAATTGAACAACTAGCAGATTCTGGAATGTGTGGATAGACCATCTGTTTCGCCCTGTTTTGCCGATACATTGTGTCCATTAAAACTTGGGCATATGCACAAAAGAAACAAACTTCTGTGCACAGGATGTGGGTCAACACTAACGTAATGATAAAAATTCTATTACAAATTATATACATCCAAAATTGCTGCTTGTACTACTGAGTACATGCAACTGAGAGTTTTCTTGTGACATCACATTCAGAGTCACAGACATCATTCCTCGATTTGAGAAAGACATGGGGCAACACATCACTTTACTCATAGTGATATCTTACCATAACCTACATTCCAGAACAAGTAATATAGACACAAGAAAAATATTGTCAGTGTTCTGTTCGCTTCCTGTTTGTACATGTATGACATCACACACTACATCATTATTATGTCACTGGATGAAGCCAGTGCATTCTGTGGTTGTATTCACACTGAAATTTCATAAATTGTTCCTAATCATTGAAGCCCTATATATGCCACTTGCTCTCTCACTGGATACTTATGAGCAACTGTTACCAAACCCCTTCGCATTTTCATCACACCAAACAATCAATACTACCTACAGTCCTCGGTATAACATGTAGGTCACAGCGTGCCCCTATTCTATACTCTTATTGCTTTGTGTAATGTATGAAAATTGTTAGTTACATACTGTTCATTACGTACTGTTTTCAGTAGAGGTGGCAAAAAATAACGTAACTGATTGAAATAACTGATTACTGAGAAGTAGCAGTTACTGTGATAACCACTCATCTGATACTGGCAGTTATTTCAATAACTGCCAACAGCGCCTCGCACCATCTGTTGACCGAAGATCGTACTACGCTTTCGCGTCAACTGATCGTGATCGGAGATCTGGCTACGAAGGAGAGGGATAGACCATTTGGAAGGCATTCTATAGGTCATGGGAATAACTGTGAGACTGTGCGCCATTTGTTGATAAGAGCTGTGTACTATTTCATGCACCTTCATTACTTTTAGCACAAACAATTAAATAAAGTTAATGTCAGAGCGGTGGCTGATTGGAGCTGCAGTACGGGCATTAACAAGTACTGTCGTCCCTTTGAGCCACTGCCTTATATGTCAATTTAGCTTGGACTGGTAGTACAAAGAGAGTTACCATAAGAAATTTGAGCAACTATGGAAATAACTGTCAGAGATCAGTATTTTTCTCTGGCAGTTATCGTTATTGGCTCACAGTTATTCTCTGGCAGTTATCGGGCTACCAGTATAGGTAACCTTGAAGTTGGTAACGGAATAACTGTGTGTCTGTGTCCCTGACTCAGTGACTCCAGTTAAGGGTCATAGACACCAGTGATATTTCCAGAGAGGATAGTTACTGGAGCAAATAAATATTTTCGTACTGCTGTGGAAATAGCCACTGGCCATCGTGAATGACAAATAACATGTCAGAAAGTATAACGTAAAACATTTGAATATAATAATTATTATCCTCATCATTTGTCAGTAGATTGTCAAAATATGTAAATATATTACAGTAACTGCTAACATTTATAGAATTGATGCACTGTCAGAATAAAACATAGTTATGCACTTTGAATAAATTTATCGTGCACAGAATACCTGATCTTGACAGTTGTGACAATGTGCTGTCAAAACTGAAATATAGCAGAATTTTTATTTAATCTGGTCTAACAGTCTCTGTTAAGGTATTCATCTATAGAGTAGGAGGAGGGGTCAAAGGAAGCGTCCGACTCCACCCGTCTGCTTTGACATAAGGGTGTTGTGTTGTGTGAATGTCATTAAGGCATGGTGTTTATAAGTTGTTTGTGTTCGTAGATTGGGTTTATTTGAGCCTTGGTGTTGGATGTGTGAAGTCGTTGTTGTCAGTGTTAGTAATGCCAAACGTAAGGTTTGGAAGTTTTTTCAATGAATTATCAAGTTTCTTTGTTTACGTGTTTGATGTTTTCATTAGGTGTTATTGGTTTGTTGTTTTTGCAGTGTGGTAAGACCTTTAATGTGTGTGTGTATGTGAGGGGGGGGGCGGGGTTGGACTGACCAATATAGTTTGCAGTGCTGGAATCTGCTGGTGGTAAGTAAACTTTTTTTTTCTTTTCTAGTTGTGATGTTTTGTATATTTATGGAGTATTGAATGTGTTTTAATTTATGTAGGGATGTTTGATTTGTGGATTTTTGAGGTTGTGATTTTAGTTTTATTTTTCGCAATTATAAGTCTTGGTTTCTTGGTATCAGTAGTTGTGGTTGACCTATATAGGTCACCGGAAATGACCGATTCCCATTTTCATAGCTGTAGGTGTTGGTGTTTTGGTATCGTCATCTGTGGTTGACCTATGTAGTTCAAGGAAAGTGTCCGATTCCTGCAGATTTTTGTTGGTGTAGCGGAATGTTGTAATTTTTTTTCTGTTTGTTCATCATTTTGTGTTTTGGGATCATGGTGTGTGTGTTTTTTTACTATTATATTTATGTTGTCCTCACCCTAAAACCCCCAACTTCCTGTTGTTGTCCCATTAGTTTGATTGTATTTTTGGAGGGAGATGTTATTGTCTTATTGCCGTGTGTATGTAGTGACATCATAGGAGACACTTAGAATAGGCATTTCCGCCATATTGATGTCATCCTGGGTCAAAGTAGACGGGTGGAATCGGATACTTCTGTATCAAAAATTCTTTCAATCTCTCTGTAAACCGTGCTTTATCTGAAACCAAGTTTTTAATGGTTGCTGACTTGCTGGCAGTTTATTGAAAATTCGTATGCCTGAATATTGGACCCCTTTTTGGACCAAGGTAAGTGATTTTAGGTCTTTATGTAGATTGCTGTTCCTATTTCTAGTATTGATATTATGTTTTGCGCTATTGGTTGGAAATACTTGCAACTAATTTCATTGAGGAATAAATATACCATGAAGAAGGGGTTAGAATACGAAGCTCCTTGCACAGGTTTCTACATGATGTTCTTGAATTTATACCACAAACGATTTTTATTACACACTTTTACATGCTAAGAACTTTTGCTCTGTTTCATAAGTTACCCCAGAATATGATCCCTTATGAAATAATAGAATGAAAGTATGTAAGCTTTTTTATATTTATGTCTCCTACATCTGACATCATTCTCACTGCAAATACAGACTTGTGTAAGCACTTCAGCAACTCTGTGGTATGCCCTTCCCAACTGAATTTATTATTGAGCTGTAGTCCCTGAAATGTAACACTGTCAACCTTTTTGATCTGCATGTCTTCATATGTTATACACATGCTGTAGCTGGAGAAATCGAGCAGTTTTCCAAATCTCACATAAAACTTAGATTAGCCAACTCACACTTTCCCCAATAGGGCTATCTTGTACAGGACATGAGTAAAGGAAGCTGTCACATTATGTATATTTTTTTGTTGTATTACAAGGCTGTACACTTATTCTATTAAGTGAGCAGCACAAGAAATTATGCTTTGAATTCAACCTACAGTATTCAGTTTACATATTACTTTATACTTAAAAACACACATTCTTATCATTTTACTTAAACAGTGCTGTGGCGAAGTTCTGCATACTTTCCGTTGCAGCTGCGAGAATAATATATCTAATAGCTACCGATAACCTACATACATATAATATGAAACACTAATAATCATTCTAACATCAACTGAAATGTACCTGGAGTTACTTAGCTAATGTTATGACATGATTCATGCGACATTCCTGCCATTTCACACTACCAGCAGTTATACTGATATCTAAACTGATGGATTCCAACTATGTCATTATTTAACTGCAACCCCATCAGAGTATTGAGTAGTGAAAAATAACTTGACAGTTATTGATAACCGTTAAAAATAACGTTTATCAAAGAATAACTGGAACCATGATTACGGTTACTCCAGAATAACCGTTTGGCCCACCTCTAATTCACAGTAAACATAGTGAATTTGAATGCTTCATTTGTTCATTGGATACACACATTTTATTAGAGATATGGCTACATATGGGCCTACATACAGTTTTTTTATTTACTGGTTACTTCCACTCAAGAATTCAACAGTCGTGTGAGAAAAGTTGCCCAAGAGAAGTACTTAATCTGCATTTAAGGAGATTTATTGTGATTGTCATTCCTTGGATTCTGACTTGATTTACAGAGCATGACCAGTAAGTCAGTATTGTCTTAAAAAAACTTCATAAAAACATTTTTTCCCTAATCAAGATTTATTTTTACAAGAAAGAGCATTTCTTAAACTGTTTCTCTACACATAGCTGCCACCATTGTTCAGATTTTGTCATAGCAGGAACCTCCAACTTTTCTATGCCCTCTTCATAGAAATATCCTGCCAGTGCGGACATCCACAGCTGAACGCCGTTTTTTGCATTGTCATTGCTGTCAAAGCACCTTCCCAAAAAATTAGTCAGAAGGTGTGAGATTGGAGTTGTATGTCATATCATCCAACTGCTTCCAACTGAATTGTTGAATAATGTTCTGACTGACACCAGCAGAATGGGAACGTGTTGTCGTGAAGCAACATCATGCCATGACTGAGCATTCCACACATTTTGTTTTGAATTGCACACCAAAATTTTCTCTGTGTTTCACAGTATCATACCACAGTGATGGTTTCACCTCTGAGAAAGAACTCAACAAGCAGAAAAGGATGCAAAAAAAGAGAGAAAGAAAAAAATGGTATTCAGCAGTGACTGACTTCACTGTTGCGTCTTTCTATGAAGAGGGAATAGAAAAGCTTGTTTCCCACTACAACAAATGTCTGAACAATGGTGGCAATTATGTAGAAAAATAGCTCTTTCTTGTAAAAATAAATTTTGGTTTGAAAAAAATGTTTTTATGAGTTTTTTTTTCCAAAAGGGCACTTACTTTCTGGACATTCCACATAAATGTTCATTTATAAATTCTCCCTGTATTGCATCACACAGCAAGTGGGTGCACTTATATTTTTTGTGTTTTTGAACAAGTAGATAGCAATGTGATTTAATGAAGTTTCTAGTCTTCTGTCAGAGCTGCCTCAGTCTGCAGTCCATGTTCATGACCACAGGGGCGCAGAGGTTGAGACAATGGACTCAAAATATGAGAGGACCAAGGTTCAGATCATTAGTCAGATGTCCAGGGTTTGGTCTTCATGGTTTCCCTAAATCACCAAAGGCAAATGGTGGAATGGTTTCTATGAAAATGACCTCTCCAATTACTTTCTCCATCCTTAATGATTCCAAGCCTGAGTTCTGTCTATAATACTGTAGTTGTCAGTGGGATGTTAAAGCTTAATTTTCCTTCCTTCCTTTTTTTTTTCATTTTCTTTACAAAATACTGGCAAAAATTTTGTGCTTGTTAACCACAATTGTATCATTGTAGGTGAAAAGAATCAAAACTGGTAGCTGTAAAACAGATAATTGAGTTACATGTTGTTTTGTTGAAGTTAACTGTAAAATATGCTGCAATAATTTTGCTTCAGATACCATCTATTCATATTGTTCTAAAAATCAGCAATCAGTATTAACTACATAAAGAAGATGAGAGTTTGTAATAACTTATCAGATTAACAGTTTGTAAATATCGACTTTAATGCTGCACACTGTATTAATTTTGATGGTGGATGTGCTTGCCAAGTGGAATGGGCTTAGTGTTTATACCTATGGTCTTCACCCTCTGTGGTTGGTTTCAGGCATTCTGACTACAGTCTGTGCCCATTAGCAGTGTCCCTTCAGCATTCCCTCTTCGGTCTTGTGTGTCTGCCAATGTGATGGTGCTCTGTTTTCACTCCACTACGGATCCAGGTGTTCCCTCTGCGGTCCGCTCCCATTGCAAACATTCTTAGGTGTTCCCTCTTTGATCTGGTGTGTCAGGCCGAGTGCTGGTGTTTTGTCTTCGGTTTAGTGCACTTGTCTGCATACTGACATTCAGTTTTCAGTCCAGTGCATTTCAAGGTGTTCCCTCTGCTGTCTGCTCCCATTAGAAGCATCCTGTGATGTTCCATCTTCAGTCTGGTGTGCCTGCTGCTCCGTCTGAGGTTCATTCCCCGTGTCCACACACTCAGTGCTTCTTTTTATGGAGTTCTGCTATTGTCCTGATTATGTTTTCAACAACTTCAGTGCAGCACTTGTACTGACAAGGGGAGGCCACAACATTTTGATCATGGGTTCACTTCTAATTTTGTACACTTCTAATAGTCCATTTGGAAAACATAATGTGCAAGCAGTAAGACATACATCTTAGGCGATTTTGAGAAAATTGCAAGAGAAATTTTATACATCAGTGATGTACTGGTGTGTTGTGATCCTGAGCATGAGCTGGTGGCAGTCGTGGGTTAGTGTTCGAACTCTGTAATCAGGGAATCACTGGATTGAGTCCTGCTTATGTTTTTTTTTTCCTTTCTTCTTCTTTTTTTTAAATTTATTTTTCAACATTGGTCATATTAGTTCATACATATTACATTTCAAAGGTAATATAATGAAAAGACACATGTATTTGCATGAACTTTTATTGAATTTTGAGTGTTATTTTGCTTTTAACTAACTTATTATTACAACAGATATTATATGATTTTTATTTCTCTTGGCAAGTTAAAAACTTTATCAAGCCTCTTCAGACTTGTTCATATTTTATTGACAATGAAAGAGAAATTGCTTCTCGTGAAGATGCTATTCAAACACATTCAATCATACATTGCCAATTTTTGGCACTGATATGTACGAAAACATTGTGCTACCCTTGGTTTGCATCCAAATTGTCAAAAGAAAGATAAATTTTTCAAAATATCAACTGCCTTTGTTTTTTCTTAGAAACTCTGAAGATTCCTTGAGCATACAGAAAGATTGCATTCATATGATATGGTAGGTGCCATTTTAATTTGTGTTTTCCATGTCTATAAGAACAATATCATCCTGCAACTCGTAATGTCAAAAGCACATCCGACTATTAATTGTGCATTACCCTCATATTCTGGCTTACTGTAACTCACTGTACTCTTGAATAAAGTTATTTACACCTGTATTTATCGGTGTTTGACTTGGACTTTCTAAGCCTGACCACTGTCCTTGAAACATGTGTCTACAGATCAAACCATCCAGGTGTACAGCAGTTCGTGGTACCTTGGTACCAGAAATCATGACAGGCATGCATCTTCAGGAAAACTTTAAGTATTTAGTCATTTACTTAATAATTATAAATGTAGTATTTGCTGTGATGATAAAAGTTAGCAAACAACCAAATAACATTGGAAATTCAATAAAATTTCATGCTGTTACACATGTCTTTGCATCATATTACCGTTCAGCGGTAAAATGTATGAAATAATACGGCTAGTGTTGAAAAAATATATATATAAAAAAAAAAGTGGGGTGCGAGCCAGCAATCCAGCGATTACAGAGCTTGAACGCTAACCACATGTCCACCGCCGTCTCGTGCTCAGTGTCGCAGTGCCCCAGTACATCACTGATGCATAAAATTTCTCTTTTGATTTTCTCAGAATTGCCTAACTAGTATGCCTTACTACTTGCACTTGATGTTGTCCTAATAGACTACTAAAAGTGTACAAAGTTCGGAGTAAATCTGTGCTCTGAAGATTGTGATCTCCCCTTGTGAGTTGGCACCCAATGTCACGATTCATGAGGAGGTTTTCCATCACCTTTATCTCTATAGACTCTTTTACAACACTGTCCCAGTGTCTTGGGATCTGTGCTGGTATCCTCATTTCATCATATTTCGTGGAATGACTTGAGTTCCAGACAGTGCTTGGCAATGGTTGATTTAGTTGCCCGTCGTAGTCGATGTGCCTCTGATGTTCTTTGCATCTGATGTACACTGTACTAGTTGTTTGGCCAATGTACAACATGCCACATTGGCAAAGTATATCATAAATTCCTGGCTCTCTTAGTCCCAAAAGTCATGTTTCATGTTTTCCAGTACTCCGCTTATTTTGGTAGGTGGACGGAACACACACTTGATGCTTTGGGGCTTGAGAATCCTGCTGATTTTTGCAGAAATAGATCCTGCATAGGACAAGTATGCCACAGTCTCTTGCTCTTCTTCTAGATTATGTGGTGGTGTGGCTGGTTGAAGGTTGTGTAACCATTCTTGCAGAAGACTGACCATAGATGCTGTATTTCAGCTGCTAAATATCTCGGTCAGAAAAGATGTGTGGCCTGGGGACCAGTGTCTTCAGAATTATATTCTCCTGCACTGGGTGGTGACAGCTGCTGGCTTGCAGGTATAAATCACTATGTGACGGCTTGCGACATGCCCTGTGGCCAAACAACACATCTGCTCGTCTTTTGACAAGTACATCCAGAAATGGCAACTGACCATCCTTTTCCAGTTCCATGGTGATGTTAATACTTGAGTGGTGTGAGTTAAGATGTTCCAGAAACTCATTGAGTCTCTCGCTACCATGAGGTCAGCTCATCCACACCAGTATTAACAGTGCTCATTGTGAGGTGTGATGCGAATGCAAGGTAAGCATGGAGCTGTAACCAGTCAGTGATAGAATGAGATCAGGCAGCATATTTCATAGCAATGAGTGCAAGCATATTTCTCAACTCCTGACATCAATATAAAGACAAAATGCTCGGTATACTGGAAAAATTAATGATCTAATTACAATATATATAACAACAAAAATGAATTTATGCTACAAGATGTATAACCAAAAGACAGTTGTCTTCTGAATAATTACTCAATTGCTCAGTAAATGTAGCTGAATTGATTCCAGCACTCAAAATACATTGCTGCGTTTCTTACATCTTACGGATTATTTAAAACTAGCCTTCATTAATGTCATGAAACTGACACGTAGCCAACCCATATGCCCGAAAGGAATAGCACCTTGGTTGGCACTCTCTCTGTTTCGAACTGTAGGGTTTGAGCCCAATAGTGTATTGAATGATGTTGGTGTTTATAGGTGAAAATCATAAAAAATTATGTTCTCTAGATACAGACATAAAAATGTCAGTGGGAGACACACCTATATTAAATCTTCAGTGTTGTGTCTGTAACAGTGGGAGTCAGCACAGACACAAACGAGGAGGGAGAGAAGATGCAATAACCAGTGGCAGGAATCCAAAATGATCTGTACACACTCATTCAAATTAATAGAAAATTTCATTTCTATTAAGGAAAGAAACATAACTTAACTTCTCAATATGAGGTGGCTTGATGTCCTTCATGTGCCTCATACATACTGTTACATTTATTCTCTATTACTGCTCACAGAAAGCAGGCTAAGTCTTCCTATTACTGAGTACTGATGCTCTCAAAGTCTGTGACCGAGCTGGGACCAACCAGCGATGGGTGGCTGGTTGAGTCACCATTGACAGAGGACGTTGAACTCGTGTCTTCCTGGAGGTGTGGTGCTACCTGCTCTTTCCATTGGCGTGCAGGTCAGCACCTTCTTGATGCCATTTCACTGCACCGCACTGGTCAGTGTGCAGTCGGTGCTTTAGAACTGCACGTTTAGAAACTAAACTTGATGCTTTGTATTTTATTTATCATAGTATTTTTATAACAGCAATTAACTTGGTTATTTTAGTTATATGGTTTAAGGCATGTTTGTGTGCCTAATTTTTCATTAATATAAAAGAGGAAGAATGAAATTAGTCAAGTTGTGGAGATTAGTGCTAAATGAAGCAAATGTATCCACTTCTCATGGCGGTGGCAGTGATCAGATAATATCATGAGTCACCCATTGTGAGGTTAAGTATAAACAGTTCAACTTGCTGAGTTTATTAGAGTTCAGAATTCGACTAATGAAGTCAAAGGCCTTTGAAGATGTCTTATGCTTTAGGAGATGAAATGTTATGCACAGAAACATGCCTTGAACCACAGCATAATGTCCACATAATCTAAAATAGCAAGTGATGTCAATACTGATGATGAAAGTTTGCACTGTATAATAATAATCTGTTTCGGCAAGTATTATTGCAGATGTAATTGTGATTTCAGAAAAGTATCCAGTAATATGCCATTCAGACTGCGACTGAAAAAGAGCCGTCAGTACAATGTGGCATCTAAATCTGTATATGTTATCTGTGTTGAGCTGCTTGACAGTACAACAATAGAATGCACATTGTCTTCAGAGAGCAGTGGCCGAGATTGTTTGGATAATGTATGCCAACGGCTTACCTTGCAGCAGGTAAGTTAAATAATAATTCAAAGAGCTGTTGGCAATATCTGCAATGGTTCTCTTTTTTTTGTTTTGCTCTTGGATGCATAAGTTAACTGCCAGTATATAAGGAGAATGTGCATTTTTAGAAGTAATTACTGTATAATGAACATACAATACTCCAGGAATTTGATGTAATTTTAGTGCTGTAAATTATATTTGACAGCCAGAGTTTTTTGGTCTGCGGTATGTATCCCTGCATGAACCTCCCCGCCTTCGCTGGGTGGAGATGGACAGACCGCTGAAAAGGCAACTGGATAAATATGCCCGTGAACCAAATTTATTGTTGCGAGTCATGTACTATATATCTGGAGTCAACTTGATTCATGATGAAATGACGAGGTATTGTTTCATGTATTTACATTTTTATAATTGTTATATATATTTTTGTTATTGTGGAAGATTATCTAAGAGACTGGCCACTTGAGGTTTTCTTTTTGTATTTTTTATTTTGTTTCTATAGATATCACTACTTTCTGCAATTGAAAGCAGATGTCATTGAAGGTCGCATGAGTTGTGATGTAAAACAAGCTATTCTTCTGGCCAGTTATAGCATGCAAGGTAACATTTTTAGTTGACTGTTTTTTTGTGTTCTTTAAAAAATTATTAGTGTGTGTGTGGGGGTGGGGTGGGGTGGGGGGCCGCTCATGCCTGCTTGCTTGTGTGTGTAGCTTGGACAACATAGATCGCTTTTTATACAACATTTGAGAAGTGTATTCAGCTCACTTTTAACTGGAATATTATGGAAAAGATAGATTGCTACCCACTATAGAGTGGTGATGAGGAGTCGCACACACACACACACACACACACACACACACAGGTTTGTGCTTATGAATGCATGTGCGTGCACATTCCGTGTGTGTGTGTGTGTGTGTGTGTGTGTGTGTGTGTGTGTGTAATCTGATTCGAAAGAAGGCCTTTTTGGCTGAAAGCTTTCCTGTTTGACAGTCTTTTTGTTGTTTCTATCTGCGACTCAACATCTCTGCTGTATGGTGAGTAGTAACCTATCCTTTCCATAAAATTGTCATTATTCCATCCTGGATTTTCCATTATTTGTTTTTAACTGTGCCAAAGAAACTGCAGAGTGAACGTGATGATATTAAATTTCACCAATACAAAGCCCTACAACAGTTGAATAAGAGCTACATTTTTCCTTGCAAGCTGAAACATTTATTAAGACTTCTTCGTACATACACAACCAATTTTGGCTTAAAAAGCCCATTTTGATTGCCTGCCAAGGCCAAGGTGTCATAGGCATGAAAATGGCAGCACAATGCATTACTGTTCGTAATGGATAGCAAATTATGGTTGAATCATGAGCAATAGTATTTCTACAATAATTTATAAACTTCCACAAATTGTAGCACATTATGTAAGATCACTGCCATTTTCATGTTTATGACACCTTATTCTGTATAAATACTAAAAAATAGCTTTATAATCTGACACTGGTTGTGTAATGAAGATAAAATCTAAATAAATATTACAGCCTATGTGGAAAAATGTTGCCTTCATTCAACAAATTTAGAGCCTTTTTTCTGCATGGACACTGGAAACTGGTTTGTCTGTTGTTGGGAATACTGGACCAGTGTGTCTTGTTATACCACATATGTGGCAAATAAAAACTTTTCTTCCAAGATCTTATAATAAATCATATCTGGTTTGAAGGAAAAAATTCAGGCTCTTGGTGAGACACCAATAGTTCACCTCCTAATGGTAGGAAATTATTGTATGTTAACAGATGACTACTTTAGTGTTGCCTCAACTCTTTTGGAAAGTTCTTCCTAATAATAGTGAATTTGAGTTTGAAGATCATCATATACTGTAAGTATGAGTTCAAGAAGTAATGGTCCACCACTGATAACTTGGCCCTACTGGAAAGAGCTGTAAACGAAGCTTTCCTGCATGGAAGCACCTTTGGGGAATGCTTTTGACATTTGTAAAGCCTATAATACCTCATAGCAGCAGATCACACGATACTAGCTTCATAGTAGGGGGTTTCCATGGATTCCTTCGAAAGTTGTAGCAGTCCTTATTTGCAGAGCAAAGTCTTAGTCCAAGGTGGGAACAATACTCTCATTCATTCAACAAAAAGCGTTCCCACACATCAGTGATGTGATTCGAAGCACAGTGATTTTGTATTCTTTTGCTTCTTTCTCAGTCTTGTCACCAATTTTCTCCTACTTCAGATGTCACTAGATCGCTTAGAAAGTAGGAGAACCAGGGAAAAATTCTAGTTTTAAAATGGTATTGTTTTTAACTTACTTGAGTAATGCCTGAGAGATTTTCTTCTTACTTTTAAAATATCTGTGAAGTTCTTGGTCTTCATGATCATAGACATACTTATTAAATCTGAAAAAATAACTCTGAAGTTGTAAATATGGTTAAATACTTCAAATACAAATGGGTTGTCGATGAGACCTGCTTCTTACAGTTCTATAGATCCATTGCCAATCCTTTTTATGTTCAGTTTATGGCTGGACAGGTCATCCTGTCTGACAGTCCTAGATGTGGTATACCATTTAATGATAAAAATAACATGAGCCCTTACAGAACTGGCCCTCAAATCAGTCTTGTGCTGAAGCTGGAGGACTAGCATGTTTGAGCATGTGTAGTGAATATTTTCCATGAGGTCTAGAGTCAGAGTTGTATACTAAATAGTGTGTGCCACCTTGCACTTTTATAACCCTTTTTGAGGCAATTTTCATTCTATACAACATTTTTTTTTATGTGGGCTGAGTGTCAAACTTAAGATTTGGGATACAAGAAGTTGTGCCTCTTTTCTGTCATTGTGCTTAGGATAGAACTGCAAGCACCCTAAAGACTCAACAACTTCTCATTTGTTTCTACTTGCATGGTACATTTCAGGCCGCGAGGTCTGTGCACCCAGCAGTTAAAACAAACTATGCAGTTCAGGGCACCCTTCAACAACTGTGGAATATTAGAAGGAAGTGCTGTTTTGATTTATCCAGAGTCATTGGGAATTGAGCAGGTCTAAATAGTAGGAATGCAGCCAAACCTGCTGGTCAATGACATACCATGAAATAATTATCTTTGATATTGCAGTACCTATGTTATTCAGAATTATGTTGCAAAGTTCCTTTGGACATGCATACACGTCCAAAGGAACAGGCACTGTGGCAACTAAAGCCATTATGAAATACGTGAAATGTATTTGCAATTGCAAATATGGACAACCGTAAGCTGTACAATGGAATATACATAATAGATGTACAAGTACAGGTTGTAGACACATGGCTGACAACATATGGAAGTTTGGGTCTGCCTGTTCACAATAAGTGGGAAATTCGGGTTTGAGTTCCGGTCCAGCACAAATTTTCATTGTCATCATTCCATTGTCAGGGTGCATACGATCCAGGACAATCAGGAGATCCAGGAAAAACCTGGGAATCTTTTCATCTGGGAGAAAACCCAGAAAAACCCGGGAATTTTTTAGAACTCCTGAAATTTTTCATTGTTTTTGTTTTCTGTTAAATTTTTGTGGTTTTGACTGGTAAGAACCTATTCTCTAACAAAGGATATTACTGTATCCTGCTACTTCAGAATAGTACTGCAGCAACTAAACATTAATGAGAGAAAGAAAAAAATAAAACTTAAATTGCAAAGGAAATATGCCATATACAACAACAAAACACTGTGCTCATACAAGCGTCTGCCAACAGCAAAATGTGTTAGGCGCTTTAGGAAGACTATGCAGTGCTTCATAACAACAAATTGCCTTGAATGAGTGAGACATCACAACTGTTTACATTAGATTTGTTTTAGCAGTTACAAGCGAGCGCATGTGCAGTTGAGTCACGTATGAGTAGTATCTTCTCCTGCTTCTGGCTACAGAAATGTGGTTCTTGGCTGTGTAAGCAGTCGTAGTAAGCAGCTAGATGCTAGTGAGAAAAATTTTACTGGTGCGCCCAAACTGCCAGATTCACGCATGCGCAGCAGGCCCGGATCTAGGAGAGGCGGGCGGGACACCAAATTCATATTCTTGAGGAAAAAAACCTTCTTTCACAAAGCGCCTAGCATCCAGCGCACATTGGTTTGTCGATTACAGAATTAGTGATGACAAGATTGATTGTTAGAACGAGCCAGGAGAAGAAACAGGGACATCACACACATTATGAAAGATTATGACAATTCCAAAATTATATAAAAATTTCGTACTACTACTTTTCTATCTCATGCTTGAGAAACTTGAGTGTATGAATGAAATGTGAAACTATTTCCTAACATAGAGCTTTTTGCTTGTAGTAGGCCTAATAGGCATTTGATATTATGTTTCGTGAGTTATATTCTGTTATAAAAAATGACCATTTGTGCCAAAACAGTCTCGTTTATTTGGGGTGTGTTACAATTTCTGCAATGTTAGAAAGGCCTATTGCCTTTTATCTGACAGACAGTGACAAATTAGACGTAATTAGCTCGAGACACCACACCAGTCTTGGCTACAATTTGTATTAACAACTTTTTCAGTATTAGACAACGACATTTCGATTTTTCATGTAGCAAAACATTTGATGAGGTAAGAGATCCTTTCGCACAAAGGAGAGCACACCATGTAAAGCTGTAGCTAGATTAGAGAGATAAAAATTCTAGGAGCTAAGGATTGATGAAATGTGTGCTGTCTTGCTTGTCTCTTGTCTTTACTGGCTTTATATATCCTATATTTAATTTTATGTCACACAAAGCAGCAAGTTATTAGCCAATAGGCAATAAAGAGTGCATATTTTCTGAAGAACTTTTGTTCACATGATTACAAATAATCCTATCCAGCATTAATTGAGAGTAGGTTTTTTAATAAAAAGAAGGGCAGGATGTCAAACCGGCTGACTGGGAGCAGGAGAGGCACCACAGGACATTTTAATTTCCACTATCCTGAATATAATTTGATGGCATCCATTACGAAATATACACATTTCAATTCAACAGAGTCAAGCATTTCCTTGAACACACGTTTTATGTATCAGACTCTTCAGAAAGATGTGTGCTACAAAATGAACATATTTTTGAAAATTCGATTATTTTAAAGTTTTGATGTCCTGTCTCAAATACTTGAAGGAGGTTGGGGGGGGGGGGGCACACACACCATCTAGTGTTTCCCCGGTTCGGAAATATCGTAGATCCGGGGATGATGTACAGAACAGTCTGAGTTATAGGGGATAAGTGGGTAGTCTCCACGTGACCTGTGTTTACATTTAGCGATTTTGCTGTTTCCTCTTTATTTGCTGCTCTCACATCAAATGAAAACAAAATGGATTTCTATGGCCGGGAGCTATCAAGCGAACTAAAATACATTCACATAATTACAGAAGTCTAAAATATGTTATTGGTTTCAGATTTTATTTTATTTCCACCTTTCTGAGAGTCAAGCATTAATCGCCTTGCAGAACAATGAAGATTTTTTTTTTTTGCTAAAGAAAGGCTTATTGGCTTTTATCTGACAGACAGTGACAAAATAGACATAATTAGCTCAAGAAACCATACCAGTCTTGGGTACTATTTGTATTAACAGCTTCTTCAATATTAGACAATGACATCTTCACGAAAGAAGATGAAGTACATATTCCAGAATTCAAAACCAGAACAGCTGTTAGCGTGAGTGACATAAAAGTAGATATCTTAGGTGTTGCGAAACAACTCAAATCAGGCAAGTCTTCTGGTCCAGATGATATACCAATAAGGTTCCTTTCAGAGTGTGCAGATGCAATAGCGCCTTTCTTAGCAATCATATACAACTGCTCACTTGAAGAAAGGTCTGTTCCTAAAGACTGGAAAGTAGCACAGGTCACACCAGTATTCAAGAAAGGAAATAGGAGTAACCCATTGAATTACAGACCCATATCACTGACCTCAATTTGCAGTAGGATTTTGGAGCATATACTATACTTGAACATTATGAATCACCTTGAAGAAAATGACTTATTGATACATAACCAAGATGGATTCAGAAAATATCATTCTTGTGCAACACAGCTAGCTCTTTATTCCCATGAAGTAATGAGTGCTGTCGACAAGGGATCTCAGATTGATTCCGTATGCCTAGATTTCCAGAAGGCTTTTGATACTGTTCCTTACAAGCGACTATTAATCAAATTGTGTGCATATGGAGTATCGTCTCAGTTGTGTGATTGGATTCATGATTTCCTCTCAGAGAGGTCACACTTCGTAGTGATAGACGGTAAATCATCGAGTAGAACAGAAGTGATATCTGGCCCTCTGCAAGGTAGTGTCATAGACCCTCTGCCTTTCCTTATTTACATAAATGATCTAGGTGATAATCTGAGCAGCCCCCTTAGATTGTTTGCAGATGATGCTGTAATTTACCATCTAGTAAAATCATCAGATGATCAATTCCAATTACGAAATGGTCTAGAGAGAATTTCTGTATGGTGCAAAAAATGGCAGTTGGCACTAAACAAAGAAAAGTGCGAGGTCATCCACATGGGTACTAAAAGAAATCCGTTAAATTTTGGGTATACGATAAATCGCACAAATCTAAAGGCTGTCAATTCGACTAAATACTTAGGAATTACAATTACAAGCAACTTAAATTGGAAAGCCCACATAGATAATATTATGGGGAAGGCAAAACAAATACTGCGCTTTGTTGGCAGAACACTTAGAAGATGCGACAAACCCACTAAAGAGACAGCCTACATTACACTTGTCCGTCCTCTGCTAGAATATTGCTGTGCGGTGTGGGATCCTTACCAGGTAGGATTGACGGAGGACATCGAAAAAGTGCAAAGGAGGGTAGCCCGTTACGTGTTCTCGCACAATAGGGGTGAGAGTGTCACTGATATGATATGCGAGTTGGGGTGGCAGTCACTGAAACAAAGATGGTTTTCTTTGCGGCGAGATCTATTTACGAAATTTTAATCACCAACTTTCTCTTCCGAATGCGAAAATATTTTGTTGACACTCACCTATGTAGGGAGAAATGATCATCATAATAAAATAAGAGAAATCAGAGCTCGAGTGGAAAGATTTAGGTGCTCCTTTTTCCCACGCGCCATTCGAGAGTGGAATGGTAGAGAAGTAGTATGAAAATGGTTTGATGAACCCTCTGCCAGGCACTTAAGTGTGAATTGCAGAGTAACCATGTAGATGTAGATGTAGAAATTTGGCTTTTATTAATCTTTTCCGCTGAGGCAGTCAATGTATTTGAAACAAATTGTTTAATTCCACACTATTGGTTAGTTTCAACTGTTTGCAGCATTTTAAGTGTATGTTTTCTTCATCTAGCATTTACAGCATTATGCCATAATAAAGAACCAAACATGAGATAATACAGTACTCTTACTCCTAGAAAACTTACATCTCGAAAACCACACTGAAAAGCTTAATATCAGTTCGAGGCCTACGTCATTGGGAATCTTGACATGTGAATGAGCACTTTAAGTATGCAATTTAAATGTGCACATTTTAGTATGGTTCAAAATCCTGATGCTCTTGGAGTATCCTCTGATGTCTTGTTTCTTTCATGACATAATGTAAGATCTTTTAATGTTTTACTCATACGAACATACAGACCTCCTACGTCATCATAGCTGCACAAGCGCAGCGGCGCCTGTTATCTGGCGCTCTCTGGCAACTGCTGAAAAGAACGTATTTCTAACAGGTCACAGGAAAATATTGTGAATGGTGGTTTGAAAAGCGTTACTTTCAAGTAAACTTCCTTTTACACAAGTTGAACTATGTGTGAGAATGTACAATGAATTTCTTAAATCACAGAGCTTTTGACTCTCATTTGAAAATCAGCTCTTTGATAATGAGCCATTTAGAAGAAATTTGAGCCTAGAAGATCAGACAGTTATGTCTTTATTAAAAATTTTACTGGCACATTTCTGTGATATATCTTAAAGTGTAATATTTGCAAAAAAGATCAGTATTTTATGTGAAATCGTAGTTTCTCATGCAGCTTATGAACCTTTGAGACCAATGTTATATGTGAAAGCTTTGCTTTCCTTGTAGCAGCACTATGTATATTAATGTAAACCATTAACTCTCCCTGTTTGTGTGTTTGCGCTACTTAATGGTAATGTTGGTATTGGCTGACTACATCATGTGCACAATGCTCTGAATATCCACTGTCATCGGCTGGCAAGATCATGTGACATGAGCTATGACTGGCTTACAAAAGCATATCACAATCACGATTTCAATGCTTCGGAAAGTAACATGTAGTGTTTGGTGGAATTAGAATTTATACTTCCGTAATACGAAAATATGCAGCGTACATGTTGCTGCACATCAAAGATCTTTTCAAAACGTGCCTTTTTCCCTGAGTTTTGTTTTCTAAAGTGCAGGGAAATTCTACACCTGTGCAAAACCAAAACCATTCTAAAGGATTGATAAGTTTTACAGTTCAGAGGGAAAATATACTGTCATTTAACATGGAAAAAGCATGTGTTCATCTGGGAGAAAGTGTATTTTTAACCAGGAAATACGGGAAATTTTTTTTTCCTTGTTCGCGTATACACCCTGATTGTACAGCTGATGGTTATCCATATTCACAATTGTGAATACATTTCACATATTTTATAACAGCTATAGTCGCCACAATGCTTATTCCTATGGACGTGCATGCATCATAATTTAGAATAGCACAGGCACTGCAGTACCGTTTTTATCTGCCAACACGGGCAAGCGACTTTCGAGTAAAATGTCTCGCCTGTACAGCAATATACATAATAATAGATGTATGAGAACAGGTTGTAGACAGATGGTTGACGACATAAGGAAGTTTCGGTCTGACCACAGGTCATGTTTGGATAGCCTAATGATAAGGCGACTACTCCATGTTCAAGTCAAAGGCTATGTACTCTTGTGAGAGGATCCACCTTTTTCTAGTAGCTGAGTTGTACACACCACAATAAGTTACATTTTAACAGGATACATTTTGTATTTTGATTCAGTAGCAGTAAATTTGAGTAAAGACTTGCCCTCTATTTGAGATGACTACAAAATGAGTGTAATTCGTGTTTAAATTTTCTGAACTGTCTGGACTCCAGCCCAAAACATTAATTGGAAAGTTCTAGTACATTGCAGAGTGGCTGGCTGACTCATTATATTTTAGTTTAGTAATTAGTCAGCCTATAGTATCTGTTGAAAGTATATTTGTCTCTTTACTACTGATTTATTCACTTATTGTATCTACAGTTTTAAGAAATGGTGATGTCCATGGATTTATTCTGCAAGTGGGGAGAATTAATTTGTTTATACATTTATTTTTGAAAACTTTTATGTTTTTATGGTTTTTAATGACACTTGTCTCAAGCTGTTGTATTGTGGGCACTGTAGAGAGAGATGAATGGAACAAATCATATAAATGGAAATACTATTTTTGTCTTGTATTTAATGCTTAAAATTTTCATCTATACCATTTTATGCTTCATGTTATTCTGTTTCTTTCTGTTCTTGAATTTAGTAATTTGAAATTATTTTACAGAGTAGCATGATTACAAGTAGAATCTGGGTGTAGCTACGAGAAGCTTGCAATGGTGGAATAAAGTACTGTGATAAAACAATGCGTGTTTCTTACATGTGTCATTCATTTCTTCAGTCATTCATATTACATCTACAGCAGTGAACCCCAAAGAAATGTGTTTTTCCAAGCTTAACTAATATTCACTAGTCCATTTAGCTATTGAATAATGAATATATGATATTTGTTAAATGATCTGTATACCACTTTGCCATTGGTGAAGTTAAATGATGTGAACATGAAATGAACCTTTCACATTGATAGAAGTTTGAGAAATTCGTAATCCAGTAGGTGTCATATTGAGAAATTGTTAATCTGGTAAGTGTGATACCAACATTGTATGATTGAAGACTACAATTGAAACATTTTCTTATGTGTTCCTGTGTAGTTGCTAAAATTCTAAGAATCATTTTGATTTATGTTAATGAAATTAATTCCCAGTAATAAGAAACTCATTGTTTGAGGTAGAAACAGAGCCTCTCTACAGATATTTTACAAATCATTCATCTGGTCCCATCTTGACTACAGATGCACCATTTATGGTTCGGCCCAACTTCATACTTAATGGCATTGTACACAGCACACCATTCTGGCATCAGATTAACAACATAAGATAACAGAACAAGTCCTATCCGTGGCCGCTGGTGAGCCACCACTTATTGTTTGATGGGAGCCCCTGACCATATAACATGTTCTTAAAGCTAAGTTGTTCAAAGATTCTGCAGCATCCTTCATCATTACTGACCCTCCAGGAGAGCAACTATTTGGAACTGCCCAGAAGCTATGAAGCCATTAGTGATCATGAGTGAAACGACTTGTAGTGGGAAACAATATAGCAGACATCAAGGTCCTCTCACATTTGCAACAAGCAGCCACTGTGGCTGGTAAAGAGAAACTAAATAAATTTTAAATTCCTTTCATACAGGTTGAATATGACAGATTTTATCCATTAGCATACATCCATTTGCATTTAAAACAAGGATTTTGATGACAGAGTAGTCTACACAGATGGCTCCAAACAGGCAAACAGCTGTGGCCGTGTGGTGGCAGTCTCTCAGACAGAGTGAGGAGAATCAGCTTGAGACTGAATTTTGGGAGGACCCAAACAGTCCTAGTGGTTGATGTAACTAACAAATGCATATGTCCAAGGTGAGATGTTCATGATGGATAAATGAACAACACACAAACAGATTCCAAAGAGTGACCAAGCTAGAAACTGAGACGATGTGATAACGTAGTAGAGGCAGTCGGGAACCAGACGTGACTTCAACTGCACACAACAGAAGTGGATACCAGAATGATGTATTGCTGGCTGTGCAGCTGTGTTTATTTCAGTTGCAGCAAGAACTGTTGGTCAAAGCATCCACTTGCGAAATTATGGGTGTCACTATCTTGGTGACAGCAGCTCTTCACAGATAGTGCGGCCGCCTGCTTTGAGTCCATTTCTTCTGACAGGCATTCAGATTTGTCAGACCAGCATACCAGAGGGAGTGCATTGGCTGTTGCATTGCCTTACCAAATAATGTCCTGTAGATTTACCTACTATCAGGATTTAACATCTTGGGTGCCAATTTATGTGATCATGGCTCTCGAGGAGATGAGATTTGCCTATGGAAAGATTTTATTCATCTGCACCAGCTTTCAAAGTACCCTGCGGAACATCCATAGAATGTACCCAGCAAAGAACCTTGCCCAGAACATCCAAGACACCCTGTATTCTCTGCAGGAGCAGAGTAAAGAGGTGTCTGTTGGATCAGGAGAACATCAAAATTTTGTGGTAATATCACAGTTACAGCAGCCAGGCAAGCTTGTGAGTGAGATTTCCAAAAAAATCATGTGAGATGCCCCTGAAGTCACTTATGTTACTGGTGAAGAGGGATATTGTGAATACGTGGGAAAGAAAGTGGCTGGAAATGTGTGAAAATAAACTTCAGACAAGTAAACCAAACTCCAGCCGAGATGTATGCCATTGAGTCACTGACATGAAACAGAGGTATTATATCTTATCTTTGTATTGTGCACTATTCCTTAACCCATAGCTTCAATCTTCATCAGGATGAGCCTTCATAATATAACACATGTATCATCACTATTGCGTTGTGCCATATTTTAAATGAATGCTGTGTGTATGCTGATAAGAAGGCATTAAGTTCTTTGACCAGAGATGTGCCCTCTATTTTAAGTTACAGTTGGGTGATGGTAGAATCAGTTTTAAAATTTTGTGACAGATCATGACTCATCACTAAGGGTTTTTTAAGGCTCATTTGTCAAATATAATTTTTAACTTGAGTCAGTACTGAGTTGAGCAGAAAATTGAAACAACTTAACAGATCACTCATTCATTTAATTTGTACAGTAGTTGGAAATATTTATTTAACTGTGAAATTATTGTGAAAATGATACTGTGTTTTCATACAGCTTTAACATGCTATTGGTATATACCATAAATATTATTAATAATACAGGAAAAGGAAACCTTATTCAAAAATTTCCCAAGAAAAGTCAAAACATGAATATCATCAAACTTGATGTTGGAAGAATTTCAGTTAGATCATTTAGCTGTTTCTCAAAAAAGTACTGAGGAAATTATGAAAGAGAAAGTAATAAGAAATCTTGAATTTAATCCTGATCACTATCTGTCTAAAATTAAGGTAAACTCATGTCTCATAAAATAAAATAAAAATCACAAAAAATACTAGAATGTAATACAGACAGACTTGCTATAGCAAAAGAATCAGTTCAAAAGTATCAAGATGAAATTAAAATAGCTAAACTGGGCAGAATTATCTAAAGAAGTCAATAATTCTACACAGAAAGCATTTGTGTCACTCAAAAATGAAAATACAATATTGTGGAAGGAAGTGTGTGAAGAAGCTTTAATAGTGCCGAAAGTGGAAAAACAGGAAATGCTGAAGAAAAATTTAATGCTGTGATCAACTTACACAGCAAAGAAAGGGAGCATCAAGGATAATTAGAAGAATTAAAAGAGATTTTGAAAAGAGGCAACTTGCAGAAATTGAGGAAAACTTTTAAAAAAATAATAATCTTAATTTTTTTCAGACAAGGGCAGACTGAAGGGTACCAACTCTCAAGTGCGTGTATCACAAATTAAAATGCAAACTTGGCTTAAACAACACTGAAAATTGCAAAATAATTGAAAAATATTTTGATCAGCTTCTTAATTTTCCACAACCAATCCATGAGTTGGGATTCTCAAACACTCATGAAAATGTAGAAGAAGAATTACCTCTAACCATCAAAGAAATTGATGAAGTATTAATACCTTAAAAAAACAATAAAGCTAGTAGAGAGGACTGTATTGCAGTGGAACTTTTGAAATTGTTTCTCCTAAAAATAAAAAAAGGAGCTATAATTAATTTTCGAGGAAATCTGAAAACCAGAAAAGAACCCCAGAGGTAGCCTCGATACATCTGTTGTATATGAAAGCCAATAAACAAGACATTAGCAACTGTGTTACCAGTTGCATGTAAAATATTTTCCAACATTTTACTAAACAGGGTGGAAGTGGTGCTGGACAGTCATTGAGGTGAATATTTGGGTGGGTTTAGGAAGGGCAGGTCCTGTTCTGAACAAATATTTAATCTGAAGTCAATCATTCATCAAAGATTATTGAATTCAAAAGATATTTTAGTAATGTTTGTTGAGTTCAAAACTGGTTGTGGTTCTGTTGACAGACAAACTGTACATGAAGTGACTCGATATTTGGTGTAAAGTCTATAGTACAGTAAAACTTCGTTAAAATGAATCTGAAGGAACTGAAAAATCAGGAGTTCGTGTTAGAAAAATTTGTGTTAAGTGAAAAACACAGATTTTCCTAAGCATACATGTACAGCAGTACACTAATGTGCAATACACTACACTATCAATCACATTATTGTAGACTTACAACACTATAAAGTGATTGTAAAATCCAAGTACTCACAAATTATGTACATTACTTTCTTGTAAAAAATTCGGTCATGGTTCGCTGATGTTCATGGGAACGATAATATTTTGTAATTTCACAACCAATTGTAATGATAGCGTCCGTAAACCCAGCAGTGTTGTCGGATGTTGAAGCAAACCATTCTAAGCAGTCCAAGGCTATAAACATCTCCTAACTGGTAGGTGGAAAGGTATCTGTATTCCCTTCCTCTTCACGTTCTTCTGATGACCCTTCTTGCACCTCGTTCACAGCTTTGGCACATCCGATTCCACAGAAGCCCATACGGCAACATCGTCATCTACACTAATGAATTCTTCAAAACTAATCCCAGGGTTCGCAACGTCCTGCAGAACTGTCCATTCATCAGGTGAAGTGGCATCTTCTAACTCGTGGACATCTTCAGTGCTGCTATGTCTCCAAGCTCTGTTAAATCACTTCCCTATATGATGTGGCGATACTGAGCTCCAGGCTGCTGCAATGGCTTTTATTGCGTCAAGCACATTCCAATTTGGCGTTGCACTATTGTTTTATGCAGCACGAATTGCAGCTCTTACAAGTTGCTTACGATAAGCTCTCGTTATGAGAGAGATTATGCCTTGGTCAAAAGGCTGAAGGCGGCTTGTGGCATTGGGTGGAAAAAACTGAACCTTTATGTTGGATAGGTTCAGATCATGAACGTTATGAGCAATACATCTGTCCAATGTAAGAAGAACATGTCTATTTTGAGCAACCATTCAACTGTTGAAATGAAGAAGCCACTTGCGAAATGATGTGCCATCGATCCAAGCTTTCTTGTGGTGAGAGTAGATGCAAGGTAAAGTGTCCATATTTATGTTTTTAAAACAACGTGGTTTCTTGGATTTACCGATAACCCAGGGACGAAACTTCTCACTGCCGTCAGCATTACAGCACAGTACAAACAGTTACACGTTGTTTGCTTCGTGCTCCACCGTGACACTTATTGTCTTTTATCCCCAGGGTGTGATTTGGAAAAAGATTGTAGAAAAATCCAGTTTCATCCCTGTTAAACACATTACACGAGGCATACTTTTCCCTCACTCTGTTGAATTCGAGCAACCAGCTGTTTGTACTTTCTTCATCAACTTTATTTGCTTCACCACAAATTTGTACAGATGAAATTGAATGTCTCTTTTGGAACCGATGCAACCAACCAGCAGAACAACGGAACTCTTCGATGCCCATATCTTTAGCAATATCATTTGCTTTTGACTGAATCACAGGGCCAGTTAAAGGTATGTTAGATGCACGCATATGATTGAACCATTCTAGCAGTAACATCTCTATGTCTTCATACTTGGCAGTACAAAGTCGTTTAGATTTGTTTCCAGAACCTGATGCCGCAGCATTAATAATTTTTTCTCGAACCTTAATAATCGTAGATAAAGTAGATTTAGGTATTCCAAACTGCTCTGCAATTGCTGTTTTCTTGGTACCATGGGTCCACTTCATCTAGAATCTTAAGCTTTAACTGTACGTTTAGAGCTGTCTGTTTCCTCTTTGCAATTTTCGCATGCTACGGTACCGGTTGTAACTGTAGTTTTTATTCAGTATTCCAACTCAATATGGCTATGACTAACAGAACACGTGTAAAATCTGGCACTGAGTACACTCCTAAATGCTGCTGCACACATTATTGAATGTATTACAATGTACAGAATACGCTGATTGTTGAGGTGATAATTGTGGCTACCGACCTACAATATGCTAAAAACGAGTCAACAATAAGTATAATTCGCTTTGTAGCTACATTTCCGACATTCATTTTGGGGGGAAAAAAATATGCTTTAGAATACTCTAAGGTCAGAAGTTTGTGTTACAGTGAAATTTAATTATGATAGGAACTTACACAGAGTTTGTAATTCGCCTTAACTGAAATTTGTGTTAACCGATAAAACATACCATAAGAACTAATGTATTCCTGGCGGGACCAATATTTTTTTCACATTAACCGCGAGTTCGTCTTATGCGAGTTCGCGCTAACGAGGTTTTACTGTAGTAAATCTAATTCATGAAACACTTACAGAGACAGTATCTAAAGTGAAATTTATTGAAGAAATAGGCAAGGTGATGGCTTATCACCAATCCTTTTTAATTGTGTTGTAGAAAAAGTAGTAAGACTTTGGAATGAGAAACTGAATGAATATAAGATTTCACCATTAAACTTGAGAAGAGGAAACAAAAAATTGGAATAAATTGCCTCACATTTGCAGATGACTTTGCTATACTTTTTGAAAATGTGTCATCTGCTGTAACGCAAATTAATCTTTTAGAAGAATTAGCCAGTAGGACAGGCTGAAGAATTTCTGCAGGGAAAATCAATTTTTTACTAACATTAAAAATGCACAAAAATTTCTGAAAATAAATATGGCAAAATTGAAACGGGCAAAAAAGTTAATAAATATCTTGAGGAGATAATACAAAATAGTGGTTTAGAAAAAGCTAACATAGAAGAAAGGATACATAAAATGGGAAGGGCGTAAGTTATAACCAGACTTTTACAACAAAAAATGCCTCTTTAAATATGCAAAAATAGGGCATTACAAACTATAATTTAGATAAATTAGAAATACTAAAAGGTCAATCATTAGGAAAATATTAAGCCCACAAAAAGCTATGGAGGGTTGGAAATAATGTAGTAATGATGAAATTATCGAAGCATAGATAATATATCAGAACTAATGAGAAAAAGAAGACGTATTTTTTGGGCATTTGTATTGAATGCAGTACTGTAGATTAGCTAGAAACATCTTCAAATATTTGTGGGATAAGAAGTCAACAACAAGTTGGCTCAGTGAAGTAAAACAGGTTTTCTAAAAAAATTATAAACAAGATAAAGAAACAATTGACGGAGAAGTTTTTGGGGAATAAGTATTGAATATAGAAGGATTCCAAGGTAGAAGAGTGGAAAAATAAATTAGTATGAAGTGCTCAGAAGACAGGAAGAAAAAACATATTGAGCAGATGAAAGAGTACTGGAGGAATAAGGAACTGTAATTGGCATGTGGTCTTTATATGGCACACCTGTGAAGGGAAAAGAGAAAAATGGGAATTAATAATCACTTGAAGGCTTAATATATACCTGAGATGGGATGGAAAACAATAGGTATCAAACAGAAGTAGACATTTGTAAACAATATCCAGAAAGTCCTGGTTGAATACAGGCACATAGAAACATTGAAAATATAGCAGAGCATTTGTATTATGATCTGCTTGAGAGTTAACTAAAACACACACACACATTTTAGAAGCATAATTTATTCGAATATGGTGTGGTGAATGATTGGTAGGATAGACATTGTTGAGTCACAGTGTGAGTTGACATGCCATTTTGGAGTGTCTAGAAATGTGACTTCATGACTGTAGACTCAGCTCCAAATGGGGATAGAGGGTGTGCTATTTGCATCTCTGTGTGGACGCTCTGGTCGCGTCTTGTTACTTGGACAATCTGAATGTGCTCTCGTCGTATTGACACTAACACAAGATTCCGTGCCATGCTTAGTTGGTTAGATTCCTGGTAAGCAGTATTTAAAAGAATTCCTTTATGATGCTGTCCCAGTAGCCAGTTGCTTGGCAAAACACCTTGGTGTTGTTCATGGTCCATCAGAGTAGTCAGTGTAAAACAACACATTCACAGTAAGGCTTGCGAACATCAGCAGAACACAGGCTATCGACCTGAACGGACCAGTTCTCGTCCTGTAGGTCACCTCAGTGCATATAAACCTATGGGATGTTACTCATTAACAATGTGATACTGCAGTGCCTGAAGATATGAGGCAGAAAAGCTTTGTTAATTGGTAGATACCCAATGGAGTTGAATTTGGGTTTTTGAGGATTCAGTTTTATATGGAATCTGATAATCAACATATTGAAAGACTATGGGATTCAAAGCAATCTATATTTATACATGAAACAGTTAAATAGTTTTCAGCCTTTTTGCTGCTATACACTGGTATCATTATTGATTCTTTCCTTTTCATAGAGAACAGTATTAATTCTGATAGAAATCAGTCGATGAAGAAGAGGTTATCATTCAAATATTGTGGTACGACATACTCCTTGCACTTCAACATACCTGAGATTTGTTTGGGAGCTGTATTTGTAACTTGCTTAGCATTTCCCATGACTAGTCCAGAACCAGAGATGGCTTTCCTTTAGAAGTAGTAAAATGTCCCTGAAGCATGCCTTAACAGTCTCACTGTATCCATTTCATATAGATACAAAAAAATATTGGCCATTAGCGGTGATTCTCACATTATATTAGGGGACAGTAACTGCAGTTACTTTTTGTATTTCCACTAGAGCAAAAAACTGTACTTTGCTCATTGAGTCACATCAGCTAAAATTACAGAGCAACCACAATAGTATACTGCATTATATTATACTGTACCTGAAATCATACCCTCCTACGTATAATGTCACAATGAATTTATAGCTTATATTTGTGTAATATTTGATATTTCTCTTATACCTAAATGGTTTTGAACACTGTATATTTTCTTTCTATACCCTATTTAAAGCTTACTGTTACCATCTTGTCTGAAGCAAAAATATCACTCTAATACTAAAAAAAGTGGTTAGGTATTATCTGAAAACCTTAGAACAATATTGACATAAGTGGTAGACCTTTTACTTTGTGCCACATGGAATTTCATTTCACATCTAATGCTCTTTGTTTTATATCTTTAGCTGAGTTTGGAAATCATGATCTTGAGAGGCACACTGCTGAGTATCTGAAAGATTTTGCTTTATTTCCAAAGGTATGTGACTGTAATACTGTATTATTGTTATTTATATTAATAGTAGTGCTAATAGTTGTTGTTGTTGTTGTTGTTCACAGCAGTGAAAAGATATAGCTAGTTATGTTGTAGTGTGAGTTTAATATTTGTTGTCTGGTGAAAACTGTTATTTAAATGACTTTTTAAGGATACTGTGTTGTGTATGTTTCATTCATGCGGATACTCAGGAACATTGTTATGTAATAAGATTATTTGTGTTGGATGGACAATGTCAATGGCAGATCATCCATAGTTAGTAAATATTTATGAGGTATCTGTGTCTATATTTTCAACAGTTAAGGATTTCAAACATGGCCACATTTCTCTTGAAGATGATCCCATGTAGAGCATTGCGAAACTATAACTATAGATGAATATTTCGAGGAAGTGCACATATGATATTAGATGATCAGAATTAAATGTGCACAGAACAGCAGACAGTATAGGCACATCAGAATTGGGAATGCAGTCATTTATACTTGAATAATTTAGGATGAGATAACATCGTGCAAGATGTTTCCACATCAGTTTAACGCTGGCCAAAAATGCTGTGTTTAGATTTGGTACTGTGCAGGAGACACAAGGACTATGCTTGTCAGTTGTAGGCCTAAACTTAAATTGTTATGTTTTAGATATTTTTTGATGACAGCAGGTCTAGCCTCATTCAAAAACAATTTTTTCCCACTAGCATTGTATGATTATATGAAAAAATAGGTTTATTTTGAGATTTTTCCGATACCTACAAAAGTATATTTCACAAGTTAAGAGTCTTGTGGATAACTTATTTCATAGCGAATCAGTGTTTGTGACTTACAGTTACTTTCAAAGAATAGTTCAACTTGAATTTCATTGTAAATCAACACGAATAAACATACGTTTTTGAGAATTTTCAGAAGTTACGATTGTCATGTGCATAAGCTATTTCACAGTAAATTGGTATTTCTGATTTAGTTACTGTAGCACATATTATAAATATCTTGTTACATCTGGTTTTTCTTTCCAAGCGGAATGTACATTATCTACATTTATCATAAATTAAGGCTATTTTTAGGTTTGTTAGCAGTTTTAGGCCTAACCTCAAAAAGTTTTAGGAAATTAGTAATTTTTACCGCAGGTTCTTCTGTTGCCTGAATAGAAATCTCATTTTGTGTACTAAATGCTTCAGTTTTTAAAGGGAATTAGTAATATTTTTAGCTCAATAGATTAAAAGATAATCAGCAGGTTTAGTTTAAAATTATTTGTTCACTGCCTTGTTCAATATTGTGCCAGCCACAGTGCAGCCCCACTGTGAATGCGGTTCTCGAAACCTGATTGAGTTTGTTGACTTTTGTAAGCAGCTGGAAATTGCCCTGATTACTGTCAAGTGATTGGCAGCTGCTGTGAGTGGGTGTGTTGGGAGAGCTCCCAAGAGTCCTAGGTACCCCAAGTACTGTCATCTCCTATGGGACCTGTAATTACTCTTTCAGTTGACTGTAAGTGGTGTGTCAATGCTAGGTCTCGGCGTCCTGTATGGGGTAAACAGGGACCAGGGAGGACTCAGCTTGCTATACCAACCCCCATAACCAACGGGTTTGAGGTGCTGTCATACACTGAAACTGAGCCAGTGGGACTCACTTCACCTGTTGGGAAACCTGCTTTGTCCTTTGTCAATAGGAGGCAAATGTGAAAGTGTAGGGACCTATTAACTGACGTATGGCAAATAATGGTACCCCTAATGGCAGCAAGGGACAGGAAGGAACATCAGGTGCACTCAGTGTGTATGCTGGGGGCTTCATTCAAAATGTTGAAGAGGCTGTTCTGGCAGCTATTGATGGAAAAGGGTGCAGCCAGCTGCAGATTGTGGTGCGTGGTACAACAAACGGTACCTGTCATCAGGGCTCTGAGGCCATACTTGGATCATTCCAGCAAGTGACAGTGAAGGTTTCGAGCCTTGCTCACAGAGTTTCCAACAAAGCTCACAATCTGCATCATTGTCCCCAGAACTGATTGTGGCCCCGTGGTTCTGAGTGGAGTGTAGGGATCGAACCAAAGACTTTGAAGGTTCTGTGCCAAGCTAGGGTGCAACTTCATGGACTTGCAAAATAGAACTGAAAACTGTAGCATCGCCCTAAATGGGTGAGGTGTGCACTGCACCTCAGAGGCTATTACCCAAGTAGCTGACTGTGTATGGGATGCATACAAGATTTTTTTAGATAAGGCAACTTTCCATCCAGTTCAGATAACAACAGCTGTAGGAAGCCCAGAAGTAGTGTAAGATCCAAAGGAAGGCCCCCGATAGGCAAGAGTATTAAAACCATAGTAGTTAACTGCTGAAACACTTGCAATGAAGTGCCAGAGTTTGAAGCACTCCTGAAATGGAATGAAGCTCATGTAATACTAGGTGTAGAAAGCTGATTAAAGCCCAAAGTCTGCAACAGTGAGATTTTTGGAGAAAAATATAATTACATATTGAAAGAATAGGCTAATGGAAAATGGCATATTGTCACAGTAGACAATACACCCAAATCTTCCAAGATAGAAATTGAAGCTGCATCATGTGAGACTGTTTGGGTGAGACCCAGTATGAAGAGTGCGCATAAAATTGTAATGGGATCCTTCTATTGACCATATTGACCACCAGCCTCTCGTCATGATATAACCAAAATGTTAGAGAGAACCTCAGTTCGCTAATGCTTTAGTTCCCTATTCATACTGTAATCATTGGTGGGGACTCCTAATCACCCAACTGTCAATTGGAAAAATTAGTTTTGTTGGGGGGGGGGGGGGGTGACAAAAGACATCCTGGAAACATTACTAAGTTCTTTCTCTGAAAACTACCTAGAACAGATGGTTTGGAACCCCCCACCCCCCCCCCCCCACCCCCCCGATGATGAAAATATTTTAGATCTAATGACAACAAGTAGACCTGACCTCTTTGAGGATGTTCGCATCGAAACTGGTATCAGTGACCATCACGCAGTTGTGCCAACAATGATTTCCAAAATACAAAGGGCAACTAAGACAAGTAGAGAGATATATATGTTCAGTAAACTAGATAAAAAAAAGCAGTAGTATCATATCCCAATGAAAAACTTAAAACTTTTAGTACAGGACATGAGCACATATAGGAGCTATGGTGCAAATTTAAAAGAATAGTTAACCCTGCTCTGGATTAATATGCACCCAGTAGAGCAGTTCATAATGGTATACAGCCACTGTAAAGGAATGTCTAAAGAAACAGACTACTGCATAATAGGTACAAAACGAAGCATAGGGCTATAGATACAGAGATTGTGGATGAAATGCATTTGGCTTTTAAGAGAACAACGCGTGAAACCTTCAGTGACTACCTTAGCAGATTTTACTATGATGTTCTTTCACAAAACCCAAAGAAATTGTGATTGTATGTAAAGGCTGGTAGGGGCACTAAAGTTGGTGTCCAGATACTTATAGATGAGACAGATACTGAAATTGACGGTAGCGAGACAAAAGCAGAAACACTTAACTCCATTTTCAAATGCGCCTTTACATTGGAAAACATGGGAGAACTGCCCAGTTTAATTTTCGTACCTCTGAAAGGATGAGTGAGATAAATATTAGTGTCAGTGGTGTTGATAAACAGCTGCAGTTGTTAAAATTGAACAAACCCCAGGGCCTGATGGAATCCCTATCAGATTCAATTCTGAATTTACAGCTGAGTTAGCCCCTCTTTTAACTATGATCTATCATAGATCCTTTCAATAAAAAACTGTGCCCAATAGTTGGAAGAAAGCACGGGCCACACCTCTCTACAAGAAGGGTAGCTGATCTGCAAAACTACTGTCCAATACCTTTGACATAGATTTCTCGTAGAATCTTAGAACATATTCTGAGCTGAAACATAATGAGATATCTCTAACTGACCTCCTCCATGCCAACCAGCATGGATTCTGAGAACCTTGATGATGTGAAACCCTTCTCACATGACATACTGAAAGCTTTTAATCAAGGCAGTCAGTGAGATGCAGTATTTCTTGGTTTCTTAGAAGCATGTTACTCAGTACCATTTCTATGCTTTATTATTAAAAGTGTAATCATACGGGATAGCAAGCATAATTTGTAACTGGATGGAGGATTTATTGGTGGGGAGGAAGCAGCACATTATTTTGGATGGAGGGTCATCAACAGGTGTAGAAGTAAGTTCGAGAGTGCCCCAAGGAACTGTGTTACGACCCATGGTCTTCATGTTGTACATTAATGACCTTGCAAACAATATTAATAGTAACCTCAGACTTTTTATGGATGATGCAATTATCTATAATGAAATATTGTCGAAAAGAAGTCAGATCTTGATAAGATGTCAAAGTAGTGCAAAGATTGGCAATTTGCTATAGATGTTCAAAATTTAAAATTGTACACATCACAAAACAAAAAAAAAAAAAAAAAAAAAATAGGATCCTATGAGTATAATATCAGTGAGTCCAGTTCGAACCTGTCAAGTCATATAAATACCTGGGCGTAACAATCTGTAGGGATATGAAATGGAATGATCACATAGTCTCTGTTGTGGATAAAGCGGGCCATATACTTCAATTTATTGATAGAATACTGGCGAAATGCGGTCACTCTACAAAGGAGACCCATACCGAATAGGACTAATTAAGGATACTGAACTTTAAGAGAGATGGGCAGCACAGTTGATCACAGTATTGTTTGATCCATTGGAGAGAGTCACACAGATGCTGACGAAACTGAACTGGCAGACTCATGAAGATAGTTGTAAACAGTTCCAAGAAAGCCTGCTTATAAAGTTTCAAGAACAGGTTCTAAATGATAACTCCAGGAATAGACAACAACTCCCTCCATATTGTTTCCATAGGCATCATGAGGACAAGACTAGATTAATTACAGCACACACAGAGACATTTAAACAATCATTCTTCTCACATTTCATACATGAATAAAATAAGAAAAACTCGAATAACTGATACAGTGGGGTGTACCCTCTGCCATGCACTTCACAGTGGTTTGCAAAGTATAGATGTAAATGTGGATGTAGAAGTGAAATATCCAAGGGAGCTGTGGGTGAGAGCTGGTGTCGATGCTCTGAAGAAGGCGAAGTCAGTTTCATCTGCCAGAAATGTTATAATTTGTATTTTCTGTGGTGCAAGAAGGGTTCCCATTGTTGATTGTCTTTCCCTGTTAAAAAAAAAATCTGGAATAGTTGGTGAACACTGTGCAATTCATTTGAATCACCTGAATGCAGGGGGGGAAAAAACAACCCTCACAAGACCAGGAGTGCAAATGAAGAAAGGCCTTTAATTGAGACAACAGGAAATACTTCAGTAGTGGGAAAACCGAAATATTTTAGGTGTACTATTTTAGAACATCCATGCTGTTCACCAGATTTGGCATCATTTGACTTTTACCAATTTTCAAGTTTAAAGATATTTGTGGTGAAGTTGTGGAAGCCATAGATGGATGTTTCTCAGATCTTGTAGAATTACACTGCAGGGAAAGAATTTACTTCGAGGAAACGCACTGGACAAAATACGTTGATCTAAAAGGGGATTACATACCTAATAAGTGCATTTAAACGTAGAAAATAGAGCCATCAACTGACAGACCAAACACTTTTCACCTTGGCCTTGGACAGATGAAGGCTGTTGGGTAAAATACACTAGGTAGTGTTTATTACGCTTGTAGACTTACCAGCTGTTTTTAAAAAGTTCTGAAGAGGAATAGGTAGTCCTGAGACCACAAGTGGTACTGAACGCCTGTTGAACCAGGCTTCTCCAGAATTTTTGTCCACTTCACTGGTTTTTTCCCATAATGTTTAGATTTTCAGTATTCATGAATACTTTGTCTTTAAGCTATGTAGCAAAGAGTTAGGAAGTTGTCCTTCTGTATATTTTCCATCAAACATTTGAAATGAAATGTAGGTCATTTTCTATGTACGGGATTTAAAGTATTGATATTATACTGGATTTAAAGTATTTTATTTTAATAATTTCATATGTGGATTATAAATGTATGACTTCTGTATCCAGCCCTGAACTTTTCTTGTTCCAGCATTTAACAGAGCAAGGCCACCTCCAGCACTTGACTGAAGCTGTAATTTGTCAACATGCAGCACTGGCTGGTCTTCCCCAGGGAACTGCAGAGGAATATTACATTCTTGCTGCACAGCAGTTAGATGGCTATGGGCAGGAAACATTTAGTGCTAAGGTACTTTTATGTTAAGTAACCCCCCCCCCCCCCCCCCCAAACTTTGCTCACTGTCAACAACCTTATTTGAAATTGCTGTAGTTATGGAATCTAAAATTTACTGAAGTGGAATTGCTACTTATTGTGAGATTGGGAAACCAAAAGATTTTTTTTTCCCCCACTAAGGGTAAGATTTACTGCTTAAGCAGTGTAGATACAGAATTAGATAGGATCTGGAAGAGCAGAATGAGACATACACTGATTGGAGTGGACGGGAGTTACATGTAGGATCTTAAGCTGCCAGTGAGTGTAGTAGGGATTGGGGGAGGATCGTGATTAACTTTGAAATTTCCATTTCAGTAGACTCTACATCCCACAATGAGTACCTTATGTACAATGAGACTTATGTAAGATGTATTACTTCACTCATTTCTGTCAGAGAGTTCATGCTTTTAACTGGTGGTCTTTAACTTAAAAGACTCGAACAAACTAAAATATATATGTCCCCATTGTTTGCAATGTAGACAAATTCACTTGTACAAGAGCAGTTTCAATGAAATAATTTCAACTTTGAGTATGTATTATACTAACACATATCTGAGACAGCTATAAGTACAGGCTAATGGAATAAACAAATAGACAGTACCTCTGTGATCCTTACATGTACCGTCAGTTTTATTTTTATTTTGAAGCTACAACATGAGACCAAGCACCAAGCAATGACTGAAGATGAAGAATCAGTTCTCAGAATGGGAAAAAGGATAGATTGCTACTCACCATAAAGATGACCCATGAAGTTGCAGAAAGGCATAATGAAAAGACTCATCATAGCTTTCGGCCAAAGCGTTCTACAGCAAAGAATACATACACACATTCACACAAGCAAGCACACCTCACACACGTGACCACTACCATTGGCAGTTCCGACCAGATTGCGACTGTTACATGAATATCAATCTGGTGTGTAGCAGGGAATGGAGTCTGTTAACTGGGTTTGACTGGGGGTTGGGGGGGGGGGGGACACAACAACAACAACAACAACAACAACAACAACAACAACACTGTCTGGCACAGTGTGCAGGGACTAGAGACTAGCAGGCACAATGTTGGGAAGTGGGATATTGGGGGGGGGGGGGGGGGGGGGGGAAGCAATTGTTTTTGCTCATGCTACTGCTTGTGTCCCATTGACATATTTTTTAGTTATATTACTACAATAAAAAACTAATTTTATTCACTGACCAGCAGTACAAAAGATACAAATGGTAATATTAAACTCCACTGCAGTAATTTTTTGTAATAACAACACCCCCTAGTCCTCTGAAATAGTAGACTCCCACCACTAGTTTAATTTGCACCTTTAAATTGGAAGGTAGCGTACGTGAACATGTAAATGAGAATTACGTAGCTTTTCATGATAATAGCATTCTGTGGAGCAACTGTCAGGTGAAATGGGAGTTATCGAAGATTAAGCTTCATTATTTCATGGCTTAAAGTCTTGGAACTGTATGTTAGCTTCATATTTCATTTGATAACATGGACTTCGTATTTCAGAGATTGGTAACAGTTGTGACTTACTGATTTTTTATTTTACATGATAGAGCTACTTAGTACACTGTTTTGCCTTAAATGAGGTTGACATCTGTGCAGTTTGATAACATTTATTTTCCACAAACTCTTGAATTTAAGTGCACTTCGTTGTTTAAAAGTGAACTAGTGGTAGACTTTCACCACCTGAGTAACACACAGCCCCACACCAGCTGACCTACATCTGTCAAATGCTATAGACAGGATTTTTCTATTGCAGATCATACATGTGCAAATACAATTGAAGATCATTATCATATTTGCTTGTCACCCACATGTGTAATTTGTGTGATGCATAAAAACTGCTGCATGTCCTTTGTCATCACGAGATGGACTAAAATAATTGTGCAAGTTATTAAATGCTATAATTGTCACTCATAAATACAGTTGGGGTTGAAGCAAAACTTTTATGTCGGATAATGTTGATTAGAATAGTACTAAAAATGTAGGTTTGAACATGTTTGTTTGTATAAAGTTCTTCACATAAAAAAATATTAAGACTGTATCTCAGGTTTTTCAAGATACAGTGAATGACAGGCAGTTTCAGTCAAGAAAACTAACAGATTATGAGACAGAATTGCTTTTCAGTTCTTACCTCCAGGAGATAAAATGTGTAGTACTGCCAGAACACATATATGAAAGTAAGAACTGTTACACTTCCTAGCTTTCAGAACTAATAAGTCCTTTCTCGGGGAGGAACTATCGTCTTCACTACAGGTTGGTCCCTCTCATCCTGGGGTGTGAGTGACCTGTCCTTCCTTTTAAACCTTCCCTAACCTATCTCTCTTTCCTTCTTGAGGAAAGAACTAATGATCAAAGAGCTAGGAATGGTATCAATTTTACTTTTATTTGTGTGTATCTGCAGTACCACACATTTTGCCTCTTGAAGGTACGTACTGGCCAGAAATTATGTCTCACAATTTACGTGATATTATATGAGGAACAGCTACTGGAATTTTACTTTCATATAGACACTGTAATGAAATATTCACATTTTCCATATTCTTCATGTTGTATTACATCTTCCTACAACAAGAAACACCCATGACACAATTTTTACTTAATACCATTATTGAAAACCACTTAATTTTGAGCTGTAGAAGCTAGCTCATGTGTGGGCTTCACTGTTGTTGAGGATAACTGAATCCTTAGACAAAGTATATAGGATCCAATGCGCTAACAGTCCTTGTATGGTAACATGTTGTGTCACACTCTCTCTATAGTAGGCCCTGTGGATCATGACTAACATCACTGAACACCAGATGCCACAACACACACATGAACTGCTGAAGGTACACAAATAGCGGTTTGTGGAGGTGACATTGTGAAACTTCCTGAAGGCATTGGTTCCAGGAACAGCCTTGGTTGGCCACTCTGGGCTGGCCTCAAACACTTTTAATAATTCCTCTGGTTGTGTCATCTTTGGAACTCTCAATGCATACTACAGGTGACACCACACTTCATGAAAGTTTCTATACAGTTTAGTAAATTTAAAATAAAACTATGTGATGGAACTAGAGAAAATATCATTTACGTGTTAAAAACTTATGTGTAAGAATTTACTAATTCAGTCAGATGCCTTACAGTTTTAGCAGATTTCTCACAGTTGATTTTTTCTTGTAACTGCTTTTTAACATTTTAGGATGAAAGCAATGCAGAAGTAATTATTGGCGTCTCTCTCAATGGCATACTTGTTGGCTATGAAAAGGCACACTCTTCAAAGTTTTACAGGTATGATAAATTGCCTGAAGCTGTTTTAATACTGCTTCTCCCATTGTTATGTATCAATCTTTGTATTATGTTTTTCAAATTTAAGACATTAATTTTTAAAATTATTCAAATGTTAATATGTACACATATACATCCAGTGTTGTTCCAAAAGGGGGACAGACTGCAGGATGAAAGCACTCATGAGAGATTTTATTTTATTTTTTAAATTGTTCTTCGTGGTGTATTTTTCGCACTGGACACAAATTTTGGGAGCAGGGCTTCAAATTCCCTTTTGGGCATATGGATTTAGATTTTCTACAATTTCTTTAAATTGGCAGAGGTTGAAAATACTGCTTCAGTTGTAAATTACTTTATTTTCACATGACTGGTTTTGGACTGTTATAAGCCCGTCCTCAGGTGTTGTAGCTGTGCTGTGGTCTCCAAGCGCCTTGTGTACACACGATGCTCGGGGGCCACAGCACAGCTACGACACCTGAGGATGCGCTTATAACAGTCCAAAACCAGCCGTGTGAAAATAAAGTAATTTACAACTGAAGCGGTATTTTCAACCTCTGTTATAATGCTCAGTTGCAGGTGTTCTGCCAACAGGATCGTTTATTCTTTAAATTGATTAAAGCCAATGTTAGGTTCCTTTGGAATTTCATGCCTAGTTTCTTTACCCATTCTTTCCTCCTTTCTGTCATCATCATCCACTGATGCCCTCCTCTGTCTTTATCTCTAGGTAGTGATTGAAGATTTCTTTGTCAGTGTGGATTATTGTCTTTATTCTATTTTTCGTCACTAGACCTTTAATTGCATAAAAGAATTGAGACATAACTGCTCGTAGATACAACTCGCACCACACGAGGATTCATTGGAAGCTATATGCCCTAAGAGGCCAGGCAAGAGGAGGGTCAGAAACAACAGAAGATAGTCAGCTGAGAACACAAATATGTGAAATAGAATTTGTGGTGAAAGTTGTTGTTCGTAACAAAGATTGTGTAGAAATCTAGTTGTCAGACATTCACTTTTGGCAGATGAACCAGAGCAGCTGACCACAGTGGGTGTATCGTATTCCTTTATGGTTGTGAATGATGGGCATATTCCACATATAGTGTTGTACATGTCGGTAACACTAAAAGTGCTGCAACGGTGCTGCCCATATGAGACAGGCATCCATGAGGTCTGACAGGCTTCTGGAAACATTCTCAGGCCTGGGCACTAATCTCCCGTCAATCTCTGAAATGGCACATATGGTTTAAAATGACCACTCCTATGCTGACTGTTTGTTGAGGGAGTTAGTGGCAGAGAAAAAATCCTGGACTCAGTAAATAGACCCACTACAGAGTTGTCGTTGTTGTCTGTTGGCTGTGGGGGAGTGTTAGGCTTAGCATCCGATGTTGCGAAATTGGCTACATTGCCCCTGTTAGGTGAAAGAGGGTCTGGGGCTATCTCTACGAAATATAAAAATCCATCCATTTCCAATGAGTGGGTTTTCAAGGAAGCAATTCATTCTGGTATCTAAACAGATCGTCATCTTCAGTAGTCACAGTTAAGTTGATTGTCACAGAAATCCATATCAGATGTCTATCAGAATATCTAGCCCAGTTCAGTGTTAGTGTGGACTGGTGTTCCATGTACAGCAGGTTTTGTACAGCCTCAATGAAACTGCAGCAGTTGGCAAGTGTGGTCTTGTAAGTGCATGAGAAAACTGTTACGGCACCTTCTGTTGTGATTTGTGTTTAGCATGGTTGTTGAAACTTCCTCACCATTTGGCCTCCTCGTTACTAAGTAGCTGGAATGGAGCTAAGACAAAATTCCAAATACCGTTACAAATTCAAATGGCTCTGAGCACTATGGGACTTAACATCTGAGGTCATCAGTCCCCTAGAACTGAGAACTACTTAAACCTAACTACCCTAAGGACATCACACACATCCATGCCCAAGGCAGGATTCGAACCTGCGACCGTAGGTCGTGCGGTTCCAGACTGAAGTGCCTAGAACCATTCGGCCACCTCAGCCGGCAATACCGTTACACTGTTGGAACTTGCGGAAGTGTTTCATTGAGAATTGTAGGCTACCAGCAAGCTGCCATGATTTCTCATATGTAGCAGTATGTATCTGTGATCAGACAACTTGTCTTTCACAACGGTAATAAATTATATATACAAACCTCTATCATGAATCAGTCTATTAATAAAAACCATATCAAAGTCCCTATCGTAATTCCTGAGATTAACTTCACATACAGCCAGAAAAACACAGCAGGGGTCTTTAATTTATAAAATATATGGGTTACTGGTGATGATAATTTTCAGTAAACCTTCAATCACCAGGATGTTTGTAACCTCTGTAAGAGTGACTTCACTTACAGTGTTACTGATAGTTGGGATATTTATGCTGTAAAAAAAAAATTACAGGAGCCATTGACAGGTTAATCTTTTTGGGCCAAGAGATGAACTCTTTGTGTTTCATGCACGGCATGCTGGCATTTTCACTAGGTCCTGGCCAGTATACATGTCATATAACATCCGAGGATTGACCACATGAAACTCATTTTTGTCAGTACTAAGTAACAACACTCCATCAGTAAGCAGTAGCTGATGGCGAATATGATAGTAGGTGCACAATGAGGAGTGCCTAGAGAGATCAATCGAGTGAGTTGGTGATATGGATGGCACACTGGACTCAGAAGGATGGCAGTTCAAATCCACATTAGGTCATCCAGATTTGTTTTTTCTGTGATTTCCCTAAATTGACTTTATTTATGTTTTTCCTTGTATTTCTGGTTTTTAGTAATTTTGCACTAGTTATTCACACTCATCTCATACTATTTTAGTACAGGCACCAAAGATCTTGTCATGTGCCCCTGCCGAGCTTATAACCACCACCTAAATTGCTTCAGGCAAATGCTGGGATCATTCCTCTGGAAAGGTCATAACCAGTTCCCCTTCCCATGCTTTCCTCATCTTGAGCTAGGTCTCTGTTTCTAATGATGCCATCATCAATTAGACATTAAACTCTGACTATCCTTCCTTCACCTTTTCTTCTTTTATTTAGAGGTAGATCCTAGACAACCTTAGTACACGAATGGTGCTATTTTTGATAATATGTGATTGAGCTGAGTGGCTTTGGCAGATGTACTAGCCATGGGTACACGACCTCTTGTACCTGTTCCAGATCAAGTGCTATTGGTAGTCTTCATAATGTGATAGTGATTGCATATTGAATTCATAGGCTTGTAATGTATTTTGTATTCATAGAAGCTGAGCAACAGTGCCCTTTGTTGACACTGAGTGGTTTTCTTGAACAAAATACTGTGAGATTTGAAACTAACCCAAAGTGTAATGAAATGGAACTGGGTTCACCTCAGATAATCATGGAACTCGTTGTACGATGTGGATATAGTAAGAGTTTCTTCTTTTATTTACAAAGAAATTTTGTACGTTTTGTAATCAAATACAATTGGTTCTTCAGTGCAATTGAAGTTTTTGTGAACTAGAACAACTCTTACACCATATTGTGAGGCATCAGCTACAACTGTAGACTCTTTCATTAGAACATCAGTGGCCAAGCACACAGACTTGTGTTTCTAGGCCCAAAAAGCTTTCTCTCAGACAGTAGTCGATAGCAGCTAAATACCTCAGTAGATGGTGTGTTTTTCTTGTTAAGAACTTTACCACTATCCTGTACAGTTTCCTGAAATAAAAAAAGGTCATTTCTCCAATTACACTTACACTTTAAGCCAGCATCTTATATGTACTGGAAAGCTGGAAGTAAAGTTTGAATGTTCTGGTAACTTGGAACATGTTTCAGTTATGTCATCCAAGTAGTTTACTCAATAAGAAATGCCACACATCAACTACTCTAGGCACCATTAAAACATTGCCAGATGAACAGCGTGCTTATAATCATAATTTTCTGCAATGCAATTTCCGAAGGATGTTGCAGCTATGCATCTGGTACAGTTTTAGAAAAGTATTGATATTTGGTGAACTCCAAAAGTGTACCATTATGGATAGTGACTGAATGCAACATTCTATATTTGTTAACTTCTATCCCTGATAGAAACCAGACCAGCGATTCATGTGTTTCACTAAATGCTAACAATACCGCGTTTGTCAATGCAATTATCTTGCACAACAGATTAAGTATTTCTCAGTCTGACTGCAACAATAATAATGCTGTTCTGGGCCTGAGGAGCTATTAACTGATAGGCCTTTAGATATTGTCAGAGATGTTCGATTTCTCTCTTCCAACCCTTCTTGGTTTTATTCTATTAAAATGGTAAATAGGTGATTGTACTCACTTTTATTGTGTTCTAGTTTTAACTCATACTTCTTTAAGAGCTCCTAAAAGTTTTCTTCATTTGTGTGTTATAACTTTTGTCTGAGTTTAGTTGTTGCTGTGTGGAGTTCACAATAGTAGTAGTTGTTTTACTGTTTTCAGATGGAAAGACATTAAGAATGTAATTAATCACAAACGTTATTTTGGCATTGAATGTCCAAATGAAGGAGAAACAGTCCAATTTCAGTTTACTGATCCAGAATCTGCAAAATATGTTTGGAGAATGTGTGTTCATCAGGTAACTTAATCAGTAATATATTGTAAGAAATGAATTGTATGATTTAACAGCTTGTTTTAGTCATATGTGATGCTATATCTATTCGAGACTTCCATAGCTAATAGTGTATCCTATGAAAGACAAGAGTCAAAGTTCGAGTCATGGAATTATTAGTGTTAAAATAGAGGGAAAATTTATTATGGACTTGCTGAAATGTAAATTGTAAGATAACTTTTGTTCCAGAGCTGTTTCAGTCTCACCTAACATAACATAACTGAATTACATTTACTGTGTAGATTATGTGAAAAATTGTCCAATATTGGTTAATTCTCATTGAAAAACGTACAATAGGAGAAGTTAAGATAACCACCCAATGCAGAATGGAGTCACTGAGCCACAGATATTCAAGAAGAAAAAAACTATACGAGGTGGGACCCAAAAGTAACCGGAATCGTAATGCTGCACATCGTGTATGTGTAGTAGCAGGTTGCGGCGCCAGAGGGTTGTAGTAGGAGCTCTGCTGAGTCATTCTGCCACACGGCGTCACCAAACATTGAGAAGTGTTGTTTCTTTGGCAGTTCTTTGAGTGTGTGTACAGTGCAAAAGTGGCACGAGGAAATGGCTAGTTCTTACGAACAACACGCAGCAGTGAAGTTTTGTTTCTTGCTTAGCAAGAACGCAGCAGAAACTGTTGCGATGATTCAGACAGCCTACAAAGACCATGCTCTTAGTAAAACGCAAGTGTACGAATGGTTTTCTCACTTTAAAAAGGGAGAAATGGTGGTTGAAGATCAACCCCGTTCTGGTCGACCTTCAACTGCTCGAAGCAAAGACAACATCGACAAAATCCGTGATCTCATCAGTGAAGATCGACACAGGACAATCGACCAACTCAAGAACTTGTCCGGGTTGTCCTGGAGCTCAATTCAGCGCATCTTGACCATCAATTTGGGCCGCACTCAAAGATGATCCACATTTTTTCAACAAAATCATTACAGGTGATGAATCATGGTGCTGTGGGTACGATCCAGAAAGTAAACAACAGTCATCACAATGGAAGTCACCTGGCTCACCTTGACCAAAAAAAGCTCAACAAGTGAAATCGAATGTGAAAACGATGTTGATCCGTTTTTTTTTTTTTTTTTACATCAAAGGGAACATACACTCCAAATTTGTCCCTGAAAACCAGACAGTAAATCAACAATTCTATTTGGAGGTTATGAAATGGCCTCGCAGAAGTTTGTCGTGAAAACGTCCGGCTTTGTGGGATTCTGGCGTGTGGTTCCTACATCATGACAATTCTCCCACATGCACGGCTCTCAGTGTTCGCCAGTTTTTGGCTAGGAGCCTGAAAAATTCACATTTGCCATAAATGTGAATATAAAAGCAAACTCTGCCGTAAAATGTGAAAGCACAGAATTACCTAATAAATGTTGTTTTATAATGGATTGTATCCAGATGATCTATTTTGTCACATAGTCTGAATTTGCTTTATTTTATGCATGTACATATCAAAAATTAAACCAATTTTCAGTTACTAGTATGGCACATCATCTGCTGAAGCCCAATTTGCAGAGATAATATGCGTAAGAATGTATTCGTAAATTAAAAAGTGCATGAATGCAACAACATATCAGTGTGCTAGATGATCTGGCGCCACACCAGTTGTTGGCCTCAGCAATTAATTATGCAGTAGCCATTATCGAATGCTTTGTGTTGTGCATTTTTTTATTTTGTAATGAATCAAGAGACTAATTCAGATCCATCATGGAGTTCGACTATGACCCTTACAACACCATAAGCGATTGGTGATCCCTATGGCTGTGTATCAGTTCTGCTTTCACAGAAAACAGATGTAGGCTGGGTCTTTTTCTTCACACTGCTCATCTACACTCTGGTAGTCATAGTTCTAGTTTGTTTATTTTTGCAGTGGACTGCCACATTGCAGTGTCCACATTCTGCACTATAGCAATTCGAAAACAAAATCCTGTCAACGTACTTAGATCTCAGTGAAAGTCTTCTACCACCTTACTCCACATGCAAATAGCATTATTTTTGGTTCTGTTTTTAAGCAAGTACTGTGTTGGTTCTGTGTGTAGCGTTGTCATGTATGGGTTGCACAGCTATGAATGTCTACGAAAGGCCGAAATTATTGTTCTCTGGATTTGTAATAATCAAATTGGGAAACAAGTAATTATGTCAAGAAACAGGGAAGGGGGAAAGGTGAGTATTGGTGGTAGGAATAGTGGCAGAGGTAGATGGAGAATAGGTTCTGGCAGTCCCTGAGACTATGAGGGTTGCATGGCTGAAGGATTTAATAGAGGAGCTGGTCCCACCTGTGTTGCACTTTGGCTTTCATGTCATTTTTTTAATACTGTTTTCGTAGTTAGATATTGATCATAAACAGTGAAAGCCAGGCTGTGACACACAACAATATTGGTAGTATATGAACCATGGACCTTGCCGTTGGTGGGGAGGCTTGCGTGCCTCAGCGATACAGATAGCCGTACCGTAGGTGCAACCACAACGGAGGGGTATCTGTTGAGAGGCCAGACAAACGTGTGGTTCCTGAAGAGGGGCAGCAGCCTTTTCAGTAGTTGCAAGGGCAACAGTCTGGATGATTGACTGATCTGGCCTTGTAACAATAACCAAAACGGCCTTGCTGTGCTGGTACTGCGAACGGCTGAAAGCAAGGGGAAACTACAGCCGTAATTTTTCCCAAGGGCATGCAGCTTTACTGTATGATTACATGATGGTGGCGTCCTCTTGGGTAAAATATTCCGGAGGTAAAATAGTCCCCCATTCGGATCTCCGGGTGGGGACTACTCAAGAGGATGTCGTTATCAGGAGAAAGAAAACTGGTGTTCTACGGATCGGAGCGTGGAATGTCAGATCCCTTAATCGGGCAGGTAGGTTAGAAAATTTAAAAAGGGAAATGGATAGGTTGAAGTTAGATATAGTGGGAATTAGTGAAGTTCGGTGGCAGGAGGAACAAGACTTCTGGTCAGGTGACTACAGGGTTATAAACACAAAATCAAATAGGGGTAATGCAGGAGTAGGTTTAATAATGAATAGGAAAATAGGAATGCGGGTAAGCTACTACAAACAGCATAGTGAACGCATTATTGTGGCCAAGATAGATACGAAGCCCACGCCTACTACAGTAGTACAAGTTTATATGCCAACTAGCTCTGCAGATGACGAAGAAATTGAAGAAATGTATGATGAAATAAAAGAAATTATTCAGATTGTGAAGGGAGACGAAAATTTAATAGTCATGGGTGACTGGAATTCGAGTGTAGGAAAAGGGAGAGAAGGAAACGTAGTAGGTGAATATGGATTGGGGGACAGAAATGAAAGAGGAAGCCGCCTGGTCGAATTTTGCACAGAGCACAACATAATCATAACTAACACTTGGTTTAAGAATCATGAAAGAAGGTTGTATACATGGAAGAACCCTGGAGATACTAAAAGGTATCAGATAGATTATATAATGGTAAGACAGAGATTTAGGAACCAGGTTTTAAATTGTAAGACATTTCCAGGGGCAGATGTGGACTCTGACCACAATCTATTGGTTATGACCTGTAGATTAAAACTGAAGAAACTGCAAAAAGGTGGGAATTTAAGGAGATGGGACCTGGATAAACTAAAAGAACCAGAGGTTGTACAGAGATTCAGGGAGAGCATAAGGGAGCAATTGACAGGAATGGGGGAAATAAATACAGTAGAAGAAGAATGGGTAGCTTTGAGGGATGAAGTAGTGAAGGCAGCAGAGGATCAAGTAGGTAAAAAGACTAGGGCTAGTAGAAATCCTTGGGTAACAGGAGAAATATTGAATTTAATTGATGAAAGGAGAAAATATAAAAATGCAGTAAGTGAAACAGGCAAAAAGGAATACAAACGTCTCAAAAATGAGATCGACAGGAAGTGCAAAATGGCTAAGCAGGGATGGCTAGAGGACAAATGTAAGGATGTAGAGGCCTATCTCACTAGGGGTAAGATAGATACCGCCTACAGGAAAATTAAAGAGGCCTTTGGAGATAAGAGAACGACTTGTATGAATATCAAGAGCTCAGATGGAAACCCAGTTCTAAGCAAAGAAGGGAAAGCAGAAAGGTGGAAGGAGTATATAGAGGGTCTATACAAGGGCGATGTACTTGAGGACAATATTATGGAAATGGAAGAGGATGTAGATGAAGATGAAATGGGAGATATGATACTGCGTGAAGAGTTTGACAGAGCACTGAAAGACCTGAGTCGAAACAAGGCCCCCGGAGTAGACAATATTCCATTGGAACTACTGACGGCCGTGGGAGAGCCAGTCCTGACAAAACTCTACCATCTGGTGAGCAAGATGTATGAAACAGGCGAAATACCCTCAGACTTCAAGAAGAATATAATAATTCCAATCCCAAAGAAAGCAGGTGTTGACAGATGTGAAAATTACCGAACTATCAGCTTAATAAGTCACAGCTGCAAAATACTAACACGAATTCTTTACAGACGAATGGAAAAACTAGTAGAAGCCAACCTCGGGGAAGATCAGTTTGGATTCCGTAGAAACACTGGAACACGTGAGGCAATACTGACCTTACGACTTATCTTAGAAGAAAGATTAAGGAAAGGCAAACCTACGTTTCTAGCATTTGTAGACTTAGAGAAAGCTTTTGACAATGTTGACTGGAATACTCTCTTTCAAATTCTAAAGGTGGCAGGGGTAAAATACAGGGAGCGAAAGGCTATTTACAATTTGTACAGAAACCAGATGGCAGTTATAAGAGTCGAGGGACATGAAAGGGAAGCAGTGGTTGGGAAGGGAGTAAGACAGGGTTGTAGCCTCTCCCCGATGTTGTTAAATCTGTATATTGAGCAAGCAGTAAAGGAAACAAAAGAAAAATTCGGAGTAGGTATTAAAATTCATGGAGAAGAAATAAAAACTTTGAGGTTCGCCGATGACATTGTAATTCTGTCAGAGACAGCAAAGGACTTGGAAGAGCAGTTGAATGGAATGGACAGTGTCTTGAAAGGAGGATATAAGATGAACATCAACAAAAGCAAAACAAGGATAATGGAATGTAGTCTAATTAAGTCGGGTGATGCTGAGGGAATTAGATTAGGAAATGAGGCACTTAAAGTAGTAAAGGAGTTTTGCTATTTGGGGAGCAAAATAACTGATGATGGTCGAAGTAGAGAGGATATAAAATGTAGGCTGGCAATGGCAAGGAAAGCGTTTCTGAAGAAGAGAAATTTGTTAACATCGAGTATAGATTTAAGTGTCAGGAAGTCATTTCTGAAAGTATTCGTATGGAGTGTAGCCATGTATGGAAGTGAAACATGGACGATAAATAGTTTGGACAAGAAGAGAATAGAAGCTTTCGAAATGTGGTGCTACAGAAGAATGCTGAAGATTAGATGGGTAGATCACATAACTAATGAGGAAGTATTGAATAGGATTGGGGAGAAGAGAAGTTTGTGGCACAACTTGACCAGAAGAAGGGATCGGTTGGTAGGACATGTTCTGAGGCATGAAGGGATCACCAATTTAGTATTGGAGGGCAGCGTGGAGGGTAAAAATCGTAGAGGGAGACCAAGAGATGAATACACTAAGCAGATTCAGAAGGATGTAGGTTGCATTAGGTACTGGGAGATGAAAAAGCTTGCACAGGATAGAGTAGCATGGAGAGCTGCATCAAACCAGTCTCAGGACTGAAGACCACAACAACAACACATTGGTCTGTGCCTAAGTGTTCCACCATTGCAGGTTTTATTAGACCTATGTTCAGACTGCAAATCCACAGCTGTTACTTCTCCTGTATGGTTTTTAAAAATAGGATGAGACAAGACACAAATCAATGAAACATATCGAACTAGCAGTGTGTCCAGAAGAACAACAAAAGTAAATGGAAACTACAGTTCCCAAAACCAAGCCCAAAGGAACTTTTGCATCGGGGAAATTGTACAGGGTGGTTACAAGTAAACTTTCACTACTAGAGACGGCTCTCATGAAAACTGAGTGATCCTGCAACAATGAAACTTTGTGGAAACATTTCTAAGGACATGTAGAAAAGAAATAATGAATAAACCATTGAAAGAAGCATGTTTTGATTTCCACATGAGTGAGTAGCATTTGTTAGTTGCTTACTATGTTAACATTCCAGGTTACAAACGTTGCTCAGTGTGACAACCATCTGCATCCATGACAACCTGGGACCATATTAGAGATACAATTTCACGATTGTTCGCAGCATTTTTCAGATGGTGGTCTATGGTATGTTCATCTTTTGTGACACACCTTGTGCACTGCTTGAAGATCACACATCGCTTCCAGCATTCATAATCATGGCAGTAGTAATTTCTTCAATAATGTGTGGCACAATTTGACATCAGCCTCTCCCAGGAGCAATTCCCAAATCACCAGTTACTTCGAACTTCTGAATCTTGTTCTTCAACCCTGGTGTAGATAAAGGACCCTTCTGTATTCCTTTAATGTATTGATGTGCGCAAAGAGTAGCAGCACTATTGTTGTTTTGACATAAAAGCTTTATGAGTAAAGCCCTGTTCACCTTATTAAGAACCACGTTGACTGTGTGCAACTGAACTGCACACTGCCGTTTGGTTTCATCCTCATGTTGCCATACCAGTACCGATGCCTAGTGGCAAGCCATGACAACGCAAATCCTGCAGTGCACAGTCTGAATATCATTCCTGTAAAAATGGGTACCCATATGGTAAATATTTTACTGTTTACACTGGTACACTGCCACAAGTTGCTAATGTTTAAGTGTAACCACCCTGTGCCTACAGATGAAGCCGAAACAACTGGAAGATGAAGAGTATCTTATTATATATTTTTGCTACAAGTTCACCAAAGAAGTCTGCAAGGCTAAACTCTGGAAGGTCCCTTGAAATAAAAATTCAACAGATATCTGCCAGATTTCTTTCACTTACAGTGTATTAGTTTTTAAGTGAAAAATAACTAAAACATTATTTTTGTACTAGCACTGGAAACTGAAGAAATCATACAGAACTCAACTACCAGTAATGCTGGGAACACACAGCTTATGCAGCATGCAATTCATGTGTACACTGAGGTGACAAAAGTCGTTGGATAACAATATGCACATATGCAGATGGCAGTAGTATTGCATACACAAGGTATAAAAGGGCGGAACATTGACGGAACCATCATTTGCACTCAGGTGATTCATGTGAAAAGGTTTACAACATTATTATATGATCAAATGAAGGGAATTGACAGACTTTTAACGCAGAATTGTAGTTGCAGCTAGATGTGTGGGACAGTCAATTTTGGAAATCATTAGGGAGCTCAATATTTTGAGATCCACAGTGTCAGAGAGTGCCAAGAATAACAGATTTCATGCATTGCCTCTCATCATGGGCAACATGGTGGCCGACGGCCTTCACTTAACGACCAAGAGCAGCACCATTTGTGTAGAGTTGGCAGTGCTAACGGACAAGCAACACTGCTTGAAATAACCATAGAAATCAATGTTGGATGTTCAACAAACATATCCGTTAGGACAGTGTGGTGAAATCTGGTGGTAATGTGCTATGGCACCAGATGACCGACGTGAGTGCCTTTGCTAACAGAATGACATCGCCTGCAGTGACTCTCCTGGGTATGTGACCGTATCAGTTGGTCCCTAGATGACTGGAAAGCCATGGTCGGGTCAGATGCATCCTGATTTCAGTTGGCGAGAGCTGATGGTAGAGTTAGAGTGTGGCACAGACTCCACAAAGCCATGGACCTAGGTTGTCAAAAAGGCACTATGCAAGATGGTAGTGGCTCCATAATTTTGTGGGCTGTACGTACATGGAATGGGTCCGGGGCCTCTGTTCCCAATGAACCTATCATCGATTAGAAATCGTTTAGCTACTTGGAGACCATTTCCAGCCATTCATGGACTTCATGTTCCCAAACATTGGTGGCATTTTTATGGATGACAGTATGCCATATCACAGGGCCCCAACTTTTCATGATTGTTTTGAAGAACATTCTGGACAGTTTGAGCAGATATTTGGCCATCCAGATCACCTGACATGAATCCCATCAAACATTATGGGACATAATCAAGAGGTCAGTTCGCGCACAAAATCCTGCTCACATAATACTTTCACAACTATGGATGGCTATAGAGATAGAATGGCTCAGTGTTTCTGCAGGGGCTTCCAGTGATGTGTTTAGTCCATGCCATACTGAGTTGCTGCACTATGCTAGACAAAAGAAGGTCGGGCATGATATTACAAGGTATCTCATGACTTTTGTGTCCCCAGTGTAAGTATCCATATTTCAAACCTCTTGAGAATAATGGAACAACTTTCTTTCATGATCTTTGATTTGTGATTTTATGAGGTTCACACTGAAAGTTAAGTTTAGTAAAAGTAATGAAGATTGCTATTTTGCAAAAAATTTAACGTCTTAGAATATCCTTTGTCATGTTGTAAGTCTTAGCAACAACACAGTGTATGCTGAATAATATGTTGCCATGTTTAGGTTTTTGAGGAATACTGTCTTGGTGCTTCCACATACTCAAAGTAATGCTCACAGATGGTGTCTTGTGATTTTTCTAAAAGGAAGAAGTCACATGGCCCCATATCCAGTATATATGATGGATGTAAGAGGGGGGGGGGGGGATCTGGTAAACCTAAAAAATGCATTTGTTTTAGCCACAATGTGAAATGGTATGTAGTTGTGGAACATCATGTTAGCCCAAGTTTTACTTCTCCTTGACTACTTTTTAAAATAAGAGCAGACAAGACACACTGCAGTTAAATGTACAATATCAGATATTGGTTGATGGAACTCCTAACATGGACTCTGATTTAGATGACTACAAACCTTCCTCACATGAAGAATTTAATATAAGATTTTATAGACAGCTGCTGATCTGACTCTGTGAATGCACTGAATGTCCTTTTAGGTAGAATGGACACACTCTTTGATCATTTTATGAATAGTTTTTTGGTAATACAGATTGTTTTGTATCTGAATTTGTTGAATCTCTGAAAGATTGACTATGAACTATGACTATTACTATTGACTCAGTAAATGACAATGATTCAAATCCAAGCCCATCATGCAGTCATAATATACTTACAGAATTGTTTCCATTTCACCTCTATGGCCAGCAGTTAACAAAACACTCCACAGAACATAACACTAGGAGCCCTTTCAGTATCTATAAATAGGTGCATATTGTCGAAGCTTACAGGAGTAGATTAGACAGGATGCTGTTATCACAAGTCTTTATTCATAGTATGATAATTGATTAGAATCCAGCAGTTCTCAAAATTTTCTGAGAGTCTTGTAAACATTTCATGTATTCCTTCCTAGAAAATATAATCTGATGACAAGGTAATAGGTTACATTCTGTGCTTCACTAATAAAACCTCTTTCATTTTATTTTCCAGCATACATTCTACATGCAGCATGAGGGAGCAACAGAACCGTGCCAAAATTTCAATGACTCCATGCCTGTAACACTATTTCAGACTGGTATAGAGGTAAGATAAAGTTCAATGAAGCAGTTCAACTTTTATGGAGGATTGTAGGAATCCTAGTGGAGAAAAAACATCCTAGCCACCAGCAAGGTTCGACCACCTGAGGATGTCAGACAGTTGCTCCAAGGAAATATTGTGGAATTTGCACAATGTCATCAAGTGGCAAACCCGTGAAGATTATTTACAAAAAACATTTTATTTACAAAAAAAAAGTCCAGATAGTCTACTTTCCCCTATGATAACTGTGCCTGTTAATGGCAGAGAAGAATGCTTGGATTCATGATAGTCATAAAACTTTCTTTTAATATGGGTCCACAGCTTTTATAATCTTTTTAAATGATGTCATCAGTTAAAAACAACATGATCTCATTTAAAAAAGAAGTCATAAAAATTATTTTTTCACTATCAAAACTAAAATAGCCAGTTTTATGCTAAATGTTTTGTGTACCTCTCATTGTATACTGTATTATGTCCTTAGAGTTTGTTTGTTGAAATCTAAAGGCAGTATAACAAATAAATTATCTTCATAGTTCAGTGTTACTGATTATGATGGTGCAGCATTAGCTAATCATAGAACTGCTGATGCATACAGAAATCAGTATAGGATAAGGGGGGAGGGGGGGGAGGGGGCCATTGTTTCAAAACATGCATAGTCATGTTCTTCCATCCAGCTGTGTGAGTTGGCCAGTGCAGTATGAGAGAGACGATCACAAGGAATAAATGACTTTAATAAAAGGAATCACTGAAATAATCTTCTAGTAGACAATAAGCTGACTTTTGCAGCCACTTCTTCTTTTTTAATGTGCTTTTACATCTCTGGCATGTATATATGTATAAAATACGAGTAGTTTTCATGATACCAATTCTTGCACATTATACACTCCACTCTGTTGGTGTTATAACTTTCTCCACATCCTACAGATTCAGCTCTTTGTCTTCAACAGTATCACTTTCCTCTTGATACTGAACAAGTGTATACTCATGCTTTCCATCTAAACTAGGTGAAGGTGAGCATCTGTATTTTTGAGCACTTTTTTTCTAAAATTTTTATTTGTACTGTTTTTATTTTATTTTCAACCTTACTTGTGTTCTCCGCCTCGTCTTCTAACTTTACTAAGGTGTCTTGTCACGTGAGCAATTTTTTTTTTTTTTTATTTTTTTTTATTTTTTTTTATTTTTTTTTTTTATTTTTTATTTTTTTTTTACACAAGTGAAATGTGTTCTACAGAGGTTAACAGAGTCACCACAGTTTTTTTGGCAAGCTTGTGCATGGGTACTTTTGTTTGAAAAGCTTTTCTGGTGTGAAATCTGGAATAGATGGAATAGATGTAGGCCTACTTGGCACTTGTGATTTGCATCAAACTTCGGCAGTTACCGTGCTACATGATAGTATCACAGTTGACACACTCACAGTTGGGTGAGGGTCTTACCCATAGGATGCTTTTGGAGTCTGTTGGGAGTCTGCATCATAATAGTTTGTTCCTTGAGGATGTGTTCTGCTTTGCTCATCTGCTTATATTTGATCAGACACTGTGTGTGCACAATCGGATAGACAGATCGTGGTTTCTCCATGAGAGGACACACTTGCAATTTACTTTTCTTTAGTAAATTTATGATCAAGATGAAGGATTTTGGTGAAATTATAAGCAAACTTCCAAACATATGGTGCATCGGAAGGAAAACCAATGTTTGAGCTTTTTTGGTATGTAGAACTAGCTTCCTTTCATTAGCTTCCACTAGCATGTATTCCAGGCTCACTGGACATGTTGCATGGTTATTATTTTAGGAATGCTGTAATTTTGAGAGACATTTTGTAAGGATTAACTATTTTTGATGGCTTGTATTCCATACCTCAAATTTTCTTTGGTACAGTTTACATGATTTGCATTTTTTCTTTTGTATTATCTTGTCATTTTCCTATAGTAAATTTTAGGCAGAATCAGTCAGTGTAATGATATGTGTAAAAAATCACAGACCATCTGTTTTTGAGATTTAGTATCCATATTTTCCTAATGCTTGGGAGAGTCAGCCAGGTTATGTAACAGTACCTTATTAAAATCTTGATAGGTATTCAGTGAGATTACTTGAATGAACACTGCAATCTCCCCAACGAAGCAAATAAGAAACATATTTTGCCCAAATGTTCAAAAAATTGTATAATGTATGCTGATTATGAAATTTCCCACACCGCATAGCAGTACTTTGAAAGAGGACTGAAAAGTGTAGTGCAATCAGTCTCTTTAGTAGATCTGTTGCATCTTTTGAGTGTCCTGCCAATAAAACACAGCCCTTGGTTCACCTTACCCACAACATTTTCTGTGTGTTCTTTCTAATTTAAGTTGTTTGTAATTGTATTTCCTAGGTATTTACTTGAATGTACAACTTTCAGATTTGATTGATGTATCGTGTAGCCAAAGTTTAACAGATTACATTTAGCATTCATGAGGATGACCTCACACTTTTCATTATTCAGTATCAATTGCCAATTTTCGTACCATATGGATATCTTTTGTAAATTGTTTTGCAATGTCTTTTGATCTTCTGATGACTTTATTAGGCAGTAAATGACAGCATCATCTCCAAATAACCCAATACTACTGCTCAGATTACCTCCTAAATCATTTATATAGATCAGGAACAGCAGATGGCCTATAACGCTACCTTGGGGAATGCCAGAAATCACTTCTGTTTTACTCAGTTGGTTTCTGCCAATTACTATTAACTGTGACCTCTCTGACAGGAAATCATGAATGCAGTCATATAACTGAAATGGTGTTCCATAAGCACAAAGTTGATTACAAGCTGCTTGTGAGGTACAGTTGAAAGACTTCTGGAAATCTAGAAGTACGGAATCAATTTGAAACCCCTTGTAGACAGCACTCAACACTTCCTGTGAATAAAGAGATAGTTGTGTTTCACAAGAACGATGTTGTCAGTGCTCCTCCCACTGTACCTATCGAATCGTTGTGGTTTCTGTGTACTTAACATGTTTTTGTTGTTCTCTATTTGTATCAGTGATGTGTATTTTCTTGAAATCAATATACTTACTATGAGAATTAGTGCTTACATATGTTTTGTTGTGCCCAATTTCAGGATTCACATCTATCTGAGAGTCAGGAGGACTTAGATTGTCATGATGGAGGCATAAATTGGAGAATTCAGTCAGCAGTGCAACGTGCTCAGTCAGCCTCTTGCCTTGACCTCACAAAACACACAGAGGTTGAAAAACTGAGGTATGTTTCCTGGTAATAGTACAAGGCTCCAAGTAAGAATCTCATCAGTTTACTGTATTTTTTGCAGACCACTTACCATTACTTGTTAGACACACATGGTCAGAGTGTAAGTGCAGAGATGGCCAAAAAACAATCTAGTTTGACAGTTTGATCATAGGTGTAATTTAAGGCAACGAATTACATATTTCAGAGGTAATTATGAAAACTGCTTGAGTGAATGTTTTCAACCATTGCAGTCACAGTATCTCCTACAATTTATTTCAGCCTGAAGTTACTCGCTTTGACAAGTAATTTTAATCTCCAGATGCCTTTGAAATTAATGTAAACACGCCAGTGAAAATGATTGATATGTGATGGGACAACCTTTAGTTTATCATTCGGCTATGATTTGCTGCAGAATTTTAACATACAACTAATCTGTTGTTTCCAGAGGAATTTTATACCATTTTCCATGTAGGACCAGCAACTGTAAGGAAGGAAATCTGCACTGGATTCTTATTTCTTAAACCAAGCCATCAGTAGTAATCAATACTGCTCAGACAGACAATTGAGCAGCCTGTGGGAAATGTTTCAGGTCATTGCTATGTTCCTAAAACTGCACCTGAGTGGTTGTAGCCTTGTGAACTGGAGCATTCTTATGTGGGAGGAAATTATTCTTGTTGATGAATAAAATGTGGGTATAAGGAGGGTGTCCACATAATTTGTTGTTATAATTTATTCTTGCAAGGACATAATAAAACCAATAGAATGATGTAAGCTAATTGCTCACACATAACAGAGCTAACATCATGTTTAGTGCCAAGAAATTGATAGTCTGATGCCAATGCTTCTTTGGGCATCCACTAGCCATAAATCAGATCTGTTTGAAACAAGGTGGAGGGTGGTTCATATTAATGTCTCCCAGTCATCACTGGTACATAGTATGCTGATGACCTTGCTGTTTGGCTGCACGGGGTAGCCGCACGGTCTGAGACCCCTTGCCACAGACCGAGCGAGGTGGCGCAGTGGTTAGCACACTGGACTCGCATTCAGGAGGACGACGGTTCAATCCCGTCTCCGGCCATCCTGATTTAGGTTTTCCGTGATTTCCCTAAATCGCTTCAGGCAAATGCCGGGATGGTTCCTTTGAAAGGGCACGGCCGATTTTCCTTCCCCATCCTTCCCTCACCCGAGCTTGCGCTCCGTCTCTAATGACCTCGTTGTCGACGGGACGTTAAACACTAATATCCTCCTCCTCCTTGCCACAGTTCGCGTGGCTGCCCTGTCGGAGGTTCGAGTCCTCCCTCAGGTATGGATGTATCTGTTTTCCTTAGAGTAAGTTAGTTTAAGTTAGATTAAATAGTGTGTTAGCCAAGGGACCGATGACCTCAGCAGTTTGGTCCCATATTAACTTACCACAAATTTCCAATTTGACCTTGCTGTTAGTGCCATAAAGCACGAAATGTCTGTCATTGGTGCATGTTACAAAGGCTCAGCACTGTATGTGGCACACTAATGTTTTTGGGGGTGATCAGATTTTTAAAAGTTGCTGTTTGTGTTTGAATTCAGGGTACTAATAATATTGTGACACCACTTCTGTTACATTGACTCCACAGTTCTTTACAGTAATCAGTATCCACAGGTCATTAGATTGAGTGTTAATTTTCGTTCATTATTATGGAGTGCTGATGTTTTTGCCTTGCCATAGTCACATGTCCAATCACCACCACTGTTGCAAGTCATAAATCTAACATGCTGCCAGACATTCTTCAAGTAACTATATTCCAGTGCTGTACTCTCATTAGGAGTTAGGAAGATGCATGGACAAACATGTAATACACTACTTAGTCTACTGAAAAGTGAGCTACCTCAATTGCAGTAACAAATAAGTCACAATGTGCGCACAGTGAATTCCACCAGTCTACAGAATTGCTGTTTCCTCAGAAAATTGGTGTTTCTATAATTTTGGTAATTGTATATAAACTTTCTCATTATGTTTTCACGTAAATAATGTCCATTATTTGCTAAATCCATTACTAAAGGCTGTATCATTTCACCCAATGTCACACTAAGAGACTATTTGGAAAATATCAGAATAAACTACCAAGTTGAAAGAACTTCAAGACTATATAAATGAATTTTTCACTGTTAACTGTAACGTTCATTTTACCATGGTTTTTTGTGATTACATAACTGAAAAGCATATTAGAGGAAGTGGAATTCCTATAGTAAGAGAGACCTTGCTTTTGAAAGAATTATCATCACACATGCGTAAAATCAATAACATTTCACATTTGAAGATTACTGATAAATTTTGTGTTGGTATCAGTCAGTCTTCATATGTGACTTATTGAGGCAATGTGGACTGAAAAACTGCCAAGTTACTGCAATATTAACAAGGTGAAAGTGCTGTTCCTAATGATCAACTGAAGTTCAGGGACAAAACATGTAATTCATTTTAATTTTACAGGTACAACATATTTCGTTACATACATTGAATATGATAAGTAGCCTATTCCCAACGGTTTTTGTTCTTAAAAGTGAACACTTTTGTGTACAGAGTATATATTGCAATTTCAACAATTTTAACTAATTCAAACTGCGTCCCTCATGTAAAATATGTTATAATCTTCATGGGTGTTTTAAAACTGAGCTGCTCTTTGCTTCGCAGCTTGGATAGATCAGCCATGTAGACAATAAAAATATGTTTCTGTGACACTTTTCTGAAATACAGTTTCATTTCTTACTACAAAAAATATAATTATGCTATGTTTTAAGCAAAAAGAAATTTAAATATCTAACATGAGCTTTATGGTTAAACAATTTCATATAGTATTGGTAAATCACATTTTACATGAAAATTTTGTAGAGGGTCATGTAAAATGCATGAATATTCCAATAACTCATTATCAGTGTGGATTGAGATTGAAAGAAAGTTATCTTTAGCACAGTCTTCCAATTAGGTTGCTGAGAAAAATGTGTCATCATTACTGCAGGTGCCTGTAGAAATACAAAATAAGAGTGCTATAGGAACTGCAATAATTTCATCAAGCAGGAACCGGGAGAATGATGCAACTTCTTGTGAGTCCTGTCTCATCAGTTATGACACACATACATGTAAGCCATCTCATGTGGCTTTTCATTACATCTGGTTTTCAAAGTCTTTCTGGAGACCACTAAAATCGAAAACAATAAATACGGAGTACAGAATAGAGTGAGACTGTAAGATAAATGTTTAATAACCTTGCTGCTAAATTACATATCAGTAGTGACTATTTGGAAGTAACTGACAATTGAGTATAAACTAGTGTGCTAGCTGCTATGCTGCAGCTGTTGGTGTATGTAAATGACATGCCTTCTTATGCATATATTAGTAACACTGTGGCTATGGTTTAATTATCTGTCTCAAGCTGATCTGAATGTATTGTAACCAATAATGTTACATGAAAGGGTAAAGTCCAAGATTTATATGTAAGTAGGGCTAATAATATAAATACTACATATGGCGGATCAAGTTAATGTCAAAATATACAGTCATTGTGAAGTATCTTTTCCCAGTAACCTGATTATACTGCCTCATTATGACCTCACAGTGTTTTGACCAATCCAACTTAGCCCAATGGTAACCTTTCGAGAACAATACCACAACAGTTGCAGATAATTTATTTATGAGAATAGTTACAGGAAGGCATCAGAATAATGGACATTCACAAGTTTCATTACAATGACCAAGCATTTGTAACAGGAGATCCAAAGGTCTTGAAGCCTGTAGTCTCTGATGAAGTGATATGGTTGTAAATGTGCCAGGAAATAAAAGTACAGTCATTACTGCTGTAGGGCACAAAAGGTGTGGAGCAAAATTAAAGGGATGCTGGTAACTTTATTCAACTCTTCAGTAATAAACTGACATTTTCAATCAAGAACAACTTTATGATGCAGACACAAATCGACTAATGTTTGAATGAGGTTAAGTTGACCGAGGTCCAAGCTAACTGCCTGATGTCTGCGATGTGTTTCTTTTGATCGTTACTTACCATTATCGCCACCTATTGGCAAACGGCGGAAGCAAAGTTGTACACCTAGTACAAGTAGTAAATTATATAATGCATGTACATATTTCTTCTACTGTATGATTTGTTGAATTTCTGTCCATTTATTTATAAACTTTATTGACATTGTTTAAAGGATTTTATTAATTCATGAATGTTCATATGCAATTCTTAAAAACTTTCTTCTGTCATTCTTATGTTCATCTTCTTTCTTCTTACAACCTTAAGTTTTTCTAGAATGTTCTAATTTGTAATAGTTGCTCATTAAACCATTTGAAGGTGTTTTGTTTGTTATATTTTGATTATTTCTCATTTGAAGCATATTTCTACATATGCATTGACGAAAAAACATCTTACTTGTCTGTATTGATCAGAAGTAGACAGTGGCTTGATTAGATGAAACAGTGATCAAAATGGAATAGAAGGCTGAAATTAATTGTTGGTGGCCATCGATGTTTATTTTGAGATCACAGAGAATGTTAAAGTGTAGATTAGCACACACTAAGCTCATATGAGTGAAAGCAAGGAAATGTGTAGAGAGTTTTCATTACAACTGTTGCTGATATGAGGGATGCGTGGGATGGCAGTATAAGTATGCTTTTTTTTCCATGGATTTCTGTCGTGTGAGGCACGGAACTGAATGTTTTGAACAGCCACTGAATTGCAAGCTTCGCAGTGATGCCATAAAGATTTTAAAGAGTTCTGTAATGAGCAGTATTTGCCTAAGTTCGTAGATGATTTTGCTACTATTACTGATTAAAAGAGGTAATGGTTCCACAGAGTCTAGCTGTTATTGACATAATATGTTTTATTCATCACTGTTGGTCAGTTTCAACCAAATATTCATCATGAAGTGTGATATACATATGATCTTCTCAGTCTGTCGAGCATCATGCTCTGTCTATAAATGGTGCCATTCCTAAACTTGCTTTATACGTGCACTAGCCACATATTTTTGCAGTACTATGATTGATAAGTTTTATGTTAATTGTTTTCCATTTTAAAAGAGGCACTGGTTCACCCTGAGCAGAAACGAAGGTCTCATCTCTAAGCATCTACTTAGTTTGTTGCTATTCAAGTCCGATGTACCCACCAACCACCAGGTCCACATACCACCTCAGAAGCTAGCCTCGAAAAGTCATCCTGTGAAAGGAGTGGACCTCGGGGAGAGGACAACTTGTAATCACTGGCCATCATACGAAAATCAGGGCAGTGGCTGTGAGGTAACTGCAAGGAGGCAGTGTCACCATAACATCTGTACTGTGAGCTAGACCCGGTTCTGATTCAAGCAGACCTACCCACTGCCAAGCCTAAGTTACCAAAGTTTTTCAGCTGGTTCCCATGAAACACACAGTATTGGTACTAGAGTATTCGTATTGGCAAGATTTCTCTCTTAACAGTTGACATTTTGCCATTACGGACAATTATATGTTACCTCTAGCACACATTTCTTCTCTCAGTGCTTGCCCGTTACATTCATATGAGGGATTAGGTAGACCACAGACAACTTTAGAGGTAAATACCATGTGGTCTGGCCAATGGGCTTATAGTGTCAAGGAAATACTCACACCTCAAAAAATCATCGTGGTTTGATAACCTATTGCAAACATTTGAGGAGTCAGAACACCTAGAAGCTAGCCATAACAGTGAATCTAAGCAGAAAAACTATATTTTACTAGCAGTTTCCAAGAACTACGTGGTAGTACATTTTCTATAATATATCATAAGAGGCACAGCTTGTGTTAATACTCACTGCACCATCTGTAACTACTGCACCAGTGCTTCAGAAGTGAGGCAGTAGGAATCTTATTATACCTATATTTCTGTTACCAACAACATGCACTCAGCTTATACAAGTCTTTCTCATTCTTTGCCAACTAGTCTTGTCTTACATTGTATTGCCCTCTGTGCTGGTTGTTACACTTCATTTTCTTTGTTTTGTTTCTCACTTATATGTTTAGTTCCTCACCTCACTATTTGTCTATTTACATTTGCTCATTGTCATTATCATATACATGTTGTAACAGATTTCAAAACCTAATATTGTGCTCTGTGCGTAATGTTTTCATCAGAAAGTTACTGAAAGAAAGTAAAGCCCACCTTCTTCTTTTAACTGTCAGATGATGTGAAAATATTAATAATGAAGCAGTGTCGTTGCAGGCTCTGATTCAGGCTGTATTGGAGTACATTTTGAAAGGATGGAAAATTTAATACTTCTTTTTAGTTGATATTATTTTTTTCTTGTGAAGCTCAGAAGCACTGCTATTTGTTGGGGCCATGGTGGAGGTGGTCAGAAAATTATGTACATCAGTAACAGTGTTCTGCCTCAGTACTCTGGAACTCTACTTTTTCACAAGTGAGGCACTGCAGTAGTAAAATGTTGTACTCATAATTAGTTGCCAGACTCAAATTTCATTGTGACCGTCTTAACCCCTGAACTCAACAACTTTTTTTTCAAATGATATTTGAAAAAATATTTTTTTATTCATTTAAAGTATCCTGTAATATGTGACATTACATATAGACATATAAAGACGGATTTTAAGGCTCAAAATAATGAGTTACAAAAATTTGAAGATCACTAATAATAAAATCCCAAGTACCACATGCTCTGGACTTTGACTATAGTATCCTGAAATTTGAAGTAATTTTTTGGTATCTGTGCAGCTATGAAGTCTAACCATGGATTCCACGACAGTTTCCTGTGTACATACGTCTTAGAGGAACTGACTGGAGCACAGTGGATATATTTATCTCATACCGCTGGCAAGCACTTGGCTCTCAGCTGACAAATTGTCGTCACTTTCAGTCTCTAATGAAGTAACCACATTCTTCTTCACTTTCTGAGCAGCTAAATTCAGTGTCAAACTCAGGATGACTATAGCTATTCTTTTTGGAAAGCATTGCCTAAACAGAAATATAGGAGAGAGTCTGAAAGTGCACGTTTTGTTGTTGAGTATCCAAAGCTGCTCACAGTAAAGATGATATCTAGTGGCAACCACATCAACCAAAACATGACAGCCAGGCTACAAATGCAGTACTAGATGCTCTCTAGCATCCAAACACGTAGCTTTCGGTGCTGAAATGGATGTAAGGGGTTTTTTATTTTTTCGAAGGTCTCTTCCTAAGTTGCCCAAGTGTACTCAGGATTTTAAATAATAAAAACAAGATAACTTTGGTTTTATGTTAAGGGGTTAATTTCCATTGTCATGAGATGTATGAACTTTTATGCAGTCTTACAGAAACTAACTCTTAATCTAATCACTCACTGTCCATTTAAACTATATTCACTGGCGTAGTAACAGCAGTGGCAACACTGATTTCTTCAATTTCCCTAAATCCTTATGCATATTTTGTGCTTTGCTATGGAGTACTATGGATGATATACTCTTGCATGCTTTGCTATAGAGTACCATGGACAATTCACTCCAGCACTCCACATCATAACCGAATCTCTTGTAACTAGGGGCAGGAAAATTTCACGAAATGTGGAATTGGCAGTTTTTAGTAAAATAATGTGAAGAAGGTGATTTGTAACAGATCTCATGAATTTGTGATTTGTGTGGCAAAAAATGACAATGAATGAGGCAGAAAAAAAACCTGATTTGACAAAATACACAACACCGAATATGGCAACATAAAATGCAGCACCAAATATGCAAAAAATGTAACACCAAATATGGTAAAAATGGTACACCAAATGTGGCAAAAAAATGCAACACCAAATATGGCAAAAAAATGCAACACTAAATGTGGCAAAAAAAAATGCAACACCAAATATGGGGAAAAAACACAACACCGAATGTGGCATAAATAAACGCAACACCGAATATGGCAAAAAGAACTTCCCCATTTATGCCAAGGAGTAGATGGCTGTCCACTCTGGAGTACCAGACTCCTAGAAATGGCTGCTAAGCCAGGTAGTCTTAGCCATTACAGTGTGGTGTGCATGGGGAGAGCCTCCAATTGGAGTGGATGGAATCTGGGCATACAACCTGTAATGAAATGGATCAAACACACCCATGCAGGTGGCCGTGCCAACACGGCCATCTTAGCAGTCATAAAACAAGATTTCAGTGCAGATACTTACAACTCTATGATGTGTCTGCCTTTCGTCATGTCATACGATGAGAGTCAGGCCAGGAGAAATGGAGGTGGACAGATTGCCCGGGTGTTACTATGCTCCAGAATCTGTGGAGAATCTGTTGCAATATCAGAGCCACTGTCTTTCTTTGGAAATACTGAGGATAGCTCTTGAAGAAGTTGTGTGGTAGAGAAAATGAGAAATTGATCTCTCTGATCCAAACTTTGAATGCCAACCTATCACAGACACTTCAGGACTGTGACACACTCGAGGATATACCATGGAACATACTCAGCCATAGATATTACAATCTTCAGCCCAAGCATGTCCACTTTGATCCAGTGGAAGTCCATGTAAATATCTGTGACTTTGACCACTTTCCTATCACACTCTCTTTTTCAAACACCAACCAATGCAACATGCACCACATTGGTCACTTCAGAAAACCAACTGACAAGATTTCACCTCCAAAGCTTCTTTTGAAGTCAGTCAAATGAATTATATGGAAGGAGTTGTACAAGATACTATTGATATGATTATACCTGCTGTGGAAGCAACAATACCCTCTTCTTAACCCTGCTCCCCACCTACAGCAGGAAACCAGTGCCATGGTCTAAACAAATAGCTGCAATTATTAGAGTGTGTAGGATGGCACTTCAGCCATGGAAAATTTAATAGCTTTCAAGGGACTTCGAGCAAAGGCACAGTTTCTAATAAAAAGGAGAAAATAGGAGTGTTGGGAACAGTACATATGATTTACGAGGGCCCACACACTTCTCCATCGGCTTTGTGGCCATCAGTTGTCTACTGTAGTTGCTGGTATCTCCCTCAATGGCAACATCTGTATTGATTCCAAGGTTGTTGCTGAATTTCTTGTGGCACACTTCACTGAAATGTCTGCATGCTATAACTACTATCCTAATTTCCTGACCTGGAAACGCCAGGCAGAGCAAAACTGTTTACCCTTCCATGCCCAAGGCGTCGTATCATACAGTGTTCCACTTAGTGAGTGGGAGTTCCCCAGTGCTTTAACAGTGTGTCTTAGACACAGCCCCAGGACATAATAAAATCCAAAATCAGATGCTTAAACATCTTAGAAACAACAGCATAAAGCATACACTCAGGTTTTTCAGTCATATTTGGTGACAAAGGTATTTCCCTCCCAATAGGGGAAGGGTATTATTATTCCTATCCTGAAACTGGGAAAAGACTCACAAATTTTGTCTAATTATTAACCAGTCTCTCTAATGAGTGGGCTGTGTAAGTTATTTGAAAGGATGGTAGACATGTGACTGTGTTGGTGCCTGGAAATAGGAGGACATTTATCACAATTTCAAAATGGCTTTCTAGCATTCTGGTCCACCACAGACCAACTGATGGGTGTGGAATCTGCAGTTTTCAGTGCTTTTGCACATTACCAAAAACCGATCACGGAGTTCTTTAACCTGCAGAACGTATATAGTACCACTTGTCACCATCATGTAATGTCTAAACTGCATTAGTGGGGCTTCCATGGCTGCTTACCCATTTTTATCCTAAATTTCCTATCCCCCAGACTGTTCCAAATCATGATAGGTTCAATCTTCAGCAACCAATATGTACAGGAAACTGTCAGATGTTCTCAGGGATTGATTTTGAGTGTAATCCTTTTTGCCATTGCAATCAGTGGTATTAAATTGCTGTGGGACCCTATGTCTTGCTGTCATTGTATGTAGACAACCTTTGCCTGTATTACAGCTTTACATCATTACACACCACAAAGTACCACCTTCAGGGCAGTATACAGAAAGTACATAACTGGGCCGTGAAGCATGGATATAAATTTCCTCCCTTGAAAACTCATGTCATGCACTTTTGTTGACCCAGGACTGTGAATCCTCACCCAGAACCTTATCTCAGTAACCAGTTACTTGAACTCATTGAAACTTGCAAATTTGTAGGCCTTTTGACAATAAGTTAACTTGTTTACCACATGTACACCAACTAATTGTAAACTGCATGAGGAAACTTAATACCCTCAGATTTCTCAGCAGCACCTCTTGGTGCTGCATAGTTGTTCTCTGATTCTACAAAGTTTTGATCTTATGCTGCCAGGACTATGAATGTGTTGCGTACAGGTCAGCAGCACCATTAGTACTGAGCGTGTTAGGCCCTGTTCACCACAGTGGTGTGTGGTTGTTAAATGGAGTATTCCGTACAAGCCCCATAGTGGCTTTCAAGCAAGCCGGTCCACTGCAAACCAGCTGATATGTGTGGAATCTGCAGTGTGCAATCTTTTGCATATTGCCAACACCTGGTGGAAGCTGGTACCTCACCAATGAGGGTCGGACACCAGAAACTCTTGGTGAACTACGCAGTCACAGTCTGTCAGATGCCTACCCAACCATGTTACTCTACTCTGTTTCACAGCCAGCAGCTCAGACTGTTTACAAATCACCCAAGAGTAGGAAGACTACCCAGGGTACAACTGGAGGCTCTGTGCAAGGGCCTCCAACTGCCCTCTGTAGTCCATGTACATAGAGATCCCTCTCACGACCTGGAATGTTGTGTATTGGGTACTGTTATTCAGAGGGACTTTTTTCATGGTCCTAAGGAAAATATTGACCTCCAACATTCTCAGACACATTCCATTCAGTTCTCCATGACTATCCCAACTTGACATGCATCTACACAGATTGTTTGAAAGCCAACAATAGGATTGGTTATGCTTGTGCCCACTCAAAGGGGCACAAAAAGAATTCTCTGCCAAGTGCAAGTAGTGAGTACACTGCGGAGTTGGTTGTCATATCACATGCCCTGCAATACATTAAAACTCTCACAACTAAGGACTTCTTGGTTTGTAGCAACTCCGTGAGCTGCTTACAAGGCATATGTCAGTGCCACCCCAGAAACTATTTGGTCGCTAACATCCAAGACCTATTAGCTGACTGCGACAGTTCTGGACACCAAGATATTTTGGCACTGTGGGAAATGAACTCACTGACGAATTAGCTGAAGAATCAACCACAGGTGACAAACATGAAATCGGAGTACTGGGCACAAACCTGTTTTCTCATTGTGTGCCCTGCTGGATAATTCATACAAACCACCAAACTGTCTACCTCCCTATGCCAGATACTTGCAGACAGAGGGATAGCAGCTAACAATTGTTTGGTATCAGGGGTGAATGTGGCAGGAGGGAAGGGGGAGTACCTGAGACTGCGGCGTGTACCCTGAGTGGCCTCAGTTTACTTTCCCTCTCTGCACTGTCATTCATTTTTAAATTTTTATGTACATATTTTATTTCTGATGTGGTTTAAGCTAATTAGTACTTTAATCCTCACAGTTCTCATTTTCACACCTCTATTGTGGTTATACTGACTATGATGACCCTTCTTAGTGTATCCTTCAGTGACATTGATGTGGGACAGGAATGGAGGGTGCACTTCCTGCCACATATATGTAGTGTGGGGAACTTGAGCTTATGCACCAGCATCTATAACCTGTGACCAGTAACAGTTTCAACTGCCTTGGTTTTACCTTACTTTTAGTCATGTGACTTATGCTATGGTAATGCAAATTGTCAACCACTATGATAACGTAACAGATCCTGGAGCCAGCCATTCTCCTTTTCTCATTTCACAGTGTTGTACATGAATTTCCAGTGAAATGAAGGACTGATAACCATGATGTTTGATCACTTTAAACACATAATTATCACCAACATCACCACTACCACCACTATCATATTTCAGGCAATGTTACACACAAAACAATTACTTTAGTGAAATCTATTGAAGAGAATAATAAAAACATATTATATACATTAATAAACAAAAAATGTAAAATTTGATGTTGTACAAGCGTTATTGCTGTCTTTCTAACAACACAAAAATTTAAATTATTGCAAAAAATCAATGTTCTTGATGTAACTACCATTAAATAGCTCAAGCATGAATTTGTGCTTGTTTCGGCCACTTTGACTTTAAGGTATTAGTTCAGTTCATCATGAATTCATGCCACAGGGACAAACTGTTAACCGATAGTACTATCAGGATGTGTTGTGATGTCTGTGAGAAAATGTGAGAAGGAAATGGCCTGAAATGTGACAAGACAATTCATGGCTCTTGCTAATACGACATCAGTTGTGTGCGCAGCCTGCCGGCTGTGCCCACTGTTGGAACTAATGAATATATAGGTCAGAGCACAAGGCTCCGTCCATCACTTGTGTGTTGCTAATTGTATTGTACCTTGCCTTCCATGTGTGTGTACTGTTCAAGCAATAAATTACAGTGTTCTCAGGTTAGAACACTTCTTTTCATAAAAAAATAGATCTAAATAATAAAAAAATCTTGTAGCTTTATCAGTAATTCATTGTTCACCATACCCTCATATTCCATAGATCAACAACAGTCAACTCTGTAGAGCCTCCTCAGATTTCCACTTTCAAGGTACCGAAAATGAAATAAAATCCATGTGCATATTGAAATTGCATGAAACGGTAGTAGATGCTAGTGTCCTGCTACACATAGCATTAGGATTTACAGTGCCTTTGAATGTTATCAGTAGGGACCAGAAAATGTACCATCTATTTTTTGCAAAATTCATGTCTGTTTTTTTAAAGATTTGCACCAGTTTTTGTTGAAATTCACGACTGTTTGTTTGTGAATTATTAGACGCACAAATTTAAAAGGTTGTGATGCTACATGAATGAAGACAAACAAAGACTTAGTTCTTTGAAACTGACTTCTAAAAAAGTAGCGATTGCAAATTTTTTGACTGGAATGTTTGCTATTACAAAAACTTCAACACCTTTTTCTTCCGAAATGGACATTTTTCCTTTGTTTGGCTGTATTTAAGCTTTCAAAAATGATTTTTCTGTTGAAAAGCAGCAACATTTTCCCTCTGGTGAACTGAGCATGTCTCTGATCTAAGGTGTTTCTGGACATTATTTGTCTTTCTCTGTGCAATTCAATGATTACAAGATCTAGAGACTATTAATTTCAACCTTTTGTAAGCATTCATATCCATGTGACCCATGCTTGACAGTGCTGAGAATAGACCTGACAAAGCACTTAGCATAGAAGTAGAACCAAACACACACTAACTCTAGTTTAACATTAGGTGAAGAATTTTGGCTTAGTCGAGAAATGTTACAGATTTTGTTTTCCAATTGCTATAGTGCCAAGTGCAGGCAGTATACGAGTTCTGTTCAAAAAATTCCAGAAAATTCATAATGTCGTGCCAATAGTGTGTTCGAGCAAAATGCAGTTGGCATCCCTACACATGCCTGTGTTTAGTGTGTAACTGCCAGAAGTTTCATTGTTGTATGTCTGTTAGTTATTGCTCAGTGCTGTATTGAGTAGAATGCTGTGTCACACAGTTTGTGAATTTTGAGATGGCAGAGCTAGACGAGCAATGCGTCTGCATTAAATTTTACTTGAATCTTGAGAAAACCTTTACAGAGATACACCAAATGATGCAGGATGCCTACAGTTATGAATGCTTAAGCTGTACTTGGTGTTATGAATGGTTCACACATTTTAAAAATGGCCAAGCAGAAGTTAAAGATAACCCTCATTCTGGATGCCCTTCAGTATCTACCAGTAACGCTTGTGTCAGGAACATCAACAATATTGTGCGTGCCAATCAAAGACAGACTGACTGAGAGATTGCAAGAAAATGTAACATTTCAGCGTTTCAGTTGGATCGTGTCATGAAATCCTGGCACATCATCTTGGAATGCATCATGTTGCTGCAAAGTTCATCCCATGGCTCATGAGTCAAGGCCAGAAAGACCTTCACCTCGCAATCTGTGAAGAGCTTTTGAATCACACATATGAAAATCAGATGTTCCTCAAGAGAATCATAACTGGTGATGAGATATGGGTCTACGGTTATGATGTTGAGACTAAGGTTCAGTCTTCACAATGTGTCGGGAAAGGTTCCCCAAGTTCAGTCTTCACAATGGGTCTGGGAAGGTTCTCCAAGACCAAGAAAAGCTCATCAGATCAGGGCAAATGTCAAAACCGTGCTGATAGTTTTCTTTGACTTTAAGGTATTAGTTCAGTTCATCATGAATTCATGCCACAGGGACAAACTGTTAACCGATAGTACTATCAGGATGTGTTGTGATGTCTGTGAGAAAATGTGAGAAGGAAATGGCCTGAAATGTGACAAGACAATTCATGGCTCTTGCATCACAATAATGCATCTGCACATTCATCCCTGTTGGTGCATGACTATTACACTAAAAACAAAATCACTGTGCTGCCTCATCTCCATACTCTCCTGACCAGGCTCCTGCGGATTTTTTTTTTTCATTTTCCGAAGTTGGAAACCACATTGAAAAGGACAGAAGTTTGCAACAACAGAGGAATAAAAGAAAATTCGCATATAGTGCTGTGTGTGATGCAGCAACAGGCGTACCAAGACTGCTTCTGGAAGTGGAAACAGCATTGGGGCACTGGGAGTGGTTTACCAATTGTGGAGGAGAGTATTATCAAGGAGACTATGCACAGTAAGTAAACGGTAAGCATGGAAAAATTTTGTGGACAAAGTTCTGGAATTTTATGAACAGACCTTGTGTAATGGCAGATGGACGCGAGTGCAAACAAACTAGAATTTTGAGTGCCAGAGGAGAGAGAAACAATGTGCAGTAAGAAGCCCCACCTACCTTTCACAAGGTAGCAGCCTACAGCAGAACTGACACATTATCACAGGGATTGCTGATTTCTCCTGGTGTTGTAAGGGTCATAATCGAAATCTGTGATGAACCAGGATAAGCCGCTTCACTTACTTCAAAATAAGAAAAGAAAACAAGTAACGCAGAGCACAAAGCATTTAGGGTCGGCTACTGTGCAACTGCTTGTCGAGATTGGCAAAGTAGTGTTAATGACATAATTTAGGCTCGACCTCTAGTGGTATTTAGTGCGACTACAGCTCAAAATGTCTGCCAACTAATTTGGCATGTTAAAAGTGTCTGCATTATACCATCTTTTGAGCTTTAGCCAACAAACGTGTGCATCTCTGTGTTATAAAATGCTAGGTCCCACGGCTGAGTACTACATTGCATTACACGGCATGTATCATCATAAATAGACCATTCAAATGCCCACAAATGGCATGCCAACAGATCATTGAGCACATTGATATGTCGTTGCATCTGTACCCTTTCTATTTTACAAACAGGTTCTTATGCACATTATCTTTCCTGTTTTGGCTTCACCAGATGATGTACAACACCAGTAACTGAAATTTGTTTGCATTTTTTATATTTTTATGTAGAAAATAGCTATTTCAAATTGTCTCTGATAAAATAGTTCATCTGGATAGAATTCACTATGAGGTAGAGTCTATTAAGCAGTATCGCATTTTCACATTTTGGGGCAGAATTCACATCTATTTCACATTTATCGCAAAATGCAAGTTTTTCTGGTCCCTAATTATCAGTCTGTCAGAGCTGCGATTGCATCTAACCTCCATTGGCATAGCACCAATGCAGAGCTGAAAAAATGTGACAACTGCATGCCACTTTGCGGCAGTATGGATTGTTCCCTATTTTGTTATGTTCTCACATATGAGATCCTTCTCTCTTTCTTTCTCCCCCCTCCCCCCCCCCCCTTCCCCGGCACATGATATCTCACTTTTATTTAGTGTCACAAATGTAGAAATTGACAAACTTCTGGCAGTATTAAATTCGCTCCATAAAACTATAATATTTATTGCAACACATAAAGTAAAAAGTGTGCCATTTATTGATATGGTAGACTTAAGTAATTGTAAATTCTATTAGGACCTAGTCAATTTCACTGAGTCTCACAAGTTATTAGCAACATCGTGTAATGTTACCACCTATAATCTGAGATCAAAAGTCTTTTGAAATTCATTTACTGTAGAAAATAAGATTTAATTGTGAGTGCAGTTTGTACCTTATTTCAAACTACAAAACAAAAATTGTAAATGCGTGTTGTAACCATGATCAAAGATTTTATTTTTAGACAGTACTTGGTCCATTTAGTACCCTATCGATGATGCAAACTGAATGTAGATTTTGTGTGTGAGAAACATTTTCTAACATTTTCTCCACTGTTTCACCTGCAGAGCTTTACTACCTTCATATCGACCAGCTCCAGACTACGAAACTGCAGTGCAGCTAAAGTACAGAGGCTCATCACAAGCAGCTAATAATGTTAATATGAGGCCGAACAGTCAAATTAATTTACTGTACAGCAGTCAACCAGAAATTCACCAGTCCCACATGCAAGATGTGAGTGAATGTACTACAAATTATAATTTCAAACTAATTGTAGCATGTATGAAAATTTTCCTTTGATCTGGGTATTTGAAATCCTGAAACAAGAATTCTTTTGTTCATCTAAAGAATAGTTTTTCCTTTAATCCAAGCAATATGAGTGATAAAAGACTATTTCTTTTGTTAAACTGATGGTGGCGGGTGGGGTGGGGGTGGGGAGGAAAGTGAAGGAACCAATGATATCAGCAGCATTGGGACTATATGCGGAATCAGCGACGATGAGTGAAAATGTATCCCGGGCCAGAACTCAAACCCAGGATTTCCTGCTTACCAGGCAGTTGTGTTAATCGTTGTGCCATCCAGACACAGGGTTTATAGCAAATGCACAGACTGTCTCGGCAGTTTCCCCAGCCATCCCACATTCCCATATAGCATCACCTATCCGCATACAGGAGACACTAGGTTAGTGTCACCTATTCACATATAGGTGACACAATGTAAGAATGTCGGTTGGTTGTCTGGATGGCGCAGTGGTTAACACAAATGCCAAGTAAGCAGGAAACCCCAGGTTCGAGTTCTGGCCTGGCATACATTTTCACTCATCATTGCTGATTCCGCCTAAAGTCACAATGCTGCTGATATCATCAGTTCCTTTCCTTTCCTTTCCTTTCCTTTCCTTTCCTTTCCTTTCTCCTCCCTCCACTTTGTTGAACAGGGCTCTTTAATTTTCAAGTTGTTTGGAGGAAACTATTTTGAAAACTGAATTGTATGCTGCTCCACATTCCAGCTGCCAAAGCTGTTCATCTAGTTGAAAGAAATTGTGAAGGGTCAATGCATAACCATTCACCAGTTGCAGTCATGATTTTGAAGACTGAACATGAAATAAAAATTAGGTCATTATCGTAACCAGATTTGTCTTTGTTGTCATGATGCCAAATTATTTGTTGGCAGAAGATTCTGTCAGCTTTCTTTTTTTTCCAGTTTGCTGCCAGCTAGTAAAGAAATATGTTCCTGTTTTTTTTGTGGTTTACTTATGTATAATGTGTGGATTTAGGTGCTGAGCACCAGTTGCAATCCTGTGTGCACCCATATAATTTGAGATATATGTGATAGCTGCCAGTGTCTGCTGGTAATGGTTGTGGAGGGAACTGGTCACTGTTGTGTTGAATGTACTTACATAGTAATCATATCAAGTTAGTTTTGAAAACTGAAATTTCATATCAAATTGGTCAGACTATAATTTCAAGTTAGCACTTCTAAAAAAGAAATTCAAGTCCTTGCAACAACATTTAGATTAGAGAGCTTTAGAGCATCTTTTATCCTTCCCATGTCTGTGAGATCCATTCTACACATTAGGGCAGTTGTAATTCTGATTTTCATTTTTTAATGTAGTCATCACCACATATAATGACAGAACCTTCATACATTAATATACTGGCTTACAAATAAAACAGTTGTAAGAGGAGAAATATACTACTTATTTCTTCCCAAAAATATTTCATCTGCAGTGCCTGTTTGTTAATTGTGATTTCTTAGTTATCAACAAGCTTATAAACTCAACAGGTATAATACTGAAGTACATTTACTTTTTGTACTTCGAAAGTGTGGTAACTGAGGTACTGAACAGCCCACAGCTGCAAACTAAATAACAGTTTTCCCTCATTTTCACAATCAGAACTCCACAACTTATTTCATAGTAACACTCTTTGTAGCAAAATTTTTATATTTCCATGTACATTGTTCCAGAATATCAGTTCGTACCATTATAAACAGTATCCAGATGTAACACAAGTTGAGAGGATATATCTTGATCCTCGGAGGGAGGAGCCTCAGACACACTTAAAAGGACGACCTGAGCGCAGTTCTCAAACAGTATTACATACCTATAGGTAGGTGTTCTTATTTTTTTCCTTTTAATGAGAACAAATGATTTCTGTGTTAATTTTTATGTATAGTGTTAGGAACTGCACCTTTTTGTATACTGGAAGATTCCTTAAAATCTGTTTTCTTGGATGAAGAATAAATCTTGAAAAGACAGCCCTCTTATTAGAATAAGTTCCATGACAGTTTTCTATCAATTCAAAAGCTCTGATGAAAGGGTATACTCCGGCCAAAAAATTGTTAACAAACTGCCAGTATATGCAAGAGAAGAATTTAGGAATATGTGTTCCTTTCACAGTAAGTTAAAGAAAATTATTTAGAAACTGGTGAAACTCTAATTTGTCACTCCCCCTCCCCTGCCAACTACACATGTCAGGGAAAATGCTCAATCTTTAAACAATATTGTGGTATACTTTTGTAACTGGTATGGTTTTGTAGCTATTAGTATATCCTTAGAAGTGCATAAAGATAGATAAAAAGTTAGAGATTTATTGTCTCCTTTATTACTCTATTATTCTTTCAAAATTGGTTGGTCACACAGTCACTTAATTAAATATCTGTTTTGATAAAATTTATTTGATACTTCTCCTCTTGTTTTAAGTATTATTAAAAACATGAGGGGAAATACTTTGTGAATGTAGATTAACATCAGTTGAACAAATTTTTCTGGGATGTCAGCCTGGGCCCCACAACAATAGTCAAAGTTCCAAATTTTATATAATCTGCTGAACACAGCTTAACTTAAAGTGATATGTATTATGGAGACACCATGTTTGAATAGTTCTAAATGTTGGCTCTTAGGAGCTGCAAAATGTTATCAGAAGGTGTGTTACATTTCTGAAAGTAATGGCTTTCTTTGTATATAGGATGATTTGTAATAGTTCACAACAAATGATAATTGAACTGTACATTAAAAAAGAAACTAAGCATCCCATTACAACATAAATGCCTGGATCACTTTGTTGGTAACTTTGTTGATACTGATAGTTGTGTGCACTTGTCTTTTGACTCATCAGAAGCACAGACTTTAGAGATTCATTGAGTTACCTGCCATGATTTAAAGAGGCCAGAAAGATGATAGAGTACATAAATCATGAAATTTATGATATGGTGGTGATTTGTCGAAGGATGTGACTAAGGTTTGTTGCTAGTGCTACCACTACTTGCCACACTTTTTCTTGCCCAGTGAATTTAATATTTGTGTCAGTAACTCGTCATTTGAGGGAAACCAGTTGCTATGCATCTCTGATGGTTAATGCTAGTTATCCAACATGTTGCAGGACCATTGCAGTAGAGCAGACAGTTCTGCATTCTGTAGAACAATAATTGAATATAAGCGCTGAGAGATTAGATGTATTCCATGAGTTGTTGCAGTAATCTCTTTACAGAACAGTACGTGAACAAGTAGTGTGTCCCAGCAATGTGCAACCTGTGTAGGAGCTGAACCCAGATTTCAATTGTTACTTTCTACAAATGGCTGCTGAACCAACATATCACGGATCCCACTGTGCCTCATCAAGATTACTAGAAATAAAGGAAGCAAAATTTACCAGAAATCATCATATTTGTGTTGATACAAGCCCACATGCTGTCTAGGTGATCTATTATCAGTTGTCCGTAAATGGATGGGCAGGAATTTTGGTGATTATGTGATTGGACCATTTCAGCTGCCTGCATAACTACAGTGTATCAGCTACATGAAGTTTTCGCTTCCCTGAGCTATTGGAGGGTCTTCCACTGGCAACACAATAGAATATATGGCTGCTTAAGAGACCTCTCCTCTCCCACTTGTTCAACATACTCCAACCAGTTTCTCTTTCTCCGTGAAGAAGGAAGCTATGGTTTTGACAGCTAAGACTGCAACTATCTAATTTTTTTTTCATGTGCTTATCTATACTGGGAATTGGACCTGCCTTTAATTGGACCTCCCAAAGGCAAGTACTGATCACTTTGTTAGTTTCTTTGTGAATTTAATGAGAGAAGTGCAATAGGCAATGTAACTTAAAAGTTAATTCGCACAGAAAAGATCGTACTAGTTTGAGAAACAACTTTGGATTTCTTGGAAGCAAGTGCACATGTAACAAATATTGACTTATTCCTCCTCCCCCCAGCCCCCCCCCCCCTTTGGGTTTTTTATCTCAATGGTGAAAACCCTTATAGGATTGCTTTGTTGTCTATCTGACTGTTAAGACCCCTTTTTTCTCAGGAATATGTAGAGGTATCAAGTTGAAATTTGTCAGTACTAGGGTCTACAGTCCCTTGGCAGTGTGAAACATTTAAGCTTGTAAGTCGCTTTAATCAAAGATACAGCCATATACGTCACTTATTTTGTTACTTGCAAACTCACTCAACAAAATCTGTAGATTAACTGTCTATATACATGTTGGACCTGGTGGTGAAATGCTTGCCTGGAATCGAGAGATCGTGGGATCGAATCTCGGTATTACCACAGATTTTTCCATCTTTGTTTTAAGCTAGACATCACCTCTCAACATTGTGAGGAGTCACCAGAAAAAACATGTGGTTTGGATTTCATGTTAAACTGTAGGCCCACTTTCCCCTGTTGGATAACTATGGTACATTAGGAATACGCAAGTCACTGAAATGTCACCCAATAGAAAGACTTGCACCATGCCATTGAGCCACACAAAATTACTATCATCATCATCATCTGTATACATAATTAAGTTTGTATGGCACACTCAGGGCTCGAGTCCTACTCATAAGGGATGGTTGTCGAGTACTGGTCACAGAAAGTCATGGAATTATCTTTGTAAAAGAAATGTTGTTAAAATATTACTTTTTAAAAAAGATCCTTCCTTTATGAAATTTATGATGATCGTATGACAATTCTCTCTCTCTCTCTCTCTCTCTCTCTCTCTCTCTCTCTCTCTGACACAACTTCCGTGTTTCTGTTTATTAGATATTTAATTCAGTGACACATTTAGTAGTGTAACACATGCTACTATGTCACTTTTTAGTGTACCATAGTATACATTATTTGCATCACATTCTCTTTCTGTGATAACATAACACTGCTGTTGCTTTTATGGGACAACATTTGCCTTTGTTGGGAAAGGATGTGTAAGACTCACCCCACCTTCTAGAGCAGCCCTTCAGACCACCAATTTGTAAAAGTTTAGATTTGATTGATTTTCTGAAGATCCTTTGAAGAATATGTGCTTTATACTGTTGTGTAATAATCTGTTTTTAGTACACCAGAACTGGATGCAGTTGAGAGCCAGATGGTTCAGAATCTTCAAATGCTGCATTTGTACAAACCACCACCTCCTTACCCAACAAGCAGCACCAGACCAAGCAGCAACAGCACACCAGATTTGGCCTCACAGGGGTTTCGACCACAACAGCCCCAGTTTGCAGTTCCTCAGGTTAGTGTGTGGTAGAATAAGACAAGTGTGCAAGTTAGTATTCTTCAGTGCAAAACTAACAAATTACCAAATACAGATCAGATTGAAGTGAGGTTTTAAAGTATTTATTAATCATTTGTGAAAACTGCAATCATTCCTTGTTCCCCTTTTTCTCAACAGCATATTCCTAGCACTGTCTTCCTAGAGTGGCTGTCAATGAACTCAGTTATGCAGTTATGATACTCATTGTCACTCAGTTTTCTTTCCTTCCATCTTTAGCTTTTGAAACAGATACTTTTTTGTTCTTAGGAGCTTATTTTCATACCTGGAACAAATCCCTCCAACCTACTCTCCTGCCTTCTACCCCTTGAACTCAGGTTTTGTAAGCCTAAAAGCAGTATATTTCTCTGTTCTATGTTATTGTCACATATTCCAAGGATGATACACACAGCATCAACTTCTGTCTATAAATTACTATTATTTTGTCAACTTGCTTTAATGCAGTGAAACTCATTTTGAGTAAATGTTTGGTGACCTAAATAATGTGGTTTTTCATTAAACAGTGGTTTAGCTCAAATACTCTGAAGGAGTGACCCAGAATCTGAATTGGAACGATGTTAGGTTATGTAAGTATGTTCTGGTCACAAGTTTATCATGTGTCTGAAACTAATATGTACGTAGCACCAACTAAGTTTGCCTTTTTTCTTTTCATTTCATTTCTTTTCTCTTTCTTTTTCAACTAATGATGTGTGATAAATATGATATAAATGGAAATTAAGTAAAATTCTTTAAGTCCAGCCCCACTACCTCATTTTTGATAATAATAGTGTGTTTCTTCCTTGTAGAATATCATACTGACAGAAATTGTTACACCAGTTGTGTTGATGCCAGTAAGAACTGACTGAACTGAAGAAAAATAGCCCCCAACTATATCAGGTCTTTGTGCAGCAACAGCTAAACATGGTGCAAATGATGTCTCTTCTTCATAATCCTAACCACTGTCACCACCCCATCAACTGTTTCACGTTGTTCCTTCACAAGATTATCACACAGCTCACTTACATCTATGTTGAATGTGAAAGTCAGGATTTCCTCACAAGAAACAATCCTGAGATGTCTGACTTGCTAAAACATTTGTGATGACTTCATGTAGATCTAAGGGAAATCATAGTTTACTACACCAGTTAATGCTGTGCCACAGGCAGCATTTGCAAAACAATTAAATGCAGTCTGTTAGGTCAGAGCACTCCAGTCTTCATTGAATATGTGCATAGCCTACAGAATATTCACTTTCATTGTGCCTTTCTCTCAAGGAATGATGATATTGACTATTGCTGAACAGCCATTTTGCATTTTGCTTTCACAGTGTGCTGGGTCTAGAGGTGCACATAATTTGCTTAATTAGTGGGAAACATACAATCTTAAACTTCCAGAGAAATGATATTACTATTGGATGTGGAGGGCAACTGCTAATATTAAGGACACTCTTTCTTCCTCTGCTCCAGTCTTAGTATCTAAACTCCTAAGTAACCTTAAAACAATTCCTGCATCAATAGAGGTAATTTTGTTTTATATTGTTTTATGCACCAGGTTTCAGACTTTCTAGTTATTAACTCCCACTTTCGCCAGTTATAACAAACAACAATACAGTCAATTTTTCTATGTCCCTTTTTTTCCTCCATGACAGATTTTCCCCTTGACAGGTAATAAAGATAGCAGTGAGTATAGGTTTGCTAAAATGAATTAAAGTATTGCTGTCAAAAAGGTAGCATGTGAGAAGTGCAAAAGTGAATTTTCAAAATTTAGTGAATGCATTTCACATTTACATTATCTAATTGATGGATTAAGAAGACACAGTGACATAATAAAGTACAAAAAATTGCAACATGCTTGAACTGCTGCAAGATAGAGCCAATAAATCATCAGAATGGAAGAAAGTAAGCAACACAGAAACTCAGTTGCAAAAAATGTAACCTACAATAAAAGTTTGTGAATTTAAACAAATTTGATGTCCTTACTTCAAATAGCAGTATACTAGTGTTCGGCACAGAACCTAACCTTAAGTCATGTGTTAAAGGGTGAAAAAGTGGAAGTTGTCATAAAAAAGTTAAGTTTGATAAGCCAAATCTTAAACCTTCAGGAACTGGAAGTGACAGTTCCAGTAACAGTAAGCATTCTGTTAAAAAAAATCTGCCACAAAACATGTACTATCGTTTGCGGGTAGGCATGGAATAGGTATGGCCAAAATTGCAAAAAAGCAATTTTAGCAGCGTTAAGTTGTGTGGAATAGTGAAACCTGGTGCTAAAATCCAGGAAGTCATATTGGCTTCAATCCCAGAAACTTAAAAATGACTGTGTGTTACTAATAGGAGGTGCAAACAATGTAGCCTGCGGAGGAGGTTATGATGTAATACAAATGTTGAAAGAGAAATTCTAGGCGCTTCGTCACTCCCCAAGATATTACTTGTGGACATCTGCAAGAGACATCACTTGATCCCACAGTCCTGAGTAAATGAAACCATCTCACAAACAAACTATAAATTAGTTAAGACTTCAAAATTTTTAGCCATACTTGTACTGTAGATGTATGCAGTTTTAGTAGACAGCTGTTTACTAACCATGGCAAGCACCTAAACAGATCAAGGGAAAAAAAAAACATTAGTGCCTTTCTAAATGCATCAATTGCAGAAGAACTCAACAGTTTGAAAAGCAGTGCATATTAACAGACTAATTCTGCCGCTACAAAACCGATGAAATGTTACGTGTGGTCACAACACAAGAAGGAAGGCTGACCTCTGTTATGATCTCAAAAATTTAACATAGGTGCAAAAAAGTGTTCAGTACTCCAGTGTTAAAATATTTAATTCAGTGCCAAACTACATCAAAGGCCTACTTAGTAATGGGGCATTATTTCAAAATAAAGACTTATTTACTTGAGAAAGCCTTTTATTCATTAGTTGAATTTTTCAAGTGAGAAGTATAAACTTCTTTATCACTTTGCTTCTGTGAATTTGAATCATTTCAATGCCATTTTGATATATTTTGTGTAATGCTTTTGGAGCCGTACCCTGTCAGTCTAAAAAGTTTTGAGACTGGATTTTTTTTTAAAAAAAGAAACACACACACACACACACACACACACACACACACACACACACACAGAGAGAGAGAGAGAGAGAAGTTACAAGTTACAAAGGTGGTTTCAACAATTCAGGTGTTCTACTTAGTCTCCCAAAACTTGAGTACAGTGCACAGAACATTCATACAACCATGTGAATCTGTCAGAAAAATCCTTCTTTGGGATGTTTATCAACTTCCACATCACATTGGCTCCTTCTTTGGTCTTGGTGAATCATCAGAGACCCATTCTGCACTTTGTTGTTTTGTGGTGGGTTTTGTATTGATAATGGCAAGTATCATCACCTGTGATGCTTTTTGTCTACACTTTTTCATTTCTATCAAGCCACAGCAAATGTCCAGGCATAATTGTTTTTGTTCGAGACAGACTTTGCACTCACTTTTCTCCAAAACATTCTGGAGAATGTCTTGAACTCTTGATTTAGGTATGTTCAGTTCATTGTTCCATTGCAGTTTGTAAGACAACAACGAAGACATGTTGCAGCCATATGTGAACCATTTAACACTGCCTGATCACTACGGTCAAATGCATAGCTGTTGCCCGTAACTGTTGATTCAAGCTGCCACAGTAATTACTGCATTGCCATTGTTTATATGCCAGGAATAAAATCAGTCTCAGAAAAGTTTTGTTGGACAGTGAACACTTCTATCAGGAGTTGTAAAGTATTGTGCTTCCAATATTCCATAGTATCACATTCTCCACTTAAATAGGACATACTTTGAACTGGTCCAGCAAGACACTCAATGCATTCAGTCTTCAATCCTGATCTTTGGCAAGATTTCATGCATCTTCTCTTGTAACTCATTTCTGCCTATAAGAGTTATTGAACTCTTCTTTCCATGGAATGATTTCAGGAGGCTGGCTCTAAATTTTTGAGTGGTAAGTCACAAATCTTTTTTCTTTTCAGTGAAGCAGAACCTTTGCTTTCGTTGGTTGAAGAAGCCTAATTACTTTTTAGATTCCACATAAAGAAGGGGATACGAAATTTTATTTCTTTGCTTTGTCTAAGCATATAACATTTTGATTGTCTTTGGACGTAAAAAAATAATTGCCACTTTCTACTAGGCAGTATGTTTTATTTGCTTATTAATTACAACCACACTACATCTACATCTGCATTTATACTCCGCAAGCCACCCAACGGTGTGTGGTGGAGGGCACTTTACGTGCCACTGTCATTACCTCCCTTTCCTGTTCCAGTCGCGTATGGTTCACGGGAAGAACGACTGCCAGAAACCCTCCGTGCACGCTCGAATCTCTCTAATTTTACATTCGTGATCACACAAAACTATCGCAAGTGTACAATATGACAATCAATCAAACGTTATGATAGTTTCCTTTTTCATCAAAACCTTCTTCATCAGAATATTCGCTACTACCAGTCATGACTTTTGTCTACTTGCAGACAACATGTTTCAGAAATAATTTCCATTTTCAAGTGTGTGTGTGTGTGTGTGTGTGTGTGTGTGTGTGTGTGTGTGTGTGTGTGTGTGTGTGTGTTTATCACCTTATGTTGAGTGAAATATTATTTTTGCACTATATGACGTACTGCAGCATCATGTTCGAAATTTCACTGTTATAAAACTATATGAAAATGGTGTACCATTGAAGATTTTTCTTTGCCTACAAATACTGGTAAATATGAAAGGAAAAGTTCTTTACAATACATGTATAACAATGTGTATCAGTATCATCTTTGTAGATGATGTAGCAGTTCACACATGGTGAACATCACATTTAATTCATCACAATGCAATAAAAAATGCACTTGTGAATGTGAATTATCTTCCAAGATTCGTTTGATGCAAGATACATTAAACAAAAAACATGACTGGTAGCTGCAAATCTTTTGATATTAAAAACAAAAGCATTCGTTTTAAAGTTGTAAGTTTCAACAACCATTTCATAATGGATAAAAGAAATAGATTGTGATGAATTAATACGAATGGATTTGCTGGCAATATCTGTGAGGTTTACTCACATAACATACCTCACTTGGTAGCATGCAAATTTGGTCATAAATTGCTGCAGAACTGCCTACAATCTGTATGTCTTACTATCTTGGATTGGACCTATTTTCTCATAGTTATAATTTTTTTGCTGAAGGAAAAATCTTGGCCATTTTGAAAGATTTTCTCTGAACGCAGTTTGAATTTATTAGAAACTATCAGTTTCTAAGTGAACTGGACAGAATATAGGTAAAGTTTATTGACTATATCTACCTATTGACCGAAAAACTATATCTACCTATCGATCAAAAGAATCAGTTGCAAATTATTGCCTTTTAACCTGTTCAGAATTGAAAGTAACTGCTACAAACCCATGGACATCTTTGCAATTTCACCAAAAATTATCTTTAATTTCCAATTTGTTTCATATTTATACCTCAGAAGTGAATTTCTTCTTAAAAATGAGTTTTATCAGGATCAGGGGAAATATTTGTTAGATGTGGGGTTTCTTGAAAATGGATTCGTCAGTATGATGGATTACTGTACATTTAATGTAAATGTAGCAGGTAGCAATACACCCTGGGAAGGCGCCTTGCAACAGTCGCCGAAACCTCGGAATTTTACAGATGACAATGAGGCCTCAAACCCAGAAGAATTTTATTGACTGTACTGTACATTTGTCCCTAAGTATGCTGGTTAGCAGTTGTTATTCATCCCCCCCCCCTCCCCCATTTTGACTAATGGACTGTGTCACAGTTTTCTGTAATTACTGTTAGTGATTTGATTGACCAAATAATACTGTTAGTAACTCATAAATGATGGTAAAAAATTAAAGGATACAGTTTTGCCTCCTGAAATGTACCAGGCTCCAGAAATTCTCTGAATGGCGTATATTGAGAAGCTAAGAGTGCAGAAGTCCTGATAAAGAAAAGGTTTTTATTCAGTATATGATTTTGCACCTACTAAATGTTTGGGTTAAAAATTAGGTTTCTAGTTTACTTCAATAGTCTAATGGAACACATTTAACAAGCTGCTTGTAATTGTGCTACTGCACAGGTATAAGTCGGTATATTAGTACTGACTCAGTAATGCATTTCTGCATTTGTTATAAACTACCTATTTCCTACCATCTAGCAAAAATGAGCTGAAACATGTTTAAAATGTTACACTATAAATAATGCTGACAACCAGTAAACAACATTTTTGTATATAAAGACAGGACTGCTTGCTTTTTATATTAAAAAATATAAATATTGTCTTTATATAGTAATAAAAATGTTATTTATCAACAATATGAAGGCTATAAGACACTTCGAATACAAAATACTGGCAATGGTACTACAAATGATATTGAAACATCATGAACTTGATGATTCCTAATGTTGCGATGTGCACATTGTCAACGTGTAACATAAAACTACTTCAAAAAAATACAGAGGGTGCTATTGGGAAGGTTACGTAGCCAGTTATGTGACAAGTGCACATTTGATACAGTGTAGAAAAAATAATTCTTCCAACATTAAGGGTCATTATTAAAATCAAAAATAGGTTACTCTAATGCATTTCAGGATGTATGATGTGTTATAAGGTAAAAGTAAAAATACAAATGTAGGAGACAACCTCACAGTAAATTGTACATTTTATCTTTTCGTATGTGTTTATACATTCATAAGACAGAAAATGTGAAAATTGACAAAGACATGTAATTTGTTGTATTATTTGAATCTTCTGTTTGCTGAAACACAACTTGAAAGACTTGCATTTGTTTCAAAATAAAAATTCTCAGGCCCCATAATGTAATCTATGATAAAAATGACAAAAAGAATCTGGTTACAAAAACAGCTACAACTTTTAGCATAAAGTATTACTACATGTGAACAAAAGATTTACAAGAAAACAGTGTGACAAAACATGGAGTGGCCACTAATGTTCACCACATACTGTAGAGGGCTGAGGGACGACTGAGGAACTAGTGTGTTTATGCATGTCACATCTACAGTCTGTGCCAATCATTGCCCATTTGTGGCCAACTGACATGTTAAGTGTGGAGAAATTATCATAATATTAAAATAAGCAATCCGAAAAAGTTTATTATGTTTTAAAAGAGTCTTGTCATGTTTCTTTCTTTTGGCAATATAAATTTCCAGCTCTTCAAGCACAACAAAACACCGCCCTGTGTTGGCTCTGTGTAAACTCTCCATGTTATAAGATTTATAATTGAGACATCAACCAGTGCCGTATTTTAAATAGGTGTATTTGAATCAAATCATGACCAATTTCAGAGTTCTTACAAATCCATCTTCAGATGGTTGTTACAGGTTTTGTTGTTTCCTTGTGAGGCCTCATTTTGCATTGGTTATTAGTTGCTGCACGAGGATAGACAGGAAGTTTTTTGTTCACTATTTGGTATAATTTACTAGATATTTAGTTCTTTTGACCTCTGTAAAAACATTTATGAAAAGGTTTTAAAATTATTAAAATGGGAAATGTGAAGATTTATGTACTGCATGATCCTGTGTGATGAAATCCCTCTGGGTTTTTGTTATGAATTTTAAAATCAGTATATTTGTAGATGTGCAGTATGTGAGTGCTATTCAATTCAATGAAAATTACTTTATATCACACCATTCACTGCTTGATGGCAGCCCAAATGATAAATATTTACAAAGTGTGGACTAGTTTCACATGAGTAACATAAACAAGACTCAATGATGTTGCAGTGGTAAAGATGCTAGGTTACTGATGCTGTGAAGGAGTATGGGTGTAGTAAAATGTGTCTTTGCTGGTGCAGTGGAATTGATTTAAAAATCAAAAAGAGAAACACAATTATGTACAGTTATTTCTAATATGGTGAATGGTTAGGATTACTCATACAAATGTTATATATAAATGACACCACACTCTGTGTACAGTACATAATCACAAAAAGAGAAGTTTTCTAGTATAGTAATAAAGCTAAGTGTGAACACTGAACCTATAGTTGCATTTTACATTATAAATGATAATCTTTTAGTACATCAGACTCCAAATATCATTAACTGTTAATTTAACAGTAAGCATATAAGTAGTTTATTCTGCATATGTATGAAATGCATAAAAAATATTTTTATGAAAATACTTTTATAAAATACTATGACTGTCTTGAACTATGGGGAATTTTATGTTGGTTAAAATGATAGGACCTCTTGGTAATTATTTAGGAAGGAGATGTTGGATGACTGTTTGTTAATTCAGAATGAGATCAGGAATAGTGTTCTTATGTATATGAGACTCAATATCCTCTGGTAGATTCAGTGTGCCACCCTCACCTGTAAGGTATAAGATATGCAGGCTCTTTTCTATATTGTCTACTGCGCTATTATTTTCTGCAACATGGATGCCAATGGCTGATTTGCTTAAATTATTATGTCATTGGGCCTCCAGGTGCTCCTTGAACCTTGTTTCAAAAGTTCTATCTGTTTGGTCAGTATATAATTTGTGACATTTTTGAAGGTTGTATCAGTGCTATGATGGATGCTATAAAAATACATGGAAGTCAGAGGTTGTGTGGTGAGTACTTTCTTCAATGACACATTTCAATTTATCCATCATCAGATTAGTCTGAAAAAATCCATAAATAATAACAAACAATATATAGTGCATAATAATAGTTATCTGACCACTAAGAGCAAACAGGAAATAAATCAAAGTACAATGTTAAAAACATACCAATTTTAACTAAAACACTTCATACATAGATATGGAGTCAAACATCTTATCCATAAGATAATGCAAAACTGAATAATTACAGCAGCTGTGTCATTCGGAAGAAAACCAAGCCGCCATGTAAGAGTACTGGTGAGCATCAGTATTTAACATTTATATATAATTATTACAGTCCCATGAAATATGATGAAGGTCGTATATAATTACAAAACAAATTTACATCAAGTCAAAAACTGTAAAATAATAACTCTGTTAAACACAAAATCAAATCTCCTGTTGTAAGGGAAGAGAGCCAATAGGAGATTGCCGGGTAAAGGTGGGAGGGTCCAATCTATGGGTCATCATGATTAATAAGCTTTTTATTACAAAGCATTTAAGATTAAAATAGATGTGCAGACATTGACTGGCTAAGCAACACTGGTCATTAGTGTAAAACGACATTATTGAATGGTAGAAATTACAGCACATAATAGTAATGACAAAATAAATATACAGTCATACATCAGCTAAGACTTCCAGGTAAGGGAAGCTGATGCCGGAGAGTGGGCGGAGAGAGGTACAGTGGGATCTGTAAATTATAGATATACTGTAAAACCTAAAGGTAGTGACATATATAAGGCACATTCGAGAAACATGAGCACAATTTCATGTACAGAAGGTAACCCCGAAGGACAAAGACCATTGGGCTAAATAATTATGTAGAAATAGTACAACATAGGTTTCATAGGCAACACTAGTCTTTAATATAAACTAACAACACTGAAGTGAAAGGAATTACAGCATACAATAACAGGAGCATACATTAATTACATGGGTTGCAACACTGACAGATGATAGAAATAAATAAAACAAAGATAATAACATGTAGGTAGAACTGTAGAAACATGACCTTACTTCCATGTATGTAGAGTAACGTAGGATAATGACCATTATGTTAAATAATTACATAGAAATACAACAACATAGGTTTCATAGGCAACACTGGTCATTAATGTAAACTAACTACATTAAAATGGAAGGAATTATAGCACACAGTAGTAATGACATACAATGAACATAGAGTTGTAAATCAGTTGAGGACCATCCAAGTGGCTGGCGAGTGATTAGAGAGGGGGGAGGGGGACAGCGAGATCAGTGAGATAAAACCCAAATGTGGGTGTGCAATTCCCACAGTGTAAGCCCACCACAGTCTTAACAAGAACTAAGCCACGTAGGGGATGCCTTGATGTACACACAGTTAAACAAAATTTTCCTGTGGATGGCCTAGCAATAACTTGTATGTCTAAAGATATAACAAACAGAACAGTTTAAAAGGAAACAGAACAGGCCAAATTTGATAAATCTTCATTCAAAACCACAGCATCTGTATGTACCATTTTAAAGAAGAATAATTCTTACTGAAACAGGCCCATTGTTATGTATTCATTACTCCATCACAAATTTTGTACAATCACTGTCATGTTGTTACTGCCTTTTCATTTACTATTTTTGTGGAGTCTAGATTAAGGCACATGGAATTGAAGTTCCTCCAAAATATTGATTCTATTCTACATGCAAAATTTTTAAATCTTTTGAGATGTCATTTCTAAAGTGAAAACTCAAGACAACACTATTTTTGTATATATATTTCCTAAATCAGGTTTCAAAGTATCTCCCTATACGACCTATATAAGCACAATCACAAGACCCACACGTGATTTTATAAATGCTTGGTTTTTTAAATTTACTTTTTTCCTCTTCATGTCTGTGATGGAGAAATGAAACCAGTTTATTATCTGTTTTAACATTTGTCTTGTTTGAAGGTGTTGCCTACTCTTTCCGAGACTGGGGAATAGTAGTGTAATGATGGGAATTTTATTTTGTTACTTCTGTTCTGTGTTTGCCTATCCCTCTAAGGAATTTTTACTTCCATTGCCTGTATTGCATTTTGTGGGTAACCATTTGCCAGCACCACTTGCACAATGATACCAATCTTGTCCTTAACCCCATCATCATTACGTTGTAATTTAGCAAGTCTACTAAACATTTCTTGGAAGTATGTCTGCTTATGTGCCCATGGGTGATTTGAGTCAGCGTTAATGATTAAATCCACGGTCGTAGGTTTCCGATAAAGGTTAGTTACCAGTTGAGAAACATCTGTTTTTAGTGGTAAATCCAGGAAATGTAGAGACAAACTTTACTCTAACTGTACCATGAACTGTATATTTTCATGCATTTGATGGAATAGCCCAGCGAAGCTCTTAACGTCATTTGCATCCCTTTGGTATATTAAACAGATGTCATCTACATGCCCATAGTACAAAATAATATCATCATTGAGATTGAGATTCAAAGCAAAGAACTTGTTTTCCAAATTGTTGACAAAAATGTGTGTTAGAATGACAGAGAGAACTACCCATTGCTAGCCCTTTATTTTGAAGAAATATCTTGCCATTAAAGGAAAGTAATTGAATGAAAATGAAGCTTGCAGTAAATTCAGTAATTCACAAATTTCTCCAGTGCTTATTTTATTGGATTTAATCAAATTTCTCCTAATAATTTCCAATGTTTTCGCAATGGGGATGTTAGTGTATAAATTTTTGATGTCTAATGATGCCAGAGTCACTTCCTGAGAGATAATAAGCTCTCTAACAATATTAACCAACTTGTAACTATTTGTCAGGGAATAAAACCCTGTAAAAGTAAAGACCTTTAACTTTGTATTAAGGAAACATTTGGATTTGAATTAGAAGTATGACTTGAGTCAACCACTGCCTCGCCAGATGGTTTTCTTTGTGAAGCTTTACCTGGGTCCCGAGTATGGGAAGCTGTGGGTTCGGAACAGCCATACATTTTTTTTTATCAACCTAGCATTGGAGGAAGAAATTAGAGGAGGTGATATGCCCTTTAAGCTTCTTTAAATTGAGGGAGAGGATCCCTCTTAATTTCAAATATGCCATTTACTTCAAAGAAGTGTAGTGTTTTAGAAATATAATCAGTATCTGATATCAGGACCACAGAGTTGCCTTTATTTGTCTTCTTTGACAAAGACATTGCTATTTTGCAGTTTAGTGTTAAGATTTCTAGCAGTAGGCATCTAATGAGTCTTAGTGTCCATCTTATTATTAGCTTTCTTCAACAACTTTACTATTTTAACAGCAATTTCTGATTGCGTCCTTTACAAATTTTTACTTAATTCACAAGCTGTTTAGACACCCACAGTCATTTTCTTGATAACACCATCATTTGTCTTAACTGGTAGGTTATAACTGAAACCTTTACCAAGTGACCTACGTTCCTTGTTTGACAAAACCACACGAGTGAGGTTAACCATCCTGCTTACAAAAATGTTTATGAACATGCTCACAATGACCTAGGTTATCATGTTGTTGTTGTGAGACGAGGAAACTTAGCGTACCGTATTTACTCACATCTAAGCCGTACTTGAATCTAAGCCGCACCTGAAAAATGAGACTTGAAATCAAGGAAAAAAAAAATTTCCTGGATCTAAGCGGCACCTGAAATTTGAGACTTGAAATTCAAGGGGAGAGAAAAGTTTTAATCGCACCTCCAAATTGAAACAAAGTTGGTCCATTGTAACATGAGACACAATTTAGGTCAAATGGATGAAGATATGGCTACAGTAGTTTGGTTCGAGTCGTAAGCTTAACAGTTAAGCTTTACCAAGTAGCCATTGCTATGTGTCAGGTGCTCCGTCCTTATTTGTACAGATACCCTTCCTTTTTCAAGTGCTTCATCTGGTCTGAATCGATTGCTTATTTTGCTTTGATCTGATAAGTGCCGTTCTCTTTGTTATAGGTGTTCATGTCACTCTAAACTGAAACTACATTATTTTAATGTATCATGCATTGTTTGTCACATTGTGATAATGAGTGTTTATGACCTGTCGCCGCTCGCGGCATGGCTAGCTTTTGTGCCTCACTACTGTGGCTGTCGGAAAAAAAAAAATTAGAGAGAGAGAGAGGAATTGTCTCATAAGCGAAACAATGGCAAGAGACAGCTATTTGTTGTTACTTACACTGCTGCTTTCTTTGATAATGATCAACAAGAACCAAATAATAGACTGCGTATGATAGAAGATGTTCTGAACGAGAGTTTAGAGAAAATTTTTCTCCATTTGAAAATCTTTGCAGATGCCTCTTTAGTACATTACATTCTGCACAGAAATTAGAGTCATCTTAGATTTAAAAATCTAGTCAGTTTCCGTCCTTCATTTCTGATTGTATCTGTTGTGTGTTGGCAGGAGAGCCAACACTGTATTATTAGAGGAAGCTGAAAGGCACGCGTTTTAGCTCACGCAGGCTGGCGTGAGGTCTGGAACAGGACAAGGAAATTAGACTTAAGAAAAATGGACGTTGCTGGTGGAATACTTAACTTTAATCCATTAATGATGAGCGTCGCTCTTGACTGTACATGGCTCAGTATCAATAGTAACTGGTAATGGCGCCTTGCTAGGTCATAGCAAATGATGTAGCTGAAGGCTATGCTAACTATCGTCTCGGCAAATGAGAGCGTATTTTGTCAGTGAACCATCGCTAGCAAAGTCGGTTGTCCAACTGGGGCGAGTGCTAGGAAGTCTCTCTAGACCTGCCGTGTGGCGGCGCTCGGTCTGCAATCACTGATAGTGGCGACATGCGGGTCCGACGTATACTAACGGACCGCGGCCGATTTAAAGGCTACCACCTAGCAAGTGTGGTGTCTGGCGGTGACACCACAGTATCACTATTCAGCATTAAAATAATATGAATATAAACATTTGACATTTGTTGTTGTCTCACTCTAGTTTCGTAGTTTATTAGGCAGACAGGATTTAAATGAGATAGTAGCAAACACGAAAGAATACATGGCACAATGTTTACATTCTTCTACCTTTTCTTTTAATTTATTTACTGACGCAGAGGTTTTGGCGCTAGTATTTATCTTTGTGCCTGCTACATATATTCGGTGGCAGAAGTTAGTTGTGGCGGCACCTACCAACACTTTTCAGAACTTCCGCTTACTTTACACTCGATTCTAGGGCGCAGGCAGTTTTTTGGATTTCAAAAACCAGGAAAAAAGTGCAGCTTACATTCGAGTAAATACAGTACGTTGGTGTCTGAATAAAATACTGGATTTCACCCAGGACAAGAAAACATTAATTAAAGCAAAAATGTTTGCAAACTGAAGAGCAGTCAAAATCTGCTGCAAATAAACATATAATCCTCCTCTTTAATTTCAAGTTAAGCTTAAAGGACATATCAGTTCCTCTAATTTCCTCCTCCAATCCTTGTTTAATAAAAAAAGTACAATAGTCCTGAATCCACAACCTCCCATGCTCAAGGCCCAGGCAAAGCTTCACCAAGAAAACCCATGTAATGAGACCAGTGGTTGACTCACGTCATGCTCCAAACACAAATGTGAATAGTTTCCTTAATAGAAAATTAAAGAAGATTTTTATTTTACATGGTCTTATTCCCTGAAAAACAGTTATGAGTTGGCTAATATAATAAACTGAGTTCATTTCTTCATCATGGACTCCAGCCTCAGCTTCCCTTACCTGGATGGTCCTCAGCTGATTCACAATTGTATGCTCATTTTACATCATTGCAATTGTGTGTTATAATTTCTTCCATTTTAATGTTCTTAGTTCACATTAATGACCAGTGTTGCCTATGAAACCCGCATTAACTATTTCTAGGTAATTATTTAACACTAGCTTTGTGTTATGTGCTGTACTTCCTACCATTCAACAGTGCCATTGTACACTAATTACCAGTATTGCTTATGAAATCTGTGTTGTAAATAAATAAATAAATAAATAAAATCTATTTCTTGTGCCTGACACTATGTACAGTGGGCAGTGTATGTATTTATATTTTAATCTTAAGTGCTTTGTAACAAAAAATCTTATTCATCATGCCAAACCATAGATTGCCACCTCTATCTGGCAACCTCCTATTGGCTCCGCTCTCCAACAACATGAGATTTGTGTTTAAGACAGTTGTTACTTTATGGTGCTATGTATTATTTGTCTCTCTTTACAGATTTTTTTCAGATTAATCTTACAATGTACAAATTGAAATGTATTGTTAAATAATCACCTCACAACCTGTGACTTCCAAGTATTTTTTATAGTGTCAATCATAGCACTGATTCTACCTTCAAACTGCATAAAAATAGGTGCATACCGCATAAGTGACTTCACGTCACACCTTTTAAAATCAGGATAGTTATTACAGTTCTGTTTACAGACTTCTTATTTTTTTTGGATGATGATAATGTGTGGAAGTGTGTGTAAAACTCTCTATTGAAATTTATCAGTGCTGGAAAAGTTGATTTTGACACACTTCTTTTGAATGGGTTGAATATTTTGTATGAAAGTGGGCCTATACATAGTATGATTGCATACTTTGTTGCTTTTGTGTCCTTCACATTTCCTCTATGTACTGTTTGTTGAAGTGATTTATTGTCAATTCTTGCTTTCTTTTCTGGGAGAACTTAGCTACTACAAAATCATCATACCCGTTTTTATAGCCAACTGATTTAATTGTGCTGATTGCCTTTTGCTGTTTGGTGGGGCAGATGGAGATTTTATGCATACGATGAAGCATTGATCTGAAATTAGCCGTCTGATGCTTGATCGGCTGGCAGGATGTGTCACTGATGGTAACATCCATCGTTGTTGAATCAACAAACACCTCCTTGCTAACTAATACACAAGAGGTCTTCTTATCGTTTAAACCTTTACTCATAGAAATTATAGTTTTCTGAGACAAGTTGTCAGTTATTAAATTCTGCAGCTTTTTATTGTTCTCAGTATTGTGTCATAAAATATAATACACTTTATTTCGACTATTGTTATCATTGGGGACTGGATATTTATGTAATAATAATAACAATTCTCAAATATATATGCATTTGTGTACATAAAATATGCAAGCTACTCATACAGAAATAAACATTTCATTTCTGTTGTGTTAGCCACAAACCAACAATCTTCCAAGTCATTTTTATACTCTCATTATTGTAATTGCCCATAAAATCCCACAAAATGTAATCAAACAAACATTTTTCTATTATTACTTTACACAAGAATATTGTACTCATAATTTTCCACTTCTGTCGTAGTTCGTGATCCCAAAATTACAAACCTGTTTGTGTCCTCATTTTTTCAAATATATCCTGTTTTTGCAATTGTGGTACTTCAATGTCTGACTAAAATTACACCAGTAAAATATTGTAATACAGCCCTTAGTCAGTAGTGCTGTTTGATGCCCTGTAATGTCCTCATGCCATATGCTGTGGCTCTATGTACTTCTGCCTGACATTCAGAAAACAACTCTCACTTTGTAGTCACTTTTCGCAATGTTGCAGCCTGGACACATTGTGTGATAACTGATTCAAAGTAAATCTTAATCGTTGTTTCACTACTTGGCAGCAAATTGATTGATGTTCTCGGGGAAACCAGCCAGGTGCACTTGTAAAGTTGCTGACCTGTTTTTTATCTTGATAGTAGTGATACTTCTTGTCAGTGTCCATCTTCCAGTTACTATTTGATTTGGTGACGAGATGACTTAGACAAAATTTCTAGTTGGTGTGATGAATGGCAGCTACCTCTAAATGTAGAAAAATGTAAGTTAATGCAGGTGAGTAGGAAAAACAAACCCATAATGTTAGAGTACAGCATTAAGAGTGTGCTACTTGACACAGTCACATTGATTAAGTATGTTGGCATAATGTTGCAGAGCAATATGAAATGAAATGAGTGTGTAAGGATTGTAGCAGGGAAAGCAAATGGTTGACTTCAGTTTATTTGGAGAATTTTAGGAGATGAGGTTGATCTGCAAAGGAGTCCGCATGTAGGACACTAGTGCAGCCCATTGTTGAGTACTGCCAGAGGTCGGATTAAAAGAAGACATCAAAGCAATTCAGAGGCAGACTGCTAGATTTGTTAAGGTAGGTTCAAACAACACTCAAAAGTTACAAAAATGCTTCAAGAACTCAAATGTGAATCACAGGAGGGATGGCAAAGATCTTCTCAAGTAGCACTGTTGAGAAAATTGAGAGAACTGGCAATTGAGGCTGAGTGCAAAAATGATTGTACTGCTGCCAACTTACACTGAGCAGCCAGAATATAATGACCACTGACCTATTATCAATATAAACCTGTCCAGGTGATAGCAGCATCACCTGGCGAGGAATGACTGCTACTCAGACACACAGACTGTGCATGTAGTATTGGTGAGTGTGCTGCCTGTGTGTAGAATGGGGAAGGTGTATGATCTATCTGAGTTTGACTAAGGACGTATTGTGATGACCCAGAGGTGTGGCATGAGCATTTCAGAAACTGCACGACTTGTTGGTTGTTTGAGGAGTGCTGGGTGAGTGTCTTCAATGCGTAGTGAAACCACCTCCAGACATTGTGGAATTAGGCAGCTCATTATAGGTGTCAGACATCGTAGGCTGGGCAGACTGGTAAAGCAGGACAGATGGCAAACTGTGGCCTAACTAACATCATACTTCAGTGCTGAGCAGTATACAAGTGCGTCTGAACACGCAGTGCACCAGACACTCATAACAATGGGTGTCCACAGCAGACGACCCATGCATGTGCTAATGTTAACACCACAACAGTGGCAACTACTACTGAAATGGGCACATGACCGTCAACACTGGTCATTGGTGCAGTGGCAGAGTATTGCATGGTCTGATGAAACCCGATACCTTCTTCATCATGCCAATGGGAGGTCACAAATCCGTTGTCTTCCAGGGGAACAGCTCCTTGACATCTGTACTGCGGGATGAAGACGAGCTGGCAGTGGCTCCATTATGCTCTGGGGAACATTCACCTGGGCACCTGTGAGTACAGTGGAGCTCATGCAAGGCACCATTATGGCCAAGGAGTATCATGCACTGGTTGCAGACCACATACACCCCTTCATGACGATCATGTTTCCTGATGGCAGTGGCGTTATTCAACAAGAAAATGTGCCATGTCACAAGGCCAGGAGTGTGTGATGGAGTGGTTCAAGGAATGTAGTGGTGAGTTCCAATTGATGTACTGGCCCCGCAACTCACCAGATCTGAACCCGCTCGAACACATCTGGGATGTGATTGAATGTGGCATCAGAGCTCATCACCCCCTTCCCCGGGAATTAAGTGACTTGTGTGTGCAGATCTGGTGCCAACTCCCTCCAGAGACCTACCAAGGCCTCATTGCTTCCATGCAATGATGTGTCACTGCTGTTATCCATGCTAAAGGTGGACATACTGGCTATTCGATAATTTGATCATAGTGTTCTGGGTGATCAGTGTAGATGTCACATAAGGACTGCAAAGATAATATTAGAGAGATTAGAGCTCATATGGAGCCATGTAGACAGTCATTTTTCCCCTGCTCTGTTTGCGAGTGGAACGTGTAAGGAAATGACAAGTAGTGGTACGGGGTACCTTCTGCCAGGCACCATACAGTGGCTTGCAGAGTATGTATGTGCATGTAGATGTAGGTGTAGAAGTTTGTTAAATGATGAACACAACACTGTATAATTTAAGTTGCAATCTTTTCACATTTATTGACATCAGTAGGATAGTGATACCAGCTTTTATCCAGTAATTTGGACTGTTAATGTGTCACAGGTCAGCACCTACCCTATGAATGTTTCGACAGAATGGTAATATTTTCACTGTCCACTTTCACTGCAGGGCTCTGACTAACAACCAAATGAAGTCTGTTTTAGTTACTTTTTTTGCAGCACGTAGTAACTGTTCCCACGAAATAACTTATGACATGATGTTTACAATTTAGTAGCGAAGCACAGCCTGACTTCTAACAACACTGAGATTATCACATCATGGTCATATAACATGATGTAAACTTTTTGATAACTAACCAACGACTGACTTTCTGATGCTGGCTTGCAACGCAAAGATGTTGACAATTTCGTTATTATGCACTGACTGGCCACAGCATTGTCCAGTAAACCTACCTAGAGACTCATGTAAGATTAAAAGTCAAAATTTGTTGTTATGTTTTTAACATTAACATAACAGGTAATAGAGTTAGAGTACACAAAATTATAACAGGCAAAGGAGCAAGTCTGTTGAATTGTTAGCTGGATAATCAGAAAAAAGGGCAGAATTATAAGTACTGCTTTATGGATATGGTTTCTACTTCCACGGCAGCTCCCAGAGCCTACCAAACATTGCTAAAAATGAAAGTTTCCAAATTGGGTAGTTAGCAAATTAACAAGTTCTTCTAATGAAAGTAGGCATTTTTGGAATCAGAAATATCTGGTCTACTAATCTGTAGTACTGAATTTTGGAAACAACCAGTTTTTAAGAGTCAAACAGTCTGGATAACAAAAGCTTTGACTCAGAATAATTTTTGGAATAGGAAGTTTTTGGGAAAAGTAAAATGTTTATGGAAAAGAGGAGAATGTGGGCTTTTAAATGAGTTACATCAATTTATAAACAAACAGCTATTTGCTCACTAAAGATTTCAATTTCATGTGTTCCTTCCAAATCTTAAAGTCTACATATTTCTGAATAAAAATTATTTCCAGATAAATTAATCATAATAGTATTATTAATGATTGAGAAATTACACTATGAATAAGTCTCATGAAAATGTGGTATGAATAAGAATTTACCTATTTTGTGTAACTGTCACATATGTGTCCTTCGCAAAATTGGCTCAAATAAAGGATAAAAAATGATGTTGATATGAGGGATGGCACAAGAAAAGTAGGATGATTCCACGTTGGTCTGTTACATACCCACTCTTTGCTTTCTTAGTTACACAGAAATGATGTAGTGGCAAGTTTCCACACTGCCGTAGTTTGCATTCAGGGAAAGCACTTTTTCCTAGTCATTCTGAATACAATGACAGACATGTCAAATACCCCACACTGTTCCACTGTTTAACTTTGAACATTGTGATCCATCTCTAAAGATGTCGGTGTTCATGAGACATTAAACCTTAATATTCTCTTCCTCCATAGTACCGATTTTTCAGCTAGTCACAGACTTTGTCTTCCTCCCTTTCTCCTTACTAGTGATCCTCATTCTGTTGAAGTTAAGTTCCTCAAGTGATCTAGAAAGAATTTTTTGATAACAAAAACAAAACCATGATGACAAATCTCTGATTCCAGTAGCAAAGTCAGGAAGTAAAACTTCTGAAAATTAATTTTTCGTTGAAATATAGATCAAATTTCTTGATAGTATCAAAAATTATGAAATGAAATTTGCTGAATGCATTTCTGAGTCAAAACTTCTAACCAGCAAATTTACAAACTGCAAAACAAATTCTCAAAATTTATTTCAGTACAGTACAATTTGCCCAAACTGTTATATAATTTACCAGATAGAAAGCAGTTTTAATGTCAAAAATGAACAATTATCATAAATAATTTGACATGTTCATATTTTTTTAACCTTTTCATTACTGTGCTGTGTTTTCACACACTTCAGTCGATGTAGTTCTCAACGTTGTCACAAGATGGCACATAATTCATACTGGAACATTTCAGTAGCTTGCATTTACAATCTGTAGATGGCATTGTCATTGTCAATTTAGCTTTGCTCATGGTGAAGGGCAGACACATTTTCCATCCCTGGGATTTAACAAACCTGCCTACAGTAGTGGAGTCTCCCAGTTCTTACAAATATGGTAAGTAGAAATTGTCATAGAAATCAGTGCACATGTGGTACTGTTTTAAAAAATTATATTTAATATGAAGAGAAGAGAATTTCTAACGAATCTTAAACATCTGATGTTAGAAAGTTACACCCAATGCAAAGCACAGTCATCAGGTAGATTTCCGAGAGATTGTCAACTGAGGCTGAAAAGGAACTGTAACAAGAATTGCAATGGAACTGCCCCCCAAAAAAATCATCACAGAGCAGGTGTGTGGTATGTCACAGATCCAAAGACATGAAAACAGCAGCACTGCACACACAGCAAATTTTGTTTGATCCACATATTAAATGTGAGCAAGCTATACATTACAGCTACAATTAGAACAGGATAAGTGCATTTATTATTTCTCTTATTTTTACCAATGTGAACATGAAAGAAAATTACAAAAATTTTCAGAACTTTTAGAAAATAATGCTGTTATGGGAAAATCAATTTTTTTTAGTAATTGGTGTATGTTGTCAAGGTTCATTAACAATGTTTTCACTAATATTTGAAACAAATTATGTTTTTTAATTTCCAAATAAAAAAATTGAAATTACTTAAATCTGACCACACTAATAATGTTAAATTTGTTGACCACAGTAACAAATAGTTTAAAATAAAGACAGCCATCTGTCAATGTGCATAGTAAACTAGCATGTTTTAATTAATTAACACTGGATATTTGTATATGTGTATCAAGTATTAGTATTCATGAGATAATTAGGAAATCATTTGTTATTCTTGGCACAGTGGTTAAGACACTACACTTAAAAGAAAAATAGTTCAAATCCCCTTCCAGACATCAAGATTGGGCTTTATGTTCTTTTTCTCAATCACTTATAGCAAATAGGAAACTCCTAGAATGATTCTTTTGAAAAACACATGGTGGCTGAGTGTCCTCCCTGCCCTGGTTCAATCTGAAACCGAGTTTTGTCTCTAATGGACTCATTGTAGACATTAGGTTAATTCTTAATCTTAAACTGACCCTACAACTACATTCCGTAAACAGCGTATAACTTCATTGTTTTAATACAGATTTCAGAAAAACAGCGTAACTTTATATCAGAAACTTGCTTATATAATTTGTTTATAGGCCTAATTCTCGTAATGTTTTTGGAGGATCAAACTTAAAGTATCTCGTTTAATTGTCCTTTTTTTTCATTCCATCAAGTGAAATATATAATAAATAGCGTATACCTTCATTGTTTTAATACAGATCTCAGAAAAACAGCGGAATTTTAAATCAGAAACTTGCTTATATACATTTGTGAATAGGCTTAATTCTTGTAACATCTTTTTTGATTTTCGGTAATTTAATTGATTTATTCTAGCTAAAGTATTATTTTTGCCATGAGAGAGAAGTGCCTGACTTGCCATAGAATTGTTAGTTCCGGGGTTTGGTGTGATGGATGCAGTAGTTTTTTTCATTGGGGGCACTGCAGTGGTGTGGGTGTCGGGAAAGTGGATCAGGCTCATCAGTGGTTTTGTAGGATTTGCAGCAGAGATAGGAAGATAGTGGAACAGGAGGGGAAAATTGCTGCCCTTCAGGCTGAGCTAGATCAGGCTAGGGAAGATCTGGACAGGTTAAGGAGGGAGAAGGGCAAAGAGAGGTGGGGAGTGGCAACAGGTAACAGAAGGAACAGGCCTAGAATAAGTTTGACCTGTTGCTTCAGTTAGAAACTGATGAGCCTCAAGCAGAGGTAGGTGTAGACAGGACACAACAAACTTTCAATAGGAAATTGAAAAAGAATGTAAGAAAGTCGTCAAAAAGGAAGAAAGTTTTGTTGTTAGGCAGTTCGCATACCAGAGGTGTAGGCCAACTTCTGCAGGAGGAATTAGGACCAGAATACCAGGTCACAAATTTTTTCAAACCAAGTGCGAGTCTGGATCAGGTGACAAAGGATTTAGGTTCACTCTTTAAAGGATTTACCAGGGAAGACACCGTGGTTATTGTGGGAGGGCCAGGGAACAGTATCGACAGAGATCCTGGGTACAGCATAGAGTGTGACCTGGTAAAGATTGCGTCGGCATCGAGACACACCAATGTTGAATTTGTATCTGTCCTGAGACGCCATGACCGGCCTCATTTGAACTCTTCTGTTGGGAGAGTTAATTTGGAGTTGGAATGGCTGCTTGGGTCGGGTGCAGGGGCTCATATTGGTGTGGTTCCTGTTGATTCTCTCAGTAAGTGGGACTATACCAGGCACGGCCTACATCTCAACAGGAAAGGGAAGGATAAACTGGCTGGGGTAATAGAAGGAAATTTAAGGGGGGGAGGCACTGCCATGAATGGTAAAATACCAGTGGTTACAGGTGTTGGAGCAGCACCTTTTTTAGGATAGGTAAGACAGAAAGATGTCAAGTTCTACAAGAGGTCAGGATTGAAACAAATCTTCAGTTTAGGAAAGAAATTAAACAGCACAATTCTAGCATATTGGATCACCAATCACAGCTGTCAATTATTAATCACCAGAAATTTTATCTCCACCAAGTTGTATCTCAGTCCTAGATAATTGCATTGATGAATTAAAGTCACCCAACCCAGTTGACATAATTTGCCTCTCTGAACACCATGCGACCACTGGTATAGGAACTAGGCCTAAGCACAATGAGAAACTCAGACAGGAGAGTACTGCAAATGTTAGAATAAGGAAAGGTTCTCATAAAAGTATAATTAAAAATAATGTAAGTATATTTCATCAAAATATTGGGAGTTTAAAAATAAAATAGATGAGCTTCTGGTTTGTTTAGAAGATTTAGATGCTGAGGATGAAATAGATATACTATGCCTGTCTGAGCATCACATTGTTACTGATATGGATAAGGTAAATGTAAGTGGATATAAGCTCTCTGCACATGTAATTAGAGAAAATATGGAGAAAGGAGGAGTTGCCATATATGTCAAAAGTTATCATTGTGCAAAAAGTATAGAAGCAAAAAAGTTTTGTGTAGAGAAACATATAGAAGCATGTGACTGTGAGCTTAAATTAAATAAAGGCACATTTATAATTGTAACTGTATATAGGTCCCCATCGGGAAATTTTCATCTATTTCTGAAAAATTTGGACTCCTTGTTGTGCTATCTGTCAGACGGGGAAGCAAATTATTATTTGTGGGGACTTCAATGTAGATTCTCTGAAAGAGGGTAATAGGAAAAATGACCTTGAAGTATTACTCGGTTCTTTCAATTTGACACCCGTTATTGATTTTCCTACTCGGGTGGTAAAGGATAGCAGCTCACTGATACATAACTTCTTTATAGACCAAGATAAGTTTAACCAGATAAATGCTCTGCCTGTTGAGAATGGTCTTTCTGATCATGGTACACAGCTAGTTACAATATATGATATAGCTCCATTCAGCAGTACTGAACAGTCCTCCAAAGTAGTACGTTCAGTCAACGATTTAACAATTGCAAATTTCAGGGAAAGCCTACAGCAGTTAGACTGGGATGAGGTGTACCGTGAACCTGATGCCAATTTAAAATATAATTTATTTCATGACACTTTTGTAAATGCATTTTAAAACTGCTTCCCCAAGAAAATAGTTAAATATACTCGTAAGAAACCATGTAACAAACCATGGCTTACTAAGGGTATAAAAATATCTTGTAACCGGAAAAGGGAAATGTATCTGACAGCAAGAAAGAGTAGTGACCCAGAAACTATCAAACATTATAAAAACTACTGTGCTATATTAAGAAAAGTTATTAAAAAATCCAGAAGTATGTGTATCATATCTGAAATCAGCAACTCTGATAATAAAATTAAAACAATTTGGAATACTATTAAAAGAGAAACAGGTCAACCAAGAGCACAGGAAGACAGCATTACCATCAAATTGAATGAAAACTTTACGAACAAAAAGTCAGGGGTTGAAAATATTTTTAATAATCATTTTCTAAATGTTGTGGATATAGTAGGATCCAGGTGTTCATTAGAAGATGCTAGGCCGTTAATGGAAGAGGCCATACCTGTGCAATTTGATACAATTGAAATCTCACCCACTTCTCCCTCTGCAATTAGGAAAATAATAAACTTGCTTAAAAGCAAAAACTCACATGGAATTGATGGCATTTCCAGCAAAATACTAAAAGCTTGTTCTCAACAGATAAGTAAGATTCTCAGCCACCTGTGTAATAGCTCTCTGGAACAGGGCATTTTCCCTGATAGACTGAAATATGCTATTGCTATACCTTTGCATAAAAAAGGGGATAGATCTGATGTCAACAATTACCGTCCAATCTCCCTTCTAACAGCTTTATCCAAAATTTTTGAGAAAGTAATGTATTCAAGAGTAGCTGAAGGAAGTCATTCACGAGATGTGCATGATCGGGGTGGGAATTGTCGTCCATGAGGACGAATGTCTCACCAATATGCTGCCGATATGGTTGCACTTTGGTTGGAGGATGGCATTCACGTATTGTACAACCATTGCAGCGTCTTCCATGGCCGCCAGTGGCAAACGTCGGCCCCATATAATGCCACCCCGAAACATTAGGGAACCTCCACCTTGCTGCACTTGCTGGACTGTGTGTCTAAGGCATTCAGCCTGACCAGGTTGCCTCCAAACACGTCTCCGACTATCGTCTGGTTGAAGGCATATGCAACACTCATTGATGAAGAGAATATGATGCCAATCCTGAGTGGTCCATTCGGCACGTTGTTGAGCTCATCTGTACCATGCTGCGTGGTGTCATTGTTGCAAAGATGGACCTCGCCATGGACATCAGGATTGAAGTTGTGCACCATGCAACCTATTGCACACAGTTTGAGTCATAATGCGATATCCTGTGGCTGCACGAAAAGCATTATTCAACATGGTGGCGTTGCTGTCAGGGTTCCTCCAAGCCATAATCCATAGGTGACGGTCATCCACTGCATTAGTAGCCCTTCGGTGGCCTGAGCGAGGCGTGTCATCGACAGTTTCTGTCTCTCTGTATCTCCTCCATATCCGAAAAACATTGCCTTGGTTCACTCCGAGATGCCTGGACACTTCCCTTGTTGAGAGTCCTTCGTGGCACAAAGTAACAATGCGTACGCGATTGAACCACGGTATTGACCATCTAGGCATGGTTGAACTACAGACAACACAAGCCCTGTACTTCCTTCCTGGTGGAATGACTAGAACTGATCGGCTGTTGGACCTAATTTTTATGAATGACAAAATTCCATTTGTAATAAGTTATTTTTTGTGACTGAATGTTGTTGTGATTGTTGCATTCCTGGTGAAGAAATAGTGTCTTTGGCAACTACCTGTCAGATAGTCTCCCAACAGTTACTCTAAAAGTATTGTCAAGTTATTGTTTGAGAGTATTCAAGTATGTTTTAACCAAAATATGACCCATTCCATGCCTCACATTTTGGCTTTAAATGAAAATACTTCAATCTATTAATGTCTCTGTAACATGACCAACGATCGTTAGTGGTATTCACTCCCATAAATGTCTGCTGTTAGTAGAATTTCTTCTACCAACAACAACATTTTAGAATACAGCACTAAACTTAATGTTAGTTGGGCTAAAATTATTCATGATAAACAATATAAAGGAAAGGATAGATTGCTACTCACCGTAAAGATGACACGTTCAGTTGCAGACAAGCACAATGAAAAGTTTGTGTGTGTGTGTGTGTGTGTGTGTGTGTGTGTGTGTGTGTGTGTGCGCGCGCGCGCGCACACATTCTTTTCTGTAGAGGGCTTTGGCCAAATGGTAAATTATAACAATCTTCTCGTTGTGCCAGTTACATTTTTTATAATTTTGATGTTTCAACCTGGATTTTCCATTGTTTGATTGTTCATGATAAAACTAAATGTGATGAAATCATGCTGTGAGGATGTTAATGTGTTTCTATTGTTTTTTGAAACAATGACAAAAGTGTAGATAGAACTTCACAGTGTGCTAACATTTTTAACAAATTAAATTCTACCACAATTGCATGAACATTTAGTATCATCATAAAATCAAAACCACAAAATTTTTAGTGGGTTTCCATCTGAAGAACTTCAGAGATAAAAATGATTTTTGGAATATAATACTAGATTGCAAACCCATCTGACAGAAAATTGAATTTGGCGTGTAATTTTTTAGTCCAAAGTACGCAGTTTACACCAGCACTATTAATAAACATCTTTTTTGTTTATAGGTCAGTGGTTCCAGTCCAGATTTGGTATCACCTCATGCACAACCATCTGCTCAAAATGTTGTTCTTGGTGCTGAAACACATCACACATATATGGACGTAGCTAATGTTCTTGACTCAGGGATGAGATGCTGCGCAGGTGCCCAAGAGCAGTCAGAGCCCATATATGAAAATATACCATTGCCCTGGGCATCACAGTCGGGATGTTCAAGAAGCCGCGCTTCTAGTATCCAGTCAGCACCAGAGATGGGCAGTCCTGTCACAGCTATGGAGGGTCAACGGAGATGGCCGAATGCAATAATGACTGTACCTTCAGCAACACCAGCAGCTAATGTGTCTGTTAGTGTCCACTCAGCGTATGATGTCAGTAATACATCTCTACAAGAAACTTATGTGCAAAATGCGCCTGATACTGTATGCCAGTCACCTGGTGAACCAACAAATCCTGGTATTGCAGGTATGTTACTGACAAAATCTATCATTTTAAACAGCCAGAAAATAGTGGAGTTTATAGAATCAAAAACTGGTCTGAAAAATAGGAACTTACAATGTTTGTCCAAAAATCTGATATTCGAAACAGCTTTTTGTTAAGATTTATCAATTATTTGTGTTGATAGCATTTTATGTAATAACGACATCAAACTAATCTTTAATAAAGCTACTTGTGTAAGAGATCCTTTAGAAAAAAAATCAGCTGAATGATATTTTAGAGAATTCAGATGTGTCTTTCATGTATGGAAGCTGTTGTATTACAGTATTCAGAAGTAGTATATTATGAATAAGGAAATGTGGCAAGTCAGGTGAATGGGGGGAGGAAAAGGAGAAAATTACACTTCAGCACACACAATTAAATGTTTAGCTTGTGAAAGTTCATAATGCCAGCCCATACTGTTTTCACAACTGTTTGCAACACCATTTTTGAGCTTTGATTGCCTGTAATTGAAATGTGAATCCTCTCTCATTCTGCTGCCAAAACACACACACACACACACACACACACACACACACACACACACACACAGAGGCTGATTTACTAATTTGTTCACTCAACTAAGAACCCCAGCATATGCAACAGCTCATATGCTTTGAAGAAACAATGAAATTAATTTTCCAGAAAGTCTCTTTATTGATTCACAGATTAGCTTCCAGACTGTTAAAAGAGGAAGTGGTATAATTCGGGTAAGTGCTCTGGTAGCGTCTGAGGCTTGAATTAAGTGGGTAAGAGCATCTTAGGACCATTTTTCATGAGTGGGTTACTGAATGTCAACTTCTCAACACTTTGTTTTCCACCATTGTTGAAGGAAAAGGTGTGTTCAGGTTGTTAGTCTTCCTGAGAAATCAATAGAAAGGAGATTCACATAAAATACTTTTTTGCCACTGTGAGTTTTGTACTATGAAATGAGATGATATATTTTTTAAAAGCTTTCACTGTCTTCACTCTCATTCACCTAATGGTCTTAAAGGGAATAGCTGTTACTTCGAAATCAGTCAACAGATTACAAGGGAGAACTATCTTGGTGGAAACAGCAACATTGCAACAGACCACAAAACTCTAAAACAGAAAATTGCTTTTGGAATATTCAGTTGTAAGAAAGCTACACAGTATCGTGAACTTCAGCAAAGGTGTCACATTACAAAAACACCATGAAAATTAATATGAATTATGTTTCATATGCAAGTGTTTCTGTAGTACATTACTACTGGGTTGAAAGACCTCTGCATAAGATAACTCAGTGTTTAAAATGTATATATGATATATTTGTGTGTGTGTGTGTGTGTGTGTGTGTGTGTGTGTGTGTGTGTGTGTGTGTGTGTGTGTGTGAAAGAAAAATAAAAGAACTAGTCCACATTCCAGGCAAAAATTTTCCACCAACTTATTTTTCAAGTGTTACTGCCAATGTCAAGTGACTTTCAGCACTCTGTATATGAGGCAATGCTGAGAAAGGCAACAGTATGTTAGTGTGATTTGTCACTGGCACAGCTTGTAACACGTGGTCAGCATCAGCTCCACTACATCATGTTGCAAATTCTCATAGATGACACAGTGGAAATTCTCTTTACTGTTTTTTATTTAATATTAAAAACAATGTAATTTACCAACTCACTTAGGTAAGATATTTTAATCTCACTCCTTAAAACTAGGAAGGGTTATACCTACCTGGGTAGTGAACTTAGTGTGGGTGCATGGGCAAGACCTTTGCAGTTTCTTAATTACTCCAAGCTTGGATTCAGGAGATTTACTCTACAGCTGATTGCATGTTGATTTTGGAGACAGCTATGTGAGAGAGATTCCTGCCAAATTATACCAAAGAAATGGTATACATTTGTTTTTAATTTTTTCCCTCTCCAACGCACAGCTCTGTACATGAGTATTCCCATTGAGATCCTCCTACCTTGGAACACTCTTGTTCCTCCTTTCCCAGTACTGTTTTATGTTTAGAGTTGATGACATACAGTCTGAAAATTCAGAGGAAAAGAAAAATTTTCTGCCAATGCATTGTTTTAAGTGTGGTCATCAATGCAGTTGTCATTAACGTTAAATGCCCATGAGAAAGATTCAGCACATTGCTCATCCGCAGATGATTTCTAGCTTTTGATACAACCTAACAAAAATGAACTGACAATTTTAACTGGCTTATGAAGCAGTAGCAGGCAGAGAAAAGTAATTTAAATTTTGAATGAGATGCCTGTTGAGTTTCTTTGTATGTTAAAGTACTGTATTTTAATTTAAGAGTCTCTGTTCTGAATTTGACTCAGTGTGCTTCTGAGTATCATTTTTACCCGATTCCTGCACCATTGAAACCAGGCAGCAGAATTTTTCAAGGAATTCAACATTTTAAAATGTACTCTGATGAGAGGAGCAGCACATAAAACAAATTTAAAGTAATAAAAAAGTCACTACAAAGTTTATCGCCATGCAAAAATGTCATTATTTGATTGCCACCAAATGGTAAAAGAAGTACAGTGGATCTGAATAATGTTCATGGATGTAACAAGTATTGTACTGCATCCTGATAGCATCACATCATCAAGTGTGTATGGAAAGAAAATGGGTAGTGTTTGGATGCAAACAAGTGGATTTCTTTCCACACTCTTTCCCCAATTTGAGGTGGTACTTCATCTCTAATGACATCAGTGTTCATGGGATCCACCCCCCACCCCAACAAACCCTAATTTTTTTCATACTTTGGAAATTGGTGTGATGAGTATTAAGATTTCATACCAGTGTTGACATACACTGCCAGACAAAGAAAACTGCATCACCAAGAAGACATGCTCAAATGTCGATGTAAATTCATGTGTGTACATACCATCAGTTAGTAGGTAAATGATAAGAGTTGCAGTTCTCTGTGACAGGTAGGATGGCCACCAGAATCCATTAGTGTTGTTGTCAGTTCTGGTAAGGTGCATAAAGAGCGTGAACTGCATCACATGTTGAGTGGTCACTGTGAAAGATATGTAGATGCTTCGTATTTATGTGAGATGGCCTTATTAGCACCTAACAGTTTGAAAGGGAGCCTCATTGTGGATCTCCATTTGGCCAGCCAGTTGAACTGTGCAATATTCTGATTTGTGAGGAATTTGGATGTGACAGTGGCTCAGTGTTGGACTGCAAGGGAACATGGAGGCAGGTATACTCATCTTCAAGGTTCTAGTTGAACACATCTGACCACCACTTGGGAGGATCACTGTTTTGTGCACCAAGTACTTCTTCACCCCTCCACACTTGTGCCTGCCATCCAAGAACAAATAATCGACTCCCTGTGACATTCTGGGTAATTCAGCGCCATTGGTCAGATACTAGCAGCAGCTGGACTAGGGAATTACCATACCAAGCGTACGATGCTGTTAACACCGCAACACAAATTGCTGTTTTTGGAGTGGTGCCAGGACCAGGAAGCATGGACTGCTGATGTGTGGTGTCACATTGTGTTCAGCAATGAATCACAGTTCTGCGCTATACCCAATGACCATTGCCGGCTAGTATGGCAGCGACCTGTGGGGAGGTCCCATTCTTCCAATGTTTTGAAGAGACACAACAGTGTTACTCATGACATGGTATTTGTAGCAATCAAGTATGACTTCAGGTCTTGGCTGCTGGTAATTGACGGAACTATCATGGTACAGTGGTACATCAGGGACGTCCCTTATCCTCATATTACCTCTCATGCAAACGTACTGGGTGTCATTTCCAAAAGGACAGTGCTCATCCACAAACGGCACACATTGCTATGAACTGTACGTGTGATGATTTTAGACTGGGTTTTTTAGTGTGTTTCTTGGTGGTTGGCTTTTCCTTTTTTCTCTCTCTGGTTGGCCAACCACTGTCACACTGTGTGTGATTTTAATTCCTTTTTTCTGGTCTCTGTCTGAGTCTTTCTTGTCCTGTATCTTCTCTTGTTATCTCCATTGTTCATTTTTATTCTTTGTGGGTGTTTGAAGTTTTTGGAAAAAGGGACCGATGGCCCTAGCAGTCTGGTCCCTTCAATCCCACAAGCCAACCAACCAACTGTACATGTGACTTATACACTGTGTGATCAAAAGTATCCAGACACCTGACAGAAAATGACTTACAAGTTGATGGCACCATCCTTTGGTAATGATGGAATTCAATGTGGCGTTGGCCCACCCTTAGCCTTGATGACAGCTTCCACTCTCGCAGGCATATGTTCAATCAGGTGCTGGAAGGTTTCTTGGGGAATGGCAGCCCATTCTTCATGGAGTGCTGCACTGAGGAGAGGTATCGATGTTGCTAGGTGAGCCCTGGCGCGAAGTCGGTGTTCCAAAACATCGACAAGGTGGTCTGTAGGATTCAGGTCAGGACTCTGTGCAGGCCATTCCATTACAGGGATGCTATTGTCGTGTAACCACTACACCAAAGGCCGTGCATTATGAACAGGTGCTCGATCGTGTTGAAAGATGCAGTCGCCATCCCTGAATTGCTCTTCAACAGTGGGAAGCAAGAAGGTGCTTAAAACATCATTGTAGACCTGTGCTGTGATAATGCCATGCAAAGCAACAAGGGGTGCAAGCCACCTCCATGAAAAACTCGACCACACCATAACACTACCGCCTCCAAATTTTACTGTTACCGCTACACATGCTGGCAGATGACATTCACCAGGCATTCACCATATCCACACCCTGCCATCGGATCACCACATTGTGTACCGTGATTCGTCACTACACACAATGTTTTTTCACTGCTCAATCGTCCAATGTTTATGCACGTTACACCTAGTGAGGTGTCATTTTGCATTTACGGGCGTGATGTGTGGCTTATGAGCAGTCGCTCAACAGTGACATCCCAGTTTTCTCAACTCCTGCCTCACTGTCATAGTACTTGCACTGGATCCTGATGCCATTTGGAATTCCTGTGTGATGGTTTGGATAGATGTCTGCCTATTACATATTACGACCCTCATCAACTGTCGGCTGTCTCTTTTCAGTCAACAGACATGGTTGGCCTGTACGCTTTTGTGCTGTACGTATCCCTTTACAGGGTGTATATGACCTGGGAGATCTGGGAAAAACCCGGGAATTTTTTCATCCGGGAGAAAACTGGGAAAATCCTGGACATTTTTTAGAATTCCAGGAATTTTTCATTGTAGTTTTCGATTACATTTTTGTAATTTTGACTGGTAAGAATCAATACTCTAACAAAGGATATTACTGTCTACTGCTACTGCAGAATAATACTGCAACAATAAAACATGAACGAGTAAACAAAACGAAAATAAACCATAAATTGCAAAGAAAATGTGCCATATGCAACAACTAAACACAGTGCTCATACAAGGGTTTGCCAACAGCAAAATGTGTCAAAGGCTTTAGTAAGACTTTGCAATGCTTCATAACAACAAATCACCTCCAAGGAGTGTGATGTCACAATTGTTTATATCAGTTCATTTTAGCAGTTACGAGGAGGCTCATGCGCATGCACAATTGAGTGGCATATGAGTAGTACCTTCTTTCATTTCTGGCTACAGAAATGTGGCTGTTGGCTGTGTAAGCAATCGCAGCAAGCAGCTAGATGCAACCGGGAAAAATTTTACTGCTGCGCCCAAGCTGCCAGATTCACGCATGCGCAGTGGGTCCAGATCTATGGGGAGGGAGGGGGGGGGGGGTGGCAAATTCATATTCTGGAGGAGAAAAAACCTTGTTTCACAAAGTGCCTAGCATGCAGCACACGTTGGTCTATCAATTACTCATATGATTTTGATGCGCATCCCTGTTGGTTTTTGAACACACTCTGTAAGTTGATTTTTGAGTGAATCCTAAGCCACGCGGGATAGCCGTGTGGTCTGAGGCAACTTGTCATGTTCGTGTGGCTCCCCCCATTGGAGATTTGAATCCTCCCTCATGTATTTTTAACCAGAAAATCTGGGAAAAATTCGGGAATTTTTTTTCCTTGTCCACGTATACACACTGCTTTATGTTTCCGCTTCACTATCACATCAGAAACAGTGGACCTAGGGATGTTTAGGAGTGTGGAAATCTCATGTACAGACGTATGACACAAGTGACACCCAATCAACTGACCACATTCGAAGTCCGTGAGTTCCGTGGAGCACCCCATTCTGCTCTCTCACGATGTCTTTCACATACCCTCTCAACTCTGAAAGTTTTATTTTGTGTCCCCTTCCACATCTACATCTACAACGATACTCTGCAAGCCACCACAAGGTGTGTGGCGGAGGGTACCCTGTACCACTACTTGTCATTCCCCCTCCTGTTCCACTCACAAACAGAGCGACGCAAAAATGACTGTCTGCACATCTCCATGTGAGTCCTAATTTCTTGTATCTTATCTTCATGGTCCTTATGTGCAATGTATGTTCACGAGAGCAGAAGTGTTTGGCAGTCAGCTTCAAATGCAAGTTCTCTAAATTATTTGAGTTCCCAAAGTATCTCTTTATCACTTAAGCTTTTTTCGAACTTCTGGTAACGAATCTAGCAGCCATCCCCTGAATTACTTCGATGTCTTCCTTCAATCCGACCTGGTACAGATCCTAAACACTCAAGCAGTACTCAAGAATAGGTCGCACCAGCATCCTATACATGGCCTCCCTTACAGGTGAACCACTCTTTCCTAAAATTCTCTCAATAAACCAAAGTCGACCATTTGCCTTCCCTACCCCAGTTTTCACATGTTCGTTCCACCTCATACTGCTTTGCAACATTACGCCCAGATATTTGAACCACTTGACAGTGTCGAGCTGGACACTAATAATACTGTATCCGAACATTACAGGTTTGTTCTTCCTACTCATTCGCATTAACTTACATTTTCCCATGTTTAGGGCTAACTGCCATTCATCTCACCAACTGGAAATTTTGTCTAAGCCATCTTGTATCTTCCTACAGTCACTCAACTTCAACACCTTACTGTACACCACAGTATCATCAGCAAACAACTGCAGACTGCTGCCCATCCTGTCAGCCAAATTATTTATGTATTTAGAGAACCACAGTGGTCTTATCACACTTCCCTGGGACACCCCTGATGATACTCTTGTCTCAGATGAACGCTCGCCATCGAGGTCAACACACTGGGTTCCATTATTTAAAAAAATCTTTGAGCCACTCTCATATCTGTGAACTTATTCCATATGCTTGTACCTTCGTTAACAGCCTGCAATGGGGCACCGTGTGAAATGCTTTCTGGGAATCTAGAAATATGGAATCTGCCTGTTGCCCTTCATCCATAGTTCTCAGTATATCATGTGAGAAAAGGGTAAGCTGAGTTTCGTACAAGCAGTGCTTTCTAAAACCATGCAGATATGTGGACATAAGCTGCTTAGCCTCAAGAAAATTTATTATGTTCAAACTGAAAATCTGGTTTACCTTTTTTATCAGGCAGTATAAATCCCCGTATTGGCTTTTTAATATGTCCAAAATTATATTAGATGAGCACCAATTTTTTAATGTTATGTACACTGGTAAATCCTGGCAGTAAGGTTCCCTTGACCGTTCAGTAGCTGTATCTATGTCTTTATGATTTCTCATAAACCACACACTGCACAGAGCTGTACAATTCTGGAGGCACTTTAGAACATGAGGTATGATAGAGGAAGAACTCTCTCATCAACTATGATTCCCTTAATGCATATCAAACGATACTGCAGATGTATCTAGCAAATAAATGTATTCCAGAACATCCAAAACTAATGGCTAGAGCATAATGGCTTGTTGAGTACAAGCTCATATTGGATAGGGACAAAGCAAGAATTCCACATTAAGATTGCAATTCAGCAGAAGTGATTTAGATAATCCACAACATGTAAATCAGGATGGCTATAATGCCCTTTGATCCCATTCCACATGATCCTTCAGAATACGCTAGAGCTGAACATCCATGACTCTCTTTTCTTAGGTTAAAGTCAGGGAAAGAATTTAGCATTATGCTGGTTATCAGGGCATGTTGGGAACCGACAAAACAAGCAAGCTGATGTAGCAGGGCAAGGAGTCTTTTAGGAGATGCTCAGGGATGCAAACCACTGGGCAAATATTGAGTCAGAAGCTGAGGAGGTACTAGTATGAAAAAGTGGTCTCTGTCTATTTGTACTCTGCTTAGACAAAATAATCGTAGCTCAATAAAGGAATGAGACTGGCACGTGATAGTTATAAGTAGCCCTAGAACTTTATGGGCTTAATAAAGTGATTTGAGGATAAGTAAACAAAACTTTTATAATTATTAATTGTAATCATCTCTCAGTTGCCACCTGACACTCCCCACCCCTGCGCACATGCGCGCGCGCGCCCTCACACACACACACACACACACACACACACACACACACACAGTGTAATGAACAAAAAATATGAGAGCAAGGTGTTCTGGAAGCAACTTGAAAGAGTGCAGTTGAATAAAGGAGAGTCTAAGGAATGAAACACACCTAAGATTATGCCTGTGGAACAAAGAGAAGGTAATAGAATCACTGCAAAGCCTAGACACTGAGTGTAGTATGCAAGTTTCATGTATTAGCAAAGTGGCAGAGAAAGCGGACACAGTCATGGATAATGAGCAATCGACCCCAAGTGGATTTTGTGTGTGTGTGTGTGGGGGGGGGGGGGGGGGGGATACTGTTTTAGGAGTAGCTCTAACGACCACATGGATGTGTGTTCAAGAGGATTATTGGCTGCCAAGTAAAGGCAAGATGTTGTACAGCTCTGGTTATCACTTTCTTTACCAATCTCTTTTACTAAAAACTGTTATTGATGATGTAGTCATCATAGGGACAGAGATAGATGTTATACAGTTTGGCCCTTTAGCAAATTTTCAGATGAGATGGGCTGGTGCCAAAACTGAGTATCATCCATTACATTTTCCAATTTTCATCATAAGTGATGCAATACTACATTCAAAATGCTCTCATCACAGTTTTCAGCATGAACAGTTAAACTTAATGCACAACATTTACACTTTGTGTGAAAAGTACGACTATTAATAAGTTAAGAAAAACTTTCTAGTTATGCCATCTGAACTGCCACTCAGTGCTGCTCTGCTCGACTTTCTTATGACATGATTTAAATTGGACTGTTTCAGTTTAAGTACTTGTCCATCAGAAGCCAGGTACCCACAGGCGACAGTGGGTCAACAGCTGACACACAAGCAATCATCAACACCTGACACACAAGCAATCAAGCATCCAGGCTATAGTCTATTGATTGTACTGCCCTGGTCGAGTGCCTGTGGGCAGGAGTGACAAAGTGGCTCACACACACGGTTGCAATTAAGTGACTTAGGGATACTCTATACACACTGGATCTGCCCGCAGGTTAGGGAATGGGCCCAATTGGTCAACCGTGCTCTGAGAGGCAGAGTTGGGACAGCCTGATCTAAATATTGTCAGATTTAACAATACCAGAGAAGGAAAGTTGCTACTCACCATATAGCAGAGATGCTGAGTCGCGATAGGCACAAGAAACTAATTTCAGCTCTCTGAGACTGCAGACGTGTGTGCAAGTTGCGTTTGCGTTTGTGCGTGCGTGCGCGTGCGTGCGTGTGCGCGTGCGTGCACGTGTCTACTGCTGACATCAAGCACTTGGAGTAGATGACATTCCCTCATGAAACAAAGCACTTGGAGTAGATGACATTCCCTCATAGTTGAAACTACTCCACCTGGTATGCAAGATGGTTGTTGCCTATACTTATGTAATTTAATCAGTAAATTTAGCAGAAGAAATAAACATTGGGGGAAAAGAAATAAAAACTTGGAGGCTTCCCAATTGCGGCCAGTTATTATGTGCTAATGTGCTACACCACGCTGTAAATATCACACTAAAACTATGCCATTTCTCCTCAAATGCAACACAGAAATTGTGCTAAAATTACACCATTTCTCTTCAAATGCGAGCTGGAAATCGCACTAAAAATATGCCATTTTTGCATGCATACTGGTAAGCAAATAAAATGAATGAAGACATGTTTTCTAGTGCTTTCTCCATGATAATGAGAAACCAGTGCCAAGAGCTAAAGTGATAGTCAACTGCGCCAAGATCAACTCAGAGAAGAGTGCAACATTGCTCAGAGCAATACATAACATTAATACGTAACATTAATATATATAATATATTTAATTTAGTTATGATCACTATCCTTGTAAGTCAAAAGGTTATAGGCCACCGCATTGTAGCACAGGTAAAGTTTTGCATGAGTGCCACTGCTGTTTCCATTGTTATTCTGTTGAAGATGGAAAAGGTCTGTTGAAAGAAATGGATCTTGTCTTGAAAATAGGTTATAAGATTAATATCAACAAAAGTAAAACAAGGGTAATGGATTATTGCCTAACTAAATCAGCTGATGCTGAGGGAATAAGATTAGGGAATGCTAGTCTAAAACTTGTAGTTGAGTTTTTGCTGTATAAGCAGCAAAACAACTGACAGTGGACAAAGTAGAGATGATATGAAACACAGATTGGCACTAGTGAGAAAAATATTTCTGAAAAAGAAAAATATGTAAGTTTAAGTGTTAGGAAGTGTTTTCTGAAGGTGATTGTAAGACTGTAGCCTTGTACAGAAGTGATACTTAGGCAAGAAACAGTTCAGATTAGAAGAGCATAGAAGCTTTTATAATGTGGTGTTATAGAAGAATGCTGTAGATTAATTGGGCAGATCGGGTAACTAATGAAGACATACTGAATCGATCTGGAGAGAAAAAATTATGGCACAACTTGATTAAAAGAAGTGATCAGTTAATAGGACACACCCTGAGTACTTAAAAATAGTTAAATTTGTAATAGAGGCAAGTGAGTGTGAGTGAGTGTATGTGCACGTGTACGTGGGTGGGTGAAGCAAATCCATACTTGAATGCAGTAATCGAGTTGAAGTGGATATAGGTGGCACTAGTTAAACTAGGATGAAGAAGCTTGCACAGGAGAGAATCACATTGAGACTTGTATCAGACCAGTCTTCAGACTGAAGACCACAACCACAGCTATTTGCCATTGAATCTCATCTGCTACTGCCTCCATTACCAGCCATGGATACTTCATAACATGTTTTCTTTAAACTGGCTGGAGTGCAACATCAGTAAGGCTTTGGTGCACTGATACCACACCCATATTAAGATTCATGTGCTTTTAAATTACTCTGCAGAGTTAATATGATCAGATTTTGTTTTTGTATCGTTAATCCACATTCTTCAGCTCAAAATTACATTGGCATTGTCATAATTCAATGACATAACTTACCTGTACGTCTGCCCAGATGTTAAAAATTTAAATTCATTGGCAAAGATCCAAATATTGATTTCATTTTAGTTTGTACAACAATAACAAAAAGTAGGATGTGTGTAATCATTAAGATGATACAAAACAAAGTTTGTTACCAAGGGATAATCTGATACAGCATTAGGTTCTTTGTGAAATTGGAATTTATTCAGAAATATATTATGATTTGTTATATGTTATTGAACTTTTTGTTGGACTTTTTATGAAATTTATTATCTTTTCCTAAATTTGACTATAAAATTTTACTCTGTGTTCTAGATGCAACTTACATTAAAAGTCAGAGTCAGTTCCTTGAGTCAGATAGACAAACTGAGTACACAAAAATGGGTACAACAAAACAGAAGCCAAAACGTAAGTGGGCTCTACTTGGTGGAGGAAAGAGCAAGTCAAAACCGGAGGCAGCAGTAAAAGAAACTAATGAAGAAGAAACACGTGTGCGTTGGAATACGGGGCTGCCAAGGCTCCCTCTTCCTCCAACAATATCAAAAGATATAATGGTACAATGGATCCACATCAATTAAGTCATATTTAAGCTCGAAACACAGAGACAGCTGAGATGTATGTTTTATGGTTTTCAGTGCCAGCTTCTCGAACGCAAACTTGCTGATGGTCAGGTTTTCTTTGAATTTGAAAAAATTCCAAAAAAGAAGCTGACAGCAGATTTCACCACTGCATTGCATCCTGATAATGCATCAAGAAACAGGTATACTTATTGATATTTTACTTTCTTTGGGCTGTACATATGCTTTCTTTCTCGTAATTTACTTATTTTATTTTTAAAGGTATATGGATGCTTTACCATATGAAGAAAACAGAGTCAGGCTGACACCTTCAAGACAAAATAAGTTTGGCTACATAAATGCGTCCCACATTACTGTAAGTTAAATTTCATTTCAATTTTATGTAAGCCTCACTTCCAACAGAATTACAAAATATTTGTTTTCTCAAATTGTGTATTCAGTGGCACAGTGAAGCTATAGTGTGTGTGTGTGTGTGTGTGTGTGTGTGTGTGTGTGTGTGTGTGTGTACTGTTGCTCAGGAAAGAATTTGTCTGAAAGCTAGCGAAGTTTTCATTCCTTTTTGTGTACTTTGTAACAACTCAATGCTTTTAATATTCAGTGAGTTGTTTTCTTTACTCCTAAATTATTTACATTCTACTAGAACTTGCCATACCATATTAATAGTTACAATTTATACGTTAACCCAAAGGGAGCTTTATAACATGTCACAAGTGGAACCTATTTCTCAGTAAATATGACAGTCGTCAGCAAATATCCTCCCACAGAAATCTACTGACAGAGGAAAATTATCCATATATATGGTTTTGTGGCGGTGCTCGTAGCGACAAACACTTGGCTGTAGAAATGGCTTACGAAGTCACCGCCACACTTTTAATAGCGGGCCGACCGGTCCGCTGGAACAGTGAACAGAAAGATGAAACCCCAAACACTCTGATTAAATAAAAGTCGGTACTTATCTTTTTTGATGAAGATACAGAAACACAATAGTGAACTCCGTGTCTACAGAAATCTGTCTAGTTCGAGTCGGAGCGGCTAGGTCAGCGTCGGCTGACAACAAACAACAACTCTGCTGCGATGAACACACAACTGACTAGCATGTACACAATTCGGTGGCGAGTATACAACTGAGCGGCGAATCCAGAACTGTCCTAGCGCTCGCGACTCCAGCGCTTAAGAAGCCAGAAGCCAGCGGTGGCGCACGCAGACTTGTGGCGATTTCCTGTATCGCTGGCGCTGCTTATGCGGACGGCGTCCGGACTTTGATGCTGCCAACCTTTTGGCAGCGGGCTCGGGTGGCATTACTGGCTAGGATATAACACTCCTCCCCCCCAAATCGCCGCACCATCGTTGAATAATGACGTGGCGAGCGTCGACGGCGGGGGAGGGGTCTGGCCGCAGGCGTAGCAGAAGAGACCGGGGCGGAGACTGTTGTCGGTGGCAGTCCCCGGTCCGCACCCCAGCATTGGCTGCGCGGGGCCTCGGGAAACACCGACTGAAAACCGAGGTCAGGGTGCACGCCTGTGACCACAGGCGCAGCTTCTGGTACTGGACGCGACGGGGCATCGGGACCCATGAAGAGAGGCAGCATCTCCTGACGCTGCGTCGACGGCTGCTGAGTGGGCGCTGGCCAAGGCGCTGCGGTGTCAGACTCCTTGGGGGCGCCCAAGGAAAGCGGCTGCAGGACAGGCTGCACAGCCACCGCTTGGGAAAGCAGCCCGGCTGAGGGGTCGACGTCCATCAGCTCCGAAGGCGGTGGCGACTGACGAGGGACCGCAGGCGCCAGAGCGACAACCTGGGGCGCTCCCGGATGAAGCTGCATGGGAGGCATCAACGGGACGGGCTGTTGGCGTGGTAGCGGCGACGGCTGGTGCTGCTGCCCTGGTGGCAGCAGCGAAGTCGGAAGGCGCGGCTGGAACCCGCCGCGGACCAAATCTGTGGACAAAGAACGAGCGGCAGAATCTGGGCGGCCAGTGCGGCGCAACTGGTTCTGATGCCTCCTGTGCACCCCAGTAGCAACTTGAACAGTATAAAAACCGCGACCCTGGACACTTATCACGGTACCACGTTCCCAACGACGGCGACCGTGATAAACTCTGAAAAAAACAGCGTCGTTGCGCTGAAAACGCGTGCGATGCTCAGAAGCGCCGGGTCGATCCGGGGGGTGCAACAACCGTAGTAGGGTGCGATGACGACGGCCGTGGAGAAGCTCCGCAGGCGAAGGGCCGTCGGGTGGCGTGGTCCGGTACGACGACAGGAACGTGATGAGGGCCTGCTGACGAGAGTGCGTAGCACGAAGGCGGTCCATATGATCCTTGAATGTGCGTACAAAACGTTCCGCTGCACCATTCGATTGAGGGTGGAACGGCGGAGTAAGAACATGGCGAATGCCATTGGCAGAACAAAAACTTTCAAATTCAGCAGAGGTAAATTGTGGACCATTGTCAGACACTAAAACTTCTGGAAGACCCTCAATACAAAAAATTGAAGTCAACGCCTGTATAGTTTGTGCAGACGTTGTAGACTGCATGGGCACAACAAACGGAAAGTTACTAAATGCATCTATCACGATGAGCCAACGAGAATTCCAATATGGACCAGCGAAATCAATATGTACTCGCTGCCAGGGACCAGCAGGGCGTGCCCACTCAAAATAGCGTTGAGGCGGAGCAGCTTGGTGTTCGGCACACGTCGAACAATCTGTAGACATCTGCGTAATCTGCTTATCAATGCCGATCCATGTACAATGACGGCGGGCAAGCTGCTTGGTGCGGACCACTCCCCAATGACCTTGATGCAACAAGTCGAGGACCTTGGATTGGAGCACTTGGGGAACCACTACACGAAGCTGGTCATTCTCGGTGCGTAACAGCAAAACACCGTGCGAAACAGACAACAGATGACGTTGCGGATAATAGCGACGAACCACAGGATCCGATATGTCCTTTGCCTTGGACGGCCAACCACGTTGAACAAAACGTAATAGTAAACTCAGATGAGGATCCGTAGCTGTCTCACGTGCCACCTGACGATAATCAATCGGAAAATCCCGGAGGGATTGATGCTCCTCGGCGTCAATTTGATGGCAAGAGTCTTCAGAGGAATCGAAGACATCATCCGCAGCAATCGGCAATTAGAAAGCGCGTCAGCGTTTGCATGCTGAGCTGTAGGGCGATACAGTATCTCATACTGGTATTGTGATAACAAAAGAGCCCAACGTTGTAGTCTCTGAGCTGTCCACTGAGGAACTGGTTTAGACGGATGAAACAGTGACGTCAGGGGCTTGTGATCTGTGACTAAATAGAATGGTCTACCATAGAGGTAGTGATGGAATTTTGTGACACCGAACACAATAGCCAACGCTTCCTTGTCCAATTGGCTATAATTACACTGAGCTTTGTTTAGCAATTTAGATGCGAACGCAATAGGACGTTCGGTGTTACCGACTCGGTGAGACAACACAGCACCGAGGCCGAAAGAAGAGGCATCACAAGCTAATACCAGAGGCTTGTTAGGGTCGTAATGGACCAGACAACGATCATTCAATAAAGCCTCTTTAAGCTGCTGAAAGGCTGATTTGCAATCAGCTGACCCCACAAACGGAACATTCTTACGGCGGAGACGATGCAACGGTGCAGCAATCTGTGATGCATCAGGTATAAACCTAATATAATACGTCAATTTGCCAAAAACTGCTTGCAATTCATGCAGATTGCGAGGGGCGGGCAAATCACGAATAGCTGCTAAATGTGACTGGGAGGGATGAATGCCTTGAGCATTAATAACATGTCCCAGATACTCCAACTCCGTAAGGAAAAATGAACATTTATCGATGTTGCAACGTAGGCCTGCCTGAGACAACACTTTAAACAAACACTCCAAATTACGGAAATGTTCAGCATGCGTCCGACCGGACACAACAATATCGTCTAAATAGTTGCAACACGATGGCACATTAGCCAGAAGTTGTGACAAAAAACGCTGAAAAACAGCTGGAGCTGACGCACAACCAAAAGGCAAACGCAGAAAACGGAACAACCCCAACGACGTGTTTATGACAAAATACTGTTGTGATTGCTCGTCGAGGGGCAATTGCAAATATGCTTCACGGAGATCAATTTTGGAAAAGAAACGAGCTTCCCCTAACTTGCCTAGGCAAAGGAAAAGAATCAATGACAGTCTGAGGATTAACTGTCGACTTAAAATCAGCACACAAACGTAACTTGCCAGACGGTTTCTTTATAATAACTAACGGAGAAGCCCACTGGCTCGCTGAAACGGGTTGAATAACACCGTTGTTTTGCCAACGACGAAGTTCATCTTCTACAGGTGCCCGGAGGGCGTGAGGCACTGGACGAGCACGACAAAATCGAGGCTGAGCATTATCCTTTAACGTAATATGAGCGGCAAAGTTCGCAGCACAACCTAGTTCGTCTTTAAAGATGTCACTGTATCGTTTACACAAATCGGTTATGCTGTCTGGAGGAACAACAACAGAATTAATTTGCAACACATTGTCTTGGATAGACAGGCCAAACAAGTCAAAACAGTCTAATCCGAAAATGTTTACACTGTCTGTAGCGCGGAGCACTGTGAATGAAACTGTTTTTGTATTGCCACGGAATGTGGCTGGCACGCTACATACACCTAACACAGGAATGTGGATGTGTTCGCCACTATAAGTAGCCAAAGAATGTTTTGCCGCTGAAAGTTTAGGGCGGCCGATAGCCGCATACGTAGCACTATTTATGAGAGTCACAGACGCACCAGTGTCTAATTGAAAATTGAAGGTCTTATCCTGGATGCGTAGCTTCACAAATAGTTTATTACACTGTCTCTGGATCGGTGCAGTGGAGGCGGAAGACACAAAATCAGCGCGTTTAGCGCGTGTTCACTGCTTACGACAACTCGTGGGTTGGGCGGGTGGAACAACAACTCCCGCTTCACTTGCAGTCTGTACATTACTTTTTACAGCGTTTGAATTACGCTTGGGTCGCATAGCAGAGGGCTGGGTGGGTGGCTTATTGCGAACAAGTTTATTACCCACACGAACCGTGGAAGAGTCTTTAAACGCGACCTTCTGGGCGGGCTGGCTTTGAAGAACATGAATATCCATGGGCTGGGCAGCACTAGAATTGTTCTTGCATTTACGCAAACAAACAGTCTGGATGTGTCCTTTCCTTTGAAAAAAGTGACAAACCGCGTTTCTTAACGGGCAACGTTCACGAGGATGAGCAAGAACACACTTAGGGCAAGACTTAACTCTATCAGTTTGCACACGCGGCTGACGAATGTGTTTAACATGACGCGGCCGGCTAGTGTTTACAGGCTGACTCTGCCGGTGGGGCCGCGGGCGTGACAGAACTTGCTTAGCACAGGCAATTTGAGAAATACATGGCTGATCTAACTCACACTCAGCATAGTCAAAAGTATCTTGGGCTTCAATGATGTTCATCACAGTCTCTAATGACGGGTCAGGCAACTTTAAGATAGCAGCATGAATACGAGAATCTGCAATGTTTTGAGTAATAGCGTCTCGTAGCATGACATCACTGTAGGAAGCTCCACACACACAATTAAATCGGCACTGACGGGTGAGGCCCCGTAAATCTGTTAACCACTGTTTATTAGATTGATGTGGCAGTTTCTTTAATCTGAAGAACTTGAATCTGGCTGCTGCCACATGAACTCGCGACTCGAAATACTCAGCAAGCTTGTTAACAACAACGTCATAGTCTAAAGCTTCTGGCTGGGATTCCGGGAACAACTTACAAAGTAGTCGATAGATTTCCACGCCTGCAGTGGAAATTAAATAAAGCTGCCGCTCAGTACCTGTGATTTTGTAGACTGTCATGTGCGCCTGCAACTGCGCGAAATATTCTCGCCATTCTTCTCTGGATTCATCAAAAGCCCGGAACTGTGGTGCTGCCTGTGCTTGTTCCTCTTGTGTTGGAGGATTAGCCGCTTGTTTGGCGATTGCTTCCACCAGACTTTGTATTTGCTGACTCTGTAACAAGATCAACTGTTGTAATTCGGCAGACATAGTGAACACAAATTAAACCAGCCCCCAAAAGTTTATCGCTATAATTAGTATAACAAGAACAAGTTGAACCAGCCCTGCACACGAGTTCGGAAGACCTCGTCGCCAGTTTTGTGGCGGTGCTCGTAGCGACAAACACTTGGCTGTAGAAATGGCTTACGAAGTCACCGCCACACTTTTAATAGCGGGCCGACCGGTCCGCTGGAACAGTGAACAGAAAGATGAAACCCCAAACACTCTGATTAAATAAAAGTCGGTACTTATCTTTATTGATGAAGATACAGAAACACAATAGTGAACTCCGTGTCTACAGAAATCTGTCTAGTTCGAGTCGGAGCGGCTAGGTCAGCGTCGGCTGATGACAAACAACAACTCTGCTGCGATGAACACACAACTGACTAGCAAGTACACAATTCGGTGGCGAGTATACAACTGAGCGGCGAATCCAGAACTGTCCTAGTGCTCGCGACTCCAGCGCTTAAGAAGCCAGAAGCCAGCGGTGGCGCGCGCAGACTTGCGGCGATTTCCTGTATCGCTGGCGCTGCTTATGCGGACGGCGTCCGGACTTTGATGCTGCCAACCTTTTGGCAGCGGGCTCGGGTGGCATTACTGGCTAGGATATAACATATGGGAAGAGCTATGGCAACAAATAATCCCTTAGTCCTTGATTTCTACAAATTATTTGTTGCTTACTTTAACTATTTGAATTCAATGTGTGTAAAATTCTTATATTCTAACCATAATTCAGCTGTCTGTACCAATTTCCCAATTACTGTTACAAAATCTGGTGTATTTGTAAAATCTGTTGCAATGGCATCAACTACTGATCCAAATCCAGCCACTGCAAAATCTTGGCATGCTCATGATAACTGACTGTCACTGAAGCTGTGGTGCTTGTTGTAGAACCAATATTTTGGACTAGAAAGCCACATTTAAGTATACAGTTAAGACATGTTTCATTTACTTGCCATCTATAGCATATAATTACATACTTTGGACTAAACTTCAGATACTGGGACAACTGTGGCCATCTTATGGGTAGGCATACATATTTAGGGTTATGTGAAATAAGCTTCAAGATAACAGATCACATTGCTCCCCCTGAAACTTGTTTGCCTGCTAGCATGAAACACGTACTGCAGTGCCGTCAAGCTTCTCTATTGCTATGCATTCATTTTTGCTGCCGTTTCTACATTTTATGTACTTGTAATACATCATAAGACTTACAGCTCACATGCAAGTTAAGCTGATATGTTAACACATTTATAAATAATTCCACATTACTTGTTTTGGCTCTTGCCATCTTAGGACACCAATTAAACTTGGAAGCAATATAAAAATCAGAAATATTACGCATACAGTACTGGCTATCAACAGTGAAGTCTCATCCACTAGACTTCCAAAATAAAGTTCAGTGTCTGTATATTGTAAATTATATGCTGAAGCAAGATGTTGACTACCAGTTTAGTTTGGTACAGACAGAAGTCAGTTGAGAGATGGTGCAAGTGAGGAGCACATTTAATTATAAGTTCCTGGACTTCCATGGCCAGTGTCAGTTTGAATAAAATCATTTCGGGTATTAGGCCATGTCATTATGAAACACTAAAACAACTAAAATGTCAACAACCAACTTTGCAGCTGCCCTCTTCAGGATGATTAACAGCTGGATTCTGGTTATGGCTTCTAATTATATTTTATTTATTTCAGTTTCCAGGTGGCTACTGTTGTCATATTCTAGGATGCTAATGGATATCCTGAAATGAAAATTGCTATGGAGATGTGGCTGTACAGTAGGCTGTTGCTTCTGATATTCTGGCATGTGATTGGTAGGCAATGGCAAATATGCAAAGCACATTTAAACATTCTGGTTGTACAAAAATAGTCTGAAGAGTAATTAAAACTTCAAATTCTATTTCTTAAGTTATGATACTTGATTCGTAATAGTACCCTTATTCTGGATGTGTAATACTCTGCACTTACCAGGAGTTTATAATGTCTTCTACGAGTATAATTAGTTTGCATACAAAAGTTCTAAGTACACCCTGAATATATAGGATGCCAAGTTATCCATTTTGATCAATAGTAAATGTGATTAAAGTGCCAGCATACAGACAATGTATCTCATGGCCGTCATGAACTTTAATGTGATTTTGCCATTTTCAAATGTACCAGTAGAACAGATGGTCAACATTTTACAAGAGTGATTTTCTCCTAACGTGTCACCTCATGCAACGCTGAAGAACACAAAATTTTGTAAGCCGATGTATGACATAGTGTTATGATCTAGCCTTTCACCAATGGCAGTGGACGTCTTCATGAAAGCTCTTTATTCCACACTTCAGCAACCAAAATGCTGATGTTGATAATATTTTTGTCATTTGGTCCCCTGAAGAAACAAAATTTCATAACATTTGAATACACAACTCAGTATCACAATAGCAATAAAAAAGAACTGTGTGCTATAATCACAATGTGGAAATGTGCAGGTCAGAAATGCTACACTTGGCCTCACAATGTATGAACTATGAGGAGGCCACCATCACCGATAGATGCTTGCAAACTATTTTGTGGCACCATCGACAGCAAAAACATTTGTTGTTAGATTCACTGACCGAGAGACCTCACACCATCCGTGATACAGAAAATGGAATGACATAATTGCAAAAATTGTATGCCATCTTCATAGCTCTCCTCATATGTAAAGTATCCACAACCATCTCATAACTACAATCAAAGATCTGATATGTCCAACATCTTAGCTGTACCTATGCATAACAGTTGGTATTTCTCCTTATCTGTTTTGGACACACACACCTCCGGAAAAAATTACCCTGTAACTTGTGTATGATCCCAAAATCACTCTGCATTCAAGAGGAGATAGAAGATGTCATCAACATAACTTCCCTGTGCATCTCCCAACTGTCTTACTTCTTGTCTAACAGTATGCTATTATTTCTGTGATGTTGTCAACACTATCCCAGGCTTCCTTATCTGTGTCCTTTTTTGCTCCCCCTCATCTGCTTACTTTACCCTATATTTTCTTTGCTTTTTCCCTGGGTCAGTCAATTTCTTCTTCAGATTTGATTCCATTTGTACTGCTGCCATGCATTTATAATATGTCATTACTTCCATTTGACAGGAATGTTATATTGTGAGGAAATTACTTAACGTGGTTTCAATGAGACTGACAGTACTGTAATACCAAATATTCATTACTATAAGTATTATCACTATGTCCAGTTAATGTACTCTGTGGGCTGCAGTGTTATTTCTCAGAGTTTCTCTGAGGTCGTTTTGCGATGCAGGTGAAATAAATGTGTAATTATGTAAATAATTCTTATGACCAAGAAACCATTAACAAAATCTTGTCTGCAAAGAATAAGTTATGGATAATCCAACAACAAAAAATAATTCCCACATAAATTGCGAATCTGAATATTACTCAGTACATAACTTTATTATGTACCAAATCATAACCAATGTAAACACAGAGAAGAATGAACCAAAATCTTGCAGCGATAATAAATGATCAGTGCTAAACCAGCAATTTGGCTTTTGTTTCTTGCACTGACTACTTGTACAGTAACTGATGTCACCACCTGAGTCCCCCTTCCATTTTAAAAGCTCCAGGAATATTGGGGTACTGGCGCTTAACCTGTCAGCCAGTCCTTTGATGATCGGCTGGGGTAGAGGATATTGGGTTACTTGTGCTCAACCTGTCGGCCAGCCCTCGTGATGATCGGTGGGAGAGTAGAGGGGGGTGGGGGAGGGGGTGGGCTCATGGCAGCAGCTGGCAGAATATTGTGGGCTGTTGAGTCTTATGGTGGTAGGCTGCAGTGTGACTTGGCAGTGTAGGCTCGGCAGCGCACACCAGTGGAAAACTGACAGGATAGTGTTGCAGAGGTTCCTCCCTGTGGATATAGCCAGGCTTTAGTCAGTCTATGGGGACTGTTTTGTGCCTGCCGTTCTGGTCAATCCTAAAAGTGTTCTTCTCTTTCAAAAGCACCCTGTAGGGTCCAGTATGGTGGATGCACAGTATCATCTCCGAGCCAGATGTGATGCTGTAAGCAGATAATTATGGATGACAACTTTTCTCTCTCCGTGGCTGACAGTTGGGCCTGCATGAAAATGTCTCATCTGGGAGATGAATTATCATGTGAACCCTTGTCACTGTTTCTGGAGTGGTCAGCAGAAGTGGTGCTGGTACAGTAAGTTTACCTGGTCCATGCAACTAGTCGCCATAGATCAGTTGGGGTTACGAACATTGCAGATCCTCCATTACTGATTTGCCCGGGCCTAACAATATCTGTGGCAAGGTGTCCATTCACCTTGCTGAGTAACACATCAGTGCCACCTTTAGCATGTGATGCAGCCTCTCCACCGTTCCACTACTGATGGGATGGTAGCTAGTGGTGCAAAGATGGTTGCAGCCACACAGTTGAAAAAGCTCGTTAAACTGCTGTGACTCGAACTGATGCCTGCAGTCAGTTATAATGGTATGACTAACGCCAAACTTAAAAAGCCATGTAAGCAACAATGCCCTTGCAACCTCCTCAGTGGAGATGTCTGGTATGGGAGTAACTTCAGGCCAGCCCATAAAATTATCCACTACAGTAACTAGATAACAGTGATCACCATAATAGGGTAATAGTCCTACTATGTCCACATGCATGTGTGGAAATCTTGCTTTTGGGATTGGAAAATTCACAATCAGTGTGAAGGCATGTCAGCTGACTTCACTTCGCTGGCAATTGAGGCAGAAGTGTGCCCGTGCTCAGCAGTCCTTTTGGATTCCTAACCACACCACCTTGCTTTCCACTACCCTTTGTGTTGACCAGATGGGTCAGGTTATGCAGTGCTCTGAAAACTAGTGGCAATGCGCTGGTGTTGTTTGTCCCAGTATGCGTTGCACCAGATACTCATAGCACAGTATGGAACAGAAATATGTCGCAACTGGAGGGTTGTGTGTTCACTTTGGAGCAAGTCGTGCAGCTCTGTGTCCTCTTGTTGCTTGGCCACTACCTCAGTCCGTGACACCGCCTGTAGGCTGATGCAGTTCTGTAACAAGAAGTCTGTGACAATGTTGTTTCTGCCTGTAATGTTATGCCCATTAGTTGTAAAATGGGATATATTTTCTGCTTGTCTACACTGCCACGAAGTCCCATGATCTGTTGCACATTGGAAGCAACAAATTAGTGATTTGTGATCAATAAAAACTGTAAAATATTTTCCTTCCACAATCCATCAAAAATGTTTACTTGCCGCATAGATAGCCAGCAACTCGTGATCAATAGCACTCCATTTCATCTACTGTGGCATAAGGTTCTGCGAGTAAATGGTGAGTGGTTACCATTAATCACCCAGACTCTGTTGCAGTGCTGCACTGATTGCGTTTTGGCTCATATCCACCATTAGCACCAATTGGGCACTAATGCATGGGTGAGCCCACCATACCGCTTGTGCCGAACATTGCTTGATTTTATGAAATGCCACTTCGTTCACCGAAATCCAAGCTATTTTCAGATTATCGGTTGTAAGCTTGCCTGAGAGCAGTGCAGTAAGTGGTTCCTTCTGGCTTGCCACCCCGAAAGGTGTTGCCAGTGGTAACTTAATATTCCAATAAATCTTTGCAATCCTCTATAGGTTGTCAGCAAAGGCATATCTTGCACTGCTGCCACACATCCAGGAAGCGGTGACAGACCAGCAGATGAGACTACGTATACCAAAAATTGCATCTCTTGTTTGCCAAAAACAGTCTGAGTTATCAGTGGCTGTGCAAAAGCCCTGTAGCTGTCAAAAAAGCCGCTGCAGGTGACCTACATACTCCCGAACTGTCTGTGAAAATATCAACACACTAAAAGTCTGAGCATGTGCGATGGTGCTGTTGAAGTCAGTCACATGAGGCACAGGGTAATAAATGATCGGGAGTTCTGCAGGCATTGAGTGCCCTGAAATCCCTGCATAATCACCAAGAGCTATCTCTTCTGTGCACCATGTGTAGTAGCGATGCCCAAGGACAACCTGATCTAGTCACAATACATGCTTTCAACGGCTCCTCAAGCCCAGCTTGTGCTGCCAGGACCTTTGAGGCAGAAGCCTCTTCAGACGAGCTGCATCAGGTTGACCAGGTGACATGCAGATTCGGTGCAGTGTCGAGTGGTGACATTTCCTGTCGGTGACAGTTGGACAAGTGAGTGCAGGAAATTCCTGAAGTATGTGGCCAAAAAGATTGGTGGTCAACATGTGAGCCTGTGAGACACCCACAGATGATTTCAACACTGTTGTACAGGTACAGTCGACTCCTCATTTACCAGCACAGATGACATGGTTAATGGATTAACACTGTGGCTCTCTCCAATTAAATAATGCTTACTAAATCTGGTGACAGATGAGATACTAAATCCACACTGAGTTAGGGTCAGCAACATTGGTGACAATAAATGTCCAAGAAGGCTCATATTGAAGACACAAATCCAATGTCATTCTCCATTCACCATAAGTTTCAGTATATGAATCATTCGCTGTGGTGTGTATATGTAATTTCGGTGCAGCAGGTACAATACCCAGCCGTTTTGGTAAACACTCACTTCAGATGTGGAATCTACAAAGAAATTTTTACCGGAGATGCTTTCGTACACCAATAACCCCTGTGACCAGTGCAGTGCCAACAGTGTTGCGATTGCATGCTGCCTTCTGTCCATTGGATGCAGACACACTGTTGGTGGCAAACATCGACATCCTCTAACGTCCGTCTATGGTGCACTGGCGAGCTGCATCTTCACAACGCCTGTGATACCAGCAGTTGTATCAGATCCATGCTAATCACCTTTCAAGTGCCCTATCTGCTGCTCAGGAGTATCCTCATAGTGGCATCAGAATTTTCCCTGCTGTACTGATAGCTTCAAGTTCAGGCATGTGGTTTGATCTTCTAACTGGTCCACTTTTTGCTCCTGCATTGGTGCATCTTACACGTTTCTGTGCTAGGGCCGGTGCTCTCTCCCAGTGCCTGCAACAACAAATCTTGATGTATTGCCACAACTGTGCAAATGCCAACTGGTAACATACGAAGCCACAGCAAGTTTAGTGACTGTTCAGGCAGCAGATCCGGACCAGCTAAAGCATTTAAAGCTCACAACATTTGAGCAGCCAAAGCTCTGGTGGCAATGTGTAGTGCTATGCAAGTGCCTCCTTTAATGACATGTAGGAATGTTGTAGTAGAATGTGTTCCGTTTCTTCTGTCACTGCTCCTGCTCAATATGCAACCATGATTACATACTTCTCATTGTTTGTAGACACTCTTTGTTGTTGAAAAGTGTACTCTAGGTGCGTGAACGTCAGTGGATGATTAGATCAGAACGAGGAAATTTTGACATGATCAAAACAGGTTGTGAAGTACACTTCTTGCTGATTTATATCAGTGGCTGCATGTTGTGGAATAGCTGGAGACATGATTTTTTCCACTTTAACTTCAGTTTCTGGTGATTTCTTTGTAGCCTCCGTCATTATCGCAAAACAAAAAAAAAAGTATCTCAGTTTCGTACTCCTCTGCAAGGAATCACATTGCGGGTAATTTGACAACAAAAAATAAATACTCTCTGCTAAACAAATGGTTCACTTTTTATCTCTTGCACTGGCAATTTGTGCAGTAATTGATGTCGCCACACAAAGTTTAACAGAGAGTAAGGTGTGGAACAAGCGCATATCCCCCCTCCCCCCTGCTGTATTTGTGGAGGATCAGCAACACTTTGGAAAATTAGAGAATTGATGGGTCCATCAGAGATGCTGTTGATGCGTTCCTCATTCTGAAATTTATGAGGTCAGCTGTGAGTGAAAACTGGTTTGTAGCAGAGAAACAGTGTGACCCATCAGCATATGACTAAAAGAGCATGAGCATCACATACAGGTCAGACAACTTAATATGTCAGTAGTGATTAAACACCAATTGAAATGCAGTAAACATGTACAGTTTGAGGAAGCGTGCATGCTATGTAGGTAGCCACTTAACTTCAAATGGAAGATATGAGAGATGATAGTCAAGCAGCCTACCAACGTAAACCATGATGATGGTTACAAGCTTTCACTATAATAGCCACCAGCAGTAGTCCGCATAAGGACAGGTTATGCTTGCAAGGCTGCCCTATCCTGTGCAGCCATAAATACTTCTGGGGGCAGCACAGAATGCAGTGGTACATCACAGTCAGCACTGGATACTACTGAAGCAGCACCAAGTCATCAGAATAGCTCCTTCCTGATTCCCAATATTACATTCTTGTTATAGGGGCAGGAGAGAGTCAGTGTATTAAAGTTCAAGTGGCATTAACATTCATATATTTTGTCGAATTTTCAAAACATTTCATATTTCTAAATTAGTTATAAAGATGGTCAAAGAAACATTGTATACACAAACATTCCAGAATGAAATGTTTGCAGAATGTACCTAATTTCATTGTTATGTCTTCGGATCCTAATTTGACACTGAGCTGTTACAAAGAAGCATGATTATTTTTATTGTACCATTTGTTTTTTCTGTTATTTTCTGCCTTTGTCTTGTTTCCTTTTCTCTTCTTTTTGTTTTTTCTAGGCAACAGTGGGCAGCCATCAAAGATTCTATATTGCAGCTCAGGGGCCACTACCTTCTACAGTCAGCAGTTTCTGGCAGATGGTGTGGGAAGCAGACGTGCACCTCATAGTGCAGTTAACAGTGACACAAGAAGACGGAACTGCTCCATACTGTCCAGGCATCAATGACCGCTGCCTGGAGATTGATGAGGTATATGCTGCATGGTTTTGAAGTTTTCATGTTCTTGTCTTTAAGTTTTAAAGTAATGTAATATAGCACAAATTGGATAAAATCAGGATCTTAGGGTGTGTCAAAGAGGACAGGAAGCACAGTGGTCCCTAGATAATTTTCAAGAAAACTACACATACTTTTAGAGCCACATAAATTATGTATTCACATAACTACATAGGCTTCCACTGCTGATGTCAACCTCATTAAAACCCCACTGTGTGTACTACCACATCATCTTATAAAATACTTGAAATACGAAAATAACTAATGTTTCAACTTTGTAGCAGTGATCTTTCTCAGGGCATACACTCTTGTAAAATATTTAAAATTCTAAAAATACTAACATTTTGGTTGTATTGCAGTGGCCTTCCACAGGCTATGTATTTACAGATTTTTAAAAACTGAAATTTAGTGGTACCTACATTGTTGGTGGGCTGGTTTGACACAACTCTCCAGAGTAGTTTCTCCTGTACAAGCCTCTTCCTTTCTATATAATTACTGCAACCTGTATCCAATTGAACCTGTGTACTGTAATCAACCCTTGGTCGCCCCCCCCCCCTCTCTCTCTCTCTCTCTCTCTCTCTCTCTCTCTCTCTCTCTCTCTCTGTTTACTCCAATGTCAAATTGATGATACCTTGGTGCCTCAAGATGTGTTCTGTAGTTTCTTACTCCTCAGTTTGTTTCAGTACCTTTCTGTGAGTAATCCGTTCTTCCTTCTCAGTGGTAGGTTTCAGGCGTTCCAACACTTCTAGTGGGAGTGGACCACACAAAGTGAACACCTGGAACCATACTGAACCAAAACTGTAATGCCAGCACAGAGACGGGTGTACGGGACCAAAGACGATATATCGGCACTCAGCCTGGCACACTGGAGCAAAGAGGAAATGCATGAAAACATTTCTAGTGGAAGGAGACCACAAATGGAACACTTGGAACCACAGCAGACCGGAAACTTAATGCCAACCACAGTCAGATGCTCCAGACTGGAGAGGGAACACATAAGGATGCTGCTAGCAGGAGCGAAACATGTAGGGAATACCTGGAACCTACAATGGAGGGGGAAGAATGTACATATAAACACTGGACCTCTTCCACTCGATGAGCAGTCACAGGTAGAACCTGATGGAGATAACAGTCACTTTGTCAAAATATCATGTAAGAACGATGCTCATATCCAGTAGAATAACTAACACTTCAAGATGTCAACAGATTACCAGGAAAGTCTTGATGAATTACATAGAAACTGGATGAGCTTTAACAGAGGAAAGAGAGAATGTTGAGTTCTCTCAGTTTCCTGCTGAGATGTTAAGATGGAGATTTAGTACCAGTTTTCACCACTCCTGAGCGGCAAGCAAGATGAAACATCAGGTGAGCATGGCACTTGTGAGAGACAGGATTTGAGACATGCACCACAGTCTAGATGTGGTAGCCAGGGAGCTTTCACATCTTCACCTGCACATAGCAGCCTCCTTAGCAGCTGAAGATTGGGACAAAGTAGACAGTACCTCTTGGTCTCTAGCTGATTGCGGCAGGAAGGCTACCTCAGCATGCCAGTTGGCGAAGTTTGACTGCAAGAGTAATAAAACACAGCAGATGGAGGACACTCTCACTGTTATTAACCTAAGTGGCAAGCAATTTGATGACACCATTTTCAGTGTATTTAGCAGGGGTCTCAGCTTTTGGGATGACTATGAATCTACCAATTTCAGGTTTCATCAGTGCAGTAGAGCAAGTAGCCAACACACTTCAACCCACCAAATGTGACAGAAGAAATTTTCTGGGAGACCTGCAGGACACTCACCAAGGCAAAGCCTCCAAAATCAAACATCTCAAGTGATGAGAGGCTCACATTCAAGGGGCTCCGGGAAGATAGGGAAATATACAGTCATTTTGTAGCAAGCTGATTATGATGAGAAAGTGCGTTAACTTCTGAAGGGCCCTGCATACAGACCTTTGGAATGTTACCCTGTAGGCAAAGTGGACAAGACCAGGGCTCTCATGAAGGAAACCGGTATACCTGACATGGTCACTAAACAACTATGATTGAGAATGCCAGTTCCACATAGACCACATGGGCTGCTGAAAGTACAGAAAGAGGGCATACCAATTGTCAGTAACAATGGCACATCAAGCAAGTACATATCACAAAATCTAATATCATGATTAGTTTTCTTATGGTATCCCCGTTCACTAGGGTGCCACTGGAAGACTCATTGGAACTAATTGCAGAGATATTTGATGAGGCTCTGTTGGACTTGTTCAAGCATATTTTCTGTATGCAGGTCAATATTATGAGCAGACAGAACGTTTAGCCATGGACAGCCCGCTCTGTCTCCAGTTTTGCCAGTATGTTCATGAACAGATTTGAAGAGAGGCATTAGAGATGGCTTGATACAAACCCACATGCTTTTTCAGATATGTGAATTACACCTTTGTGATCTGGTCTCATGGTAGGGGTAGGCTCAATGAGTTTCTGGAACATCTAAACTCGTGCCACCCATATATAAGTTCACCCTGGAACCAGAAATGATGGCCAGTTGCTATTTCTGGATGTACTTGTCAAAAGAAGAGCAGATGGCTCATTTGGCCACTGTGTGTATCTCAAACCTACATATACTGATATGTACCTGCAAGCCAGCAGCTGTCACCACCCAGTGCAGAAGAACAGAATTCTGAAGACATTGATCCACAGGGCACACACCTTATAAGACCTATATACACTCCTGGAAATTGAAATAAGAACACCGTGAATTCATTGTCCCAGGAAGGGGAAACTTTATTGACACATTCCTGGGGTCAGATACATCATATGATCACACTGACAGAACCACAGGCACATAGACACAGGCAACAGAGCATGCACAATGTCGGCACTAGTACAGTGTATATCCACCTTTCGCAGCAATGCAGGCTGCCATTCTCCCATGGAGACGATCGTAGAGATGCTGGATGTAGTCCTGTGGAACGGCTTGCCATGCCATTTCCACCTGGCGCCTCAGTTGGACCAGCGTTCGTGCTGGACATGCAGACCGCGTGAGACGACGCTTCATCCAGTCCCAAACATGCTCAATGGGGGACAGATCCGGAGATCTTGCTGGCCAGGGTAGTTGACTTACACCTTCTAGAGCACGTTGGGTGGCACGGGATACATGCGGACGTGCATTGTCCTGTTGGAACAGCAAGTTCCCTTGCCGGTCTAGGAATGGTAGAACGATGGGTTAGATGACGGTTTGGATGTAGCGTGCACTATTCAGTGTCCCCTCGACGATCACCAGTGGTGTACGGCCAGTGTAGGAGATTGCTACCCACACCATGATGCCGGGTGTTGGCCCTATGTGCCTCGGTCGTATGCAGTCCTGATTGTGGCGCTCACCTGCACGGCGCCAGACACGCATACGACCATCATTGGCACCAAGGCAGAAGCGACTCTCATCGCTGAAGACGACACGTCTCCATTCGTCCCTCCATTCACGCCTGTCGCGACACCACTGGAGGCGGGCTGCACGATGTTGGGGCGTGAGCGGAAGACGGCCTAACGGTGTGCGGGACCGTAGCCCAGCTTCATGGAGACGGTTGCGAATGGTCCTCGCCGATACCCCAGGAGCAACAGTGTCCCTAATTTGCTGGGAAGTGGCAGTACGGTCCCCTACGGCACTGCGTAGGATCCTACGGTCTTGGCGTGCATCCGTGCGTCGCTGCGGTCCGGTCCCAGGTCGACGGGCACGTGCACCTTCCGCCGACCACTGGCGACAACATCGATGTACTGTGGAGACCTCACGCCCCACGTGTTGAGCAATTCGGCGGTACGTCCACCCGGCCTCCCGCATGCCCACTATACGCCCTCGCTCAAAGTCCGTCAACTGCACATACGGTTCACGTCCACGCTGTCGCGGCATGCTACCAGTGTTAAAGACTGCGATGGAGCTCCGTATGCCACGGCAAACTGGCTGACACTGACGGCGGCGGTGCACAAATGCTGCGCAGCTAGCGCCATTCGACGGCCAACACCGCGGTTCCTGGTGTGTCCGCTGTGCCGTGCGTGTGATCATTGCTTGTACAGCCCTCTCGCAGTGTCCGGAGCAAGTATGGTGGGTCTGACACACCGGTGTCAATGTGTTCTTTTTTCCATTTCCAGGAGTGTAGTTTGGCAGTAGAAACAGAGCATCTACGATCAGTGTTCTGCAAGAATGTATACACAGACAGACAGTTTCAGAAGGCCCTTCAACAAGCCCCTCCGCCATACGATCTAGAAGACCAAGCTGAGGCAAAAACTGTGGTGAACCTGCCTTAATTGGGATCTATGTCTGCCAAAATCAGCAGAATTCTCAGGAAGCACGACATCAAGTGTGTGTTGTGTCCACCTACCAAAATAAGAGGGCTACTGGGAAATGTGAAAGACAATCTCAGACCACAAAAAACAGCAATTTATAATACACTTCGCTAATGTGCCATGTCGTACATTGGCTAAACACTTAGGACAGTGGACATCAGGTGCAAAGAACATCAGGGGCTCACACAACTGATACACGCAACTATATCAGCCATTGCTGGGCACTGTCTGGAACTCAAATCATTCCATGAACTGTGATGAAACCAGGGTTCTTGTGCAAACCTCCAGATACTGGGACAGTGTCATAAGAGAGTCCGTAGAGATAAAGATGATGGAAAACCTCATGAACTGTGACATGGGGTACCAACTCAGTAGAGCCTGTGATCTTGCACTAGAGTTGCTGACATTGCAATGTGGGCAGCAGCAGAACTCCACAAATAGTAGAACTGAGGGTGTGGACAAGGGAAACTAACCCCCAGAGCACCAGCTCACCAGACTGAAGATGAAACGTTGCAGGGCACTTCTAGCAGGAGTAGACTACAAACAGAACGCCAGCGCACAGACAGGTGCATGGGATGAAGCCAAAACACTGGCACTTGGCCTGGCACACCAGATCAAAGAGGGAATGCCTAAGAACATTTCTAGTGGGAGCAGACTGCAGAGAGAACACTTGTTGCAGCAGTGGACTGAAAATGGAATGCCAGCCCACACAAGTGCTCCGGCCCAAAGAGGGAGCACCTAAGGACATTGCTAATGGGGGCGGACTGCAGGCAGAGTGCCTGGAACCTACCATGGAGGGGGAAGAATGTACATAAAAGTACTGGATCCATTTTACTCAGTGATGAAGTTAACAAGTCATGCTTTCAAAATATCGTGCAAGAATGATGATGATATCCAGCAGAATACACCTCACAATGTCAACAGATTGCCAGAAAAGCCTGAAGAATTATATTTTGTATCTTGTTTACAAGGTAGTCAAGTCAGTTGAGGCAGAAACCCCTCAAAATTGCAGTGTACAAGAGGATTAGTATGCACTTTAAAATGAACTGCGATGGATTAGAGGAAACAACTAAACACAGTTGGTGTATTCGCGATAGATCAGTTTATTTTGAGTGCTGCCTCAAAACAGGATACATCAGTACAAAGATATGAAATGAAATAAGTGAGATCTTACGATATCATGAAATAGCTGGAATTGATTTCGTAATTTCATACCAAGAACAATTTAAATTGGTCCCATGTCTAGCAGTGTGCACACAAATAATGTATCCGAATATAAAATGTTATGTTGTGGAAAAAAAAAGAAATGGTTGCTGATATCTCAACCTCCAAATAAAAGCATTCAAAACTCTATGAGTTTAAAAGCTAAATCATTAACTCCCAAAAATGTCGTACTTGGCACACATACAAAAGGCCTCGAAAAAATTTATCCATGCTCTCAGCTCACTGTGTCACGTGACCAACTAATCTAGTCATAAGTCCATATATGGCCAGCCACATTTGTTCTCTCATTTCTTTCATAAATTGTTAAACAGATCACTTTCTTCTCTTTTTATAGTAAAAAGGTTGTTACATCTTTGGTATTGACACACATTAGTCAAGACTCTTAATTTATTTATGCCTGCTATTTCTACACTGTGTTTTTTAAATGTCTTATAATACTAACATCCAACTTTTCATACAATAACCATACAATCAAATCTTATCACAATCATCAGTGTAAAACCTTACCTGTTCCTCAGTGGATGATTTGTCTTGTCATATAGTGTTAGTATTTATGTCTCTTGTTTCTAAAAAACTAATTTAATTTACTGTGTTGTCTATATACTTATTAGTTGTTCCGCAGACAACATGATGTAGCTTTCTAATACTGTTCATAGTTTTTCTTTAACTTAAATGGTTTGATCGTAAATATGGTTGTTGCCCACATTGGTGCTACTTTGCATTGTTATGTTATAAAAAAAAATACACAATTGAAACTAATTATACTCATACATCCAAATTATATTTACTTAGTAATGGTGGCGCACACTTCAGCACTGCTGCAGGAATTGTTCTCTGTCACTGATATTTCAATGTTCTCCCCAGCCCTTGCACACACTGCACATTGGAAAGTTGTCAACAACTTTCATTCTAAAATGTTTCATGTGGATGATGTTGGACAGTTTTTAGCAATTATATTGTACAATACACAGTTGTACTAGTTATTTTGTTATTGACTATCGACTTTGGTCAATTTCAGACCATCCATGGGCCATACAAAAATACTGTATTCCTCAACTGCAATGCTACACATTCTGAAAAGTTCGACTAAAGTATAACATGATATACCCAACATGACCTCTGTAAACATTTACGTGCACTTTGATATTTACATCTGAATGCATTGTGTGGCAGCAACTGCTTGTATGTTGGTTGTAGGGGGGAGAGTAGAGGACTAGTATCAATCATGTTGGATATAACACATTATACTGTAGTAGAACTTTTCAAAATATGTAAGCATTGGAGTTTTGAAATACACTGTTATGTAGATTTTATGACTTATGGATGGCTTGAAATCAACCAAAATCGATATGTCAGTAATAAAACAGCTAGATAACTGTATGTTGCACAAGGTAGTTCTTGATTTTCCATTCTAATGGTCACTTCCTGACCGGAATTCAACTGCCAGACAGAACAATACCTGAAAGCAACTTGCCATGATGGGTGCTCAGTAAGTTGAACTGGACACTGTTTGGCTAACTCACTGTGTTCAAACTCCCATGACAACAATTGGGATTGTGTTGATGGTGTCACAAAGACTATCGACCATTCTGCTGAAGCATCCCTTCTGCAGTCTTCCGACCAATTTTGAAGACAGTCTATTCTGTGACGGAATAAAGAGTGCTTCTCTGCTGCAGGCAGGTATCTCTATATTGGTTCAAATAGCAACCAACAGTAGAAAGCTTACTTGCAGCCTTTGGGCAGAGAAGGCCAAATGCTGCTGAGCTATAAAGGAGAGTAAACAAGTAGCATGGAAACAGTTCCTGAATACCATAAACAGTTTAATGGTAGACCATTACAAAGGTATCATGGAGAAGTGGGTGGAGCCCATTTACTGCTGTAATGCAAAACTGAAATTTCTCCAACAACCCATGGGTCAAAGCCCAGACAATGGGGGAACACTCTGCAGTGGAGTGTGCGCTGATATGAAACTTCCTGGCAGATTAAAACTGTGTGCCCGACCGAGACTCGAACTCGGACCTTTGCCTTTCGCGGGCAAGTGCTCTACCAACTGAGCTACCGAAGCACGACTCACGCCCGGTACTCACAGCCTTACTTCTCCCAGTACCTCGTCTCCTACCTTCCAAACTTTACAGAAGCTCTCCTGCGAACCGTGCAGAACTAGCACTCCTGAAAGAAAGGATATTGCGGAGACATGGCTTAGCCGCAGCCTGGGGGATGTTTCCAGAATGAGATTTTCACTCTACAGCGGAGTGTGCGCTGATATGAAACTTCCTGGCAGATGAAAACTGTGTGCCCAACCGAAGTCTCGGTCCCCTGGGAAATTGTCCATGTCGAAAGTGGTTTGTATAGTGCCTACATCACACCACGCATCTATTTGCGCACCAGCAGCGTGAGACACTTCAAAAGATTGAGCGATGCTTAGAACTTCCGACAACGACGGGTTTGGCAGTTGTAAGGCACGTTGCCAAACTTCTTTATCAGGAGCAAGCCGTAGAATAGCATCCCTAACCATTGAATCAGCATAAGACTCATGATGAGTGTCTGTGACAAACCGACATTTCCTACTCAGACCGTGTAGTTCCGCCGCCCAAGCCCGGTAAGATTGATGGGGCTGTTTACGACACCAGTAGAATGCCATGCGGGCGGCAACGACGTGTGTTTTTTCGGTAATAGGTAGACAATAAGTCACACATTTCTTGGAAGGACAGAGAGGCAGGTTCCCGCAGCGGGGCTAACTGAGATAGCAGCTGATAGAACCGTGGGGAAATCCAAGATAGAAATAACGACTTACACATAGGAGCGTCGACAACGCCGAAAGCCAAGAAGTGTTGCCGCAAACACTTCTCATAATCCTCCCAGTCTTCAGCGGCCTCGTCGTAAGGAGGGAACGGAGGCGGAGAAGAGGAAGACAGACGATGAGTAAGCGACGTCGACAACGCCTGAATGGCAGCTGTCAGCTGTGTTTGTTGTTCAATGAGCGCTTGCATAAGCTGTTCCATGTCTGCCCCGACACGAACACACAAATCCACAATGCAGGAACAAAAATATACCATCCTCATCGCCAAAAAGTGTTATAACCTTTAATCACTAATAAATTGCGTGGATATACAAACGTAGAAACAATAGCTGGTTACATGCTACCAGTTCCGTATCGGTCATTCGACTGCCGTGCCGTGCCGTGACATGCGGCTGGCGCCGTTCGTAGCTAGGTGGCGCTCCCGTGCTCAGCCGAGTTGCGGAGCGCCTCTATCACCGTTTGCGCGTACTGACGTGGCGGCACTCTTAAATGTCGTGGCACTGTCACAACATAAAGTAACATTGAGACACAACCCAAAGCAAACTGTTTTTACTCTGTTTCTAATCTGCCAATTAGACACTACCAGAAGTATTTTGACAAATGTTGCTTTCTTGTCTGTTTACTCCCTAATGTACTGTAGAAGCACTTTAACACAAATATTCAGTAATGTGCATGGTAAAAGTACGTTTATATGTCCACTGGGTTAGCAATATCATTACTGCTACGCTACAAATCTTTGAAAAGCCTTTCTCAGTAATTCTTTTTTCCAAATATTTAAGCTTTGTGAATGTTTTATTTTTCTTACTAACTTTACATTGTGACACACAGCTTCTCCGGTTCCCAGGCGTGTCACTTGAACAATGCAGATATGTGCATTGAGAAGGTCAATTGTCATCACATTCATATTCACATTTCCAAAACTATTAATTAATATTTGCCTTTTGTGAAATATGATCATTATTTTATGCACATCTGTTCAGTTTCAGATATGGCAACAGTTTTCACAAGAGACAGGCCACTGTGTCACAACTAAGTTGCGGCTCATCCATACAAGCTCACGTAGAGTCAGAGGTGTGTGGCATTTGCAGTATGTGGAATGGGGTGATCAGGGCTGTCCTCTGAATGTTGGTCACTTTCTAGGTAACTGTAAATATTTTATGAATTTGATAAAACATATCACTAGTAAAAATATCAAAAGTCATTTGTTTCCAATGAAAGTTGTTGCACAAAATGTAAAAGCCATGTAAACATCTGCTACACAACTCATCGTATTTTAGAATGCTACCACACATGCCCCACTGTAGTCTGAAAGTCTTATGTAAACTGAAATAATAAAGTTTATTTGTTACACTGGCAAGAAAATGTGTAGTGATAATTAACAGGAACTAGTGTTTTGTTTGTTTGCCTCCACAGTTGAGCAGTCAGCATGTGTGTCTGCCATTAGAAGGAAGTTGGGATCAATTGCTGGCACTGTCAGGGATTTTTCCTTTGTGAGTGAACTTGAAGGCATTCATTCATTCATTCAACATGTTCCATAAATGGTGCACCGTCAGCCTCGTTGAGGAACCACTTGAATTAGAAGTAGCGACTTCAAAGTTCAGAAATCTTACAGCAGGTTGGAGAGCAATGTGCAAGCCATGTACCCCTTGATACTGCATCCAAATGCTGCCACAGGTAGAGGATGATGTCGCGGCTAGTCGCCATCATGCACTCCTCTGTGTCTGATATCAGAGTTCATTATTTTTTAGTGTTGTGTCTATTTCTCAAAGTGTATGAATAGGTTAAAATCAGCATAAGTGTCTGGCAGGGATTTTAAGACCTTAGCTATAACATCAGATTTAGTTCTTGTAATTTATATTTGCCATAACTGAATCAGTCCTCAATCCAGTGACTGATTTGGCCACAGCAGGGAATCATTAAATATCATTCAGTTCGTAGTGATGTTCTTTGGCCTTTCTCACACAGGGGAGGGGAAACACACATTAAGCATCAGAACCAGAAGTAGAACCCTACATCTTTGACCAGTCAAGGTGACCTACCTGTTAACACCTTTCTAACGCTTTTGACACTTATTTCAGAAAGTCCAGTTTTATTTGTGATATAGTTGTTCTGTGATTTACAATGGTCACTTGATGCAAATGGTATAGTGTAACTATGGCTGCCTTCCAATGCCATCCAGTTCCACGTGAGGTAATGATCTATCTGTAGTGAGCTCAGTATGGCATTAAATCACTCTCAACCTACCTTCCTTCCTTCCTTCCTTCCCTCTTACCTTTCTTTCTTCCTTCCTTCTTTCCTCCCCTGCTATGTATGGATAATAAACATGGTACTCAGTTGTCTCACTTGCCAACTTTCACACACTAGAACCATAAACACTTGTAACAGATGCTAGTTTTTTTGCTTTTCCCTCAATGCATGTGGTGGGTTCAGGTCCTATAGCACTGGTTGGAATGACAGGAATAACCTGTCGGTATGAAAGATGTTAAAGTTTCAAAGTTTCTTAACTCAGTTTACAAAGGTTGCAGGAAAGGATAAATTATTATCTCTTCATTTATAAATTACTGTTGAAAGTGATTACCTAACAACAATAGCAGTAAATTCACTTTAAAGTTGTGTGTTAGATAATAAGAAATGTGAGTACTGAGTCTGAGCTACTTTATTATTATATCTGGCGACAATGCATCACAGTATCAACACATACCAAATGTAAAGGTGCATTGCTCATTTTGGGTATGTTTACTGGTCCTAAGGCTAAATAGAAATGGTGTGATGCAGTTTTAATCAGGTCTCATGGTGAAGAGTGTGCCATTCTTCATGATTATTAATACATATATGTAACCTCCCTCCTCCTTCCCCGCCCCAGTCTCTCTCTCTCTCTCTCTCTCTCTCTCTCTCTCTCTCTCAACATGGCTCCACTCCATTTCAGGTTGTTCAGCAAATTTGAAAAAAGTGCAGCAAGCCATTCCAAGTCAGATATTGTGGAATACCGTTCTACTGCAGAGAGTAGTTGGGCTAAGTGTAAAAGCTTCTAATGATCCACTGCGATGAAAATTAGAAATTTCAACATCATTATTTATAACTTTCTTTTCCATAACAGAAAGAAAAAAGCTTAAGGCCTAATTCGAGCATAGGTGGAATCTGAATAAGTGGTAACAAGGACTCCAAACTGTTACAAGGTGCCAGTACTTTCTGAAGCAATTTTGCTTTAGATTTAATGGCTTGCCCTACTTTGTGTCAATGCTCCATTATTAACCTTCATGTTACTGCAAGGGACCCAGCAAAAATCAGGCTTTAGTAGTTTAATGAAAAATGATCAGTTGAATTACTCTGTTAAGATGGTAACTTGAAGGCAGGAGCAAATGGTGATTACTACCATGAGACAGCATATCATTTGTGTTTTTGGAAAATTGTGTCATTTGTGCTTTTGGAAATTTGTGTCTTGAATGTAATGTTTTTGAATTTGCTCATTGTGAAACCTAGTTTGCCCCTGTATGCAAACTGATGGGTAATTTATTTCCCAGTTGAATCTCTCTACAGTCTCTCTCAGTTCCACTGGTAGTGAATTACAGTATTCAGTAGCAGTTGGAGTAGCAGTAGTGCTGTGCTGTGTTTGTAAGATCTCACTGCACTGTCTTCCATAAGCTGAGCAAGATCTAAGAGTAGTTTGAGGATATTCTGAGGCAGATCTCTGATTGCAGAATTGTAAAAAGACATGTGGTCCAGTCACAATTGCAGACAGTGCAGTGAGGCAAATTCGACATCCTCCAGTGGCGTGTGAAGTGCTCCTAGGTGGCATATGGCAGGTCCTCTATTGCAGCAGCCCATGGTAGCCAGTTTAACTCTCTCTTCTGCAGAGATGTGAGCAGTGCATGATGTGCCATGTGCACTTGATGCAGACACTGTTGATATTTAAATCCTTCCTCCCAAAATTACACATCATTGCTGCAGATAGAGATAGAGAGAGCGTGCATGTGCATGTGCATGTGCGTGTGCGTGTTTGTGTGCACATGCATGGGGAAGAGGGGGTGGCGAGGTCAGTGAGGTCTGTGCTGTGGCAATGCTGATGGAGTTGGCTGTAGGTAGCATGATGGCAAATGGTGCCAACCAACCCGCATCACAACTTTCACCTTGCGAATCACAGGTAACATCTGTGAAGAAACTGGAGGTAGGTCATCCATCCAGTTGCCGGTGGCTGTACAGCTTATGCAAACTAGATGTCTGTGGCCTAATTCACTGTGAATGGACACGGATGTTGTTGTAGTGGCTGCATTGGCAGGAGTGGCTGCATAGGTGTGCAAGTGTCGACCTCTGTGGCAGAGTTGTCTGACAACCCATACACCCGAATGTCAGGCATTGGTGAGGGCTGCTCTGAGGTAGCTGTCTGGGATGCAGGCAGTGTTTCTGAAACGTGAAAATGTATGGCAGGATCACAGTAATCACGATAATGTAGTTGAATTTGGTGCCACCAGTGCATGCCTATTTTGCTGCTTTAAATTTGTCATGAAGTCCGATTTTCCCATTCGCTTTTTTGTGGTAACCAGAGGAGATGCCCACTGACTAGCAGAAATAAGTTTCAAGACACCAATTTGTTCTAATCTGTTGAATTCAGAAGCAGCTTCATCATGAATGGCATGAGTCACCGGATGTACATAGTAAAACTTTGGTTGAACATTGTGTTTGAGCATAGTGTGTGCTTGGAAATTCTTTGCATGCCCCAGTGTGCCATTGAACAAATGTCCATATTTCTCACACAGTTGATGAATGCTGGTATGGGAAACTTACATATCAGTAGCATGCACATTATCCTAATCATCAAATCCAAACAAATGAAATGCATCTATGCCAAAAATATTGGGACTTGAGCATGACTGAACTACTGTGAATGGCACAGATGCAGTCATATTTCGATATTTTGCTTGCAGAGATGCACATCCCAAGATCAGAGACACTTTCACTGTTGTAGGTTGTGAGGCGCTGTCACGATTTTTGGAGCTGAGGGTGTCCCAATTGCTTGTAAGTAGTTCGATTAACCGTTATGGCTGAAGGCAATGTATCTGACTGGAATGGTTCAGATTGATGGTGAAGCTATGAATAGTTTGCAGTTTGTTCCCTTAATACAACTGTCAGTTCTGACTTTTGGAAGATTGCTTTTATGTGTTTTGTGAGAAACAGAGCCTTTTGCAATTTGTCTAAACAGAGAGAATGTAGTTTATTAGCCACATTTTATGCTGTGTGAATTTCTCTGTAACTTGTGTACTTGCATCTGTATTGAAGTGGAACAGGGTTTGCATTGCACTTAATTTGCAGGCACACTTGCTATGTGTGTCCTCACTTGTGACTGTGTCGACATTCTGCCTCGCAGAAAAAGCAGTGTTTGTGATTATGCATGATATAAAACTTGAACAAAGACTTGGGAGTGACTGGCAGCTGTTGTCAATGCAAGCTACACAAGGCAGACCTCACTTAGAACTAGCCCGAGTAAATGTTGTAACAACAAGCACAATAAAGTCAAATTCAATGAAGTAATGTACTTCCTGAGCTTCAATTACCTTAAGTGCATCAGCCCGTACTCTGTTGTCTCCAAGGTTCTGAAAAATGCCAGCATGAAACATTTCACCTTGAAAAGCAGCTCTACAAGTACAGTTAAATTTACTGTTCATAGCCATGCCCTTGAGTTCAGAGACCTATTCCTTGTTAGAGTGACTACTGTGACAACACATACAAAACATTTGAAATCAGCGGCACCTACATGAATCTGAGCTTCAAATAATTCACCCAAGTTCCCAATAACTTCCTCATAGGGTAGGATTTGGATCTCTACTTGAGGGAACAATTTCCTACACAAATCAAAAATATGCTCTTCTACCCAAGGTTAAAAAAAGAAAGAACGTCATGGGTCAGCTCTGATTTTATAAGCTGCAAAATGTTTGTCAAGCTGCATGGAGACTCTGTCCATTCCTCTTTGTTTTTCATGAAAAGAGCGGTAGGGAGGAGGTGGCCAGCAGAATTCTGTACTTCAGCCGTTTGTCTCTGGGACTGTTGTGCTTCCACCAGTCTGGTTATGCTGGCCAGCAAGGTTTTGATTTGTTGGGTCTGAAACTAAACAAATGCAGTGAGTGGATACCTCCAGAAGTAGCAGTTGTGGGCAGTGTAAGAATAATGCAAAATTGAAAAATTCTAGAACCTTTCTGTTCCTCACTGTATGTAGAAAAGAAAAAATTCAGTTTTTTCCATTGACACTAAAAGAAATATTGATTATTTCAGCATGCAGAGATGTCAAAACTTCTTCCTTGGATCCAAGTTGTCACTAACCACAAACTCATTGCCAGAAAAGCCTTGTGTGTCCTTCAGTGTAATGAGGTGGATGAATGCTCTATAACTCATCAAACACTATAGAATGATTAAAACATAAATATATTTATTTACAATATATACGGTATTAAGCATACATAACTTTATATCCTTCAATCTCTCTGCAGTCTTCCTCTGTTCCACTAGTTTTAGATTACAATATTCAAGACCAGTCAGGGTAGCAACAGCATAATACTAGGTTCGTGAGGTCACACTGCACTGTCTTCCATAACCTCAGTGTGATCTGAGAGTAATATGAGGATAGTCATAGGCAGAGCTCTGAGAGCCATACCTTAAAAAGACATGTAGTCCAATCAAAATCGCAGGAATTGAGGTGATGCAAATTTGGTATCATGTGGTGGCATGTGTGGCAACACCTACTGGCTTATGGGAAACCCTCTATAGTAGCAATTCACAGCAGTCTTTTTAAATGTCTCTTCTGTGGATATGTGAGTGGCACACTATTTGCCACGTGCAGTCGACGAAGATATCATGGATAGCTCACCAGTTATTATCAAATCATTCACATGTATTCATCCATACGTGGTTGTTAGAGACAAAAAGTTCGTTGATGCTTCCTGGCTACACTAAGTGTCATTTTTATTGGTTATGCCCCTGAGAGGTGGCAGGGCATAGACACTCTGCAGCATATGTATGCCTTGTGTGTTGCCTATAACACAGTCATCTGCTTCGTATGATAGAGGGTAGACCAACCAAAATTAAAGTTCTTGCTTTGCTTTTAAAATATCTTTCTCTGCTTAGAGATCTCATTCTTGCAGCTTTCTTGTTGAAAATGTGTATATCAGTTTACTGTTGTAGGTAGTATCCAGCACAACTGATTAGTAGATCCTGCTTGATTTGTGAAATCTGATCATACCATAGCCAGTGAAGACTAAAGGAAACCTAGTGCCACCTGCTAACATCAGCAAACTTTTGTCTCTAACAAAAGTTCTTCCCAAGATATGATCTATTGTCGCTAGACATTTGAATCAAAGTCTTTGAAACACCCTTATATATAAAAACGAATGTTTCCTTCTGATTGCTATAAAATTTTTGGGTATTATAGTTGTGTGCACACCTGTGAAGATTTCTGAATTATAGTAGTCTGTGAGAGTAGATCCTGATAGCTGGCAGCACTGTTGCCAGCCTTTAACTTCACTGCTAACATCTGCAGGCAGAGACAATTGGCATTTGTGGAGCTGCTACAACACTGAGGCATTGCCGTACACACATACACAAAATCCATTGTACATTAGCATGTGTATCATTTCAACAAATTTCTTTATTTCATATGGTTTAGTGGCAGTTCGTGGACTTTCAGTGTGTGTGTGTGTGTGTGTGTGTGTGTGTGTGTGTGAGAGAGAGAGAGAGAGAGAGAGAGAGAGAGAGAGAGAGAGAGAGAGAGAGACAGACAGACAGACAGACAGACAGACAGACAGACCCAATTGAATTGAGTCAAATACAAATGGCACATTTTAGTTCATGCTTGACATAACAAATGGTGTTAATTGTGAAATTCCAATTGCCGGTCCACATTAGATAGTAGCTATAACTCACATTTTCTATTCGTTTTCCAAGTGAATTTGTGCTAGTCCTCACAAAGACTACTTTCATTGTCAAATCAATAATGCCATCCAAACGACAAGCAATTGGTCAGTCTTCACTTTAAGCACATAAGAGAAAGGCATCATGAGATTCAGAAACTGATGAGCCATGGGAAGCAAGACTGGAAACTGTTTGACTATGCGGTGCTCAAGCTCATTCATCAGAAACACATGGGAAGCAGGAAGAAAGACTAGAAACTGCTCAAGTATGCAATGCTCTAGCCAGTTTGTCTGAAACAGTCAAGGAACAGGAAGTAAGTATGGATACCATTCGAGTATGCACTGACCAATCCAGGTGAACACTCACATCTTGGTGCATTCCATTACAGTGCTGATTATTATTACAGTTTTCATCCAAATGTGGTTATTGGAAAAATGGAAAAAATAACCTTGTACTGCAGTGCCCTCAAATTTAAGAATGAAGCACCAGGAATGTACTGTACAGGTGGAAAAATGAAATTGCCAGAATTACATTTACCACTTGAACTATTATCAGTGTTTGAATCAAGTAACACAAGCCAGTCAAGAACTTTCTTGGCAAGTTCATGTTTCCAAATGCCATCATTCGGCTCAACAAAAGTCATGCACAAGAATTACACAACATTCTAAGTGCAAGGTCAAATTTATGATCATGTAGGATCTCTACTACCGCTGCTTAACAAAGATCAAATATTTTTTCAAATTTCTTTCCTGGGGAACACTGATGGAAAAAATCAATCGACATTGTTGATTTAATATGATCACAAAACAAGAAACTGTCACTGTATTACAAACTTTATTCAACCAGCACAACGAATTAATCAATTGATCAGAAGTGACCTTGAACAGACGCCAGCTGATGACTACAAAGTTGTAGTCAGAGCTTGACAAACACATGTCACCCAAGACAAATGCATGAACAATTAATGAAGTGGCAATTACTGTAGTTGACAAAGAATTTAACTCGTGAAATAATTCTTCATCACAGAAATGGTGATGTTGAGTGATTCTCTGAAACTCATCAGTTGTACAGCAATTGCAACATCTGACTTTTTTTTCTCCCAAGAAAGAAGATGGATCTCATTTCAACAACAAATGGAGAAATCCATGAAAACATGAGGAAACAAAAGAGAAAGTCATTGTCATGAATTACTGTCATATTGATTGATGATTTGTGAAAGCACTAGAAACATTGACAATGATTCCACCAATACATTGTCAATATGTGTGCTTGGTAAAATCAAACCAAGTTCCATTCTGAAGAGTATATGCATTTATGTGATGCAGTTTGTTAATAATGGCAATGTGAATCCCAACGAATTGGGAAAAATTCCTGTATTACCGACCACATTTACAGAGAGTCCACAGCACACGCATGAATACCCACAAGATGCAATGACAAATGTTCGTGCATATGGCCACTCAGATTTTTTTAAGATCAACTGAAGATGACAGCAAATACTTCTCTTTAAAAGTGTGAAACAATGATGCTTAAGTCAAAAATTTCGGAAGAAGATGTACAGTTGCCATGCATCCCAATGATTGTGACAGATATGGTGTTTGAATTCAGATGTCTGCAGTTTCTGATGCAGCTCACATTTTTAATGACATCAACAAAGTACAGGAACAATTGCTACAAGTGTGTGTACTGAATTTGTCAAATCCATGTTTCTCACATGGAGAGATGTATGTGGCCTGTTCACACATACAAAAATCTTCTGATTTATTCATGTGTGCAAAATTAACAACAATTATGTATCCAAAAGCACTCCAGTAGAGACAGTTTAAACACAAACACAAATACTTTCTTTCTGTGAGTGTCTTCGCAACACATGCTGAGTATTTGCTAGTCCGTAAATAGTGGCAGAATTTGAACTTACTTAATTACAGATTGCCATTCATTGGTATGACACAGTCAAAAGTGTAGATGCACTGAAAATGCATCATAACTATATCTGTATTGAGCCTCCTGCATTTTGTGATGGTACCCATTTCATTATAAGTAAGAACAAAAGGTAATGTAACCTTTGTTATTTACATTTTCCAAAGTTTTCCCCCATTACTGCAACTGAACCCTGACGTAGTTCCCTCAAATGGCCAACACCAATTTCTTTCATCACCCTCATCAGGACTAAGTTACTGCTGCATCTCCTAACTCATATTGTTGGTGTTAACATGAAATCACAAAATGAGAACCTGTTGCGTGCATGCAAAAATATATCCGCAAGTTCTTGCTTCTGCACTAGCCATCTCCACGTGTTTTCTGTATTTTTAAAACATTGTGTATTTGATATAAATATTCATACCATCCCAAAATGCAATATGGATTATACAGATTAAGCTTACAGAGTTATTAAAAATTCACCCTTTGTGAAAAACAATTCATATGTTTTAAGTGTCGTTGTTATGTCGCATTAGTTTGCAAATGTCATAATTTACAAAGTTTTTTTCTCTTTTATAAATGTTTCATTGACGTGTTCTATTTTCGAATGTTCACTTTATTCTGAAATCTCTTTCATATCACTTAAATTGTGTGATGCATATGTTATTGTTGTTAATTAGGATTCCTGGAGGAAGTGTCATCTGTGCGACAACACACTGTGAGTGAAATTCCTGCTGGTCATAACTGCAACCCTCCCGTGCTTGTACATTGCACAGCGGGTGTTGGTCGAACTGGAATAATGATTCTGAGTGACTTACTTCTATATACACTCGATCATAGTCAGGTAAATAACTCTTGCTGGTTGGTGTTACTGTTAACTGTCTTGAGAAAAGGATGAAATGTGAATATAGAAACAGATAGAATGAAATGATGTCAGTTATTAAAATTTTCTAGATCAAATAATGGTAAAATTATTTTAAGTCGATACAACGCTGTAATTTGTTATTTTAAGTAACATATTACAATAAGAAATGTAGTTAAGTAAATACAGTACATTAGTCATATACCATGAATACCACATGGGGTGGTTTCTGTGATGTGGAAAGAAGTCAGATATGTGCATTTTATATTAACTTAATGCAATATAGTGAAAAGACTATTGTACTCCAGTGCTAATAAAATAATCTAAAAAATTAAATTTAGAGCTCCTGTGAAGATACTCTTTAATAGAATAGAATTAGCCCAACACGAAGTCCTTTAAGTCAGTCTCAAACTCCACCATATGACATTTAATGTGCTCTGGCAGGTTGTTGAATGTGTGTATTGCTGTATGTGACTCCTTTCTTTACTAATGTCAACCACTTGAAGCCTTTGTAAAGGTCCTAGTCTTGCATCCACGTTTTTCACAATTTTCTGAATGTGAAGTATTTGTCAAAGCACAAAGTTTTGTAGGAGGCGTCTGCAGTATGTTCTGGAACCAACATAAGATATAATTCCTATTACATGATTATCTATTCTGAAACTGCTGTTCCTATAAGTAGAGGTCACAACAACCAAGAAAAATACAGCCTAATAAGTCTGCAATTGCCGAGCATTGCCTCTCAGAACTTCATGGCATGGATTATGACAAGATCAAGGTCCTAACACAGACTTCGAAATTTTGGGACTGTATCATCAAAGGAGCTATAGAGATCAGAGTAAGAAAACCTTAACTGAATCATGACAGCAGCTATTCCCTTAACCAAGCTGGGGAACCAGCCATTACCCAGATTAAGGAGAAGATAGAAATATCCCAGAATGTACTGACTTCGAGGGCAGGGGGAGGAACCTCCGAAACGCCGCCAGCAAACCTCCCTGGGCATGGACCTATGAGGGAACATCCAGACGCGGGGCCACAAGCCAGGCGTCAAACCCTGGCAGGTATGGCTGAGAGAGCGCCTGCGGCACAGACAGTGGAGGGAGTGCCCGAAGGAGGGGGAGGAGGGGGAATCTGATATATACCTCACGCCTGCCGTCCCTTGGTAATACATCAGCACACCTGATGATGGCAACAAGGTCGATTGGTGAAATATTGTGTCCTTTGTACACTCACACCAGGCTGTTCATCCAAATACGCCTGGAGAAATTGAAGAATCACGTCACATACCATTATGGGAAGGAGATGCAGCGCAATATGAAAAAGAGTTGAGAAGCTGTGTCAACGAACAAGTCAGCTACTGAGCTCATTTGCTTTTTATGAGGTGCCGAGAAGAACGTGTGGTACCGAATTTTGCTAAGGTAAAGCACCACATCAACTCAGCAGCTGCCTGAAAAATCAAGAAACGTGTCAGCCTAGCTCTGGTACGAGAGAGGGTTCCCCACACTCGGTGGTGTCTGCACACCACCAATAAAGAACTCCTCCAGCTACATCTACATCTCACCAACTGCTTCAATTCCTGCAGCTGGGATTGGATTGATGGTGTCATACGGGCCACAGTGGACTGTGTCCAAAAGAAGTCCACCCAACGACAGACATCCAAGTTTGAACATATATCTGAGAAATGGCCCTCTGAAGATAGGGGGAAGATCATTATCAAGCTCACAAACATAGTACTGGATAATTACATGATCTCAGTTCTCAAGAAAGGATTGAACTTCACTCCAACACCTAAAGGTGCACCCATCGCTGACATTAGTGAAGTTGAACAGACAGCGGCTCGACTCCTGCCTGAAGCAGAGGAAGAGGTATGTTGCGAAACCTGCAGGGCCATAACTAGAACTAGACCTGTGAAACTGAATATTTTCACAAAAGAGAGGGTGGCCATCCGGAAGCTAAGAGAAGATCCAGACATAGTGGTCTTACCGGCAGACAAGGGTAACACTATGGTAATCTTGTCCCACCAGGATTATACCATGAAGATGCGAGACCTGCTAGATGACACCACATACCACAAGACTGACACCAATCCTATCAAGAGGGTCGAAAGGAAAACTTAGGCACTTCTCAAAGATTCTGGCATCCCTGAAGAGGTCACAAAGAAGTTACAACCCAGTGCCCCTGTTCCTCCGAGGCTGTACGGCTTACCGAAAGTCCTCAAGGAATACGTCCCGTTACGTCCTATTGCCAGCAATATTGGTTCCCCAACATATCCTCTCGCGAAGTACCTCAAGGAGCTGCTCAGCCCTCACATGGGGACATGCCCACACCATATATGTAACTCTTTGGCTTTCATGGGATGCATCAACCACCTCACGGTTAAGGAATCTGACATACTTATGAGCTTTGATGTGGTTCCCCTGTTTACTAGGGTTCCATTACCTGAATCTCTGGAACTCATCGACTGGGGAACCACCGATCTATTCAGACGTGTTCTAACGTCAACATATTTTCTATTTAACAGCGACTACTATGAGCAGACCAAAGGCATTGCTATGGGGAGTCCTCTCTCTCCCGTCATCCCTAACATGTACATCGAACATTTTGAGGAAGAAGCCTTTGAGTCAGTGCAACTAAAACCTACCTGTTTCTTTAGATACATGGACGACATGTTTGTTATTTGGCCACATGGAATAGACAAGCTGATGGAATTTCTCGCACATCTCAACTCAAGACACAAGAATATCAAGTTCACCATGGAGGTAGAATCAGATGAGATGCTCCCCTTCTTGGACGTTCTGGTCAAAAGACGAGATGACGGCAGGTTGGGGCACAGCATGTGTAGAAGGACAACTCACACCAACTTATACCTATACGCGGATAGCTGCCACCACCCTGCTCAGAAGAACGGCGTGCTAAAAACTCTTGTACACAGATCTCGCGCCCTCTCTGACAAGGACAGTCTTCAACAAGAATTGGTCCATCTGAAGTCCGTGTTTCTGACGAACGGTTATAAGGGAAGGCAAATCTGGGCTGCTCTACGTCCGACACTCACAACACAACCGGCGGAAACTAATGAAGAACCTGAGGAAAACACGGCCATGGCATTCATTCTGTTTTGTGGGGCCTTATCAGGAAAAGTTGGACACATTTTACGCAAATATCAAGTAAAAACTGTCTTCTGCCCTCCAACTAAAACCAGAGCACTTCTTGACAGTGTTAAGGACGACCTTGGTTTATCTAAATCAGGGGTTTACAAAATGCCATGCCAATGCGGTCAGGCATACATAGGTCAGACAATTCGCACCATTGAAGACTGATACCATGAACACAAGCGGCACATGAGATTGCAACAGCTTAATAAGTCTTCAATTGCCGAGCATTGCCAGTCAGAACTTCACGGCATGGATTATGACAAGATCAAGATCCTAACACAGACTTCCAAATATTCGGACTCTTATCATCAAAGAAGCTATAGAGATCAGAGTAATAAAACCTTAACTGAATCATGACAGCGGCTATTCGCTTAACCAAGCTGGGGAACCAGCTATTACCCAGGTTAAGGAGAAGATAGAAATATCCCAGAATGTCCTGACTTCGAGGGCAGGGGGTGGAACCTCCAAAACGCCGCCGGAAATCCTCCCTGGGCGCGGACGGCCGAGGGAGCGCCCAAGGGAGGGGGAGGGGGAGGGGGAATCTAATATATACCTCATTCCTGCCGTCCCTTGGCAGTACATCAGCACACCTGATGATGGCAACAAGGTCAATTGCTGAAATATTGTGTCCTTTGCACACACACTCCAGGCTGTTCACCCGAGATTTATTTCGTTAAGAAAAATGCTGTCCAAGCCACATCTGCCAGTCCCTTATATGAATCTGCCAGTCTTTATTCGCATCCGTGGGTATTAAAATATTGGGAAACCCTTTAAACCATTAGGTATCTGGGAGCACTGACAGTAGGATTTCCCCTGGCCTGGATTTTAGTCTGCTGAAGTCTGGCATCATAATTTACATTCCCCAGACTGGGGATATGATCATGACCACATTTTAATGCAACATAGTCTATCATATTGTTGGTACATTCCTTAAGTTGCAATTTTGTGTCACAATTACTGAATTGGCTGTTTTGAAATTTTTGCAGAAATTTTTTCAACATTACTAAGTCAAATGAATTCATGTTAGAAGTTGTTATCATACCTTTTATACTGTTGAATGTTAGTCATGTAGTTTATTTATCAAATTTATATTTTATTTATTTATCATATGATGAAAATACGTCCATATAAATAACATTTGTTTACAAATGTACGTAATCACACGTTCATACAATCTTACATCTCCAGATCTAGTTCCCTGATCCATTCAATCACCCACATCCCATGTGTGGTTGATGTCCATTATTGTTCCTTTGTATGCATGAAGAGGACAGTCAGCAACAATATGATGGGTGGACTGTAAGCAGGCACCACAAGTCACAGTTTTCAGAACCAGCATATCCCCATTTGTACAGTAAATAACTACATCTGCCTTGTCTGGTTCGAATCAGATTTGTGATGGTCTGTTGCTATCTGGTGAGATCAAACTCTTGTATCTGCATGGAAGGTTTCTTAACTAGATGTTTGTTGACTACTTATGGCTGCCGCCACTGAATTTCCCATTAATGGTTGTCCCTGAAAGAGGATCCAATGAGGATGGTTGCTGTGTGCCATGACAGTTTTTTTCGGACACAAGCACTGATGTTCCATTTGTGAAATATCTCAGTGAATGGGTAGCAACTGAGTTTCTTCTGAATATTGTTCAAGACCTGCAGCAGAGCTTCTGATCTTCTTAGAGCTGGAGGTGGGATACTGCTGAGAACAGGAAGCTATAGTGTGTTTGCTCTGAATACATCTATAATTATTTGCATTGCTTGATTGTCAACACTATTGAACCAAGTCAAAGAGCAGTATTCAGCAACAGAGTATGATAGGGCTAAGGCTATGGATCTTAAAACATGAGCATAAGGTCCCCGTGAGATACCAGCAAGTTTTTTTTTTTTAAGACTGTTATTTCTCATTTTGACTTAGGAAACCAAATTTGAGGAAAGCGGGTTGAAAGCTCTTGACAGTAGTACCCTGTGTTGTTTGTAGGTAGTATTTTGGTATACTGCAGTATGTCAAGACTTCACCTTTGAATCTGACTTCTGGTTTGTAATTTGCAGTCTGTTGCTTAGGTGACATGTAAGCTGCAAGCTTATGATGTGGGATAATACTCAATTTTAAAATAAGTCCTTCTTGCCAAACAGTATAATAAGCTGCTGATAGATCCAAAATGATACCCGCATTTACTGATCTCTTCTCATACTCATTTTCAATATAACTAGTGAGAGAGAACACCTGGTCATTACAACTTCTCCATGGTCTGAATCCTGCTTGTTCTGTAAGGATGTGGTTGTTAATCACGCAAACATTCTATTGTTGATCAGACACTCGAGGAGCTTGTGGTACTTAGAAGTTCTGTTGGACAATAATTTTCCACTTTTGCGGAAACTGTATTGGATATCAGTATGGCTAATACTTGTGTTTCCTTCATCAAAGGTGGCAGGTTTCCAGTTTGTTGGATATTTGAGAAGAAGTTGGTAACCCATTTTACTGTATCTGGTCCACACTGAATCAGAAATTTTGGGTATATTCCAGAAAATCTAGCTTCTTTTCCAAATTTCAAACTTTTGGTTGCAACCTTGGTTTCCTCTTCTTGAAATGGAATGGAGACTTCGGACCTCTGTAGGGCAGCTCATTTCCTGATACTCGGAGATGGATACTTGGTTTTTAACAAAGTCACTCAAACTGATGGCGGTTTTTTAACTTTCGGCTGCAGGATTTGATGAATCTAGCTTCCTAGTGATAGACCAGGCTCTCTCATGAGAGTGGGTATAGTCTGAGGATTCCACTGTTCCATGTCAGATGTTTCTCATATTCTCTTTGTAATTTCTCACTTTCTGCATTCCAACCGGGGATGTACTGTATTGACTCCAACAAGGGATGTACTGTATTGGATTCTGTTTGCTTTGCAAACTCAGTCAAGTTGGTGTTCTTGAGGTTCCATCGCAGTTTAGGAAATGATCATACAACATATGTAGACATCCCCACCTCTTAGATAATAGATCTGTGTTGGCTATGGGGGATATCATTGAGCACTGAATGTCGATATTCTCCAGACCAGTGAACTGAATGGAAAGTAGACAGGTCTTTAGCATCATAAAGTAATTTCAGATTTTCTGTTTCCATTCAGTCAAGTGCTTCACCATTAATCTCATCCTTGAATGAATTTTTCACTCTGCAGTGGAGTGTTTGCTAATATGAAACTTCCTGGCAGGTGAAAATTGTATACTGGATCGAGACTCGAACTCGGAAACTTTGCTTTTCGTGGGCAAGTGCTCTACCAACTGACCTACCTAAGCATGACTCATGACCCATCCTCACAGCTTTACTCAGCCAGTACCTCATATCCTACCTTCTAAACTTCACAGAAGTTCTCCTGTGAAACTTGCAGTACTAGCACTTTTGGCAGAAAGGATATTGTGGAGGCCCTGTGAGGTGTTTCCAGAATGAATTTTTCACTCTGCAGTGGAGTGTGTGCTGATAGGAAACTTCTGTGCAGACAGAAACTTCATGCCGGACCGAGACTTGAACCTGACTGAGTTCAGGTCTCAATCCAGCACACAGTTTTGATCTTCCAGGAAGTTTCGATGTCATTCGTGTTGTAACTCCAGATATGATGATGGCTGTTGAAGTCACCAAGAAATAAAGTTGGATGTTGCTGAGGTGTAGAGAAGGATTAGGTCAGTTAGTGTCTGGGGGTTTATACACATGACTAGGGTCAAATTTTCAATTGTCTATGTAGCAGTGAAATTCATTTTCAGAGTTTACCGACAGTGGTTGGCAAGTTGTTATACAATGCATGACATGTTGCAAAACCAAACTTTGGATGGTAGTTAACAACTATTAAATTAAAGTCTGGTATTCTCTCTCAGCTCCGTAACTGTTCTTCATCTGTTTTGTGCATTTCATAGAGCCTAGAAAGATATTCACATTTTGCTCAGTGAATGTACTCCTTCAAAATTAAGTTGAAAAATGTGCAAAGTTGGTCCAATTTCACAAACTTGAGTGCCCTGAGTAAGACATTCCAACTTCTTGTATGTCCTTTGACCGAGATGTCTTTTCAGACAGAAAAGTCTTCGTGTCTCTATGTGGTAACTTTCAGCAGTTACATAAGTGGCCTCTGTTGATGTAAATGAAACAAGAATGACTCAGACATAATGCAGCTGCTGATATGACAGAAGCAGAATGTACATGTGACTGTGCAGAAAACGAGGAATATCACCATGTCACCATCTTTAACCCTTGAAGATGACAGCAATGCATCTCCTGTGTCCAGAACACTGCATGTTCAAGTCAACATAGTGTAATTCTGGGCCAAATAAGTAATATTAATGACTTAAACAACAATTATTGTTATTATTATTATTATTATTGATCATTTATAATGAAAAATAGATGAAAATTGTAATATTGACACTACCCTTTAACAATTTTAACCACAAAGTAATTGTTATTGCAGAAATCTGCTAGTACACCTGATGATATCTGCACCAGATTAGTCTTTTATTTGCAACGTATTACCGCAGATATCTGCATCCATGCAGACCTCTACTTGTAAGTTGAGTTTCCCCCTCAAATGAGTCTGCAAATCATTAGAAAACAAAAATATATTGAATAAACTAGTCTCTTCATTTTTGAATCAGTCGTAGCTGTAATCGCGTGTATTGCGAAGATAGTTGAATAGAGGTGCTTCATCAAGTTCAGGCTTTTAAGTTTTCCACTTCTTGTGTTTCATTGTGTGAGTAACTGTTTGTGTAGCTTGTGGAGATTATTGAACTTTATGTATTGATTCTTTCAAAATTCAGAGATAATCCATCTGCCTTGCACCATCTGTCGATTTTTCTGAATATTTCATTAGATGCCATTTCAGTAAGGGTAATAGTCATAGTACTTTTTATTCCTATACTTGTATCATCTGCAAAAAGAGCAAAAGTTGTATCTTATGAAACAGCAAGTGAATGATCGTTTGTGCATGTAATAAGTAACAGGGGGCCCTAAATAGGACATTGTGGTACACCACGTCCGAGAGCTTCAACATATGAGTGCATATTGTTATGTCAAGGACATGGAACTGATACCTTTGTCTTCTGTCGTTCAAGTTAAATGGAAAAATGACTTTAATTTATGATATTTACGTATGTAAAACTAAAAAACTCCTTTAAAAACTCAATCTTGCTGCAACTAGTTTTGAGTATTTCATGATCATCTCACACAGGGAACTGCTGGAGGATAATGAAATAGTCAAAATAAGTTGCAGCAAAATAAAGTTTTTATAGCAACTGTTTGGTGGTTTATATAAAAGTGCCAAGCACAACTTATAGCAGACTTCACTAGATTTTTGTGCTTCCTGTATGTAGGAAACACAGGGAGCTGTAATTATAGTTGTGTTAGTTTCTTAGATAAAGTTATTTTAATCTAAACTAGCTGAGTACCCGGTGTTGCCTGGGTATGTATTCTTCCGATTCTATTAGTCTATCACTTCCTTCCCCCTCTCTCTGTCCATCTCCTCCTCCCCCCTCTCTCTGTCCATCTCCTCCTCCCCTTTATCAGTCCATCTCCTCATTCTCTTTCTATGTCCGTCTCCTTCACTTCCCTTCTCTGCCAATCTCCTCTCCTCCCCTCTCCTTTCCTTTTTCTGTTCATCTCCTCTTCCCTTCCTCTATTCATTTCGCCCTCCCCTCTCTGTGTTGATCTTCTCTTTCATTTCTCTGTTCATTTCCTCCTCCCCTTCTCTTTGTCAATCTCGTCCTTCATCATATCTGTATCTGTCTCCTTCTTCCTGTCTTTATCCATCTCCTCCTTCCTGCTCTCTCTGTCCATCTTCTCCTCCCTCATATTTGTATTCAGCTCCTGTGTCCCCTTTGTTGTCAGGCTATCTGTTCCTCCTCCATTTTCTCACCATGTCATCCCCCTCTCCCCCTCAATAAGAGGTTGCTCATTATTACCCCCATGGTATTTCTTTCGAGATAGTAAGTGATATGTGTACCAGTTTTGGTTGAAATTGATCCAGGGCTTTAGAAGGAGTTTTTAACCATAGCTCCTCCGCCCACATGTGCCCATTTCATATATATTTAACATATTTCTTATGTATTTGTACACCTGTATCTCCAGCGAATTTCACCCTGCAGTTTCATTTTCACGCAAGATGCCATATCTCCTGATATGCTGTACAGAGATATAATTTTGCAGGTACGTGCAGTAACATATGTGGACACTGTTTGCAAAATGTGTTGCGAATATAGTTATTAGGAAAGAAGTAATAAATTAAAAATCTCATACATGATGAGGCAGTTTTTCATGCATCTCAATGTTTATGGCATCATACCTCCTGAACTGTGTGTCATAGTGTGGTATATTTTTGCAGGGACTTTCAGTGGTATATGTGAATACTGTCTGCAAGATGTGTTGCAAATAAAATAATTAGTAAAGAAGTAACAAGTTAAAAGGTCTGCCTGATGCAGCAATTTTCCTGCCGAAGCAACAGTAATGTAGTAAGCGATATACGTTTTTTGCTTTCATCATTTTATAGAGGGGGTGATTGAGAAAAAGTTATGTAAACGTTTGAAATTCCGTGTAAAGTTTGTTGCAAGTCACTAAGTACTCTCATTCTCAAACACTGGATGAATATAGTTTGGCTATTTGCGCATCATGAGCTACGCTCCTTTTTCACCCCCTCCCCACCCCTTTGCGAGGTAGTCGCTTGTCAACTCCACAGTGGTTCTTTCCAGACACTAACAAGGGGAGGCCACGACGTTTGGAATGCAAATTTACTGCAAACTTCGTACACTCATAGTACTCCATGAAGACAACAAAATGTGTAAGCAGTAGTGCATACTGCTCAAGCATTATTGAGAAAATCACAAGATAATTTCGGTCGTCAAATATATACCTGTGCGTGGCCATTTTTACCATGAAGCGGTGGCAGCTGAGTGGTTAGTGTTCAAGCCCCGTAATCACTGGATCACTGGATCGAGTCCCATTTGTCAGGTTTCTTTCCTTTTCTTTTCTTTTCTTTTCTTTTCCCCTCCCCCCCCCCCCCCCCCTTCCCCCTTCAACACAGTCATTTTCTTTACTATTTATATTACAATTGATATAATAGGAAAAATACGTGTAATTGGATGAACATTTATTAAATTTACAATGTTATTTGGCAGTCTACAAATTTTTATTATCACAAATAATGTAATATTCATAACTACCAACTAGTAAACGACCACATGCATAAAGTGATACTGAAAATGTATGCTTGTCCGTGATTTGAGAAATCCCTTATACCCGGAAGGAGCCCGAAACGACTTGTTACCTCCAAGTTTTGACCGGCACAGGCGGCTTTCGAAAGATGTACAAGTAATTGTCGCTTTTGACATTATGAGTACAAGTTGCAGGATGGTATTTTTCGTAAAAACTTGGAAAACGTAAAGTTAAACAGTGCCAGCTGCATTGAATAAATGCTATGTTTCCGCATACGCAAGAACTTTTGGGGTTTTCCGTGGAAAGACAAATCTCGTTAACATTTTCAAAAAGCTCTCTTTCAGCCGATAATTTGGAAGCAAACCATGCATAATGCAGTATTTCCTTAAATATCGGTGCTGATAATTGGTCATGCAGTATCAAATGTATTTTAATAGCATCTTCACGAGAAGCAATTTCTCATTCACTTTCCATTAAATACCAACAATTTTGAAGACACGGACAAGCATACATTTTCAGTATCGCTTTATGCGTTTGGTCGTTTACTAGTCGATAGTTATGAATATTATATTATTTGTGATAATAAAAATTTGTAGACTGCCAAAAACATTGTAAATTTAATAAAAGTTCATCCAATTACATGTATTTTTCCCATTATATCAATTGTAATATAAATAGTAAAGAAAATGACTGTGTTGAAAATTAAAAGAAAACTGACGAATGGGACTTGATCCTGCGATTATGGGGCTTGAACGCTAACCACTCGGCTGCCGCCTCTTCATGGTAAAAACAGCCACTCACAGGTATATATTTGACAACTGAAATTATCTTGCGATTTTCTCAATTATGCTTGAAAGTATGCGCTACTGCTTACACATTTTGTTGTCCTCATGGAGTACTATAAGTGTACGAAGTTTACAGTAAATCTGCATTTCAAACATTGTGGCCTCCCCTTGTAAGTATTATGTGCACTGTGTGTGGTTGAAACTGATTCATTGGTTAAGGAGTAGATGTGGAACATACATACATACATCTACTGTTATAATATGTATGGATACCTACTACATCCACTGTTATGGAAACTAACTCTAAGAAGATCAGAAATTAACTGGAGAATCAGGAAGGTTGAAAGAAGAGGAGTATAGGTAATAAAATCTGACAGAATGAAAGATTTTCTTTTATTATTGTGACCAAAAGAGTGCATCATCATCATCATCCACAGATGAGGTCATTAGTGCATGTTGATGTTTTAGACACAAAGCTAACTAGTTCAAATCTTTGTGATTGCAAGAATTTTGACCTATAAAGAGTAGAGACATGGTGGCATCCTATTCCTGATTACCAGACTGTTTTTCAGTGCCCTAGCATACTCAGCAAATCTCATGATAGTGCCACAATAAATGAAAACATGTGATGTTGTTGACTGTGATCTACTCATTAGAAAGGGTTTTAGGCTTGGTCCCTTGGGTACCATTTGAGAGCAGTAAGGTATAGGCTGGATTTTGCCTTCACTATTCCTTCCCATCAGCAACAGCAACACAAACATGACATAACATTTTACAGCCATTCTTCACAGCCACACCAAACAATTTTACTTAAACACAACGTCAAACTTCATGAAGGCTTAGTTGCAATGTGCTTTAAGGAACAGTATCTGTACAGTTAGACTGTTGAAACTACCCCTCTAGGCCATACTGCTTCAGTTCTGTTTACTATAAAAGGTTGCTTTTATGACTACTTAAAGCATTCAACAGCATAATTGTAAATATATTGTGTGTGTGTGTGTGTGTGTGTGTGTGTGTGTGTGTGTGTGTGTGTGTGTGTTAAACTGCCTGTGCAGATAATACAAGTGGAGATGACTACTCTGGTGGTTTTTCAAAGCATAATATTGTACTACGGAGGGTGCAAAATGTACCACAGAAGTCTTGCAACAAAAATATAGTTCATGTTTTTTTTTGGGTTTCACACCCTTCATCCAGATGCTCAGGACTGGGAACTGACATAACAAAATCAGAAACACGAGTTGCAACTGAAAATTAAGAAATAGCTTTACAAGAACATAGTATCAGAACAGAAGTAATTTGTTAATTCATTTAATGCTTATTCCGTATCTTATACCATGAAGGAAAATGTTGAAGGTGAAATAAGTCAATGAGTGCATTATCAGAGAAAAGCAGCTATTTATCTGCAGTTCACTAAGCAGTGCCATTAATATTATCTGCTTATATATTCATATGGCAAAGAGCCCTTAGATAAAAAGTTCTTGGTGAACTTGCCACATCGAAGTCAGCTTCCAGTGACTGCCTCTATCGGCTTCATTAGTGGCCAAGTCTGACTTTCATGAAACTGATGAGGCTCCCACTTTTATACAAAAGGTTAGCATCTGGTTGGCTAGATGATGACATACATTGCTGGCACATGTAGAGATGGCAACCTCTGCATCCATAGGTTACGTTGTACTCACTGTCCAGTATCGCTTGCAGTGCCACCACTCATATCAGATGATACTCTGTGCTAATTCTTCCTCTGTGCTCCTTTTTTTTTTCAGATGATACTCTGTGCTAATTCTTCCTCTGTACTCCCGTTTTTTTTTTTTTTTTTTTTTTTTTTTTTTTTTTTTTTTTTTTTTTTTTTTTTTTTTTTCCAAATGCACACATCCGGGCATTCCTAAGTGCATAGCCTGTGTATCATTTTAAGCTGCTATCACATAGTCTAATTTTGATTGCTCTCTAGTCACAGAATCCCAGTAGTCAGAAGCATGAGTCAGAATCGTATTATGTTTAAATATAATCTTGTGTGATTATTTATTAGATTGTGCTCAGCCACTGCTGATTTCTCAAAATTCCTGTACTTCAGTTGACAGTGATGTTCAACAGTGATCAGCAGCAGTTTGTATAGACTGCCCCCATGTACCTGCTGCCACACTCACAACGAAATTTATAAATTCTTGGTATTTTCACACCAAAATCATCTTTAACAGGTCACAACATTTATTTAATTTTGTTCGTTGTCCAGAAGACCAGTTGCATTTCTTACCTCTTTAGAACCATATATATATTGGTCATAGTTGCATCACAGAATGGAAACTGCACTATGTGTTGGTCCTCCTGCGTTCATTGAGTGGCGTTATATCACAGTTTCCTCAACATTACAACCTTGTGTCGCAGACCAAAGAACCATTCTTTCTGAATGCAGTTGTCAGATGATTAATCTCAGAGCCAAAGTGGTTCTTATCTTCTGAAACACCTCTGGCTCTGTGTATTAGGGTGTTTATCATAGCTCTCTTCTGAGCTGAAAGATGAAAGATATGCCCACTGAACTGTAGGTCTATATGCATCGCTTTTTAATACCCAGAGAGCTAACTTCCCATCCTTCTTCATCTCCAATACAAATCTTATGTTTATATGTATTTTTAATATGCTACTGTATGAATTTTAAGAATTTATATACGTATCAAGCACAACATTTGTGAAATAATAATAATCTCATTTTGGTCATTGTTGTTTTAATATAAATATTTGTTTTTCACCACTTCAAAACATTATTGAGGCATGTTATTTAATTCTAGGAGCTGGATATTCCCCGTGTAGTTGCTTTGCTACGCAATCAGAGAATGCTCCTCGTCCAGACAGTTGCTCAATACAAGTTTGTATACAGTCTACTTATATACTACCTGAAGCACTCACGACTAATATGATTTTGTTCACTTCAAGTGCTGCTCGGCAATAATTATAGCAAAGAGTGTTAGCAATGATCTCTGTTGTTCTACTTCACTTCCAATTAATATTTATTATTGCAGAAAATGTATAACATATTGTTGTAATTGCATAATTTATTTATCCATTATTGTAGTATGAGTTTTTATTCTTTTTGAAATATGAAATAATCAAGATTAATTTTACTATGTGTGTGTATGACATAAGGTTATGTTTTTTTTAATGAGTATTCCTATTTTTACACACATTAGAGCAGAGTACTTAACTATAGTTTTTTTTAATTTGGAATGATTCTGTGTTGTCTGTCGTCAATAATTCCTCTCCTAACTTATTATTCTGTTGTTTGCCATTGATTAATTCTGTAGAGTGACTTTAATTACTCTTACACTTTTATGCAGTTAGTGATAAAAATGAGCTATTGTTAATTTGAGTTGATGAAGTACAGTTATCAATCATCATCGGTAATTTATAACCCAACATTTACATTTTATTTTGATACATAAGAGATCTTAATCCTGAATGTCATATCTTTGATCCTAGTCTATGAAAGATTTAGTGTTGACAGCAGTGTAATTCTCTCTCAAGCTGTGCAATACTTTTTGTCATATGTTGTAAAAAAAAAAAAAAAAAAAAAAAGTTTTGAGTCTGCAGCTAATTCAGTAGCTGCACTGTTGGCATCAGAAGCTAGTAAACTGTGACTAAAAAATGTGGGAGACAGCTATCCACCTTTATTCAGTACCATTTTATCATATATTATTGTTTGCCCAGTTTTAACATGTTACTCTCATTCTCAAGGATTTCTTATTTCATTATGCTGGGGTTTTTAGGCATTTCATACTAGTAAAACACACAGTTCATTTCCAAGGATATAATTAAATAATACCCTGAATTTTACCAAGAGACTACTTGCATGTGAATAAACTGATAAACAGTCATTGTGCATATTAAATACTTTAATAATTTGACATATATTCTTTGCATGACTGATAATTGAGACAGTGCCCATTTGTTTCATGTGCTGTGGAATACTTTCCTCATTCTATTAATCTTTTATAACACTTTGTTGAGAAGAAATAAGTTACTGGCCAGTTTCTTTTGTACTTTATTGTGGTGAGGGTGTGTTTGTAATCTGTTGTATGTATCATTAGTGTACTTTGTTTTATTTCTCTGCATGTGTAGTAGGATCAGGAGTGTGTTATGTCTAATGTTGATGTTTTGGTTGTTTTGATAACTTGTTATGTTCATGGATTCACTTGCTGCCATACATTTGCAGTTAATCAATAGAGGAAATTCATTGTACTGTATTCCATTAGGTGAGGTTACATTATGGTTAAAAATATTCTGAAAAGGATACACTGCTACTCATCGAAAAGACAACATGTTGAGTTGCAGACAGCCACAACGAAAAGACTGTTACACATTGAGCTTTCTGCCAAAACATTCTTCAGAAAGAAAACCCACATACGTTCACACAAACAGGCACACTTCATACATACATGACCATTATTTCGCCACTGTCGCTAGAATGCATTCTGACAGTCTGGCCCCAGCAGCCAAAGATAGTGGTCACGTGTGCGTGAGGTGTTCTTGCTTGTGTGAATGTGTGTTTGTTTCCTTTTCTCAACACAGCTTTGGCAGGAAGCTCAATGTGTAACAGTCTTTTCACTGTGCCTGTCTGCAACTCAACATGTCATTTTCACAGTGAGTAGCAATCTACCCTTTTCATAATATTGTTGATATTCCAACGTGGACTTTCTGTGCAACTGGGCTAGTGGTCTTCCTCTAATTAAATTCATCTTAATGGACTATCACACTCTAATTTCCCTTCTTTTTTGTTATGTATTCCAAAGCATGAGACACTTAGATGTTTCACGCAGTATAAAAATTTCAGGATTTGGAAGCTAATATTTGTTACTGCTTTTATCTTTTTTTTAACAAAAATTAGTTCAAATATCATGGTCAGGTGTTAGGAATGGTCATAAGGGCACATGCATAAGTTTATTCATTTAGTATACATAAAATAAATGAACTGTGAAAAATCATCAGTTTATTCATTTGTATGTAGTTCCTTGTATAATTGAAAGATTGCAATTTTTTTTAACTATGATATTGACATAGGTAGACAATTAGCCAGTTGCAAAACCCTTGAAACTGGTGCACTTATAATTCAAAACTTGAGATATCCATTAAGAATGAAAGTATAAAGGCTGAAGAAGGAATCTTTCATGTTACGTATCTTAATGGGTACAACAAGAGTCGTAGGGGGTCTACTGTATTAGCTAAAGTGCATGTCTCAGTTCATATTGGTATTTGTCACATACATAAATAGTATGAGGTAACATTAAGTGCCTTTGAAAAGCTCAGAACCCATCAGACTTAGACTGGGACCTTCTGTCTCCAAGAAGTTGCCTTAGCTACTATAGCTGCTAGAATTAAATATAACATTGTATATTATGATAAAGTCTAATTCTTATTGAAAAATCCTTATTTTTGTATGCTTTATTATCTTGTTCTTTTAGTCTGTAATGTGTAGGAGAAAGTGCTGTTAAGTCTTTGACTTGTTTCACATTCTTGTTGTTTAACACACATTATTTTTTATTTCGTGTATTTATATTTACAATTCTGGGCTGGTAAATTGTTTGAGAGAAAAAAACACAAAACAGCTGGTCAGTGGCAGAATAGTGGCTAGTGATTAGCAGACATCTCGAAATGGCTGTCCAGTATCCTTTGGGAGATGCCACTTCTAGTTCTTCTAATAGAAATGCTTAGAATAGAAAAATTCAACAGTCCCAGTTATCCAAACCAAGCAGATGATGTTGTGGTAAGAACTGGACTTTTATTTAGGAGAACAACAGTTCAAATTCTGATCTGGCTATCAAGTAATGGTTTTCCATGGTTTCCCTAAATTATGTAAGGGAAAGTCTGGATTAGTTTCTGTATAATAGACACAGCTGATTTCATTTCTCACCCTTCTCTCATCAGAGCTTGTGCTACATCTCTAATGGCCTTGTTGCTGATAGGACCTTAATCTCTATTCTTCCTTCCTTTTCTAGCTGTTAGATCACTAGGTTTATTGTTCAGCGATGTGAATTGAATTGGTGGGTGGGGTAATGACGTAAAAGGGATGGTGGCAGTGTGGGTCACTTGAACCCCAAGATGAGAGGAACTCACCTCTTACAACTCAGAAGAGAGGCAAAGGTGATGAAATATGTGCATGTGAGAAACCAGAGGTCAAAAATAGTATATTAATAAACATTGTACCAGCTTCCATTCAGATATGATAGAAGGGTGGAGTGTTGCAAGAGGTCAAGATGTGTTGCAAGAGGCAAGTTCATCTGTAGTTGTATTTCTGCCACTTATATCATCTTTGAACTGAAACTGACACAGTGCTTACTAATGTATTATGGTTGACCTCATCCTCTTCTCACTAACAGCTTTTTCTTCATCTTTAATTCCTCTTCTTTTCATAACAGGCCTATCCCGCTAACCTGGGATCTGAGGAACCTATCATGCCCCTTCCCCCCCCCCCCCCCTTTCCTCCTCCCATTTCTAACATCAGCTCACCAATTCCTCACCAAAAGAATGTTATTTCACTCGAATCTGTAAACCAATAGTCGTTCAGTCATTTGTTTTTACATGAGCCATCAGCATGCAGACTACAAAAACTGATACATCTCGTTTGCACTTTTATTTTTCCAATGTATTCCTCTGACATCATTCATTCACTACTTTGTAAAAGTTGTGAGTTTCACTAGCAGTGCAGCCCGTCATTTGCCTGTCAAATATAATCTCAAAACATTCGCTTTTAGTAGGCTCCTCACTTAATCCACGATGAGGATTCATTCCAGAGTTATTATTGGAGAAAGCATCATTCTGAGGTGTAAACACACCATGTGTCAGCCATCTGTACTTACTATTTCTGACCATTTGCTTCTTTTTCACCTGTGAAGAGCCTGATTCACGAATAATTTCAGCATCACTTAATGAATCTTCACTTTCTCTTGGTAATACCTGGAAATCTTCACAGTCTTTGAAATCACTACCAGATTCCACAACTGAGTCTTCATTTAGTAGTGTTTATCTAATTTTCTCAACACTCAAACCTTTCAAATGCATCATTCTCACCAAACACAAAAGCATGATGCAAGTATCAGATTTACTTCCCGTAGATCGAATGTATACAAGGCTTCCTGAAAATGAAAGTAGATCCAGATGTTCACAACAGATGGCAGCACCATTCAGTCACAGAAGGGAGCAATCGTACTGATACAGTGTCAGATACAGAAAAGTGAAAACGTACCCATACAGTTGTAGGCAGCATGACATAATCGCCACCCCGTACTGGTACAGTTGCTGTCTGTAAAGGGTTGAGTTACTCTTTTCCTGTGGTCAGTTTCTGAATCCCAAATAAATACATCAATTAAAAAAGACTTCAAAGTGTTGAAGATGTTTGCTGCAAGAGAAAAATTTGCAATTTGGTTACAAATAATATGCAATTGGTAAGTTTCAACAGTTATAGCACTTATTGAAATATGAACTTATTAGAACAACAGTTATTTTCTCCTTTATCTTTACCAAGACAAAGCCATATCAGCATTTTCTCATTGTGCCAATATACAGTGCAGTATTTTTCAGTTTTAATTATTTCATTTCATTATCTGTACCTATGGGTAATATAATAGCTTTATTTTTAAGCAATGATATGGTATGTTCCCGTAACATTGTTCTAATGTGATTTCTTTTGAAGTCAGATAGGTGCAAAGAAGTATTTATTTTTCATAGTCTTAAACATTTGAACAATCAGTTATTCCTTTTCGTGCTATAGAATTGGTAGTGGGACACTGCATGGTGTAAGATTGTAGCACTTGTGTTGCACATGCCATTATGCTAGTCTCTTGTAACATGCCTCTGGAGTCAAATGAAATGTTGTAGCTTTATAAATAGTGCAAAAACAAGTAGTTGTTCTCAGTATTTGTGAATGTATTTTTAAGAGAATAATTGCAGTGCTCAGATACTGTTCTGTTTTTAATAAAAATGTACTTGTAAATGAAACCTATCGAAAAGCAGCTATAGTACATTATTTATTTTTGTCTTGTCAATAAGAGTTCATATATTCGCACAATACATTAGCATTAGAAACAAGTTAACTTCAATATACTGTTGTTATATTGAATTTTAAAAGTGTTCTCTGATTATCGATTGACTGTGACTGGCGCAAACATGTCAGAGAAGCCCACTTTACTGTTATGATTATTTACAAAAGGATTGTTTTATAGTATTAATGATATTAATATTTGCTATGTAATATACTCTTAAGATCTGTGCTTCCATAAAATTTCTGTTTGTCAAATCTTTCTGTGTCATTTAACAAGCAGAAAAGGGAAAGAAAGAAACAGTTAATAAAATGAAATATCTGTGTGTGTGTGTGTGTGTGTGTGTGTGTGTGTGTGTGTGTGTGTGTGGGTGGGTGGGTGGGTGGGTGGGTGGGTGGGTGAGTGAGTGAGGGTGCGAGCGCGTGTGCTTGCATGTGTGTGTTGTGGCCCTTTTTTTGATGAGGGAAGGGGGGGGGGCATGTAATAGGGGGTTGGAAAATGTATTTCCTTTTATACTTTCCTGTGTGAAAAATGTAAATGTGCAATTAACTTGCAAGAATGAACTCTGGCAGTGATATTCATTCTTATAATATTAAATACTAAGACAGAAATCTATATCAGGAATATCTCGCGCATCATTTATAGGTGGCACAACATGCTGGCAAACCCAGAAAAGAATATTATGTTATTTGAGATACTGAGAGATCGATCTGACAAACTCTAGTCAAAATAAAGGAAAAAAGGTATGTCACCTAAGTATCTTATTTTAGGGAGATTCAGAATGCAATATGGTATCAAGTAAGTGCTAAAATTTTAATTTATGAAGGGGAAGGTGGTGCATGTAGGATAACTTCATTGACAAAGAAAATTACCACTGCATAAAGTCTAAATTGTCATGTGTGTATAGGATGAAAGTAGTCTTATTTATATAAGATTTAAGGCTACATGTTGCCCAAGAAGAGAGTGTTCCTTAGCTTATATGCTATTTTTGTACGGTGTGTCTGTGATATAATTTTCAGAAGTGTGTTCTATGTGTTATAGCAATCATAAAAATATGTGAAACTAATGATTTGTGCAGTTAAAAACTTATTAATAACTTACGAAAACCTGTTTCATTTTAAAATATTAGTCAGTATTTTTTGTAGATGTCTAGTTGCTAGTATGTTTAAAACAAGTTGAGTTTTGTCTTTTTTTACTCATCAATCAACAACTGGTTTGTCCCATAACTGATAAGTTTCATGCACAGTTTCTTGTGGCTATGTATACTTTCTTTCTTTTTGTATGTCACATGTAGTACAAGTAATTTGCTATATGTCTGAATCAAGTATTGGTGGTGATGAAAAATTTTATACATTTTTGTAATTGTGCAGCTTTGTATACATGAAAAATAAATTTTTCTGGTCTTCAGTCATATTAAGAAACATTTAGTCCCTGTTAATTATTTTCCATAAGTGCAGTTTCATTTACAATTCGTAAAACTGATGCCATGTATATTATGTATAGTGTGGCAGGGAAAAATATTATATTTAACTTTATATATCTTTCTGTTCAAAGTCAGTTTTAGAAGTAAGAGTCATTGGCCCAGTTGACATTTCCAGTGTGCAGTCATTTGTAGTATTCTGTTGCACACTGTTAAGATTAAAATCATCCATAATCTTAGGGGCCACTCCTTTTGGCGTGACAGAATTAGCTCTATCCTTTGTTATATTATTGTTTAATTCATGTAATGTGATGGCATCTCAGTTTTTACCTATTTCTCACAGCACAAAAGATTTTTGCATCTGCTGTGAGTCTTTTTTTCTTCATCATAATCATCTTCTTATCTTCGTTTTTGTTTTCCCTAGCACTTATCCTGTCTAGTAAGGGTTCCTTTTTTTCAGGACTTGGAAAATTGTTTTGTGGCCAGATGGTCTGAAGGAGAGAAAAATGTGTGCAATGTTTGTCCTACACATCTTGACTCCTGAATAAAAACAATAATGTGTGGACACCTGCTCCAACTTGATTCAAATGCAAAACCTGCATAGTTATATTCTGAAAAAAAAAAAAAAAAAAAAAAAAAAAATCATCACAAATGAGAAGACGTGGTGTTATCAATAAGTACCTACCATAATGCAACACAGTGCAGAACTTCACATGAAGGGTCAATGCTTTGACAACTTATTGACGTTCAAACCAATGTGACACGCGATTTGAACTGTATCCCAAAGAAGGAATTTTGTGACAGTTCCACATGGTTGTAGGAATGTTATGTGCATTATACTCAAGTGGGGGGAGGCTGTGTAGAATACCTGAAGTGTTAAAACCTGCATCTTTTTTCTGGTTTTTATTAATCCAATCTCAAAACTTTTGGGACTGACAGGAAATTCTGTCACTTGACAAGTGCTGTGAACCATCAGAAAAGGCAGATTTTGGTAATTATTGTAACACTTTGCATTACCCTTTCAGCCTGTACATTATTGCAGACTTTGTATCTTATAAGTGAACCTCTCTTTGACTGAAATATTCTGTATTATTGCTGCCAGTAGTCAGAACAACATAGAAGTTAGCTTGCTTCATTCTTGGTTCACTGGCTATACAGGCACCAGCATAAAATGGGATAGCTCAGTAGTGATGTGTGCATAGGCCAGTTAGAGAACTCAATGCCCAGTGGATCCCCAAGCATCAAAACCAGGTGGTGGGTATCTGGAGCCATATCATCCAAGGTAGGCAACCTTGCATGACAAGAAAAATTACTGGGATGTGCTGTAAGACCCCCATTATCTGGATCGAGACCAGTACAGTGTAGGGACAGAGGAATCAACTGCACAGGTGATGTATTCACTACTGGTGGGCAGCCGAATTGTTATTACGAACCAATGCGTGTCTCAGGCTGTGTATATGAACAGCGTATGTCAAATGTCAGGAGTGTCCAACATTCGTTTGATACAACGAAATGCGACACAATACTTTTTGGATGTGGCAATAACTGTGGACTTCGTACAGTGCCCCATAAATCTTATTAGGAAAACTGCCTGATTTACAGAGATACATGACCTGGTACTGGATTGTGTTGTTAGTTACAGGTGGACATTTAGCTGCCCTCTGCTGGATAACGTGCCAGCCAGAACTCAGAATTGATATTAGCTTCTGACTGCATATGGAATATGATGTTAGGCAATGCCAGATTTTCTTCTGCCAGTGAAGTATAAGGCCAGATCACACTGCATTGTGTTGCATAGGTGAGGTGTGGTCTGGGTGACAGACTTTGTTGTAACCTGTTGTGACCGCAACCGTTCCGGTCACAGAGTGGCTGAGAAAGCGCGGCGGGACCAAACGGAGAGCGGTCCGCGAACAAACAAACAAGTGGAATGGACGGACACAAAACAGCAACTGACGATGGAGAGAGACCTTACGACGACAACACGCAAGAAGCAACGGAGTGACAGAGACAACGAAACGAATCCAAGACATCCATGAGTAATGAAAACAAAGAACGATAAACATTCTGTCTGTTGTGGAGGCGATGTGCCAAGAGTCACGCAACTATTAGACTCACTGGTTGAGTGAGAGGCAGGCACTTAAATACTCTATCGGGAGCGCCGCAACTGGCCGCTGGAATCACGTGTTCCACTGTGGCGCCCTCACACTAAATGCGGGGCAGGACGCGCGTGCCGCCACAGCGTATGGCGCAATGGTGCAGATATATCTAAGGGTCTTTGACGTCCATGACGTCTGGCAGGGATTCAAATGCCACGGCGCGCGGTACTAGAGAGTTCATCTACCATCTTGATGTCTGGTGGTCCCTATGACAAAGGCTCTATGTTGACATTCTAGGTCAGCCAGATTCTTCTTTCCTAGAAGTCCAACAAAAGAGCTGAATGGGGTGGACAGGGTGAGTTCCGTACCACATGGTAGGACTCTATTGATGTCATGCCAGTGTCTGCCAGATTTGGAAGGGGCCCATTGTTGATGGGTGTGTGGAAAAAGGACAGTGTGTCAAATGCCTTTGGTGGCAGGTGATAATGCTTTACAGCTTGCGGGTGTCCACCACCTGAGCACAGTGTTTCCTCTATGTAATTTTTCTGTGTATATATTCTCTAGGTTTCAATGGTTCAGATTGTTAGCAGTTACCTAAGCCTATACTAGAACAGACGACGCAATATCCTTGGCTCTGTGCATGGAACAATGAAGTGGTGTTTGCAACTGGTGCTCATTTAAAATGTTTGCTTAGCTCTTGCCATTAATTAGAGTGATCTGTTATGTATTCAGAAAAAGTGTGTGAACACATTATTCTTTCTATTTGTCCAGATAATCTTGATCATTCGGTGTTTAAAAGTCTGAACCATGTATCCTGCCTCTCCATTTCATTGTGAATAAAAGAAGGCTGTAGTAAAATATGTAATCCTCCTCCTAAAACAGACTTCTTTAAAAAGTTGCTTACATGAACTAGGGGTGATTGTCTGTGGCTATCTCCTGTGGCAGTTGTAGGTGAGAAGCTTTGTTACTGCTCACAGTATGCCACCTGCTGAACACAGAATTCTGGTCCTACTTAAAATCATTAGACAGATCAGAGGATTCTATCCAGTCACTCATCGACCAGTCTGGTGTGGCAATAGAAAATAGCAAAAGGAAAACTGAAGGTTGAAATTTTGCTTTTAAAAAAGCATTCACACTGGAGAATCATAAGAGCATACCATCATTTGACCTTAGTACAGAGTACATAGAAATAAGCACCCCTGCTGCTGAGAAGCAACTGAGAGAGTTAAAAACAATTAACTTGTAAAGTCTGGATGGAATGCCAGTTCAGTTGTACAGGGAGCGCTCTTCAGCATTGACCCCTTACTTAGCTTGCATTTATTGTGAATCTCATGCACAATGCAATGTCCGAAGTTCCTGGAAAAAAGCACAGGTGACTCCTGTATATACAAAAGGTAAGTCCAATATACTTAACAATAGGCAGAATCCTTGAGCATATTCTGAGTTCAAATATAATAAATTTCCTTGAGACAGAAGAGGTTCTGTCCAAAAATCAGCACAGATTTAGAAAGTATTGCTTGTGCGAAACTCAGCTTGCTCTTTTCTCACACAGTATCCTGTAAACTATGGATGAAGCGCAACAAGCAGATTCCATTTTCGTAGATTTCTAGAATGTGTTTGACACAATGCTCTACTCCAGACTTAATGAAGGTCCGAGCTTATAGAATAGTTTCCCAGGTATGTGAGTGGCTCAAAGACTTTTTAAGCAATAGAATGCAGTACATTGTCCTTGGCAGTGAGTGTTCATCAGGGACAATGGTATTGTCAGAAGTGCCCCAGAAAAGTGTAATAGAACTAATGTTGTTCTCTATATACATGAACAATCTGACAGTCAGGTGAACAGCAACCTCTAGTTATTTCCTGATGATGATGTAGTGTATGGGAAAGTGTTGTCATTGCGTGACTATGAGAGGATACAGGATGACTTACAATTTCTATTTGGTGTGAAGAATGGCAGCTTGCTATAAATGTAGAAAAAATAGTCCTGTAATGTTCAAATACAGTATTCATGATGTGCTGCTTGACACAGTCATGTTGATTGAGTATCTAGGTGTAATATTGCAAAGCAATATGAAATGGAATGAGCATATGAGGTGAGTAGTATGGAAGGCGAATGGTCAACTTTTATTGGGAGAATTCTAGAAAAATGTGCTGCTGAATGCAGAATGAGTCTACTGCTACCAATGAATGATTTGCCTAATGACCCCAGAGACAAGATAAGACAAATTAGAGCTCATATAGTGGTGTCACAGACAGACATTTTTCTCTTGCTCCATTTGTGAGTGTAACAGAAGAGGGAATGACTAAATGGTGATAAAAAGTACCCTCTGCCATGCACCATTAGCATCTTGTAGAGTATGTATGTATATATATCTAAATGCCGTGGTAGATGTTGTAGGTATCATGTTTGGTAAATGTGAAATTCATCTATGACAGTTAGTTACGTGTTCCATTGATCAATAGCACAGAAAAACCGTTATGATGTGGAACGTGTCAAATGCACAAGAAATGCGCACAGGAAACAAGTTTTTACATTATAGTGTTATACCTAAATATTTCTAATATCTATCTCAGTCCCTTAAATAGCGCCCGCATCTCGTGGTCGTGCGGTAGCGTTCTCGCTTCCCACGCCCGGGTTCGATTCCCGGCGGGGTCAGGGATTTTCTCTGCCTCGTGATGGCTGGGTGTTGTGTGCTGTCCTTAGGTTAGTTAGGTTTAAGTAGTTCTAAGTTCTAGGGGACTGATGACCATAGATGTTAAGTCCCATAGTGCTCAGAGCCATTTCCCTTAAATGGCACGAAATGCATATATTATATCTCCAGATTTATTTACTCATATTCAAGAATTCGTCTATGGTATAGAAGGAGTTGTCAAGGAGGTATGATTTCAATTTGTTTTTGAAACTATTACTGCTGTCTGTCAGATGTTTTATTTCATCTGGTAATTTATCAAAAAGTTTTATAGCAGCATATTTTACCCCTTTCTGTACCAAAGATAGGTTAAGTAAAGAATAGTGTAGGTCTTTCTTTTTTCTGGTATTGTAATCATGAATGTCACTGTTGATTTTAAACTGGTCCATGTTTTGGAGAACAAATTTCATTACTGAGTAAATGTACTGTGAAGCAGTTGTAAGAATTCCTAACCTTTTAAACAGATGCCTACAAGATGTGCGACTATGAACCCCACACATTATTCTAACTACTTTCTTTTGAGCAGTGAATACCTTTTGCCTAAGTGTTGAGTTGCCCCAGAATATTATTCCATATGACATCAGAGAGTGGAAGTATGCAAAGTATGTTAGCTCACTAATTTCTACATCCTCAAAATTGGCAATTATTCTGATTGCAAAAGTTGCTGAACCTAGTCGCTTTAGGAGATCCAAAATATGACTTTTCCAATTAAGAGTCTCATGTATATGTACACCCAAAAACTTAGTGTGCCCTACTCTGGCTACTGGCTTCTTTTTAGGTGTTATGTTTATTGAAGGGATTATACTTTTTGCAGCAGAAAATTGGATGTACTGTGTTTTTTCAAAGCCCAGAGCAAGCCCATTCGCAGAAAACCAATTAATAACTTTTCCAAAGACCTTATTTGTATCATTTTCTATCAGACTTTCTTTTACTGGATTTATAATTATGCTTGTATCATCAGCAAACAGTGTCAGTTCAGCATCATGTTTCACATAAGAAGGGAGGTCATTCACATATATCAAGAACAGGAGGGGACCCATGATCAAACCTTGTGGAACACCTAATGTAATTTCACCCCAGTTAGATGAAGTGGCAAACTCCTGTGAATCACTTGAAGCATATAAAGAGACGTTTTGCTTCCTGTTCTGTAGATATGACTTAAACCACTCATATGCTGTTCCATTTATACCATAGAATCGTAATTTCGCTAACATAATGTCATGGTTCACACAATCAAATGCTTTGCATAAGTCACAGAATATTCCTACTGGTGACATTTTACTATTTAAAGACTCTATTATGTGGACAGTGAAATTGTATATTGCTGTCTCAGTGGAACAGCATTTCTGAAATCCGAACTGTGATTTGCTAAGTATCCCATTACTGTTGAGATGGCTAACCACTCTTGAGTACATTATTTTCTCAAAGATTTTTGAAAATGCTGTAAGCAAGGATACTGGCCGGTAATTATTGACATCTGTGGTTTCCCCCTTTTTGTAGAGAGGCCTGACAATGCCATATTTTAACCTGTTTGGAAAAATACCCTATGTCAGTGATGCATTACATATGTGACTCAAAACATCAGCTGTAATTGCTCCACATTGTTTTAATAACTTGTTAGAGATGTCATCTACTCAAACAGAACATTTATTTTTGAAAGATTTAATAATTTTCCTTATTTCACAAGAGGTTGTTAGATGACACTTAATCTGATTAAAATTTTTCAAAACTGACTCTTCCATGTACTGCCTGGCTTTTTCTTTTGAACTATTCTCACCAATTTTTTTCTCCTACACTTAAGAAGTGATTGTTAAATACATTGGCTACCCGTGTATTGTTGGTTAAGATGGTCTCATTCTCTTTAACAGTAATACTGTCTACCCCAGTGGTTACTTACTTTTCCTGTCGCCCTTCTAACAACATTCCATATTGATTTGATTTTATTGCTGGAGTTGTTAATTTCTTCTCTAACAAACATATTTCTTGATTTCCTTACAACTTTTCTCAGTATGTTACAATAATTTTTATAGTGTAAAACTACTTTTGGATCTTTACTAGTTCTTGCTGTCTCATACAGTTTTCTTTTTCTTTCTGAAGACACTTTAATACCTGTAGTAATCCAAGGTTTCTTTGAAAAGTTTGTGGTGTTACATTTAGTAATTTTCTTTGGAAAACAATGTTCAAAAAGGGATATAAATTTATCAAGAAATATGCTGCATTTATCATTAGCATTTGGCTCATTGTATACATCTTCCCAGTTTATATTTCCTAAACTTTCTCTGAAGTGATCTATAGATACCGGGTTGAGCACCCTCACACTTTTACTTAATGGTTTCTGAAGTGTACACCCTGTTGGTTTTGTAAGTTAATCAGTTGTGCATCATGGTCAGATAATCCATTTACCACAGGGAAAGCATGTGTTTGTTCTACATCCTCTTGCTGTACAAATACATTATCTATTAGAGTACTACTGTCCTGAGCTATATGTGTAGGTAAATTGATCACTTATTCTAAGTTATATGTTGTTAACAACACTTCTAGTTCACTTTTCCTATCAGAATTGCTTAGAAAGTTAACACTGAAATCGCCACATAGTAATAACTCTTCGTTTTGCCTGACAGACAGCATAATAGGGAGTCAAACTTTTTTATGAATAGCTCCCAATCTCCTAGTGGAAACCTGTACACTGCTGCTAATATCAACACAACATTATCTATCTGAAGTTCACATGCACAAACCTCAAAGTGCTGATCCACACAAAATTTGCTTACTTCAACAGTTCTGTATTTATACCCTTGTTTTATGAAAATGGCAACTCCTCCTCTATCTATACTAGATCTACAAGTGTAAGATGCTAAATTATACCCATTTATACTGACATTTTCCATCCCCACAGTTACATGGTGCTCAGACAGACAAAGTATATCGATCTCATTCTTATTTTTGAGATCATCTAAACACATTATCAGCTCATCTACTATATTTTTTATTCCCCTGATATTTTGGTGAAGTAATCTGATACCGCCCTTTGCTTTATCCCTATTTGCTGTGCACGAAATTTCTTTTCTTCTATTTTCCTTGGTTGTTGTCTGTCTGGAATTTGACTTTAACCTAAAAAACCTGTCTGGCTGGTCCCAATAACCACAGGGATCACCCCTTGTGTGACTGTGGCCCCCCTTACAGTATCTGCTAATAGAGAAGCTAATTTATCTTTCCCATTCCTATTGAGGTGCAGGCCATGTGTAGTGTAACCCCACCTACCAATAGCATCAACTGGAACAACACTCATGTGAGACTTTGCCGGTGTCTGGAGCATTCCGTTCAACTCAGTGTTAACACGCCTTACAGCAGAGTTTACTTAGGGCTGATCATGGCGCTGAAAGACCTCCACAAACCCCACATTCGTGTGCCCAGTTTCTGCTCCTATTTTATCCAGGTCACTCCTAATACTATATCTTGGATTCATAGCCAGGCTGTTTCCTGCTCCCCCAACTATAATTACCTGATCTTCCTTCTCAAAGTCCTTACGTAGCTGACCTAAGTTTTCTGTCACCTGGCTGAGGCTAGCAGTTATGTTCTTGGACTGTAGAAATGGACCAGGATGGGCAGTTTGGATCAAAATGTGATTTGTGTGGATTCCAGTTGATGCTCTTCATGAACTTCCCAACATCAAGCCAACTACTGTATTTGTGCTATTTCCTAATGACTTGATATGATGTGTGCATTGTGCCATACCATGTGGCCAAGAACTGTGTAGACTGCTGGACTGGGGAGAGACGTTGAGAGTGGTGGGGGTTCTGTCACAAGCTGCTACTATACAATAAGACAAGTGCTACTCAGCAATCAAAGTCTGTGTACAAATACTCATCTCCTGGGTGCATTTCTGATTTGCCTGCTAATAATTCATTGTGCAGCATATTTCTTTTCAACACTATCTACATGTCTGAAAATCGCTGCCCATTTTTGTGGAATGACTGTAAATTTTTTCCTCATCTAGCTTCCAGACTACTTGAATTCAAAAGACCTTTAGCCACCCAGTTCCTTGCCAATATCAATAGCGTTTCTGTAGCACTTAGTTCTGGATTGTATTGTGGCAGACTGTTTTGAGCAGACATGCTGCAACTTCATCTGCAGTGAATATGTATGTAGGCTTGTTGGTTTAAAGTAAAATATGTAGCTCAATTTTGTGTTTTTCTGGAAAATTGAAAGTACTTTTGTCTGTACTTCATGACTTCAATCCTCAGTTTGTCAAACAAAACTACTACCCTGGTCTCTTTGTCAGACATCAAGCGTCCTCAATCTTGGTGTGAAATTGTACAGGGTGTTTCAAAAATGACTGGTATATTTGAAACGGCAATAAAAACTAAACGAGCAGCGATAGAAATACACCGTTTGTTGCAATATGCTTGGGACAACAGTACATTTTCAGGCGGACAAACTTTCGAAATTACAGTAGTTACAATTTTCAACAACAGATGGCGCTGCAAGTGATGTGAAAGATATAGAAGACAACGCAGTCTGTGGGTGCGCCATTCTGTACATCGTCTTTCTGCTGTAAGCGTGTGCTGTTCACAACGCGCAAGTGTGCTGTGGACAACATGGTTTATTCCTTAGAACCGAGGATTTTTCTGGTGTTGGAATTCCACCGTCTAGAACACAGTGTTGTTGCAACAAGACAAAGTTTTCAACGGAAGTTTAATGTAACCAAAGGACCGAAAAGCGATACAATAAAGGATCTGTTTGAAAAATTTCAACTCACTGGGAACGTGACGGATGAACGTGCTGGAAAGGTAGGGCGACCGCGTACGGCAACCACAGAGGGCAACGCGCAGCTAGTGCAGCAGGTGATCCAACAGCGGCCTCGGGTTTCCGTTCGCCGTGTTGCAGCTGCGGTCCAAATGATGCCAACGTCCACGTATCGTCTCATGCGCCAGAGTTTACACCTCTATCCATACAAAATTCAAACGCGGCAACCCCTCAGCGCCGCTACCATTGCTGCACGAGAGACATTCGCTAACGATGTAGTGCACAGGATTGATGACGGCGATATGCATGTGGGCAGCATTTGGTTTACTGACGAAGCTTATTTTTACCTGGACGGCTTCGTCAATAAACAGAACTGGCGCATATGGAGAACCGAAAAGCCCCATGTTGCAGTCCCATCGTCCCTGCATCCTCAAAAAGTACTGGTCTGGGCCGCCATTTCTTCCAAAGGAATCATTGGCCCATTTTTCAGATCCGAAACGATTACTGCATCACGCTATCTGGACATTCTTCGTGAATTTGTGGCGGTACAAACTGCCTTAGACGACACTGCGAACACCTCGTGGTTTATGCAAGATGGTGCCCGGCCACATCGCACGGCCGACGTCCTTAATTTCCTGAATGAATATTTCGATGATCGTGTGATTGCTTTGGGCTATCCGAAACATACAGGAGGCGGCGTGGATTGGCCTCCCTATTCGCCAGACGTGAACCCCTGTGAGTTCTTTCTGTGGGGACACTTGAAAGACCAGGTGTACCGCCAGAATCCAGAAACAACTGAATAGCTGAAGCAGTACATCTCATCTGCATGTGAAGCCATTCCGCCAGACACGTTGTCAAAGGTTTCGGGTAATTTCAGTCAGAGACTACGCCATATTATTGCTACGCATGGTGGATATGTGGAAAATATCGTGCTATAGAGTTTCCCAGACCGCAGCGCCATCTGTTGTTGACAATTGTAACTACTGTAATTTCGAAAGTTTGTCTGCCTGAAAATGTACTGTTGTCCCAAGCATATTGCAACAAACGGTGTATTTCTATCGCTGCGCGTTTAGTTTGTATTGCCGTTTCAAATATACCGGTCATTTTTGAAACACCCTGTATGTGGTATGATGTGTTGAACTTTTCCAAGATTCATGGCACTAGGTTCTTCAATTATGTTAGGTCTTGGAATCCCTTAAGTAATAAGCCTCGTCCTTCAGCTATCTTGTCCACAGTTTTTCTGACATTTTCAGTTGAAACATTTTCACAGCTGGGCTTGTTCAAATCCATTTTGTCACAAGCTTCACCTGCAGGTTCAAATGCAGAGTCAGCTGGTAGTCTAAGCTGGTCAGGTGATTCCATTGAAGACTTTCTGCATTTTCTGGAAATTTCCTTAAACATATTGATGTACCTGCTGTACTTTGCTTTTTCTGTCTACAGCTTTCACCCCTTTGTAATCCTGTCCCACATTTCTCTTTATTTGGAACAGATATCATGGCACTCTGTGTAATGGAAAAAAGGTATGAGTGATTTTTTTTTTTTTTTTTTTTGGGGGGGGGGGGGGGGTGAGTAGATAAAGTAAGCCATACCCAGCCAACACTGTATGCCAGTGCAATATTGCAACAGCAGTAAGGACACCTGTTCAATCACAGCATACATGCAAGCTGTTTACTCCATCACCACACGTATATACACTGTAAAACCATATCTAAAATACATAATAGAAGTGATTTACTCACATGCAAATTGAACTCACAAATTCACAACTTCCAAAAATAAAAAAATGATCAATATGACATGCAGACCCAGTGAATAAGGAATGACTATATCACACTTGATCAGGTTCAGATCACACTAGTAGTTTCATCACCATATAAAATGCTTTTATTCTTAAACATTTAGCTGCTGACTACATGGCAACAATGTGACTATTCTCTGCAGCTGGGCCCACCACACTGTAGTTCAAGCTGTGCATGCTGCTTAATGTGGAACCACACAGAGTACTAAACAACCCTCACTGCTTTGCCTTTTTATGCATTTATCAACATTACTTCACAGTGAAGTAAAAGGTACACATGTCAGTAATTCTTTTTGTATGATAAAATTCAAAACTTGCTATAACACACAGTCTAAAGTCACATTGCTTGCGACTGTACTGTGATTCCTTTTTCACTGCTTCATTATCAACTAATGCAAAGCCATAACAAAACAACAGATGTAAAATATGCTCTTTACTCTTTTTTCTGCTGCCTCTTTTGGCATAAAGAAAGAGGCTCCATCTAGTAGCTAAAAATGATAAACAAGCATCTCCGTACCAGGGAGAGGTAGGTCTCATGGAATGGTTGCTCAGTACAGTCCAATCTGAATGATTTCATTTTACACAACTCCATCCCATTCTCATTTTATTGTCCTCTAACCTTTTCTCACCTTCATCTTTTTTATTTTCGTAGTTTCGTGTAGCCTTACATCATCTCCTTTTCTTTTGACCATCCTAAATTTTTCCTCCTCTCCCAAAACTGCATGCCCATGGAAATGACATCCATGGAACATGCTGCAGCTGTTATGTCCTTCTTATGCCACTGATGTAACCTTTCATGCTAATTTTTGTTGGTTTTACTTCTAGCATGCTGTGATACCTTGCACTGTCATGAGCAATCACAGATGTTGTTGGTAAATTGGGCATCGGTTTGCATTCCAGCCACTAGACACCAAAAATATCATTTTCTGTTAATATGAGACAATACTTTATGCAGACATGAGAAGAAAACAGTAATAAAGGAATAAGTAATTATAGAAAAGTGTGCAGTAGTCGTGGTATTCTCTCAGTTTATTTCCTGACTTGAATATTAAAAATATATTTGGAACAAATCCAGAGTTTCTCATTCTAGAGGGTTCCATTCCATTGTTTTCAATATATGAATTAAATCCTTCAATTTACAGTACTATACAGTACAGTACAGTAATCCTTCAAGTTACAGTACTATACAATAATATGATTTTTGTTGCTTGTATGTATTACACTGAAGTGATAACCTTGTTCAGCAGTCAGTATTATTTCCTCGCTTGACCAACGTGATCACTCCTTTAGTCTAATGTGAGAACAGTCACTATACATTTCACCAGTCTGTATGATGATTTATGTTGCCTTTATGACAGATACTTATCTTATGTAAAAAAAATAGTTTATTTGCTTTACACATCAAAATGTACACTACAGGGAACACGTTCTTGTTATCTCTTGTCTTTCACCACCCCGAAAACGTTATTTATGTGAATTACAAAACTTTTAAACAGGTAAGTAATACATGGACAATAGCAGCAAACTGACGTACCTGAAGCATATTTATGCAATATTATTGCAATGGTGAAATGCTTTCTTCAAATGATGTATTTTCTATGATTAAGTGAGGAAGTGACTTCAGTGTCCTTTGTGTCACATGAAAATTGTATACCAGCTCCTGGTGACTTGTTCACCAAAATTATCTAAATGTAAAACTCTGTTTCTTTCTCGTTTCTTTCCTGGTGTAAAGAAACACTGGCAGGTACGTGCACCTACTCCCCCCCCCCCCCCCCCCCCTACAATTTGATTCTCCTTCTCATCCAATTGGAAACGTCAGTGGCCATTTCCAACTTCTCTAACACACATCCTAATAGGACTGTTGTAACATAAATTTAATCATATTGAACACAATGTCATGTGCTTGACTCTGAAGAACAATCAGAGTACCTCTGGTGTAAGAAGATTGAAATGCATGGTTTGTAGTAGTGAGATAGCACTATGAACATCCAGAGTGCTCTGGAGTAAAACCGCTCAGCTGTGTCGTGGGTACTTAAAGCAGAATAATGGCTTGCCGTACCATTAGACAATGTTGCAAGAGAAAATACTGTCTAATGGCTGAATCAACCACATATCAGATTGAAGATGACCACCATTAATGTACATAGCTTTCAACTTTCCACACCACTGGACTGTGGACAGTTTTTCAGGCAATGTGTGACGTATCTACTGGGAAACCTTGTACCCTTTCAGAGTTGGCTGTGCCTCTTTATCAAAAGCTGTATTGGATCTGAAGAGCAGGCTGGACAAGGCATATCCATTTATGTACTTCATTTTGGGATTGTAGCATGTTTCATACTTACAATCTACCAATGTGAACATCTGTTGTTGCAGACTCTGATCTAAACAATCTGGGATGTCTCATGTGAGGTTAAAATGACGAACAACAGCTTATTCAGTTTATGATACTTAACAACAGTTTATGCAGTGTAAACATGATGACCAGTGACTCCTTGTAGACCTGATATAATTTTGTTGTTCTCTGGACAGAGTTCTGGAGACAACTGTGAGAGGGATTCAGTTTCTCCTGACAGGCAATGAAAAAAGACTGCTCTGGTGCAACTTTTCAATGCATCTACAGTAACCGTGAGCAGTTTCACTGCAGTGAAATGAACGGGACGCAGTGACAGTAGTAATAACTGGTTCGGTCTGCAAATGCCTCTTTGCACTCCAAAGACAAACAGTAAGGGACATCCTATTGTGCAGAAGTGGTTCAGTGGTGCAGGTATTGTTGTGACAGCCATAAAAAAAACATACCTGTATAATAGTTGATCTTACCTGTAAATGACTGATGTATTTTAGATAATGTGATGAGAGCATTTTTTTAAATACTTTGGGTGTGTGCAAATAGTTGACCGTATGTGTATTGCCCATGCTGTCCAGGATATACCCCAAGCAATCAACTTTAACCGGAAAAAGAGTGCGTTTAGAAAGATTTTCATAAGCAGATGCAAGACAACTTGCCATATTGTCTCCTATTGTGGCTCCAGTAATATGTCATCAAATAGGTAATTTGCACAACAGTAAGTAATCTGTCATAATATTCTCGTGAAAAACTTGCTTGGGTACTGATACTTGAATAAGAGAAAACAGAGCTTGCACAGAAAGGTTTAAGTGTGAAGTATCTGCACTAGCAGAATAGAAAGTGGGACCCCTGCATAGGCACCTCAACGGGGAGGGTGAACATCACCTGTAAACACTGTGTAATGAGCTCATTTGTGTGTTGCAAACATTCCAACTGTGCTATGACTCGTGCTGAGGGTTCATCAATACCTGGAATACCTTCTGCCATAGCGGACAACAATCAAGCAAACGCAGGAAACTTGTAAACCAACTCGCCACCACTGAAGTATCTGCACTAGCAGAATAGAAATGCAGAAAACACAAGTCCAAAAACAATTTATTGGGCTCACAAAAACGAAACAATAATACAATCTCCAAAAGAACAGTCGACTCAATCCCAACTGAAGATCAACACAAATACAAAATAACAAATAATAATAATAGAAAAGACCCAACTATTCACGAGTAGTGAACACAATAAACAATTCAACAATGTCAAGAGATTCGTTGACTATACAAAGTCCATCTACAAGAGATTGGCCTGCTAGAAGAGGCATCTGGCCGTTGTAGGTCCCTGGCGGCCATTGCTGGAGACCTGGTGTTATGTTGTGTTGTGTTATGGACACCGGTAAGTATTTGTTTTGACAATACAGACGACGTAGGTTTTCCTGGTGAATATATGCCCTGTGATGCAGGTATCCCGTGTTGGTTGGACGTGAAGGGGGATGCCAATGCAGTAGACACTGCGATATGTGAAGTGGGCGGCCACAGCAAAGTGTTTGTTTTTCCCGTGCGCTATTTGAGAGTGGAAGAGTAGAGAAGTAGCTTAAAGGTGGTTTGATGAAGCTCTGCCAGGAAGTTAGTTGTGAATTTTGGAGTATTCCTCTAGCCATAGATGTATATGAAGAGGTTGATACTGATGTAGGCCAAACTGTATATGAGAATAATATGTTGCATGGAATAGATCCGCGGTAGCTGTAGGTGCACATCTGTTAAATCTCTCTGTGAAAATGCTAGTCCACCAGTAAGATTAATCAGCAGCTCTTCAGGCCTTAATATTGCCTATGTCTCAATTTTGCTTTGGGCATTGATTGTGGCCATAAAATCCCTACACAGATCTTAATTGCTCCATCCTGCTTCATGATGGTGAGAAAGGGAGGAGCCCATTGACTGAACTTGTCAGCATTAATATACTTAGGTTCTCTATTTGATCCAGTGCCTTTCTCATGACATCCCATAATGTGGACTCTATGGGCTTCATACTATAGAATTGTAGGCCTGCATCTGATTCCAGAAAATTTTTTGCACAGCCCAAGTGATCTAAAACAACATTCAAATAAGAATATAAGCACACCTGACAAAAAAATAGTTCACCTGCAACAGATATCACAATAATACATTTTAACACTGCCTCCAGTCTTGATAGAGGGCTCAGTTTCTCAATGAGGAGAGTCCATGAGCTTTTTCAAGAATGCTATGTCCAGCTGAAGCTCCTCATTCATGACTAGATCCCATACAGTTACCAAATTTTGGGGATATTGATTCCAATGTTTCACATGCTGTCATATGACATATCTTAGTGGATTAAGATCAGGCAATTTAGCTGGCAATGTGATATGCAGTTCTGTGCCTTAGGGTTGGCCAAACCACCAGGAACATATGTGTGGAACTCTGTGGACATGGCTGCTGTCAACTGAAGATAGGAGTGTCCACACCATAATCACCTTGAAGATGTGGAAGAGAGGGAAACATTGGTCACAGAGAATATTGAAATAAACATTGTGTTTCATGTTTACAGTAATATGAATTAGTGTTCCTAAGTCAGTGTACAAAAAATATTCCCAAAACGTTACAGAACCTCCTCTGGCCTGAAGTACACCCTCCACTCATTGCAGATTAAATACTTCATTGGGCTGTTGGTGCTTACGATACCTTGTATTATTTGGAAAGAAAGAAAATCACGACTCATCGGACCAAACTACGTGCCTTCCAAACAGCTGCGATCCAGTTTCTGTGTTTGGCCAATTGAAGATGTGAAGCTTAAGTGCTGCTATGAGCAATGGCCTTTTTGGGAGGTACCCAACACGAAGTGTCCAATGCATGCAGGTCCCTTCTCAACGTTCACTAAGAAATTTGTCGAGATGGACCTCCATTCACTGACAACAGCAATTGATTTGGAATTTGAAACAAATGGTCATTCACAAGGCGTGACATTCATCTCTGGTCCCTGTATGAACACTGTTGTTATGGCCTCACTAAAGTTTCGACTTTCTAGAGGTATAATTTCCACTCTGTATCTTCGAAATTGAACTGTGCAAGCAATCGGTAGCGGACTGCTATGTGGCTGATATCGAGAACTATCGTGTAAATAGTACGATATTCTCGCAAACCATTTGAAAATACGTATGTTCTTGTAATCCCAGAGTCTGGAGATGATCACAGCTCGTTTTAGAAGCCACAGGAGCAAGCAGACCAGACCAGAAACAGTACTGTCAGTAGAGGCCTTTGGATGGTGAAACCAGCCCACCCTTTCTACACTAGTTTGGAGAGTGGCCATTATTGTGAAGGGCGCTCTGATCGCGAATCAGGCCAGCATGTGCTTGTGACTGTTGGCCATTGTGGATGAGTGACCGACTGATCTCGCAGGAAATATCTAGTGCTGCGATTACATACTGTGCATGTGCTTATGTTTTTTGGGATCTGTCTGTCTTCGCAGTATATGTATGAGTGTCTGGTGATCGATAGCTATACGCAGGATGCAGATGTGATGATTTTGTATGGTGCAGGATAGGAATTGTGCTTACCACACGGATATGGTATGGTGATACAGCCGTTTGTGGTGATATTGCCTGGTTTGGTATCGGTTTCGCACCAAAAAATTCAAGCTCTCCTCAACAGTAGAAGAGCAGTGGAATTAAGGAAGGGTCTTTGGCGGTAGTTTAGACCATTTTTGCAGGGTTTAACTGTCAGTGCTATATGACTGCTATATCTTTTCCGATCCGCACAAAATAGTTTGCAGCTGAAAGTCTGATAATTTGTTTGTCTGCAGAAAGTGGCGGACAATGCTCGAAGACATGTAATATCAGTAAGAACCAATCAGAAAGCTCTATTCACAAGAAGTTCCATGGCAACAGAAAGTCCTTTGTGCAGGGTGTAGGAGGGTCTGCAGACTAGTTCGAAAAAGGCAGGGGCGGGTTATTTACAGAAAGTTCTGTGACGTCTGAGAGTTACGTGATATCTTTTTTGTTCGAGTGTTCAGAGACAATTCCAAGTAGACCATCTGCCTCTAGATGGGACAGTTGGGATGCTGTCCCCTACCCGCCAGTGTCACTTTAGAGCATCTGCTGAGCAAGAGTTGTAGGACATCGAAAATTCCGGCCGTCTTTTTCGTCTGGAGGACAGTGCTCCGAATTCTGTTTCTGTTTTCTCACGACCTGTTGTGGGGTTCGAAATACGTCATGAAATTTTAGATATGTAATGTTTCTGAATTTCCCTGTCTGTCTTTAGACACTGGTGTGCTTCGAAAAGTCAGGAAACAAAAGAAATAACAGTCTTAACCCTGTCAGACCCTTTGTCCATTTCAATGGACACTACTCTTTGAGAGTAATATCTCATATCTGAGAGCATAGATGTTTTTAGGATTGCTTGTACGTCGCAATGGAAGTCTTGTGGTTCAATCTGATGGACGATCCTGCCATCAAGTGGTGAAGTCACGAAGTATTTGGACGTTGTTTGAGACAAGATGGCCGCACAGAGGAAGCATGTAAGAGGTGGGTACATATTTCGACCAATTTTACGTGTTTAAAGGTTAGAGTTCCCCTTGTTTTTAAGTTTTATTTGTTTCAGTAAGGTTTTGGATACTTTCTATAGCAAAATTAGATACATGCTTCGGAAAATCATTGTATTATCGACGTTACAAAACTGATGTCCATTGAAATGGACATTTAGTCCCAATGGTTGTTTTTACTTGTGTGCTTGTAATGTATCTCTGATATATGAAAATAACTTCTGTGATGCAACTGCGCCCTTTTTTGTAACGTAGGGGACGAATCTAATTTATTTTATGTTACCAAAGGTTCAGTAGATAAAATTCCAAGCATTTATGTGCAATATTGCAGTAGTTGTACTTGATGTTATTGCTTCAGACTTGGTATTTGCGTCTTGTTTCAACACTGTTCATGAAATTGCTTACATCTGACGTATTGATTTTCAGAATTTTATCATATTGAGAGGGATGCTTCCCAAATACTGGATTTTCTGATGTCAGGTGAGGTTTCTGACTTAGAGCTCTCAGAAAACGATGAAAGTGGCCCTGATGATGCAGAATCTATTCCACAATGCACTAGACCTGGTACGTAATAATAAAACTATCAATCTCACCTGACTATTATATATATTTTGACCTGGTTGTTGCTATACTGCATTGTCATTTTTAGGTGCTGATGTAGTCACAAACTATGAAGAGGAACAACTGGAGGACGACAGTTGCAGCACAGAAGAAGATGACCAAAATCATACTTATGCACAGGACTCAAATGTTGGAGACTCTATTATTCCATCTGAGTGGGTGTTTACTGAAAAAAGTGATATTAGATGGAGAACAAAATCGCCTACACTCCAAAGCACACCTATAGGTGAAGACCAGTATTCAGTGCAGCCATCAGATTGTGATATGACACCCATTGAATATTTTTCAGAGTACATTTCTCATGCTTGCTTAGAAAATATGGTTGAAAAACCAACATGTATGCATTGCAACATGGGAAAACATTTACACCGACAAATGTAACGGAAATAAAGGCTTTCCTAGGACTTCATATAATTATGGGATGCTTGAAATACCCCATAGTTAGAATATATTGGGATTCAGCATTGCATTTAGATCTCTTTGTGGAAAGTATGTCAAGAGAGAGATTTTTCCAACTGAGATCAAATTTCCATGTAGTTGACAATTTGGCAAGGCCAGAAAATTGCAAAGACAAATTTTACAAAGTGAGACCCATTTATGATTGTATTAGACGCAGATGTTTGGAACTACAGATTGAGGAAGAATTATGTGTTGACGAGCAAATGATTCCTTTCAAAGGTCATTTAGGAGTAAAGCAGTATTGTAAGGAAAGCCTAAACCTTGGGGTATAAAACTGTTTTTATTATGTGGAAGAAGTGGTCTGTGCTATGACTTTCTGTTGTACCAAGGAGACACTCCAGAAATCTCAAACACTTTTGTAAAAAAGTTTGGTTTAGGGGCATCTATTGTTCTAAAACTTGTTGAGAGAATTAACAGGGAACATGCTTATTTATATTTTGATAATTTCTTCACAACATTCAACTTACTAGAAATATTAAAAATAAAAAATACATATGCAGCAGGAACAGCAAGACTATTTCACATGCCAAATGTACCTTTCACCAGTGATAAGGATTTGAAAAAGAAAGGGTGTGGTTTTTCTGAAGAAGAAGTGGTGAGCATGAATGAAGCAGTGATAATGTGTAAATGGTTTGACAACAAACCAGTAGTTCTGGCATCAAATTTTGTAGGATGTGGTAGTCAAGTTGAAGTACAGTGCTGGGAAAAATCAAGAAAGACATATGTTTCTGTCTCACGGCCTGAAGTTGTACGTCGTTACAACCATGCTATGGGTGGTGTTGACAAAATAGATATGTTAATTAGCACGTATAGGATTTTTATTAAATCTAGAAAATGGACATTGAGAATGTTGTTCCACACTGTAGATTTAGCATGTGTGAACAGTTGGTTGGAATACAAAAGAAATACTGAATCACTGGGAGAGAAAGAGACAATGGATTTGCTTCATTTTAAGATGAGAATAGGAGAGGCTCTTGTAAAAATGGGCACTAGTACCAAAGTGAAACGTGGCAGACCCAGTAGTGATTTCCAGGACATAAAAGCAAAAAGAGCAAGAACTGAGATTCGTCCGGCACCAGAGATTCGGAATGACCTTACTGGACATTTTCCTGAGTACCATGATAATACAGAAGCTTCAAGGTGTAAAATGCCTAGTTGTAAGAATAAAACTCATGTATTTTGTGAGAAATGTAATGTTCATCTATGTTTTGTCAAAGGAAGGAATTGTTTCAAAATGTTCCACAATGCAGGATGTAACAACCGTTGATATTCTTTGTCCATTATAATGGACATTCTGTAAAACGTAAATAAAAATGTTTTCAGTGATTTTGTTGGATTTATTATGTTTCTAATACCCATTTTTACCTATTACAATGAATAGATATTTTTTTTTCATGGCTGAGAATAATTTGGGTCTGAAAGGGTTAACATCCCTGACTACAGCAGCAAATATAAACTAAGCCCACTCAGCTGTAGGACTCAGAAATTTTTTTGTCTTTGGCAGTGTCTTCATACAACCAGCTAAAACTCAAATAGTGGTGAGCGTCCTGTTTCGAGTTACAGAGATACTTATTTCGACTTCCAAATATCTTCGTTTTGGTGTGTAAAATCGGATATTGCTCCTGATATCGGTTTTGGGATCTATTTCCCACAAAATCGCGCTAAATGGCTCATGTAGGGAGGCTCAATGAAGACTGGGAGGTTTCACAAGTGTGTGAGAACCCGCCATGATCTTTTTAGTTTCTGTTCAAGTGTGGCAGCATTCCTCGGAATAAAACGTGTAATTACGTCGTAAATTGTTTAAATATTCTTGCATAATCTGCAAAGTCTCTCTCTCTTTTTATGCAGTGGTACATTTAGCTCCTGTGATATCTTCAAGATATTTATGTGACAATATTCTGCACATTGCTTACACAAGTTTTATAACTCCTGAAGCAGTTCATGTGCAGTGACAAGGGGTATCCGTGTAGCACAAAGGAAGTGTACCTGGGTGGAGGGGTATAGCGCTAAATGGCTCAGGTAGGGAGGCTGAATGAAAACTGGGATGTTTCACAAGTGTGTCAGAACCCGCCATGATCTTTTTAGAGTTTATGTTCAAGTGTGGTGGCATTCTTCGGAATGAAACGTGTAATTACATAGGAAGTGCTTAGCACAGCCCTGCAGTTGCCGGTGGCGGGTGGCAAGTGTGGAGCGCCCAGCACAATGCTTGTTCCAGTGCCTATGACTCTGGTGCACAGAGTGCGAGCAGGAAAGTTTTACATATATGTTTAACACGATCTTTGATAGTGTTATTACGTCGTTCGTTTCGCTCTAGGGTTTGGTGGAGTTAGGTTAGTGGAGGTATCCCATTTGATCTGTTATCCCACCAAAATTTGAATTTCCCACCATGACATCGGTGCCATTTTGCCACATGTGTGGTCACCTCTCTGATCCGCCATCGTGAATAAATCTAGCAATAATGCAGAATGGGGTTATGTCCCTGTTGCCCCACTGCTATCGTTATATCTACAGAAAGCTGGCTAAAGCCGGAAATTATTTCAGCCAGAATTTTCACGAAGGACCCAACCATGTTCAGAAAGGATAAATTAAAGACAAAAGTGTTTATTACTGTCAGAAATAGTTTACCTTGTAGTTAAAAGTAACTGTGTGAATTTTTTGTGGTATTGGTATTATTTGTTATTTTGTAGTATTAATAAAAGTATTTGCTTTCTTAGTAGAGAACGAAATTCGGAATCACTACTGTTCTTTAAATCGTTCTACTGTAGTAATTGAACTTATTTAACATAGACATTTAGTTTTTTCAATAAGTGTCAACATTTTACCATGAGTGAGAAGTGAGCTTTGTCATAGATTTGTGAGTAGTGAGTTATGGTGTGAGATTTGCTCAAAGTATTTTCATTGGGGTAATGCTGTGGCGAAGCCAGTTGCCATTCTAGCAAGGTAGAATTTGTAGCTGAAATAAGTTAATAGAAACGTAAGATCTATCTATGCCCTTCAGGTGCAGTTATAAAATATAAAGGAGGAACCAGATAGGATTAGGAGGGAGAAGGCTGCTGGGGAATGGGAACTGGCAGTTAGTAAGAAGGCAGCTAGGAGGAGTAGATATTCAGACAGTTGTACTTTGTGTATCATAAATACATTTGATCAACTAACAGAGTATAGTGGAAAGGAGCCTATTGTAGCTGTAAGCATAGGAAACGTGCAGCAGATCTCAGCAGTTAGGGAGCACAAATTAGTAGCAAATTCTAATAGAAAGAAGAAGGTTCTACTGTTAGGTAGTCCGCATGGCAGAGGGAAGTGTTGGGAAGTGAGTACCAGGTCACTAGCATTGTGAAACATAGTGCAGGATTGACTCAGGTGACTGTTAACATAGGGGAGCTATATAGGAATTTTACAAAAGAGCATCAGGTACTGATTGTGGGTGGAGGTGGGAATAGTCTTGATAGAGATGGGAAGTACGATATGGCTAGTGACCTGGAAAAGATAACTACTCAAACTGGAGGCATAAATATGCACTTCATGCAGCTGTTGCAGCGTCACGATCGGCCTCATCTTAATGCTGCTGTTAGGCATGTTAATATGGGGCTTGATAAGGCACTGATGGTGGAGGACATGGCTCACATCGTAGTGGAGCAAGTTGAGTTTTCAATATATCTGGTTTCACTAGGATCCATACTCATCACTGTTGATGCCACTTCCCTATACACCTACATCCCTCTTTCCCATGGTCTTCCTGCTGTTCAACACTACCTCTTCCAACGTCCTTCAGAGTACAGACTCTTTTGTGTTAGCAGAAGAACCAACACCAAGTTACGAGTGGAGACCGAAATGCACGCATTTTAGCTCACGTAGACTGGCGTGAGAAGGGAAGAACTACACTGACGTGAGGTCTGGAACATGACAAGGAATGAGAATTCCGAAAGCGCACGTAATTAGTTTGATACTTAACTTTAATCCATTAATGATGAACGTCGCTCTTGACGGTACATGAGTAACAATATTATCTGTTCAGAATACATTCTTGAAGATAGTAATTATAGTAACTGAATATGGCGCCTTGCTAGGTCGTAGCAAATGACGTAGCTGAAGGCTATGCTAAACTGTCGTCTCTGCAAATGAGAGCGTATGTAGACAGTGAACCATCGCTAGCAAAGTCGGCTGTCCAACTGGGGCGAGTGCTAGGGAGTCCCTCTAGACTAGACGTGCCGTGTGGCGGCGCTCGGTCTGCAATCACTGATAGTGGCGACACGCGGGTCCGACGTATACTAACGAACCGCGGCCGATTTAAAGGCTACCACCTAGCAAGTGTGGTCTGTGGCGATGACACCACAGACTCACTACCTCATTCCTCATACACATTACTAACTACATCCTAACACAGAACTACTTCTGCTTTGAAGGGAAGGTATACAAAGAAATCCGTGGCACAGCCATGAGCACTTGCATGGCACACTCCAGTTCCAACTTGTGCATGGGTCCCCTAGAGGAAACCTGCCTAGCATCCCAACACTCCAAAACTTCATCTGGTTCAGACTCATTGATGATATCTTCATGATATGGACTCAGGACCATATATGGAAAGGCGGGAATGGCAAATATTATAGGTGACAGTGTAGTGGACGATAACGGGATTACTTGTGGGAAAATTCTTGTAGTCGTTGGTGCTGCATCTTTTTTAGATTGAAGTCAGCTGATAGACATATACGCTGAAAGGAAATTTCAGTAACAAAGGAAGCACCTTAAAAGGAGGTCAGGTATCCAAGCAGTGAAGGAGTTAGAATATTGCATCAAGATGTAAGAGGTATTAGAGATGAACATAGTGAACTGCTTATAGATGTTACTCTGATATTATTGGTATATCAGGGCACTATTTAAACAATTTGACAATACAGAGGCTTCCTTTACCAGCATACAGAGTAGCTGGCTGTTTTTCAAGGAGTTCTTTGTAGAGTGGAGTAATGACCATGTATGTAAAAAATAGTATTCCACTTGATTCTGTAGATGTATCAAAACACTGCACTGAACAGATACTTGAATTTTGTGTAGGGGCAGTTGAATTTAGTGAAACTAAACTTCTAATTGTTGTTATTTATAGGTCCCATAACTCTTACTTCAGAGCATTTTTGCTCAAGCTGGAGAAGTTCTTGGTTCACTTTATAGGAAGTACCAAACATTAATTGTATGTGGTGACTTCAATATTAATTTTGTATGTGATTGAGCAAGAAAAAGGATGTTAGAAGACCTTCTAAATTCATATGATCTGATGCAGGCTGTGTTTTGTCCAGCTAGTGTGCAGTGGAACAATAGCATGGCCATAAACAATATTTTTATTCATTCTTCATTACTAGAAGGGCATTTTGTTAGTAAAAGGGTGAATAGCCTTTCAGACCACGATGCACAAATTTTAACACTGAAAGATTTTTGTACTAAACACACTTTATATATCATTAGAAAGTATGCAGAAAAGCTAATCCAACGGCAATACTGACTTTTTAAACCTCCCTAAGGAACAAGAGTGGCAGTATGTTTATAGTGCCGATAACATTGATAACAAATCTAATGCTTTCCTTAACACATTTCTCATGTTTCTTGAAAGTGCTTTCCATCAGAATGTTTTAAACAGGGTACTGGCAGTAAAAGGCAGCCTGGGTGACTGACTAATGGGATAAGGATGTCATCTAGAACAAAGTGGTAAGTATATCAAAATGTTAGAAGTAGCCACAATCAAGTTACAGTAGCCCATTAGAAACAGTATTTTAAGGTGCTTAAAATGTTATTAGAAAGGCAAAGAGGATGTGGTATGCAAACAGAATAGCTAATTCACGGGATAAAATTAAAACCATATGGTCAGTCGTGAAGGAAGTGTCTGGTCAGCACCTCAAGGACGATGATATAAAGTCAGTTTGTAGTAAAAATATTTCTGTTACTCTACAGTATTTCACAAGCACTTTCTCAGAACTTAGTTCCTACAGGGAATTATACAACTCTATTGGAAAATGCCTTTCCGAGGCTGATTGCTGAAATACTCCTCTGTGATACTGACAAGAGGGAGATCGATTATCAAATCATGAAGACTAAGGACCCTCATGGATATGATGGAATATCTAGCAGAATTTTGAAACACTGTTCTGCACATGTTAGCTCAGTACTTAGCCATATCTGTAATTTTTTCTATAGGACTGGTCAGTTTTCTGAATGTTTAAAGTCCTTAGTAGTAAAGCCACTTTATAAAAAGGGAGAAAGGGATCAAGTAAACAGTTTTATACCTATTTCTATGCCATCAGTGTTTGCTAAAGTTATTGAAAAGTCTATGTAGGTAAGGTAATTGATCAATTAATTTCACATAATTTGCTATCAAATGTACGGTTTGGTTTTAGGAGTGGTTTGCAACTGAAAATGCTATATTCTATTTTCTCTATGAGGTATTGGATGGATTAAATAAAAGGTTTCGAACGCTAGGCATCTTTTTTTTATTTAACTAAGGCGTTTGATTGTGTTATCACAAAATATTGCTTCAGAAGTTTGACTATTATGCAATATGGGGAGTAGCTCACAACTGGTTCACCTCTTACTTTAATAACAGACAGGAAAAGGTCATTTTCCTCAGTGTTGAGGATGGCTATGATGTATGGTATGAGTGGGGCACAGTCAAATAGGGAGGGGGGGGGGGGTGCCCCAGGGATCAGTGCAGGGGCCATTTCTGTTCCTTAATTATATAAATGATACTAGATAGTGAAGGATGTTGTGTGCAACATTGGTGCTGTTTCAAATAGCGCAGTTCAAGATATAAGTTCATGGCTTGTAGAAAATAAACTAATGCTAAATCACAGTAAGACTCAGTTTTACAGTTTCTAACACACAATTCCACGAAACCTGTTGTTTTAATTTCACAAAATGGGCATATGATTAGTAAAACTGAACAGTTCACATTTCCAGGTCTTCAGATAGACTGTAAACTGTCACAAGATGCTGACATTGAGGATCTTGTTCAAAGACTTAACGCTGACTTTTTCACTATTAGAACAGTGTCTGAAGTAAGTGATAGTTCGACACAAAAAGTAGTCTCCTTTGCTTATTTTCATTCGCTTATGACGTATAGTATTCTATTTTGGGATAGCTATTCCCATTCCCAAAGTATAATTTTGGATCAGAAATGGGCAGTTTGGGCAATAAATGGTGTAAGTTTACGAACCTCTTGTCGACCCCTGTTTATTAGTCAGCGTGTTCTGACATTGGCCTCTCAATATATATATTTTTTACTGTCGTTTCTTGTTAACAGTATCAGCTTATTCCCAAGAATTAGCAGCTTTCAATCAGTTAATACTCGGCAGAAATCTAATCTGAATTTTGATCACAATTCCTTAACTCTTGCGCAGAAAGGCTTGCATTATACTGCTGCTTCCATTTTCAGTAAGCTTCCACAAGAATTCAAAAATCGTAGCAATAATCCATTCGCTTTGAAATCTAAACTGAAGAGTTTCCTCATGGGTCACTCCATCTATTCTACTAAGGGGTTCCTGGAAAAATTAAGCTGATTCCTGTGTTACATGGTTACTAGCGTTTATATTAACTTATGGCTTGTTGTACTTCTTGATTCATAAACATTCTCTTTTATCTGTTATTATTTTTTGTTGTAATTTCATGCACTGTCATGTTCCATGACATTAGAGACTTGTTCCTCAATTTGGTCTTATGGATCTAGACGTGTAGAATTAAAAAAATAAAATAAAGTTAAGTGGATAGTTCCTGTGAGTTAATATGGTAGAGGCTATACTTGAAACCTGGGATAAATTAATAATTGGTTTCCTTTAGCGACCCCTAGACTCAGATGATTTAGTTTTAGAACAATTACAAGAAAACTTGATGCTAATTTCAAAGTGGTATCCCACTCTTACAATTATATTATTATTATTATTGGTTCAAAAATGGCTCTGAGCACTATGGGACTTAACATCTATGGTCATCAGTCCCCTAGAACTTAGAACTACTTAAACCTAACTAACCTAAGGACATCACACAACACCCAGCCATCACGAGGCAGAGAAAATCCCTGACCCCGCCGGGAATCGAACCCTGGAACCCGGGCGTGGGAAGCGAGAACGCTACCGCACGACTACGAGATGCGGGCTATTATTATTATTATGGTGACTTCAATATACCCTTAATATGTTGGCAAAAATACACATTTAAAATCGGTGGTAGTGTAAAACATAGTCCGAAATCGTCCTGGATGCATTGTAAGAAAATTATTTTGAACAATTAGTTCAGGAGCCCACTCTAAGTGTAAATAGTTGCGAAAACGTACTTGACCTCTTTTGCAACAAATATCTCGACAAATAGGGAGCACAATGACGGATAAAGGGAGTAGTGACAATAAGGTTGTTGTAGCGAGACTAAATATCGCGACATCAAAATCCACCAAAAATAAACGCAAAATACGTCTGTTTAAAAAAATCAGATGAAAATTCGCCTGACGCCTTGCTAAGAGACTGTCTGCACTCCTTCCAATCTGACTACGTAAGTGTAAACAAGATGTGGTATAAATTCAGAGAAAAGAGTCTTGATGCAATTGAGAGATGTGTAAGAAATAAACTAAAGAGAGATAACACTGTTTCAGAAGCAAAAAAAAAAAAAAGCATGCCAAATTTCAAAGAATGGGAAAGCTCCAAGTTTGCCAAAGTTTTACAGAAGCTCGAAATTTATGGCGAACTTCAATACAAGATGCTTTTAAAAGCTTTCACAGCGAAACTCTGTCTCGAAATCTCTGAGAAAAGCCAAAGCGGTTCTCGCCATATATAAAGTACACCAGCAGAAAGACAAAATCAATACCCTCACTGCACGATAGCAACGGAGATGTTACGGATGATAGTGCCACTGAAGCAGACTTACTAAACACAGTTTTCCGAAATTCCTTCATCAAAGAAGATAAAGTAAACATTTCAGAATTCCTATCGAGAACAACTGCCAACATGTGTGGCTTAGAAGTAGATATCCTCAAGTGTAGCAAAGCAACTCAAAGCTCTTAATAAAGGCAAGTGAAATGATCCAGATAGCATACCAAGAGGGTTGCTTTCAGAGTATGCTAATACAATTGCGCCATACTTATCAATCATATACAACTGTTAGCTGGTTGGAAGAGCCCTGCTGAAAGACTGGAAAGTTGCACAAGTCACGCCAGTACCCAATAAGGGAAACAGGAATAATCCACTGAATTACAAATCCATATAACTGACGTCGATTTGTAGTAGTACACTCCTGGAAATGGAAAAAAGAACACATTGACACTGGTGTGTCAGACCCACCATACTTGCTCCGGACACTGCGAGAGGGCTGTACAAGCAATGATCACACGCACGGCACAGCGGACACACCAGGAACCGCGGTGTTGGCCGTCGAATGGCGCTAGCTGCGCAGCATTTGTGCACCGCCGCCGTCAGTGTCAGCCAGTTTGCCGTGGCATACGGAGCTCCATCGCAGTCTTTAACACTGGTAGCATGCCGCGACAGCGTGGACGTGAACCGTATGTGCAGTTGACGGACTTTGAGCGAGGGCGTATAGTGGGCATGCGGGAGGCCGGGTGGACGTACCGCCGAATTGCTCAACACGTGGGGCGTGAGGTCTCCACAGTACATCGATGTTGTCGCCAGTGGTCGGCGGAAGGTGCACGTGCCCGTCGACCCGGGACCGGACCGCAGCGACGCACGGATGCACGCCAAGACCGTAGGATTCTACGCAGTGCCGTAGGGGACCGCACCGCCACTTCCCAGCAAATTAGGGACACTGTTGCTCCTGGGGTATTGGCGAGGACCATTCGCAACCGTCTCCATGAAGCTGGGCTACGGTCCCGCACACCGTTAGGCCGTCTTCCGCTCACGCCCCAACATCGTGCAGCCCGCCTCCAGTGGTGTCGCGACAGGCGTGAATGGAGGGACGAATGGAGACGTGTCGTCTTCAGCGATGAGAGTCGCTTCTGCCTTGGTGCCAATGATGGTCGTATGCGTGTTTGGCGCCGTGCAGGTGAGCGCCACAATCAGGACTGCATACGACCGAGGCACACAGGGCCAACACCCAGCATCATGGTGTGGGGAGCGATCTCCTACACTGGCCGTACACCACTGGTGATCGTCGAGGGGACACTGAATAGTGCACGGTACATCCAAACCGTCATCGAACCCATCGTTCTACCATTCCTAGACCGGCAAGGGAACTTGCTGTTCCAACAGGACAATGCACATCCGCATGTATCCCGTGCCACCCAACGTGCTCTAGAAGGTGTAAGTCAACTACCCTGGCCAGCAAGATCTCCGGATCTGTCCCCCATTGAGTGTGTTTGGGACTGGATGAAGCGTCGTCTCACGCGGTCTGCACGTCCAGCACGAACGCTGGTCCAACTGAGGCGCCAGGTGGAAATGGCATGGCAAGCCGTTCCACAGGACTACATCCAGCATCTCTACGATCGTCTCCATGGGAGAATAGCAGCCTGCATTGCTGCGAAAGGTGGATATACACTGTACTAGTGCCGACATTGTGCATGCTCTGTTGCCTGTGTCTATGTGCCTGTGGTTCTGTCAGTGTGATCATGTGATGTATCTGACCCCAGGAATGTGTCAATAAAGTTTCCCCTTCCTGGGACAATGAATTCACGGTGTTCTTATTTCAATTTCCAGGAGTGTATTTTGGAACATATACTGTATACGAACGTTATGAATTACCTCGAAGAAAACTTTCTGTCGACACTGTCAGCATGGATTCAGAAAATATCATTCTTGTTGAACATGATGTAAGGTGTGTTAACAACAGGACTTCTAATCAAATTGCATTCCTGTGGAGCGTAGTCTCAGTTGTGCGACTGGATTCGTGATTTCTTGTCGGAAAGGTCACAGTTCGTAGTAATTGCTGGAAAGTCATAGAGTAAAAAAGTTATATCTGCCGTTGTCCAAAGAAGTGTTTCAGGCCCTCTGCTATTTCTGATCTACATAAAAGATTTACGAGACAATCTGTGCAGCTCTCTTAGATTGTTTGCAGGTGATGTTGTTCTTTACCATCTTGTAAAGTCTCCAGATGATCAAAACTAATTGCAAAATCATTTAGACGACGCATCTGTATGGTGCGAAAAGTGACAATTTACTCTAAATAATGAAAGTGTGAAGTCATCCACATGAGTACTAAAAGCAATGCATTAATTTTCGGTTACACAATAAGACACACAAATCTAAAGGCTGCAAATTCAGCTAAGCACTTATTGACTGTAACTACAGGTAATTTAAATTGGAAAGATCACATAAAAAGTGTTGTGAGGAAAGGAAACCAAAGACTATAATTTATTGGCAGAACACTTACGAAATGTAATAGGTCTACTAAAGAGACAGTTTACACTAGTCCGCCCCTTCTGAAGAACTGCTGTGCAGTCTGGGATCCACATGAGACAGGAATAACAGAGGACATCGAAGAAATTAAAAAAAAAAAGAAAGCTCGTTTTGTATTATCGCGATATATGGGAGAGAGTACCACACTTATGAGATGCGAATTGGGGTGGCAATCATCAAAACAAAGGCGTTTTTCGTGGCGACAGGTGCTCTCATGAAAATTAGATCACCAACTTTGTCTTCCGAGTGTGAAAATATTTTGTTAGTGCCCAACTACATAGGGAAAAATGATCACCATAACAAAACAACAGAAACCAGAGCACACATGGGAGGATTTAAGTGTTAGTTTTTCCCACACGCTGTTCAACAGTGGAATGGTAGAGAAATAGCTTGAAGGAGGTTCGATGAACCCTCTGCCAGGTATTTAATTGTGAATTGTAGAGTAATCATGTAGATGTAGTTGTAGATGTACATAAATGATAGATAATCAAAGTCCTGACGAAGAATTGGTTCAGTTGTTCCAGTTGGGGTGGGATCATGTAGTAGTAGGGCAAAGACAACATGGCCCGACTCTGCATTGTTGCCAACTTTATTCAGCATGTCGGATCCAAGATGGCGGCCTAAGTGTGTCAACGTCGCATTGACATCATGGCGGTAAGTTCAAATTTTGGCAGGAAAATAGGTCAGTTGGGCTACTTCCACTGACCTAACCCCCCTTCCCTCCCCCTCCCTTCCTCCTTCCCTTCCTCCAACATTTCCCCCTCCCCTCCCCGCCGTCATCTGTAAATTGGTGGGAAAAGAACTCAGTCAGTGCTGAGCTGCTGGATAGGATGAACATAAATCTTTATTTTGCATGCATTGTTTATTTATGCAACTTGAGTTATCATACACAGTAGCCCCATTCAGTGTATTCACCATGAGTTCCAGAGTCCAATTGACGTATTTCACAACACCGCCACCAGAGGACACTGTCGGCCTTCCCTCTCTCCCCTCCCATGACGTAATCCAAGATTCCGGTCTGGGGAAAAATGGCAGGAAAAGGACTCAGTCTGTGTCTAGCTGCTGGATGGGGAGGACAGACGTAATTGTTTACTGTGTTCAGTGGATGAGATGTCTGTGCTGGAGAAGGAGGAGTATATTAGCTGTAGCCATACATGTGAGGACTGTGTCCATAGCAATGATATTTGGTGAAGATGATTACACTTCATGAATTAATGAAGATGTAGTGGGATTGGGCTAAATTGTGCTTTGCAACTCATAATGATAGATGCTTGTGCTGTAACTGTAGATCATTCGATAAAAGTCCAGTCAGTCAGTCTTCCAAAGCACAAGAGGTAAGACGTTCATCCACTCTGGCGTGTGGCCTCTTCCAACGGGCACAGAGACTCGGGCAGGGAGCGTGCCAGCTCATGGCTCAATGGCGTGGGTCGTGACCTAAACACATCCTGTCACGTTGGAAATACCCACGGCCCTCCTCCTCCTTCCCATCCCCGGTACATGGATATCTTCTGTAACTGAACACGAACTGCTTCCAGAGTTGTTACATCTGGTGTTGCGGAATATTGTCACATACGTAACTTGAAGATGTCACAGGAACTAAATGTACCACTGCACAAAGCGAGAGAGAGAGAGAGAGAGTTTTGCAGATGACGTGAGAATAATTAAACAATTACACATTTTATTACGATGATAACGCCACCGCCACACTTGAACACGGACTCTAGAAACATGGCTGCACACTTGTGAAACCGTCACTGAGACACTTCGCGCGCTTTTGTGGGAAATACCCTTGTCTTTGAGCACGAGTTGCTTCAGGAGTTACTAAATCCTATGGAGTATGTCCCTAAATGCACTTTCAAAAAGATCACTGCACAGTAGTTTTCTTCAATTTTGCGATGTATTCCGCCACACTTGAACACAAACTCCACAAAAAGGTTGTGGTACACTTGTGAAACCTCTCAGTCTTCCTCCACTACTCCAGAATATTTGCGCGCATAAACAAATTAGGAAAACTGTTTAACGTCTCAATACATTTGCAAATGTTGCTTTAAATAATTTGCTTCATATACACTCGCATACAAAACATTGCACATAGAATGGAAATACATTACAGCAAAATACACTCGAAAAAAAATTTCTAAAGTAAATGAGCGCAATTACGCCGCGTCGAAACTCGGCATACGATCCTACATGACGTAAAAAAACTAATGTTAAATTCACTTTCGCAATAGTTTGCTACATGAGGTACGATCGTAACTGGGGACCAGCAAAGTGGTGGCGCGTCCGCCAGTGGCTGCGGCTCGACACAGTGAAGTGTAAACCGGAAGTGGGGTTTTTCCTGCTGTATCCACAAGTGCGCGAGAACCGTAGCCGGCCAGACCAGCACCAACTTGTCCTGCGTGCTCATAGCAGCATTCATCTGCAGGTGGGGTAGAATGCCCTCCTATTGGCTTCTGAAAATACTGTTCAGGTCCTCCCATCAACCACCGTACCTGATCGGTTCCCGCCAAATCGGTGACTCTATATAAACCCTCCCCTCTTCACTCCTGGTCTCATTCAGTCATCGGCAGTTCTTCGGTATAGTTGTGCGTCTGTGCATGTCTCTCTGTCTCTCACCAGTCAATCATGAAGTGCAGCAGTAGCAGCACCACCACCAACGTCAGCGACAGTAGGAAGTGTTGTAGAACGGCTGAAAAAGAAGAATAGGGAGAATATGAACTACCACATAAGTGAAAGATTTACATATATATGGTTACGGTGTTTAAATTGGGGAAAAAACTTAGTGTGTTCAAAAGTTCTCGTCAGTAACAGCAAGCTCCTAGGACTGCTACGTGAGTATAAAAAAAATTTGTATAAGTAGTGTAATTAGTTTTTTTCTGTACTGATGGTTTATTTCTTATTCTTGTTATCTATAGCTCACTTGCTGGAAATTCAAAAGGACTTGGAGACACTGCTGGAGGTTGGAAAAATACGTCAGCCTCACACTGTAGAACCATCTCCAGCAGTAGCGGATACACGGCGCCAACAATCGCTTAAGATTTTAGAAGAAGAGGGAAATATCTATGTAGTAGTAGTAGTAGCAGCAGTCGTAGCTACGGAATTTAAAAAAATATATTTGTGTTTTGTCTTGTTTAGTGACAGCTCTAGAAGTGCTAGACGGCCTAGTCAGACAGCTGGAAGCAATATGACATTTGCAACAGTCTCCAGCACGTAATGAGATTTCAGTGTGAAAAGAATTCTAATTTTTTTTCTATGTGTCTGTAGAAGTACAGGGTATACACACACACACTCACACACACACACACACACACACACGCACACATATATATATATATACATACACTCCTGGAAATGGAAAAAAGAACACATTGACACCGGTGTGTCAGACCCACCATACTTGCTCCGGACACTGCGAGAGGGCTGTACAGGCAATGATCACACGCACGGCACAGCGGACACACCAGGAACCGCGGTGTTGGCCGTCGAATGGCGCTAGCTGCGCAGCATTTGTGCACCGCCGCCGTCAGTGTCAGCCAGTTTGCCGTGGCATACGGAGCTCCATCGCAGTCTTTAACACTGGTAGCATGCCGCGACAGCGTGGACGTGAACCGTATGTGCAGTTGACGGACTTTGAGCGAGGGCGTATAGTGGGCATGCGGGAGGCCGGGTGGACGTACCGCCGAATTGCTCAACACGTGGGGCGTGAGGTCTCCACAGTACATCGATGTTGTCGCCAGTGGTCGGCGGAAGGTGCACGTGCCCGGTGACCTGGGACCGGACCGCAGCGACGCACGGATGCACGCCAAGACCGTAGGATCCTACGCAGTGCCGTAGGGGACCGCACCGCCACTTCCCAGCAAATTAGGGACACTGTTGCTCCTGGGGTATCGGCGCGGACCATTCGCAACCGTCTCCATGAAGCTGGGCTACGGTCCCGCACACCGTTAGGCCGTCTTCCGCTCACGCCCCAACATCGTGCAGCCCGCCTCCAGTGGTGTCGCGACAGGCGTGAATGGAGGGACGAATGGAGACGTGTCGTCTTCAGCGATGAGAGTCGCTTCTGCCTTGGTGCCAATGATGGTCGTATGCGTGTTTGGCGCCGTGCAGGTGAGCGCCACAATCAGGACTGCATACGACCGAGGCACACAGGGCCAAAACCCAGCATCATGGTGTGGGGAGCGATCTCCTACACTGGCCGCACACCACTGGTGATCGTCGAGGGGACACTGAATAGTGCACGGTACATCCAAACCGTCATTGAACCCATCGTTCTACCATTCCTAGACCGGCAAGGGAACTTGCTGTTCCAACAGGACAATGCACGTCCGCATGTATCCCGTGCCACCCAACGTGCTCTAGAAGGTGTAAGTCAACTACCCTGGCCAGCAAGATCTCCGGATCTGTCCCCCATTGAGCGTGTTTGGGACTGGATGAAGCGTCGTCTCATGCGGTCTGCACGTCCAGCACGAACGCTGGTCCAACTGAGGCGCCAGGTGGAAATGGCATGGCAAGCCGTTCCACAGGACTACATCCAGCATCTCTACGATCGTCTCCATGGGAGAATAGCAGCCTGCATTGCTGCGAAAGGTGGATATACACTGTACTAGTGCCGACATTGTGCATGATCTGTTGCCTGTGTCTATGTGCCTGTGGTTCTGTCAGTGTGATCATGTGATGTATCTGACCCCAGGAATGTGTCAATAAAGTTTCCCCTTCCTGGGACAATGAATTCACGGTGTTCTTATTTCAATTTCCAGGAGTGTATATATAGTTGTTGTAGGTGAGATGGATCAGCAGCATATCGATTCTGATAAGGGTGAAATACCTGTTTGGGTCAGGGAAGTGGCCCTAGACGGAGAGGTACAAATGCAGTGTGACCTGGCCCTTTTACAGGAGGTTGACTTGCCTGAAGAGGTGGTAAATGAACCAGACAACGTTTGTGAGTTCGTCACACTGTGAACCTAGAGCGGGAAAGGTAATTGCACACTCCCCTTATAATCATGTGGTCGTCTGTATTCTTTCTTTGCTTACAACAAACGTTGTACTTGTTTTCTTTCTTCTTCTACAGCAGATGCATCTCCACAGCCGCAGCATAGCGTGGCACGCGTACCGGTGGTAGCTAAACCTTCTTCCTAGCCAAAGCAGTATCCGGTAAGGCACGCATCGCCTATAAGGACACTGCTACATGTAGCGCAAGAGGCCACCACCGCCGCTGTCCCAGCACCGCCGCTCTGGCGTCCTAGGGCCGAGCAATGAGCTACCACCCCTCAGATTACCGGGTCAGGGTTGCAGCAGCAACAGCAGCAGAAACAGCATTGGGAATCATCGCCATAGACAGATGGCTCCCACTGGCCTGACTCGGTAGTGCCGCCTCATTCTGCTTCTCATCCTCGTCAGAATCACTGCCCGAGAAATGTTTGTGTGCCACAGTAGATATAACTAACCACTTCACCGACAGGATGGACACCACCCTGTGGTAGTAGTAATAGTAGTAATAGAGATGATCCTGTGGCTAGCTGCAGTTCCATCTCCCATTATTTTAGTGAAGACATCGGGTCAGTGACACCATACCGCAGTTAAGATACTCGGTGGGTTGGAGACGCCTTTAAGGAGCGAATCTTGTTCATGAGGATCGAGAATCTGGCAGGAGCGTACCGTGACCCTGTTGGTTTTCTAAGGTCATGCGTTCCTGTAGTGGAAAAGGAGCTCCTTAAAGTAGTCAATGATCGACAGTGTCCCACCATTAAATGCAGTGCAGTGCTGTGCATCGAAGTGTCACACCCCTGCAAAGTTGATTCTGGCATTGAAGACACAAGTCTTCATTATCTTTGGGGGGGGGGGGGGAGAATGGCGTGATAATGCGGAGCATGTCAATCGCTGAGTGGTTTCGTAAATCCAGCTTGAGTGCTGTACTGGTCTGGTTTTCCGAAATGGAAGTGAGAGGGCCAGCTAAAGCACTCATACAAGTACTACACCTGGACGTCCATACACATGTCTATGATCTTGTAAATGGAGAGTATATCTACACCACTGGCCGTTAAAAATGCTACACCATGAAATGACGCGCTACAGACGCGAAATTTAACCTACAGGAAGAAGATGCTGTGATATGCTTTTCAGAGTATTCACACAAGGTTGACGCCGACACCTACAACGAGCTGATATGAGGAAGATTTCCAACCGATTCTCATACACAAACAGCAGTTGACCAGCGTTGCATGGTGAAACGTTGTTGTGATGCCTCGTGTAAGGAGGAGAAATGCGTACCATCACGTTTCCGACTTTGATAAAGGTCGGATTGTAGCCTACCGTGATTGCGGTTAATCGTATCGCGATTTTGCTGCTCGCGTTGTTCGAGATCCAATGACTGCTAGCAGAATATGGAATCGATGGGTTCAAGAGGGTAATACGGAACGCCGTGCTGGATCCCAATGGCCTCGTATCACTAGCAGTCGAGATGACAGGCATCTAATCCGCATGGCTGTAACGGATCGTGCAGCCACGTCCCGATCCCTGAGTCAACAGATGGGGACGTTTGCAAGACAACAAACATCTGCACGAACAGTTTGACGACGTTTACAGCAGCATGGACTGTCAGCTTGGAGACCATGAATGCGGTTACCCTTCACGCTGCATCACAGACAGGAGCTCCTGCGATGGTCTACTCAACGACGAACCTGGGTGCACGAATGGCAAAACGTCATTTTTTCGGATGAATCCAGGTTCTGTTTACAGCAACATGATGGTGACATCCGTGTTTGACGACAATGCACGAACGCACATTGGAAGCGTGTATTCGTCACCACCATACTGGCGTATCACCCGGCGTGATGGTATGGGGTGCCATTCGTTACACATCTCGGTCACCTCTTGTTCGCATTGACGGCACTTTGAACAGTGGACATTACATTTCAGATGTGTTACGACCCGTGGCTCTACCCTTCATTCGCTCCCAGCGAATCCCTACATTTCAGTAGGATAATGCACGACCGCATGTTGCAGGTCCTGTACGGGCCTTTCTGGATACAGAAAATGTTCGATTGCTCCCTGGCCAGCGCATTGTCCAGATCACTCACCAATTGAAAACGTCTGGTCATTGGTGGCCGAGCAACTGGGTCATCACAAGACGCCCGTCACTACTCTTGATGAACTGTGGTATCGTGTTGAAGCTGCATGGGCATCTGTACCTGTACACGTCATCCAAGCTCTGTTTGACTCAATGCCCAGGCGTATCAAGACCGTTATTAGGGTCAGAGGTGGTTGTTCTGGGTACTGATTTCTCAGGATATATGCACCCAAATTGCGTGAAAATGTAATCACATGTCAGTTCTAGTATAATATATTGTTCCAATGAATATCCGTTTATCATCTGCATTTCTTCTTGGTGTAGCAATTTTAATGGCCAGTAGTGTATTTCAAGCCCCCTAAATATATAGCTAATTGTCAGGCATGTATTAATGTCGAAAGTAGAAAGGATCAGATTTGTTTTGCATGGTCAATCCCGGCTTTAGAGAGAAATTACAATTCTAGGGATCATCCTGAGCGTCCCAGCACATGTCACGTAGGTGATACTATTCGTGGTTGTTGGAACTTTGATGGTATCATGTTCCCCGTCAAGATCCAGGACATACCTAAATTTGAGAACACCAGAATATCGGTTCATGCTTATGGCCTAAAGAAGAAAAGGAAGTCAGATGAGTAGGACAAACACATTGTCGTCGGGCTCCTCCAGTTCTCAGAATTTACCAATGAGCGTGAGATGCATGTAAACATGCTACTCTTCTCTGAAGACGATAATTATCATTATGTTTGAATCAAAGACATGTCCCGACTCATGTCCACCCAACTGATTGTGAGTAAGCCGGCCGGAGTGGCCGTGCTGTTCTGGGCGCTACAGTCTGGAGCCGAGCGACCGCTACAGTCGCATGTTCGAACCCTGCCTCGGGCATGGATGTGTGTGATGTCCTTAGGTTAGTTAGGTTTAGTTAGTTCTAAGTTCTAGGCGACTGATGACCTCCGTAGTTAAGTCGCATAGTGCTCAGAGCCATTTTGATTGTGAGTAAGCATGATGGTAAATAACATATTTGCTTAAGGTGCCTGAATTATTTTTCCTCAAACAAGTTATTAGTGGCACATCTAGTAGATTGCGCTTCCAAGGACCTTTTACGTGTTTTTATGTCTACTTAGGAAGACAAATTCATAAAGTTAAAAAATGCTCACCACCAGGAATGATCCCGTTTGTAGTGTACACTGATTTTGAATGCCTCTTCGCTCCTGTGAACCGCTGTGAAGGTAATCCCATGACTTTACTTACAAGCTTTACAGAAAAACACGTACCATATGCGACAGTGTACCAAATTGTATCGTCCTATGAGTCGAGTTTTAACCGCTACAAATCTTATGTCGGATATAATCCTGCAGTTTGGCTGCTCACTGAGCTCAAAAAACTTTCTTGGGAGATTGATAAACTTTAGAGCGACAACGTTCCCATGACCAAATCGAAGGAGAATGAATATTTGTACAATAACGCGCTTGACTGACATATTTGTGGGCTGCCGTTAGACAGAAATGTGGAAACTCCTCGTAAGGACCACTGTCGTCTTACAGGAATGTTCCGTGGTGCTGCTCATAATACGGGCAGTTTGAAGTACCATAGCACATATTCGTTTCATTCCTAAATTTAAGCAGGTATGACGCTCACTTTCTAGTTGAACACTTGGCTGATTTCGGTTGCGAGAAAAATCGGGTCAGTGTCCAACCTGAGAGCGTCGAGGAATACACTTCACTCTCGAAACGAATGACGCCAAGAATTACGCGCCGCTTCCTTGATATGCTACGTTTTATGCAGGCACCACTCCAGAAACTCGTTGAAACTCAACCTCGGGGGGATATTCATATCAATCGAGCTGCATTTCCCGACGAGGAAAGGTTTCAACTTGTGACTAGGAAGGGAGTTTTTCCATACTAGTATGTAGATAGGAAGGAGAAACACAACGAAACCAGGCTACCCGACATAACTGCATTCTCTAGCAACCTTACAGGCGATGCCATAACGGATGCAGACTATGAACTGAATTCAACATCCCCACTTTAGGAGAGAATGCACAGCTTTACATGGACACAAACGTGCACTTGTTTGCAGACGTTTTCGAGAAATTCTGGAGTCTACGAATGACCACATATTCTCTGGATCCTGTCTTTTATTAGACAGCACCTGGTTGTTTTGGGACACAATGCTCAAGTAAACGAAGTGCAGCATCGAATTATTGACCAATGCCCACATGCTTCTTCTCTTTGAGTGAGGGATCTGTGGCAGACTTTGCCAATGTGGCCATAGGCATGAGAAGACACATGACACACAGATGGTGACAGGTTCAATGCATCCCTTGATTCGAGCTACATAATGTACTTGGATGTAAATAACTTATACAGGCATGCCATGCAACTATCTCTACCGACTAGTGAGTTTTGGTGGGTGCCCAAAGACGAAAGCAAGGGATTAGGTGGAAAAAAATCATGGGGGGTAAGGCAGCTGATTATGTAGGGTATGTGGTGGAGGCAGAACTCACATACCCTGTTATTTTGCATGACGAGCACCCCGAATTCTCGCTGTGTCCAGAGCAACAGTTCCGCAAGGAGGCTCCACCCCAAAAATAATGACAATGCTGGGGAATAAGCGGATATACATTATTCATTATCGTAATTTCCAGCAGTGTCTCAGCTCAGGGGCAGGGATGGTTAGAATCACTCAGGATATCTCCTTCAAAGAGTCCTCCTGGTTGGGAGTATATTGATTTGAATGCAGAACAGAGAGCTTCTGAAATGTGTGACTTTGAGAAAAATTTTTACGAATTAGTGAATAATTCGATTTTCGGTAAAACAACGGAGAATTTGAGCTAACGACGTGAAATTTCTATTAGAAACGAATGGGATGGTCGTTATGGCGTAATAAAATGCACTGCCAGACCAAATTTTAAGCAGGTCAGTAACAACGTAGTAGTAAGTGGGCCACTTGGGTGCAGTTGCAGATATTTTTTTAATGCATCGATCATTGTCTTATAAACTGCTAGACTGCACACACTAGCTACTAAAATTTTTTTATAAACGGATTCAAACAAACCACCAACAAACTCATGGTAAATATGATTTAAATTTGTATAATCCTCTCTAAATATATTTAAAAAGTTTAAATTATCTCTAACTAACTGTTTTGGTATTTTTGAATAAGTTTGAGCTAAGTAAAAACAATCTATACCTTTGTGTCTTCCTCTAGTGAAATACTCTCTAACAACATATTGATTCTCAAGGATAAAATCATCAAATGCAACAACTGAATTGTCTAGGCATTGATCTAATGAGACAATTTCTTCATTATTTCCGATGAATGTAGTTATTTTTTCTTCAATTTTTTCACATCCTTTCATAAATTCCGAGTATTTTGGTTGATCTAAGCTTTTTGAATAAACATATAAATGATTAATTTTATTCCAGTTTAACCATCCTGGAGCTAAAATACAATTATCAATCATTAATGTAGTTTTTCCACAACCACTTGGTCCAATTATCACACATCTAATAGAATTTGGTAAAAGTTTACCATGTTTATTTTTCGACTTCTTTTCTGGAGGTCTTATTTTTGGTTCCCAATCTGTTTTGCTCATTTGTTAATAAAATTTTTAAATAGTAAATGAGTAGATTGTTTCAATTAAGTGGTAAGTCATCTGTTCTCAAAAAAAGATTAACTGTTCCAATAAGGCACAGTTTTAGTAGTGTTTCATTAGTTGGTTTTTATTCAACTTTCCTAACTCCAAATATTACATCGAGAAATAATAAACTTTATAGTGATGGTGAAATGATAGAAATTGCTGTAGGTCAGTAATTGCTGTAGGTCAGTATAGTTTGAAAAACTTGGAAAAATTTATTCATTCGAACAAGCCAAATATCCACATTAAAGCAGATGAAATTTTAAACAGAATTATTATTGAAAGTGATGTAAAATTGTATATCGATATAAAAGATAGTATTGGTAATGTGCTTGGATTTAGTAATCAAGTAGTTCAAGCTAAAGAAAAGGTTATTGCTAAAGATGTTCCTAAAATTATTCCGTTTGAATTAATAAATACAAATTTCAATCTTGCTGATGGAATGTATGTAAAACATAATGATCATTTACACAGAGAAACTAATATTATTGCTTCATTCAAGCCTAATGCAGAATTTGGTGGACCAATAATTCATGAACCAAATTATCCTGTAAATATTCCTATTTTTGATCCAATTCAGGACTTGGAAATTACTGTAACTGATGAAAACGATAATTTAATTGACTTTAATGGTGCTTGTGTAACAGTTATTTTAGAAATTTCTTAGTTGCAGACTAAAGTCTGCTTTGGTGACGCTAATGTTTTTTATTCTTAACTAAATCATGAACAAAGTCGAAAGTTATCAGTTTTATTCATTCCCTGTGAATGAAAAGACTAAAAATAATTTGAATCTCCCCAACAAGAACATGGAGATTAATATAAATATTGGAGATGGTTGGGTTCATCCAAATCATGCTCAATTGTACATGAATTTCAGTATTATTGGAACTGATGGTACAGATTGTGGAAAATCCAATAGAAAATGAATCGATAATTATGCAGCAAAACTGTTTCACGTTATCACCATAAAGAAAGGTAAGAATATTTAGTGTAGAATGGAATTTCCATTTATTTCTTCATCGGCTCTTATTCGATTGACTTCAACTATAGCCAATGAGTTAACCATGGAAGGTCATATTCTTAGTAATGGAAAGATAAAAAGTAAGAAAAATGAAGTACTTTATCCATTAGAATTATTTGGTGGATTTTTTATAGATTATAAAGAAACAATGTGGGAAGGAGATTTAACAGTTATTTTTACATGGTCATCAAGTGCTGGAGATTGTATTCTTCATTGGCCTGATACAAATGATGCTGGTGTTGAAGATGTGACTGCACTGCCAAAGGAAGGTAAAATTGATGTAGAATCAATTGTTGTTAAATTTGAAGCAGAATTTTGCTTGAATTAGAACAAGATAGACTTAAAAATCCAAAAACTCCCATATCTTTCTTTGAACCACAGACTGTAGAAATTGCTGGATTAGATGAAAAAAGAAAGTTTGAGTAAGATATTACAAATTTCTATAACTCTGCAGAATTTGATATGCCTTATTTCACCTTTGTTGTTTTCCAGACAAAAAGGAAAAATAATCAGCTCATTGACTCTTCCTTATTCGATCATGTTAAATTACAGAATATCTATCTTAAAATGTCAGAAACGAAATTTTTCCTCAAGAAATGTGGACTCTAGATCCGCCAAATAATTATTTAAAAGCTTATGATGCTTTCTTAGATTTTAAGAGAACTACACAATTGAATGGTGATGTTAATGTGAGTCCATTCAGCTTTATTGAAAATTATCCCATCTATGTCATGAATATGTCTAGAATAATTAATGAATTAGCTACACAGAAAACTACAATGAAGTTGTGTACAAATTTTACTGATAAAATTCCGAAAGATATGCTTATGTATATGGTAATGTGTGGTAAAAAGAATTTGACATATGATTCACAGCATAGAATTTTAGTTGAAAATTTTTAAAAATTTTTATGGTTTGAATCCGTTTATAAAAAATTTTAGTAGCTAGTGTGTGCAGTCTAGCAGTTTATAAGACAATGATCTATGTGGTAAAAAAATATCTGCAATTGCGCCCAAGTGGTCCATTTACTACTCAACTTTGTTGCTGTGGAGATGGCAAAGACTGCAGTAGAACTTACGATATCTATTTATGTGTGGATGTGTATACTAGAGCTATCCAAACACCACATGTAGCGCTTTCATCATGGGTTTGCGAAAACTCATTTTGCAGATCCTAAATAACTTTATATGGATACAGATAGCTTCATCTATTGGGCAAAGTAATCCACATGAAGTAATTAGACACCACAGTAATGTATTCAACACGTCCTCATACACGGCTGATAATCCTTACGGTACTGTTCCACAGAACAAGAAGGTTATTGGCCTTATGAAAGACGAGGCGAATGGATTGCCAGTGGTGGAGTTAATAAGTCTCTCACGTTGCATGCGTATCTCACGTTGGAAGGTGCCACTCAGGGCGAGCTAAGGATGTGCATTATATGGCATCGAAAGTCCTCTCTATTGAAAACTATTTGCCGTGCCTGTACAGCAATGTTTGTGGTGATGCACTGCACCTGCCACATATGCCATGGCAAACCAATATTCAACCGAGAGGACACGGAGTGTACACTGTGCTGCAGTCTAATATCGGCCTGTAGCCTCATGAGAGTAAAAGGTTCTATTGTGGTAATGGGATTGTAACTCTCCTGTACTCACACTACTCACTTGTAGTGAGAGAAGGGGAGGGGGACGCTGATTGAGTGAGAGTGAGAGAATGAGAGAGAGAGAGAGAGAGAGAGACAGTGTGTGCAGAGTAGTAGTATGACCCTTTTATCATAGTGTAAATAATTGTGTGTGTGTGTGTGTGTAAATATTTATGTGTACTATGCACATACACACAAAGCCCATGTGTGGGACAAAGATAAAAAGAAAAATAAAAGAAATATATATATATATATATATATATATATATGCATACCATTTGCATGAAAAAAGTTTAAAAAAACCAAAAATATTTAGCTTTATTAAAAAAAGCACAAACATGAAAAAGATATCTTTATATTTATTTATTCATATGTAACATATGTTCAGCCTGTAAATATATATCTACACATCATGAGCACCTTGTAAATAGAATAGTTTTTAAGTTTTTTTCACCTGCTGCTAGGCATCCTTGTCAGATTAGTTTTTATGTGCATATATTTCTATATAGCTCATAGTCCATCAGAATTGTTATTATTGTAAAAACCTTTGCTGTTGACATTTTTGAAATTAGATTCTAAGTGTGCACAGTCCATCAGAATTACTGTAATATCAATGCTACTGGGACTGTGGTATTTAGATGTAGCAAAATTATCTCTGCATTACTTTTTGACATAGATTTATAAAAAATTGTAAGCATTCTCATCCAGTGCTACTGGAAAAAACTGTAAAAAGTATTCTCGACCAGTGCTACTGTTGTACCGTGTAAGTTGAAAGTATCTCTGCTTTGACATAGCTGAGTCAAATAGTACCACAAGAACTATAATGTAATCTCAAAAACTTAATTATAATATGAAGAACTCAATTGTATTTGTGTGAACTGAATTAAGGAAAAAGATCTCCTATTGCACTATGTATGTATATACAGGGTGATTCACTGACTATTGCCACCAAGAATAACTCCGAAAGTATGATAGGAGCTGAAAAGTTTGTGGGACGAAAGTTGCATGGGACAACAGGGGCCATAATACACTCCTGGAAATTGAAATAAGAACACCGTGAATTCATTGTCCCAGGAAGGGGAAACTTTATTGACACATTCCTGGGGTCAGATACGTCACATGATCACACTGACAGAACCACAGGCACATAGACACAGGCAACAGAGCATGCACAATGTCGGCACTAGTACAGTGTATATCCACCTTTCGCAGCAATGCAGGCTGCTATTCTCCCATGGAGACGATCGTAGAGATGCTGGATGTAGTCCTGTGGAACGGCTTGCCATGCCATTTCCACCTGGCGCCTCATTTGGACCAGCGTTCGTGCTGGACGTGCAGACCGCGTGAGACGACGCTTCATCCAGTCCCAAACATGCTCAATGGGGGACAGATCTGGAGATCTTGCTGGCCAGGGTAGTTGACTTACACCTTCTAGAGCACGTTGGGTGGCACGGGATACATGCGGACGTGCATTGTCCTGTTGGAACAGCAAGTTCCCTTGCCGGTCTAGGAATGGTAGAACGATGGGTTCGATGACGGTTTGGATGTACCGTGCACTATTCAGTGTCCCCTCGACGATCACCAGTGGTGTACGGCCAGTGTAGGAGATCGCTCCCCACACCATGATGCCGGGTGTTGGCCCTGTGTGCCTCGGTCGTATGCAGTCCTGATTGTGGCGCTCACCTGCACGGCGCCAAACACGCATACGACCATCATTGGCACCAAGGCAGAAGCGACTCTCATCGCTGAAGACGACACGTCTCCATTCGTCCCTCCATTCACGCCTGTCGCGACACCACTGGAGGCGGGCTGCACGATGTTGGGGCGTGAGCGGAAGACGGCCTAACGGTGTGCGGGACCGTAGCCCAGCTTCATGGAGACGGTTGCGAATGGTCCTCGCCGATACCCCAGGAGCAACAGTGTCCCTAATTTGCTGGGAAGTGGCTGTGTGGTCCCCTACGGCACTGCGTAGGATCCTACGGTCTTGGCGTGCATCCGTGCGTCGCTGCGGTCCGGTCCCAGGTCACCGGGCACGTGCACCTTCCGCCGACCACTGGCGACAACATCGATGTACTGTGGAGACCTCACGCCCCACGTGTTGAGCAATTCGGCGGTACGTCCACCCGGCCTCCCGCATGCCCACTATACGCCCTCGCTCAAAGTCCGTCAACTGCACATACGGTTCACGTCCACGCTGTCGCGGCATGCTACCAGTGTTAAAGACTGCGATGGAGCTCCGTATGCCACGGCAAACTGGCTGACACTGACGGCGGCGGTGCACAAATGCTGCGCAGCTAGCGCCATTCGACGGCCAACACCGCGGTTCCTGGTGTGTCCGCTGTGCCGTGCGTGTGATCATTGCTTGTACAGCCCTCTCGCAGTGTCCGGAGCAAGTATGGTGGGTCTGACACACCGGTGTCAATGTGTTCTTTTTTCCATTTCCAGGAGTGTATGACGTTGGTTTTTTGTTGCTAGGTGGGGTCGCTTCAGAGATATGAAGATCAACTTTGTTTTTTTAAATGGGATGCTATGATTTCATACTTATTTTCTGATAGCGGCTATCGAGACGTATCCAGTGATGTCCAACAGTGAGGTCTTTGAAGGGCAACGAAGGTCACAAAGGTGGCATGAACGTCAATTTACAGAAGGTGTTCAAAGTGATGACGATTGGTATCAATGCAGTGCTGCAATCTTCTTATTATGGATTGAGTGGTATTCCTTATCACATCGGCACTTATCGAAGAGCATGCTCTGACAATTCTCTCTCGTATATCGTGCAAACAGTAAGTATTCGCCGAATACGGAGTATCCATCTAATATGCCATTGACATGTAAACACTATGTCACGGTTTCATAATACAACGCTAATAGGGACGGTAAGACAAGTATTGTCGAATCAAGTGAATGTGAATGATGTGTTCCTTCGAAGAACAAGTCGATATGCTTCTCATTTACGAGAATCCCAACGAAATTCAAGAAGAGCTACTGACTTACACGCTGAAAGATATCCTCAACGTACTCACCCTGCACGTCGTATATTTAAATATTTGTATGATAAATTGAGAACAACTGTATCTTTAATGCATCGGAAACATAAATGGCAAAGGAAAGTTACTATTGAGGAAACAGAAATTGGTGCTCTTGCCACTGTTGTTCGAGATCCTTGTGTTAGTTCACGTCAAATCGCAAGGGAATCTATGAGTCGGAGTAGTGTTGTTCGTGTTCTGCATTGCCATAAATATCATCAATACGATATCAGTCTCCGTCAAGAATTAACTGGTACGGGATGTATGTGTCGCATTGAATTCTGCCGATGGGCTCAACTTCCGATTCAGGGGGAAGACACATTTATTGATTTGATTTGTTTACTGATGAGGCTACATTGACGAACCATGGAAATGCTAACTTGCATAACACGCATTATTGGCCAACTGAAAATCCATATTGGCTGTGGCAAGTTGCTCACGATAAACCGTGGTCGGTAAATGTATGGTGTGGGATTCTGGAGCACAGAATTATAGGCCCCTATTTCATCGAAGGATTTCTTAATGGCAGGAAGCACACCACATTCCTGCAAGAAACATTAGGTCTGTTATTGGAAGAAATTCCTTTAGGAACAAGGAACAGAATTTCATCGAAGAAAATCTTAATGGTAGGAAGCACATCACATTCCTGCAAGAAATATTAGGTCTGTTATTGGAAGAAATCCCTTTAGGAACAAGGAACAGAATGTGCTATCAACACGATGGGTGTCCGGTACATTTTTCGCTGATGGCTAGAAATGAACTGGAGAGACAATTCCCAAATCGTTGGATTGGACGCGGAGGAGATGTGTCGTGGCCAGCTCGTTTGCCAGACTTGACGACTCTGAATTTTTTCTTGTAGGGATCCGTAAAAGACACTGTTTATAAAGACGTTCCAACTACACATGAAGATATGCGATAGAGAATTGTCTGAGCATGTGCTTTAATAAGTGCCGATATGATAAAGAATACCACTCAATCCATGATAAGAAGATTTCAGCACTGCACTGATACCAATGGTCATTACTTCGATTACACATGCCACGTTTTTGAGCTTCGTTGAACTTCAAAGACCTTACAGTTGGACATCATTGGATTCGTCTCGATAGCTGCTATCAGAAAATAAGTACCAAACTATAGCATCCCATTAAAAAAACGAACAAAGTCGACCTTCATATCTCTGAAGCAACAAAAAACCAACATCATATTATGGCCTCCGTTGTCCCATGCAACTTTTGTCCCACAAACTTTTCAGCTCCTATCATACTTTCAGAGTTATTCTTGGTGGCAGTAGTTAGTGACTCACCCCGTATATAAAGGCTGTGCAGATCACAAATGCCGGCCGGAGTGGCCGAGCGGTTCTAGGCGCTGCAGTCTGGAACCGCGCGACCGCTACGGTCGCAGGTTCGAATCCTGCCTCGAGCATGGATGTGTGTGATGTCCTTAGGTTAATTAGGTTTAAGTAGTTTTAAGTTCTAGGGGACTGATGACCTCAGAAGTTAAGTCCCATAGTGCTCAGAGCCATTTGATCACAATGACATTAGTTTTGCTGAAGATGAGTGCTATTAAAGAGGTGAAGTTTAATGCCGAGAATTACAAAATATATAAAATGGTTGCATGGAATTACGCTTGTCGTGGGTTATGGTAGCAGGAGTCATGTGACCTTGCCACGTAGTGGCCGCGCGGTTTGAGGCGTAATGTCACGGACTGCGCGGCCCCTCCCGTCGAATGTTCGAGTCCTCCCTCGGGCATGGGTGTGTGTGTTGTTCTTAGCATAAGTTAGTTTCAGTAGTGTGTAAGTCTAGGGACTGATGACCTATGCAGTTTGGTCCCTTAGGAATTCACACACTTTTTGAACACATGACCTCGTCCTCTTCCAAAAACATATCACTTCCAAAGACATATAGCAAACAGGTCTAAAATTATATTTCCTGTGCTTGAAGAAAACCACAGACATAGGACCTTGGTGAAACTGTACACTGTCAAAGCAGGAACAGGGTGAACAGAAATCATACACAAATTATGAGGTAAAAATTCATTTATTTCTTATCCCACTTAACAGTAATTTTACATTTTCATAAGCAGAAGGATGAACATAATTTTCACACATCTTGTTCCAGGTCTCAAATAACAGCAAACTTGAAGATTTGACACATCCATGAGCTCTTCTCCTTCCTCTTCACTTAGATGACGGTATCAGCGTGGTGTGCTAATCGAAAAGACATCACCATATCTTTACAGGGTATACCAGGATCATCCCAGTGAATTCCATGGCGGAAATGTGTTAAACATTTTGCACTCTTCCATATTTTAGCTCACTTCACATCCAGGCGCGCGGGGTAGGCACGCGCTCTGAGGCACCTTACCACGGTTCGCGCGGCTCCCCCTGTCGGAGGTTCGAGTCCTCCCTTGGGCATGGGTGTGTGTGTTGTCCTTAGTGTAAATTAGTTTATGTTACATTAAGTAGTGTGTAAGCCTAGAGACTGTTGACCTCAGCAGTTTGGTCCCGTAGGAACTCACCACAATTTTTTTTTTTACTTCATATCCTTGAAAAACCTCGGTGATGCAATGTTTGCTGAGAATGTCTCTATTTCTCGCATCTTCTGTGTACGCTATGAATGCAACATCTTTAAATGTGAACTGTCTACGTCCACCATAATAAAAACCCTGGGCATCTGCAATGATGTTCACACCTTGAGATGCCATTGTGGAACGCACGGTCATGTAGAACTAGAGCATATGCGTCAGTGTGTTCCGCGAAATTTGCTGAAGAATCAAAGTCAATATGTACATCTGTAGGTCCAGACTTCATTATCTCGTTCTATTTCGAGCAGTCTTTTACGATGATTGGTGATAGCTCCTTGAATTTTCGTTGACTGAGCAGACACCCTCCTCCTTCTTCTTCAGCCCTTTCATAGTAAGAAGCACGAAACCTCGCATACTTGTCATATGCTAGCTGTATACATTTTCATCTCGCTGCAGGAGTAAATTGTCATATGGTTAGAATTCTGAATTCAGGTAGACTCTGGCATTAGTTAACTTGCAGTTGTCGACTACAGTGGAATCATTTGCTATATTCCCTCTTCTATCAGTCTGAAACTCAAGTACGATGAATCTAGGTTTTAATAGCCCATGTTTTTTCTGCTTGAAGTTCGTAGCACTGGGTACTCGAAAACCTCCCAAGAGCGAAATGTTGGTGATAGGTATGTAGCGGAATTTGGGACTTTTAAAAGCTTCAAACGCCGCTCGTCTGATAAACTGATATGAGGCATTTTCCATATTATCTTGCTAATGGTGATCATAGTCTCCTCTTTGAGCTCCTTGATCCTAATTATTATCTGTCGCATTCCGTACCAGAATGAGTTCCTATTGAGCATTCATAATAATTTGCCTCATGTCCTCAATGTAGCCCATAAGCATTTTTAGAGATATACATGCAGGAAACGCTTGTACTCTGCAACTGTTCTATCTGCCGGATCATCTATGAACCATCCCACATTTTCTAAACCATTCAAATCTGTGGGTGATGCAGAGACGTATGTTTTAAGGGTTGATGTTATACTGATATTCCATGTACGGTCGATCTCAGACCCATTGAGTTCATAGCGTGAAACAGGAATGCTAAAGCTATACATTTAAGCTCAGATCCCCCAGTAGTGCTGCCGTCGCTTTTCTTGAATGATCCCTCCAACTACATGAAACTCTTACATGGAAGCGTCAGCGCGTCTTGGTGCTGGATAACAATTCTAATTTCATCATTCTTGTTAAATGTGGTTGAAGTGTAAGGTTTATGTGAGAAGTATTCCTGAAGTATAATTCGGTCATCATACTCCACTGGACTGGTTACATTCAGTAAGGATCTCATTCTGAGATTTCAAGCCAATTGATTTAAGAAACTCATAGTTCACAAGTGTTATCACTTTGCGGTTCGGCAACAAAGTGACGTGCTGTGGATTGCATGCACTGGTTTCATACTGTACGCTCATCCTGCCTTAGATGTAATCGTACAATGATTTCCTCACCACGAAAGTCAACAAGTTGATTAGTCAGTTCCACAATACTCAACTCCAAATAGCCCAATGTCTGAACTGTCACTGGAAGGTATATTGCATTGGTGGGAGTCTCAACAATATTATGCCCTGTTGCAACTGAGGGAAAGAATCCGTAAATAGTATGAATCAAACTGTCGTTAGGATAGGAGTTTGTTGCAATGTTACACTCGACTCGGATTGTACTGACAGGCAATTTGTCCAGTCTGATATGACTTGTAAAATTTACTAGGATCCTTCTTCAAAACCTGTCCTTTTGTGGAACCCAGTAGGTGCCCTATTGAACCTTTCTGGTTAAAGTCAATCGTTGCATTCACAGTATTTATTTCAGATGTTACCACGTAGCTCAATATCTTCTCCAGACTGTTTTAAGACATTGTTTAAATCATCAATATCATACTCACTAGGTTATATTTCCACAATGTCTTTTTCGCCACTAATATCCAGATGCAGTTTGTTGTTAGTCTCGGTGATATTTGGGATGCTGTTTTATGTCTCCAATCAACGCAGTATTCCATTTGCCAATGCTCAACTCAATTGGCAGTGTAGCGGCATCACCGGTTAGGATAGGGAAAGTGTTGTGTACATAGTTCCGCGTAGTCAGCGCGTACACAACTTTCCCACTAGAGCGCGCCCCGCTAAACACAACAGTGCAGGCGCAGCGCTTGTCCGACTCCGCACTACGAGATGGCGCTGCCATAAAGACAGACCAAATTCTGCTTCCGCCAATCCGCGTATTAATATGTAATGCAGCCAATGAGATCACTGCCAACGTAGAACCTTTTCTCCTCGCGGATAACACTCACGCAGTGGTACCTGAATGCGCAAGGTATTATAACAACTGTACAGACCTCCGATTAGTCAGTCTGCAGTAGTCTGTATCAGTCTGCATTTATCTGCATCTGTCTGTGCCAGTCTGCACTAGTCTGTACCAGTCTATAGTCAAGTTTCAGTCTGCACCTAAGAAGATTATCATATTCCTGTACATAGCCATGAAGATAAATGAATAGACACTTTGTCAAGTATCAGAGATATGTGAGAATAAGATTAATGTACCAAGACCAAAGGAACTTCAGATTGTCAATTATAAACAGCATCCAGAATCAAGTTATGTAATATCTATGCTTTTTATTATTTTAATAAATGTGTGTGAAAATTAATCAAGTTCTGTTTAAAGTTGGTCACCGTCAATCTGATACTCTAAGCGTGCAAGTGGCATTTCTATTGTCTGACCTAACGGCAGAAGATAAACACGCCACGATAAGACCACAAGACATATTGCTGACACTTACCTACTTCATTAGAGCGACAAGTCAAATAATCTGATGGTGTGTGTACCGAAGGTCTTACAGTACGCACACCACAGGAAGTTAGTTTTGTGCAATATTCTGAGCACAAGTTACAGCCAGATGCGGGCCAGATAGCAGTGAGTTAGGCATAACAACAGTTGCAAAGTAGAATAGAGGCCAAAGGGCCGTCAAATTGCTGAAAGAGTATAAGTAGCGGTTTTGCATGTCGCAAATCACAGGCAGAAGGGACCCACTGGCCAACCTAGTGTGTTATGAGTACGTGACGCAAAGCAGTGTGCATGGCAAAACAGGCGCACAGCCGCATATAAATAGGTGCAGGTTTCTAATGTGATGCATTCATGTGTGGCAGCTCTCCTGGACAGAGGGGCATGTCACAGCACCAGCTACACGCAGCAGCAGATGGGGCGCCAGTGTTCCAATCCACAGCGGGTCGCTGGTTCGACCCTCTGAGGCGAACGCGGGGTCCGTAGCCAGCTGACGGCGGGAAACTCCACACCTCGCTACTGCGGGCAGTCGTCCTGGCTTCCAGGCTACCAACACACGCTGGAGGCATCCCAAGGCGAAGACTGCAGATTCGGATGCTGTATCGCGGGCACTTGTTGTCACCTCGATCTCAGCCATGCCGGTGAGAAGCAAGCAGCTGGCCACCTGTGGCTCACACCGAGGAGCGCTAAGTTGGCAGGGACGCAGACCACTGAGTTGACTAACAGCATCCTGACAATGACGTAACTCCGCTGGCATACAAGGCCGACACACAGTGGGTGCACGGATCACTGAGGCAGTCATTCTGCACCAAGCCATTTCGCAGACAGCGAAGTGGTGTCCTCAGCATTGTGGGACCCAGTGACACAGATCAAGGGGAACACAGCATTGTAGTTGGAAACAATAAATCATTTGGAAAGCTCAGACGAGTCTTAATACGGTGCCTTCTACCTCTTCCGACTACGTTAGGTCATCCTGATACATTTGGTGGCAGAAGTTCCCTGTATATTTGGTGGCAGAATAGCAGACGTTGTCTGTCGAGTGTGACATTCAAGACCACCGCCTGCATTACATTCACAAGATGTGGTGAGTTTTGTCCAGTTTTCTTTTGAGTATTGGACGTTTTCTTGCCATTCTGTGTTGTTGAGTGTGGCTCATCGCAGACCATTTTGGATGTTTTGCGTAGGCATCTTATGTTTTTATCAGAATAAGTGTTAGTGTATTTGGGGCAGTAAGATTTATTATTTTTTTCGTGATATTTAATTATTTTTGTATTGGTTTAAGTATTATCTAACTGAGTATGATGATACTTAGGTTTAGGGAGTCGGGTTATTCTTGTACTTCAATGTTTTGTTTTGGGACTAACTGGGAACGAAAGCAACACACTCGCAGAGTCAGGGATGTGACGTGTGTCGGAACTAGAAGTGGTACCGATTTTGTTGGAAAAAGTAGCGCAACTGACAGCAGACAATACGCAGTTGAGAAATGAATTAACATCTAGAAGTGAGCGGGAAACCGCATCTGATCAGTCGTTGTTGCCTAGGGTGCAAGAGACTGATCCAGCTGCTGCGAATTTGATTATTCCGTTTTCTGGCAAGGCATCTGAGGATGTGATTTCGTTTGTGGAGGAGATGAAGAATTCAGCAGTGGTCGGTCTGATGAGCAGTTCTTACATATTGCCGAGATTAGATTAATGGATGAAGCGAAAACATGTGTATAAGGTGTTCTGAGGCCTTAAGGAAGGCAGGACAGTTTAAGCTGTTAAAGGAGGAGGAGGAGGATATTAGTGTTTAACGTCCCGTCGACAACGAGGTCATTAGAGACGGAGCGCAAGCTCGGGTGAGGGAAGGATGGGGAAGGAAATCGGCCGTGCCCTTTCAAAGGAACCATCCCGGCATTTGCCTGAAGCGATTTAGGGAAATCACGGAAAACCTAAACCAGGATGGCCGGAGACGGGATTGAACCGTCGTCCTCCCGAATGCGAGTCCAGTGTGCTAACCACTGCGCCACCTCACTCGGTAAGCTGTTAAAGGAAGGGCTTTTACAAAAAACATAATAGCGCTCAGTACTTTAGAGAGAGGTTAAGTACAGTGTCAAAGAGACAGGGGTAGACGATGGAGAAATTTGAGGACAGGATAAGGGAAATTAATGAGTATACTTACGATTTGGTTCAGAGTGATGAAGCGAATAGTGTTCTGTTGTAGGAGGCCGAGCAAAAAGCACTTGATGTACGAGGGCCGTTCAGAAAGTAACCTCCGGTTGATTTAAAAAAATACACCAAGTTAAATAAAAGTATTTTAATATATACATCTTACAACTACATCTTTGCACTATTTTTCTACATAGTCTCCATAGCGATTGAGGCACTTATCGTATCTCTTCACAAGCTTTGAAATTCCTTCTGCATAAAAATCACCCGCTTGTGCCTGGAGCCAGCCTGTGACCGCATCTTTGAGCTCTTCGTCGTCATCAAACCGCTGTGACCCGAGCCATTTCTTCAAATGCATGAAGAGGTGATAATCACTTGGCGCCTGGTCTGGGCTGTAAGGTGGATGGTTGATAACGTCCCACTTGAAGGACTCAAGAAGGGCCGTTGTTCTGCGAGCAGAGTGAGGACGGGCGTTATCGTGCAAAAAAACGATACCGGAAGTCAGCATACCGCGGCGTTTGTTCTGTCGTAACTTTTTCATTGTTTCACAGTACACGTCTTGATTAATGGTCGTACCACGTTCCATGAATTCAACCAACAACACCCCTTTGGCATCCCAAAACACCGTTGCCATCAGTTTTCTGGCAGAAAAATCTTGCGAGGCTTTTCTTGGTTTGGTAGGCGAATTTGAATGTGCCCACATCTTTGATTGTTCTTTTGTCTCAGGGTTCACGTACTTAATCCAGGTTTCGTCACCAGTCACGATTCTGTTTAACAATGGTTCTCCTTCGTCCTCATAACGTGACAGAAAGTCTAATGCAGAGGCCATTCTTTGAGTTTTGTGGTGGTCGGTAAGAATTTTGGGCACCCATCGTGCACAGAACTTACGGTAACCCAATCTTGCTGTCACTATCTCGTACAAGAGAGTCTTAGAAATCTGTGGAAAACCAGTAGACAACTCTGACATTGAGAAACGTCGATTTTCACGAACTTTTGCATCAACTGTCTGAACGAGTTCGTCAGTCACCAATGATGGTCTACCACTCCTGTCTTCATCATGAACGTTTTCTCGTCCACTTTTAAATAAACGTACCCATTCACGGACAACTCCTTCACTCATAACTCTTGGTCCATACACGGCACAAAGCTCACGATGAATAGCTGCTGCAGAATATCCTTTGGCTGTAAAAAACCTTATGACAGCACGCACTTCACATTTGGCGGGGTTTTCTATTGCAGCACACATTTCAAACTGCCACAAAAACTAAACTAGCGCAAGTACGACGTTCACTCGACCACGGCTTGATGCCGACTGACCTGTTGAGTGCGTGAACGCACAGATGGCGTCGCTACTCCCCCCACAACCCGCACTGTGACCAATCGGAGGTTACTTTCTGAACCGCCCTCGTATTTTTGAGAGGGGTACCGGCGCACATGTCACGGAAAGTGCGTCAAGGGACTCCAAAAGATTTGTATTCGGCCATTCAGCTGGCAATTGAATGTGAGGAAATAGAGGTGGCAACGGGGGTACGCGAGAGGCAAACAGTGTTTACAGCAAAAAAAAAAAAAAAAAAAATGGCTCTGAGCACTATGGGACTCAACTGCTGAGGACATTAGTCCCCTAGAATTTAGAACTAATTAAACCTAACTAACCTAAGGACATCACAAACATCCATGCCCGAGGCAGGATTCGAACCTGCGACCGTAGCGGTCTTGCGATTCCAGACTGCAGCGCCTTTAACCGCACGGCCACTGCGGCCGGCTGTTTACAGCAGGTGTGAAATGTTTTAAGTGTGGTCGTATAGGACGTGCAGAGGCAATGTACCCAGTCACCGAAGCATAAAGGAAGGGGTGGAAATCGGCAGCGGGGAGGATGGAGAAGTGGAGATAGGAGAGGTGAACAAGCGTTAAACGGCAGAGGGGGCCCAAGACCAGTCTAAGGGAGCTCCCAAAGTTTAAGATTTTGTTGGGCACAGGGGCGCAAGTGTCAGTGGCTACTAGGAATATAATGGGACGAAGGAAGTTAGACCCACCACGTTATAGGTTGCGTGGAGTTGGGGATAAGGAGCTGACGCCTTGGAGGTCGGTGACAGTTGACTTTTGATTAGAGAAAGTCTGATTTAATGCACGCATGGAAGTAGTACCATGGGTAAGCGAGGGCTACGACATGATCCTAGGAGTAGGTTTCTTGCATCAACATCATGCTAAAATTGACCGTGGACAACCGACTGTGGAACTGGGCTGATTGTTATTTCAGCTAGGGGAAACTGTTGTCGATGCAGAGCTGTCGCGAGGGTCGTTCAACGTAATGAACAAACCAACTGAACCACGTACATTAGCATTAAGGCTTAATTCGCAAGAGTGTGTGTTTGGTGGCACCGGGAAGTCACTTTGGGCAAGTGTGGAGTCAAATCTACCTGTGGGTACAGTATGTGTTATTGAACCATTAGAGGATAATGAAGTTTTGGGTCTATTGGGTTGTTTTGTGAAACGTAGTGTTGCACGCATACAGGAGGGGAACGACGGGCGAGTAGTTCCCGTGAACGTGGATAATTTTAGCACTGTGGACGCGAATATGAGTAAAGGAGTTTTAGTAGCAAATTTGGATGTGCCAGATGACGAAGACTGGTGTTCAAGAGGTAGGCGAAGCGATCAACCACTAACTGCCGATAGAACTGCATTGCGTGACAAAATTAAGCATTTGTAAGGAGGAGAAAGAGAGCATATGGAAGAATTATTGTGGGAATTTAAGAATTTGTTTTTTCCACAAGGGTCATTACCAGCAACTCCATTAGTTCAACATAGGATACCAACAGGGAAAGAAGCACCTGTTTACCGTAAACCATATACATTTGCAGCCGATTGTGGAGGATTTCATTGATCAGCAGCTTGCGCATGGTATTATAGAGCATAGTAATAGTTGATGGGCAGCGGGCAATGTCGTTGTGCCTAAAGAATCTATGGATGGAACTAAGAAATACAGGTTCTGTTGTGACTACCGATACCTCAATAATAAGACAGTAACGGACGCATACCTCATTCCAAACATATCGGAGACTTTGCATCACTTAGGACAGTGCCAGTACTTTTCTACAATGGATTTGACAAGTGGTTATCATCAGTTAGAGGTGGCTCCAGAGGATCGTCCAAAAACTGCTTTCTCTACTCCTGAAGGCCATTACCAATACATTAGAATGCCATTCGGTTTGAAAAACGCTCCGGCAACGTTTCGGAGGTTGCTAGACAGTGTCTTGAGGGGTTTGGAACCATGTCAGTGTCTTGTCTATTTGGATGACATTATACTGTTTTCAAGTAGTATGGAGCAACATAGACAGCGGTTAAGGGAAGTCTTTATGAGGTTAAGAGCAGCTCGTTTGACGTTGAGCATGGAGAAGTGTCTTTTTGCATTGGAAGAAGTAAAATATTTGTGTCATATTATCAGTAAGGACGGAGTGCAAACAGATCGAGCTTGGTACATGCTGTAAGGGATTTTTGGGAACCGAAAACAGTTAAGGAAGTGCAGTCATTCATCGGAATTTGCAATTTCTATTGAAAGCTCGTAAAGGGTTTTGCAGATTTAGCAAAGCCGTTGAAGCGATTGTTACGGCAGAGTTTGAAATTTGAGTGGACAGAAGAGTGTCAGAAAGCGTTTGACAAATTGAAAGAAGTGTTAACATCAAGTCCGGTTCTCGTGTTTCCAGATTTTGGAAAGGAGTTTATACTAGCTTGCGATGCATCGAATCAAGCATTAGAGTGTGTTCTTAGTCAGGAAATTGATGGGAAAGAACATCCTTTAGCCTATGTGTCTAGGCAGATGAATGTTCCAGAGAGGAATTACTCAACAACAGAGAGGGAGATGCTTAGCGTAATCTATGGAATCTTCTGTGCAGGGAAACGAAGTTATGGCCAAGGGTAGTAGTGCCAGCGAAGCTGAGAGATGAGGTTTTAAAGGAAGCACATGATGACGTGTTATCTGGTCATGGCGGGTGTATAGACCGACGAACAGGAGAGTGGCGGAGAGGTAATGGTGGAGAGGTAGGAAAGGAGATATGGATCAGTATGTCAAGAATTGTACACCTTGTGCGCAGAGAGCAGATCTGAGTCGGAAACAGATACAGCTAGAACGATTACTAGAAGTGACATGTCCATTTTCTATGTTGGGGATCGATGTCTTAGGACCTTTCGGGCAAACACCATCGGGGAACAGATTCGATCTGGCAATAATAGACCATTTTTCGAGGTATGTGGAGATGGTGGCTATGCCAAATCAACAGGGAGCAATGGTAGCACAAGCGTTATTAAACAAGTTTGGTGTACCGTAGACAATAATTACTTACCAAGGGACCAACTTCATGTCGGATTTAATGAAGGAACTGTGTAAATTGTTGAACATAAAGAAGTCGAGGACGAGCGTGTTGCATCCAGACAGAATGGGTACACAGAACAATCGGGAAGATGCTGAGTTTTTATGTGGATTCTCATCACCATCTTTGGGACGAGTATTTGAAGCACATTGTATGCGCATACAATGAAAAAGTCCATACAAATACCGGTTTGTCTCCATATGAGGTAGTGTACAGGCGAAAAATGCCGTCACCGTTTGATTTGGTGAGGCTACAGAAAGGAAGGACCGATGAATCTGTACGTCAATTCACAAGGACAATTCGGGATGTTTGGAAACGGGTACAAAAGGCGATACAAAGGCTTTGGAGAAGCAGGAAGACGCAGTGAAGCAGAAAGGAAGTTTACCGCAGTATAGAATGGGGCAATGGGTAATGCTCTCCAACCCCTATACGCAAACAGGGACGAAGAAGTTCCTCAAGAGGTATCAAGGGCCATACCAAGTTGTTGAAACCGCAACCCCCGTTAATATTAAACTTCAGCTGCCAACTAGAACAACGATAGCACACATTGGGCCGTTACGGCCATTTAAGGGTTGCCCAGATGTGATTCCAGGCGTGTCATAGGAAGGAAAGAGGAAGAAAGAGAGAGTGAAGAGAGGTGCTAAGCACAGTGAGAACCAGGAAGATAGAGTACAGCATGAAGTACTGCATGCTTTGCGATCTAGAAAGTAGTAGAGTACTAGTAGTTTTTGTTGTTTTTCTGGTTATGTATCTTTGGGTTTGCATAGATTAATTAGGCATTCTATTTTATATGTGTTTTCAAGTATTGTGAGCCTGCTAGGGGCAGCAATCTTTTGGAAGAGGGAGGAAGGGTGATGGTAATCCCTGTCCTCAGGTCACTGAAAAGGAAAGTGTAGCGTCTTACGTATGTGGAGTGTTGTTGGAGGAGGAATCGAATGCAGTTCTAGAGAAATAAATGCGTCGGAGTAAATTTTGTGGCAAAGCCGTAATAAAAAGTTGTTGAATGATGCCAGAGTCGTACGATTTCCTGTTCAAATTTTTAGTCACCGACAGTGCTAGGTCAGGGAAGTCGTGTTTATTGCACCAGTTCATATAATGTATATTTAAATATGAAAATAGTCACACAATCGGTGTTGAGTTTGCACCAAAAATAGTGAATGTTGGGGGAAAATCAGTGAAGCTACAAATATAGGACACATACACGGTGCAGTTATTTTTAGCCAGGGGAAAAGGAATAGACTGTCCTAGGGACATCATGGAGGCAAAATTGAGCTTGCAACGGGTAGGAATGCATTGGATCTTCTCCACCTACGAGAATTTGGTAGTAGTAGCAAGTTGTTTTGAGCGGGGAGTATTTGCAGAAGCGAGACGTATAGAGCTCGAGGGGAGTGGAATTTTAATCAATGGAGCTAAGTGTAACATAATAAGACCAACCTTCCACCTGCCAGCATCAATTTCACGAGTCACGCAATTGAATGTTACGCAGCCACAGCTGTACTGGCCAGAAGCCACTTTAGAGTTTTTGCCAGGGCAGAATCTGACCTTGTTAAATCAAATTCTGGAGCCAGGTCTATTGAGATCTGTAAACCAGTTCATTTTATAGCAAGAGGGGCGCATATCAGCCGAACAGCTTGTGCAGCATGTCGCTCAGTATAGGGAGAGGCAATGGCAAATAACGATCATTTTGAGCACCTCTGTGCCAAGTGTCATCGCAACCTTAACTTTGTTGTGTATTGTTTTCTTTATGATCAGGCAAAGAGCTAATTCGAAGAGGGAACCAAGGGTAGTCCAAGTCCCAGTGGATTGGATAACGAGGGCGTGAGACGAGTAGGTAAGGGGTTGATCGAGCAGTGGTCGTCCAGTAAGGAATTTTTTCGTTTTGTTTCATGTCATGGGTTTGAGGAGCACTAGACCACATTTAAGCTTTCCAATAGTAAGGAAATATGCCATAAGTGCCGATCTAAGCAAGTTAAGAGCTAGTTAAGGGTCGACCCAGGGACTGGGTCTTTCTAAAGAGGGGGATAATGTAGCGTCACCACCGTTTAGAATAGGGAAAGTCAGTTTTGTGCAATATTCTGAGCACAAGCTACAGCCAAGTGCGGGCTGGATGGCAGTGAGTTATGCATACCAATAGTTGTGAAATAGAATAGAGGCCACAGGACCATCAAACTGCTGAAAGAGTGTATGTAGCGGTTTTGCATGTCGCAAATCACAGGCAGAAGGGGCCCACTGGCCGACCAAGTATGTGACGCGAAGCGGCATGTATGGCAAAACAGGGGCGCACAGCCGTATAAATAGGTGCGGGTTTCTAACGAGATTCATCTCCTGGACGATGGGGCGTGTCACACCATCAGCTACACGCAGCAGCAGATGGGGTGCCAGCGTTCCAGTACACGGCAGGTCGCTGGTTCGAACCTCTGAGGCCAACGTGGGGTCCATAGCCAGCCAGCGACGGGCCACTCCGTGGCCCGCTACTGCAGGCAGTCATCCTGGCTTCCAACACACGCAGGAGGCATCCTGAGGCGAGGGCAGCAGATTCGGACCCTGGATCGCGGGTGCTTGTCGCCGCGATCTCAGCAGCCACGCCAGCGAGAAGCATACAGCTGGCCCCGCAAGCGGCTCATACCTAGAGGTGCTGAGTCGGCAGGGACAGAGGCCACTGACTAAACTGCCGGCATCCTGACGACGCCGCAACTCTGCTGATGTACACGGCTGACACACAGTGTGTGCATAGGTCACTGAGGCAGCCATTCCACACCAAGCCATTTCGCATACAGCGAAGTGGTCTCCTCAGCATTGTGGGACCTGGTGACACAGACTGAGGGGAACACGGCACTGTAGTTGGAAACAATAAATCACTTGGTAAGCCCAGATGAGTCTTTATACAGTGTCTTCTACCTCTCCCCACTACATTTGGTCATCCTGATACATTTGGTGGCAGAAGTTGCCACTACAGCAAGAAATAATTTGCATGTAATACAGGTGATTGTTCTTTTAAAGTCTAAGTGTATGACACTGCATCTGAACCTCAACTGATGAAGGAATGTTTAAAGCTCTTCCTTATATACTCTGCTTCTACTTCTTCATAAACGTCAAGAGAAACATGATGCACAGATTTCCGCAGGGGTGTGTATTAAAGTCCTGATAGCACTGAAAATTGTAGAACATACGTCTTCTGTTAGCGAATTATCATTGTAATTCTCCTGCTGGTTACAAGTCACCAAATGAGTCGAAATAGTAGACGGTATCTGCATGTTTCATAACATATGACACCCAGTGGGTGCTAGGACCTCCAGTAATGTTTAAATTCACAGTACCACATTCACAACTTTTCCACACAGTCTTCAGTAATGTATCTCACATAAACACACCATGGATCGTTGAATTTTTTTCTAAAAAACTTAAGAAGATAAGTATTTGTGAGTGACCAATCTGGTAGGGCTGCTAACGGGCTTTTTTTTTATTAATGAAGAGCCCAAGCCCTACAGGTTCAGACATGCTGGAGGTTGTTGCTGCCATGGGTCAGGAGGTCGGTGCTCGTCTCAACAAGATAGTGGCTGAGGTTGCTGCAGGTCCGGAAACACAGACTGTGTCCTTTTCCCACCATTTTTTTCCCCAGATCGCCATCTTAGATCACATCATGGGAGGGGAGAGGGGAAGGGCTGACAGCGCCCTCTGCTGGCAGTGTTGTGAACTAGGTCAGTTGGACTCTGGACCTCATGGTGAACACAATAGAAGGAGCTACTGCATATGACAACTCAAATTGCTTAAATAAACAATACATGCAAAATAAAGACTTATGTCTGTCCTTTCTGGCAGCTCAGCACCGAATGACTCATTTTCCCACCGATTTCCAGATGGGGGAGGGGTGGGGAGGGGGGTGGAGAGAGGGAGGGGGAGGGGAAGTGGAGGAGGACGGGGTTAGGCCAGTGGACATAGTCCAATTGACATATTTTCCCTCCAAATCTTGAATTTACTGCCTTGACTTCACTGTGATGTAGCCATATCTATGCCACTATCTTGGATTTGCCATCTTGAATAAATTTGGCAACAACACAGAGTGGGGCTGGGCTGTCTTTGGCCAACTATTTTGGGTGACTATGGGGGCTTCCCTTTCTAGCTAGTTCTTGTGAGTGGTGGGAGGATTTGTGGCATGTGGATGTGGAGATATGACTGTTTGCGGACTAGGTCTGAGGTGGGGGGGATAGTGCTTGTCTGTCGAGTCCTTTGTGAGACCTGCATACTGAGCAAGGGAGGTGCTGTTACATTCGATACTCCATCCTGGGTTGCTGTGCTGTAGGGGAGGGATTTTTTGGTGAGTGACGGATGGCAACTGTAGAAATACAGGTACTATTGGTGTTTGGTGGATTTAATATGGACACGGGTGTGGATGGAGCCCTCAGATAGGACGAGGTCAACGTCCAGGAAGGTGGCACACTAGATTGAGAAAGACCAACTGAAGTGGATGGAAGAGATGTTGAGGTTGTGAAGGAATGAGGATAGTGTGTTTATTTTATTTTTTTATTTTACGCGTCTAGTTACAAAGGACCAGATTGAGGAGCAAATCTCCAAGGTCATGCAACGTGTTAATACATGAAATTACAACACAAAAGTAATAACAGACAAAATAAAATGTTTATGAACCCAAAAAAGACATGCCATAAGTTTAAGTAAACGCAATCAACAATATAACACAGGAATCAGCTTAATATTTGGAGGAACTCCACGATAGAATAGAAGGAGTGACACATGAGGAAACTCATCAACTTAGATGTGAAAGCGAGTGGATTATTGCTAAGGTTTTTGAATTCTTGAGGTAGCTTACTGAAAATGGAAGCAGCACTATAATGCAAGCCTTTCTGCATAAGAGTTAAGGAACAGCGATCAAAATGCAGATTACATTTCTGCCGAGTATTAACTGAGTGAAAGCTTCTAATTCTTGGGAACAAGCTGATATTATTAACAAGAAACGACAGTAAATAATATATATATTGAGAGATCAGTGTCAGAACACCCTGACTAATGAACAGGGATCGACAAGAGGTCCACGAAATTACACCACTTATTGCCCGAACTACCAATTTCTGAGCCAAAAATACTCTTTGTGAATGGGAATGGCTAACGGAAAATATAATACCATACATCACAAGGAAATGAAAATGAGCAACGTAGACTGCTTTTCGTGTCGAACTATCACTTACTCCAGACACTGTTCTAATAGTAAAAAAGTCAGCATTAAGTATTTTAACAAAATCTTCAGCGTGGGATTTCCGTGACAGTTTACTATCTATCTGAACAACTATAAATCTGAACTGTTCAGTTTCACTAATCATATGCCCATTCCGTGAAATTGAAGCATCAGGTTTTGTTGAATTGTCTGTTAGAAACTGTAAAACTGAGTCTTACTGTGATTTAGCGTTAGATTATTTTCTGATTTCTTGAACTAGGCTATTTGAAACAGCGCAAATTTTGCACACAACATCCTTCACCACCAAGCTAGTATCATCGGTTAACAGAAATATTTTAGAACCACCTGTAATACTGGAGGATATATCATTTATACAAATAAGGAATAGAAATACTGGAGGATATATCACTTATACAAATAAGGAATAGAAATGGCCCCAGCACTGATCCTTGTTGCATATAGCCATCCTCAGCACTGAGGATAATGACATTTTGCTGTGTGTTCTTAAAATAAGAGGTGAGCCAGTTGTGAGCTACTCCCCATATTCCATAATGGTCCAACTTCTGGTACAGTATTTTGTGATCAACCCAATCAAATGCCTTAATTCAAAAGATATGAATAGCGTTTGAAACCTTTTATTTAACCAATCCAGTACCTCACAGGGAAAAGAGAACATAGCATTTTCAGTTGTTAAACCACTTCTAAAACCAAACTATACATTTTATAGCAAATTATGTGAAATAAAATGATCAATTATCCTTATATACACAGCCTTTTCAATAACTTTAGCAAATACTGATGGCATAGAGATAGGTCTAAATTGTCTACATTATCGCTTTCTCCCTTTGTATAAAGCAACTTCATTACTGAGTACTTTAATCGTTCTGGAAACTAACCATTCTTAAAGGAAAAATTACAAATACGGGCAAGTACAGGACTAACATGTGCAGCACAGTACTTTAATATTCTGTTAGATACTCCAGCATATCCATGAGAGTCCTCAGTCTTCAATGATTTCATTATTGACTCAACCTCCCCTTTGTTAGTATCACAGAGGGGTATTTCAGACATCAGTCTTGGAAAGGCATTTTCCAAGGGAGTTATATGATTCCCTGTAGAAACTAGGTTTTTATTTAATTCACTAGCAATGCTCAGCAAATGATTGTTAAATACAGTACATATATCTGACTCATCACTAACAGAAATATTTTTACTATAAAATTACTTTTTATCATCATCGTTGTGCTGCTGAGCATACACTTCCTTCACGGCTGACCATATGGTTTTAATTTTATCCCATGAATTTGCTATTCTGTTTGCATAACACATACTCTTTGCCTTCCTAATAACATTTTTAAGCACCTTACTATACTGTTTGTAATAGACTACTGTAACTATATTGTCACCACTTCTAACATTCTGATATATTCCTACTTTGTTCTACATGATATCCCTATACCACTAATCAGCCACCCAGGCTGCCTTTTACTGTAGTACTCTGTTTCGAACATTCTAATGGAAAGCAACTTTAAAAAAAAATAAATAAAGTACATTCCTTCCTCTCTCCATCAGCCAAGTGTGGGCTGAGTCCTTTTACCAGCAACCCCTACGAAGAGGTTGCGCCCTGGATGCTTAGGTTAGTGGTGCTGAGCTTCGTTTGCAACAATTTTCTTAGGTTGGTGGCGAAACCGCAAGTGACCTTTCTTTACGGCCAGAATTCAAACTCGGCGACGGTTCCTAGGAAGAGGTGGCGGTCTGGACCTTGAAAAGTAGTTGAAACTAGGTAGTTCAAAGTATAGTGAACCCCTTTTCTTACCTATATGAACACCGCGCCGATAGTGGGAAATGTTGTGGTTGGCAGGAGAGCCAACACCGTGTTACTAGAGGAAGCCGAAAGGCACGCGTTTTGCTCACGCCGGCTGGCGTGAGGTCTGGAACAGGACAAGGAAATTAGACTTTAGAAAAAACGGACGTAGCTGGTGGAATACTTAACTTTAATCCATTAATGGTGAACGTCGCTCTTGACGGTACATGTTTTACAGTATCAATAGTAACTGGTAATGGCGCCTTGCTAGGTCGTAGCAAATGACGTAGCTGAAGGCTATGCTAACTATCGTCTCGGCAAATGAGAGCGTATTTTGTCAGTGAACCATCGCTAGCAAAGTCGGTTGTACAACTGGGGCGAGTGCTAGGAAGTCTCTCTAGACCTGCCGTGTGGCGGCGCTAGGTCTGTATCACTGATAGTGGCGACACGCGGGTCCGACGTATACTAACGGACCGCGGCCGATTTAAAGCCTACCACCTAGCAAGTGTGGTGTCTGGCGGTGACACCACAGGAAAATGTGTAATTTCTCTTTTCATCATTCAATACTAAAACTGTAAATTGATTTATTGAATGTGATTAAAACTGAAATGGAATTAAGTACTTAGGTAATTGATAGGTTAGATGGGCGATGTCGGTGTTACTTTAGTTAGCATATTTATAGAAGACTATGTCCGGCGCGTGTATAAAGATGCGGGCTTGAGGTTGTGAAGCAAGCGGTCGCTCATGAGCCGCTGACGAGGCGTGTGTCCGGTTATAACGTGCGCGTGAGTGTGCAGACGATCTTGTATCATCACGCGACTTCACGGTAGCGCCCTCTGGTGGACACGATATGAACTAAGTCATTTAGGCTCTGGAAATGGCGGTGAACACAGTGGGTTGCCATCATCTTGAATACCGGTACTTGCGTCATGATGTGACGTCAGGAGAGTGCCATCTGTTGGCGACAGTATGAACTAAGCCAGTTGGAGTCCAGACCCAGTGGAGAACACACATGATTGAAATTGGTTAAATAATAAAGACAAGTCCTTTTTTACTGCTATTTTCTTTGATTAGTAGAGATAAGTGTGATGTGACGCGTTATCATGTTGGCATTTGAACTTGGCGCCATTTTTCTTGGCGAGGGGGCGTGCCACTTTCCCGCCAAAATTCAAACGTCCCGCCAAAATCCGTCATCTTGATTGATGCCACTGGGAGTGTGTCTGTGAGTTCTTGGCCGTCATCTTGGATGACGTCACAGGGAGTGCGTCTGGTTCGTCACGGCCGCCAGCTTGGATAACGGTACTTTGGGCCAGTACTCCTGTTGTTCCAAACTGTCACATAGTGCTTAGATACATTTGAACCACCGACTATTCAAGATTCCCGCTTCGCGCGTCGGGCGTCTAGGTTGTGCTATTAGTTCCGTCTTTACTGTAGCGTTGCGTGTTTTCCTCGTGTCCGTTTAGTGTCGTGTTGGTCCCCGTGCACTTCGCATCGCTCGGTGTCGGCCAGTGTTTGGTGTTCATGCGGCCCTTCTTGTCGCGGCGTCGGCTCGCGCCGTGATGTCCACCAGGGTTCGCACGAAAATTCCGCGTACAGGTACTGTGAGCTTCATCTTCGACAAATCCATGCGTCACGTCCAGCCCGGTTCTCTGGATATACATGACTGGTTAGTCGATACAATTAAAGTCACTACTGATCAGGTGCATACTGCATATTTTGACAGTGAAATATATGTGTTTTTTGTTAAATTTCTTGACCCGCTCCAGGTTGATAGGATACTTTCTCGCCACGGTCCTCAGGTGCCCTTCACGCACCGTGATGGTTCCACTCGTACGGTTCTCCTGGCAAATGCAGAAGTGATATATACGAATGTCCGGGTGTTTAACGTCCCACCCGAGGAAGACGACTGTTTTCTGAGGCCCGTTTTGCTTCCTTACGGGGAAATACGTCATATTCGAAAGGAACGCTAGTCTGCTCAGCACCAAAAAGAAAATGGTTCAAATGGCTCTGAGCACTATGGGACTTAACATCTGAGGTCATCAGTCCCCTAGAACTTAGAACTACTTAAAGCTATCTAACCTAAGGACATCACACACATCCATGCTCGAGTCAGGATTCGAACCTAAATCAGGACGGCTGGACGCGAGTTTGAACCGTCGTCCTCCCAAATGCGAGTCCAATGTGTTAACCACTGCGCCACCTCGCTCGGTCCAATGTAGGAAATATGTCCTCAGCACACGGCATACATTCTCCATGCAAATTTCTCTACGATAAACTGTGGTGACGAACTGCAAAGTGATAAAACTACTACCTTATACACCAAAGACACACAGTTTTAATCTGCCAGGAAGTTTCATATCAGCGCACACTCCTCTGCAGAGTGAAAATTCTCATTCTGGAAACATCCCCCAGGCTGTGGCTAAGTCATGACTCCGCAATATCCTTTCTTCCGGGAGTGCTAGTTCTGCAAGGTTCGCAGAAGAGCTTTTGTGAAGTTTGGAAGCTGGAGACGAGGTAGTGGTGGAAGCGAAGCTTTGAGGGCGGGTCGTGGGTCGTGCTTGGGTAGCTCAGCTGGTAGAACACTTGCCCGCGAAAGGCAAAGGTCCAGAGTTCGAGTCTCGGTCTGGCACACAGTTTTAATCTGCAAGGAAGTTTCATATGCATTCTTTGTAGCAAAAACACTACATAGGTTTCCAGGGGTGTATGACACCTGCTGTTTACGAGGGGGGCCGGCCGGTGTGGCCGAGCGGTTCTAGGCGCTTCAGTCTGGAACTGCGCGACCGCTACGGTCGCAGGTTCGAATCCTGCCTCGCGCATGGATGTGTGTGATGTCCTTAGGTTAGTTAGGTTTAAGTAGTTCTAAGTTCTAGAGGACTGATGACCTCAGATGTTAAGTCCCATAGTACTCAGAGCCATTTGAACCATTTTTGTTCACGAGGGTCATGCCAGATTACAGTTCAGAAATTATGATATATTCACAGCAGCCCTATAAAATGATCGTCGGCAGCCGAAAATGCATACGAACAAACAGTGAAACCTTAGCAGGAAATAAACACTACCATCAGTAGCCAGAGGAGATGTAATAGTCTTACCACAGTTTACCACCGTCCCTGGTAACCTTCATCTTACACACAGAAGTTATGGTCTGACGTTTGGCTGTATTGCTCATTTGAGGGATAATATTGCCGTTTCGCCTTGACGTCACGTCTCTAGAATGCCTCCTCTTTCCATTATCAACACGTGTATATGTAGCATAATGCTACTATCCTCCTCCAGAACACTCAATTTTATCCATTTCGCTCAGTACTCTTTTTCATGGCATTTTTCTCTAATTTTATGTATTCTCAGTCAATTTCTATAATTTTGCTAGGTTTTCGATATGTTACATATTTCATTGTATTTGTCTCACGTTTTATGTATCTCAAATCAATTTTAGTGATTATACCAGGTTTTTCTCGAATTTTACCGATTTTGTTTCATCTTATATAATGTTTCCACAGTTTTTCTTATGTATATGGTCATGCTGCTGACATTCCCATGTGCTGTTTGATTTTCTACGAGAATATCTGCGCTTCTTATACACCAATCTACTAAAAAACCTAAGAATTGCCCTTTCCCCGATGGTCCACTTGCACACCTTTACAATAGGACGAACATGAAAAGTATAGTAACCGTCGTTTCGTACCTATATGAAACTGAAGACTCGATTTACGTCCAAGATGTGACAGACAAATGGCCTACTACGCATGCAATTTCGTTCGTCTACAGCAGGGTACCGTTCCCATCGATGTACAGTCGTGCTCAAAAGTATCCGAACGACCTGAATTGCATTTCGCCTGATTCGCATGCAACCCGCATAACGCAGCTGTCTAGCAGGTCCTCTAATCACTCCTCAGTACAGTCGTTTGACTATTGAAAATAGTTCCAACAAGTCGCCACCTGAAAACACTGCTCTGTATCGCAATAACTCAAGATGTAAAGTAATATCACGGTATTACAAATATCAGGGAACACCTTATCACAGATAAGACTTGTGCTTAAGGCTTGTAAGCTCACATTTATTACAATAAATGACACACAGTATCTGAAATGTTACCACTCTCATTATTACGTCAGGTAGGTAATGCACGTAGTAAGTTCGTCGTATTCATGATTTCCTCTTCAAATGTAACATACCGTACTTACTATTTAACACAAAATTACATTAAAAATTTAAGTTATTCACGAGAAGCTAGGTGAGAATATGTATGAACTTCAAATGACACGATGAACCGTCTCCTTCTGCATATGGATTCAAACCCAGGTCATGCAGACTAAGCAAATATTTCGTGACTGACGGAAACGAACAGTCAATCCTGACTAGGCATACAGAGAGTGATAAAGGTACATCGATTTTAGACAGTATCAGTTAGCAAATATCAACTTTAAATTACATAACGTAAACATTTTTAACGGACGTGAATTCCTACCCAGAATCTATTGTCCCTGTTAACGAACTACGAGAGATGTTAAATATTGCTTCTTCACAAGTAACTTACTTGAAAAGCCGTGAGGTAAAGCTTTGTGTTGGACAGGGATTCGAACCCAGAACCTAGTCAGATTGTTATCGAAGCACATTAATTTTTTCGTTCCCAGGACTCCTACCCGGCACCTATCGCTGTTCTATTCTAGTAAAAGCGAACGTTAAATATGGGTTTGTTACACCAGCAGCGACATGTGAGCATGTTTGAACTAGAAATAATATGAAGAAGAGGTCAATGCTGACTTGTAATCGAACCCCACACATATCGTTGTTGACTACACACAAAGAGACGTCAGCTACCGAATTTTTCTCCACCAGCAGCTCGGAATAACATCCTTGAACTTACAGTGATCTCGCCAATAGTTCTGTGTCTCACTGGGAGTCAAAAACGTCAGATATTGTTAGTGTTGACAACGAATGAAAATACATCAAAAATCAAAATTATTATCCACCAGCAGATAGGTGTTCTCATGCTAGAGGCTGATAATACATAATGAAAACTTTAGTGCCAGGCCAGGATTCGAATCCATTCACGCGCAATATGTGGAGATGTTGAGGAATCTGCAGTTTTGAACAAACAACAAATTGTAGTCGAGCTGTATTGTCACGGAGGGATCAAACTCCGCGTTAAGAGCGGTCTGAGTTGCATTCCCAGTTCAGAACCAATTTTGCCGTAATACAGAAGCTCAAATAAAAGATGCAGTAAGTGTCCTGTGACCCCACATAGCGGTTGTTTCGTCACTAGAAATAAATAACTAGTATAAGAAAGGTTACTGGTGACAGAATTTCTACACATCGCCACTCCTCACTTTATTGCGGTTCAACCTAACGTCTACTTGGTAGAGAAGGAATATCATGTTTAATGTGAATTTCAGGCCACAATGCCATTATAGCTTCTTCACTTGGCGTATCCAGAAGAGAATAGAATCTGTCTCTCCCTATCAAAAATCATTGGCAGAAGATGTAATTGAACCCAGACCATAAGCATATGAACCTATCACCAATCCAACAGACTATCAAACCCTCTGATCTGTGACTCATTTTTCTATTGTAACGCTGTTGCGCCACACTGGATGAGAATTCTGACACACAGGCACCCTGTAGTGGTTTGCAGCATGTTCAGTACATTTATTTACTTGGTTGACCGAATCGCCATGAACTAGCTGCCTCGGCTTCCCAGTGCATACATTCGACTCTGTTTTGTAATAACCGAAATAAAATCACGTAACTGCCACCTACACAGAACTGCCAACAATGTAGGATGCAGAAATTTAAATAGGAAGTGTTGCCTTCGACTTGAGCTACTCTATTGCGCTATCTGTTTGTTGCAAACGTCGTACAGTGCTAAAGAAAAGCGGTAACTGTCTGTCTCTCAGAAGTCTAGATCTGGCCATATGCATTATATCACAGCACTGTGGAATGCGGAAGTTCTGGAGGAATTGTTCGTGACTCCTTGAGCTGCTACAGCTACGTGCCAGGTAGTAGCGTAACGGTAACCGTTGTGCCCTGTAGATAAGACATCGCGAGTTCGAGTACATGGCTACATTTTTTAAAACGCAATTCTGCTGTCTGCTGAAGTTATCAATGTAATGGAACTTTGAACATAATTCTCTTCACTTTCCAATCCAAAATAGTCACATGTGGAAAAAGGGCTAACTTCTGCGACATTTTGTTCTTTTCAGGTTTAATAGACACCCAGGCAGCAGATGCATCTCGAAACTTTTTAATTATGTATGGGGAGAGCGTATGGTGCCAAAATACGTCAAAAAAGTATTTTCTACATTAACTAACGTGTGGTAGTGGCATTTTATTCTCCTTCAAACCTTGTTTGACAGCCTTAACTCAGAACAAGTTCTTTACATGCATCTAATCAATAAACTGCACGTGCATTGTCAGACTGTTATAGATAACATCAGAGAATTCGCATATATCGTCGATTATTAATTTCCCTCTCATGTTTACTATTCTTTTAACAACACTAAAAGTAACCTTACGAAAATTGTGCACTGTTCAAAAATGTTCAAATGTGTGTGAAATCTTATGGGACTTAACTGCTAAGGTCATCAGTCCCTAAGCTTACACACTACTTAACCTAAATTATCCTAAGGACAAACACACACACCCATGTCCGAGGGAAGACTCGAACCTCCGCCGGGACCATCCGCTGTGCACTGTCTTATAAGAAATGAAATAAAACTACCCACGATAAACTTACGACGAAAGTCTGTTTTTGTAAAACTGGGTATCTGTACACAAGCGTGCCTCTATCGGCATGAATAAGTAAAATACTACTCACTTAGATTTCTATTGGGTCTGTGTTTAATTGGTATGCTGAGTCATACTCAAGAGGTATGCAAATGTGGCATTTCATAAATAAAGTTATGTATCCCCACAGACGCAAAATTTGCTTGTCAGCTGCGGAAAGAGGTGATACCACTTGTGCAGCATTATAAGTTTTTCACCATTGCACTATGAGCCGAAAGTATTTTCTTATCGATGTTTGTTCTGACTGCTTGTAGCTCTTTCTCAGAAGGGATAAAAACGTTGGAGCCAGCGAGACTGGAACCGCTGGTTCTTTCAGAAGTGCTAGTTCTGCAAGGTTCGCAGAAGAGCTTCTGTTAAGTTTGGAAGGTAGGAGACGAGGTACTGGCAGAAGTAAAGCTGTGAGGGCGGGGCGTGAGCCGTGCTTGTGTAGCTCAGTTGGTAGAGCACTTGCCCGCGAAAGGCAAAGGTCCCGAGTTCGAGTCTCGGTCCAGCACACAGTTTTAATCTGCCAGGAAGTTTCATACCTTACCTTGTTGCCAAATCTCAGTTACAGTACCAGAAGGAACAGGACGAACCGATGTGTTCCTACAGCGGGCCGGGAAGTGACCATAGCTGGCGTCTCAAAGACGCGGCTGCCACGGCTTGGAATACGTAATGCGTCTGATTCGCATTTCTGTAACTAGGTTTAGGGACTGAGGCGTAGTTACTAATAATACTCAGAACTGACTGCAAACTAAGCATCATAAATCAGTAACTCTTGTAGTTGTTTTTATATTTCTTTCGTAAGTGTACTCAAAACTAAGTAACTCATTCACGGCCGGCCCGTGTGGCCGTGCGGTTCTAGGCGCTTCAGACTGGAACCGCGTGACCGCTACGGTCGCAGGTTTGAATCCTGCCTCGGGCATGGATGTGTGTGATGTCCTTAGGTTAGTTAGGTTTAAGTAGTTCTAAGTTCTAGGGGACTGATGACCACAGATGTTAAGTCCCATAGTGCTCAGAGCCATTTGAACCATTTGAACCAACTCATTCACGGACGTTTTCGTGTCTGGCCAATTATCGAGCACAACAAACAAATTAAAGTAAAAAAAGAATGTGTGTGTTTGTGTGTGTGTGTGTGTGTGTGTGTGTGTGAGAAGAGAGAGAGAGAGAGAGATAAACATAAAAAAGAATGAGAGAGAAAGTAAAAAATTGTTGTAAAGAAATTGAATCGTTGCATGTAAAGAAATCATTCATTCAAATGACACGTTCCACATCATTACGAAATGTATTCATGATCTATGGAACAAGTATTCATCTAATCTAATCTAATCATATTGCTGACTAGCCATGAAGAGTCATGAATTATCGAAATTTTCGCCAATATCAGTAACCAAATCTAAACTTGAAAATAAAAGACGACGGTTTTTGTAATAAACCGGGACTCCTATTAAGACCCTTTCGTCCCTGTTAACTAACCACGAAAGATGTCTGATATACCTCCATTCAGAAGTAACAAAGCATGCATGCATTTAAAGATGAAGCTCATGATGTGAAGTTCTGTGATGGAGACACTAACCCATCACGTAATCGGATTGTTAACCAAGTAAAATCAAATGTTACGTATCGGTTTTTCTTACCAGCTGCTAGGTGTTTGAATGTAAAATGAAGATACAAATTGTTGTGCCTGAACGACAGTGGAACTGCATACCTACCGTCCTTCTTTATCATCCACGAATATAGCTTATGTATCAATTTCCTACTCACCAACAGTAAGATGTGTGCGTGATTGATCAGAAATAACGACACCTATTTTGATTGTTGGCAACACATGAACAGACATTAAAAATGCACGTTAATTTTTACTAGCTGGCCGGTGTGCACGTCCTGGGGCTTGAAATGAAATTATGAATATTTTTGTACTGGTTTAGGATTTGGACCCACATACTTACCTTTGGAGGCGACCTAAAGAAAATAGCAGTATTGGGAAAAGGAACGAAATGATTGAACTATACTGTTCTGAGAGATTCAGATCCTCGAAAGGGAAGATACGAATTCGAATCACAGTCCAGCACCAAATTAATCAACGTCTCTAGTTCAGCCAAGTACAAGTAAAATAAGAGCCCTATTCCTTTAAATTGCTATCTTTTCATCAAATAAAATAAAATTTTCTAATGTAAGTAAGTTTGCTGGCGACAGTATTTTTGTTTACCATGACTTCCGCCTACGTCATTTCCCAATGTAAAACGGCTCTGCCCAGTTGGTAATGAAGGAACGTGGTGCTTAATGCGGATTCTGGATTATAAAGTCTTTCTCTTGATGTTACCAGAGGTAAAGTAAATCTGTTTGTGCCTCTTAAAAATAAATGCCTGAACCCACACATTGCACCTGTTATAGTTCGTTCCATCAGACCATTGTGGCCACATTTTTCAGCCCCAGGAGTGTGCTGTAACGGATGATGTGCTTAGCTTACAAAATTGGTCACGGTGGAAAAAATGCGAGTCTATTAAATGGTTAAGTAGAAGCAAGCTTCTGACATGGACATTATGCCATTCTCATGTGAGCAGGATCTAAAGACTCTTCTAGGCATCACAGACTCGATGTGAAGCCATTTTGAAATTTTCACTAATTCAGAAAATTTCTTAGTTCGAGAAAATCCACTGTGAAGTGTGAAGTTACCGGATAATTCGATTATTACCGTCATTATTACTATCATTTTCTTCATACCGCTGCTGGAACATATGTGCTTGAAGATCATTTAATGCCTTTTGGTCATTATAGAAGTAGTTGCCCAAGTACAGGTTCTTTCCTTGTTTACAGAATCCTTTTCATGTTAATATCAAACGTCAGCAATTACTCGTGGATTACATTAAAATTAAAGTAATTGATGCAGCCGTTACTTGATAACAAATACGCGCTGCCTTTCTTCATTTGCTTGCGCCTAGAAATGGCTGTCGAATACTGCCAACCCAAAAGCCAAGGGATCTTACTGCCTTCCGATGTACACTGCTGCCAGTTCTTCCATATGATTTGGTCGACGTGACCTGTTTCAAGTTGTGTATGACAGAGAATGTTTTAGAAAATCAATTCTTTTCCTTTGCAATGCACAGAAAGATTTTCAAAATTTTCGCAATATTAGTTCAAATTTAAAACTCGCTTCTTTAATGAAGGAAAGTATTTCACAGTTGCAGAACCCGCATCCGACTCATTTACCTTACACTTAGTCGCTGACCATAAATTCTAGCTCAGTGTGACACCAGTTTAAGTAACCTAATGTAGCGAAGACTGTTTGCCAGTGCTCTTTCTCACCGGAAAATACGCAATTCACTCGTTGGGCTCCATAAATACACTGTAACAGTAATTTCTGTGTGTATGCAATGCATACGGATTGTAGAATTTAGTGGTGCTCTCTCCTCCACTTCTGTATACAATATGCGTGACCTAAACGAGCCCTTTATCATTACAGGCCCTGTGCAGTGCAACATCATACTGACAACAGTAATGTGCTTATACTGACAACCTCACTGTTCGTTTTTCTGATTTTGTAATCATTTAAATAAAACAACATGACCTTCTAATGGGAAACATTTCATCCCCCTTTTCCTTCTGTGAAATCTGTCAGTTAAGATTTTTGCCTTCCAACCAGCGAAATGCGGCAGAGTACGTCCGGTAAACGAGTCACAAACCACGATTTAGTGCCATTAAGACGATTTCTTTAAACATTGTTGTAGGTGAAGGAATTTAGTTTCTTCTTAAATCAACGTTCACAGATAACTCAAACAGGAAAAGCTCTTTATCCCGGTACGAAGGTTGTAAAACAAACTTCCCACAGTTTGTTCAAATGGCTCCGAGCACTATGCGACTTAACTTCTGAGGTCATCAGTCGCCTAGGACTTAGAAGAACTAATTAAACCTAACTAACCTAAGGACATCACAGACATCCATGCACGAGGCAGGATTCGAACCTGCGACCGTAGCGGTCGCCCACAGTTTGTGTCAGGTTGATCTTTTCGTCTGATAGCACTGCGTAAGTATTTTGTCTAAGAGGTATCACAAGTAGTGTTCCTGTAGCTGTGGGAATCATTGGTTGAAAACGTGTTTAACACCAATAAGTACAGTACCACTAAATATCCAAAATGATTATCAGCCTGAATTCATTCACAAACTGAGGCGTATTTGTTATATTGAAGCTAAACTGTGTATCCTTGTCTTCCCTGAGTGGGCATTGGAAGGCGTTTACACACACTTATACAATACCATGAATACTTCGAACGCTATAGTTCACGTTGCTCTCATCAAATAATTTTGTTTTCTTAATTCTTCTGGGTCTTCAGGGTGCAATATGTGTTTTAGGTAAAGTCTTAGACAAAAAAATTGACCGCTGAGTCGTTCACGTAAGGTGGACAATACAGTCGTGCTCCCCTCAGAATTCTATGTCCGGCAATATGCTCGATCTGGCAACATCGCAACATCGTTGACTCCGGCACTTCCCGTAGGAAGTCTTGACTGTAGTCTGAGTACATCACTCTTGAGTACGACCGTAGTCTTGAGGTAAAACGCGAGTGTAGCTAATACGACGCCTGGCAACCGAAAGCAGATGTCAACAAAACTTTTATCGCCTCTTTCCTCTCGGTGCTGAAGCTATGAGTGTAATTCAGGCGAATCTACAAAAATGGTTCAAATGGCTCTGAGCACTATGGGACTTAACTTCTATGGTCATCATCCCCTAGAACTTAGAACTACTTAAACCTAACTAACCTAAGGACATCACACAGCACCCAGTCATCACGAGGCAGAGAAAATCCCTGACCCCGCCGAGAATCTACAATATATTCCAAATTGACATCTGATAGAGCTGTTTTTGCAACGTGAATCAGATGTGTTTTCTGAGTAATATATCGGACAACACGTCAATGCAGCGAGATTTAGTTTGTGTGTTGCGCATGGTGCAAGAAAATTTTGTTTGCGTCTGTGATAGGTTTCACCCCACTGAATGTGAGCAAGCTCACAAATAGACTGTCAGTAATTGGAATTACGCAATAATACACTTAAAAGGTGTATTTTTGCATTATGTATCCTGATGAAAATAACTGTAAATAGATTATGTCTACTTGCTTATTACTCGTTCTTCTCGATGCTTTCCTCAAAAAATAAAACGAAAAACAAAAAGAGAGAGAGAGACAGAGAGAGAAAACAGAAATGCATTTCAAATATCAGCTCGGTGACGCCCAGGAAATGGCGGGAAGTTCAAATTCCAACGTTATAATGCGTCACTCCCCAGTTATCTCTACTAAGCAAAAAAAAAAAAAAAAAAAAAAATGGCGGAAAAAAGGACTTGTCTTTATTATTTAACCAGTTTCAAGAAGATGTAATCGCCACCGGGTCTGGACTCCAACTGACTTAGTTCATATCGTGCCACCAGAGAGCGCCACTGTGACATTATCCAAGATGGCGACCGTGAAGTCAATTAAGATGGCTGCCCCCAGTGTATCCACCACGTGGTGTAAGATTGAACACTTGGCCTACCTCCACTAACCTAACCCCCTCCCCAATAATAATCGCGCGAAGTTCGAATTCCAACATGATAATAGCGAGAAAAATGGACTAGTCTTTATTATTTAACCAATTTCATATAGGTATGAAAAGGTGTTCACTACACTTTCAAATACATTGTTTCAAGTACTTTTCAAGGTCCAGACAGCCAGCTCTTCCTAGGAACTGCCACCGAGTTTGAATTGTGGCAGTAAAGAAAGTTCTCTTGCACTTTCGCCACAAACCTAAGAAAATTGTAGGAAAGAAAGGACACTTGTATTAACCTCAGCCACCCGACCACCACTTCCTCCTAGGAACAGGCGACAAATTTGAATTCTGCCAGTAAACTAAGCTCACTTGCGTTTTCGCTACCAATGTAAGAAAATTGCTGCAAACGAAGCTCACACCACCACTAACCTAAGTCGCCAGACTGACAACTCTTCCTAGGGGCGGGTGGTAAAAGGACTCAGCCTGCACTAGGCTGATGTAGAGCGGAAGGAGTGTACTTCATTTATTTGAGAGCAATTTATTTATGGATGGAGTATATCTATCACAGAACACACGCACTGACATGCCCCACAGCATACAGCCCTCCAAACTACTCCTACATAACTCATGTATAAGGCTCTACACACACGCTTGCTAATTGTAAACCGTCAAAAATAACGCACTGCACAGCCTACAGACATGCTACCCACTCCTAAATAATGCAATACATTTACGTCGAAATAGCCAAACAACTCTTAAATTGTCTAAATAATAATCCATCTAAAACACTCTCCTTGCTAATCGTCAACTGTCGAAATCGTACACCAGTCTTTATTTAAACAATTAGAGGCAGCACCACCACCCAGTGTATTCGCCATTGAGTCCATAACCCAACTGACTTAGTTCATATCGATGCCACTATAGGACACTGTAGTGATGTCAGGTGATGACACAAGTACTGTAATCTAAGATGGCGCCACCTAGTGTGTTCACCACGAGCTCCAGGCCCCAAATGTCTTAGTAGATTTCCTCGCCGCCAGAGGACGTCACCGTGACACCAGCTGATAACGCAAGTACAGCTATCCATGATGGCGGCAAACAATGTGTTCTCCACGAGGTCTAGTACTCAGTACCACCAGCAGAGAATGCCGTCGTCCGTTTTGTGACGTAAACCAAGATGGTGAGGGAAAACGACTCAGCACACTCTGGGCTGCGGGGGGAGTAAAGAAGGAGTGCACTCTATTTAGTTTGAAACATTTTCTTTAGTGATCGAATATATTTATCACACTGACGCAAAACACTCGCCATATTATGCTTGGGGTCACAATACCCAGTCTGCAGACACGCAAACAGCTCCTAATTTTCCGATATAATTTCAGTACAGACCTGCAAACTGCTCCTAAATAATACAGCACAGTATTGTGTAGACACGCTTAGTACTTGTAAACTGTCCAAATATCGCATATCACGGCCTACAGACCCGCTCCCGAAATAATGCAATCAACGAGCGCAAGCACAGTCCACCACCCCCTGTCCATTAGAGTACACAGGAGGTAGCGATAAGTGACGTATCCCTCAGATGTCAAACCGCGCACAGCCCCTGCTCGGCTTCTGCAAGCATGAGGTGGCAGCACCCCCCATTCATACGTAACACCTGAGAAATTCCTATCCAAATACGTGTTCACCTACACACACGTGCTAACGTGATCGGGTGAAAGCGCAACCGTGAGCTGCAGCTGAACACAGGCCGAAGTTGTATGTAGGTGTCGTAAATGACTGGACGTTTATTTACAGAGCGCGCACTCCAAGCAGAGCCACGCGCGTTCGGCGTTACTCTATACCCTCACTCTAACTATGGTCCGGCGAAGATGCTGCAGAATTCCGTTCCACAATAGCAGAACCTGCTTTCACCTTAGCAATTCAAATGGACCATACGTCACGTTTGACTCACGCTTCACTGCGCGTAGCTACATCTAGCAACGTTATCAATCTTATACTCAACTCACATTGCTATCTAAAATAATAACCAAGTCTAACTCTACTAAATTCCATAGCCCCCCCCCCCCCCCCCCCTCAGAAATAGTTAATGCTCGCTTTCTTACTGTCTCAACTTCTATGCGTCAAAATTCCTGCCATAACAGAATCTGTTTACCAAAATATCGCCGAATCCAGTCTTCCTCCCAGACATAACGTGATAGCCTTCCTGCTCTCAACATACGCAAATGTTCTCACCGCTCCTATATCCCACCACAATCAATCGAGCATTTTCTTTCTTGGGCTTTCTGTCGTTATTTTGCAAAGATTGCTAAATTGCACCGACAGTTTGCTCAATCTATACACCCCCAACCTGTTCTTTCTTTCTACAAACGTTGCACTCAGTGGTAATAAACTATTTTACACTGATCTCCATTTTGCACCGACAACTAAACATCGCAAACTTGTCTACAGGACATCAAATACATACTATACTCGCAAGAATACTGGAGCATCAAACCGATCTCCAACCAGCGAATATGAGTACTGTCTCGATCTAGTCAACATGCAATTCATATCCCCCACCATCCCAAATCATCCCCTTTACATCAGCAAACCAAAGTCAGTCTCTCAGAACTGATGTGCAAGGAGAGGCTCGTCTCGCCTCGGCACAAACGCGTTACTGTTTCCGCCTTCTTGCTCGCATTTCTACAGACATCTCCAGACTCATCAATTACAAGAACAACCATATGTTCGCTATAGTATTATACCATTTTCGACATACGTCTCAATATCAAGCACACAGCAGTAGCCTCCCGATCGCTAATGCAACATAATGCACAAGATATAGACTGGGAATTATTTCTTTACAAACACCAAACTTTAGCGAGGTGCAGCATGCTGTAAACCATTGACTAACTAGAAACGAATAGAGTAAAATTATATTTCCAGTCTCGAATACCGAAGTCCTTGATGTAACAGATTCCAGATGATCAATATTGTTTACAAACCAACTAGGGTCTTTCCCAAGTCTAGATAATTGGCAAACGTGTATCCAACACACCACAATCGATATTCCCTCAACTAAATAAAGGCACCAAATGTACAGAAGCAGTAGACCGAACAATTTACATGGGAGGGAATAACGCTCCACTGTAAACAAACCCTCTTCGCAAAGTTACACTTGATCACAAAAGCAGCCCACCACATACTTAGTTCACTATTCGGTCGTCTAGAAGATGGTAAAGTTAACTATGATACATTCCTACACTCCAACAGGCCTCTGCATTCGGAAGATTGGTACCATTAACAGGGGAATGTGAATCAATACCACCACAGACTTTCCATATACGAACACATTCTAGATATCCCCTCACATATATCTTATATCATTATACTTACAATTAAATCTTACGATTGGGGTCTCAACTGAACCATATTTGGCAACGAGCGTAGTATCGGAAATACACTCTGTTGACTGCTGTGGCTCTGGAAATACCTGTACCTTCCTTACCACTAGACATACTCCTCCCTTCGCTATCACAGTACTCCAAGTCAAATCCATACCCTCCCTACAACAGCACATAGACATTTCCTTTACACAAACAGATATACTTTATAAATCTGATGCTCAAATCACATATCACACACCCAGCGCTAAGACTAAGTATAATATTAGCTCCTCAATAACTGGATGCATACGACACAAAATAATACTGACCAAAAATCAACGATGGGTGTGCATGTCTCTTCCTGCGAGTCATACCACCGTGTCATAGATGTAATCGAGCACATGTTAAAGAAAAAATCCCGATCCCAACAACTACTGCATGTTACTCTCACAAGCGCTCTTCGTTCTACAAGTGCACCCAAGTATCCATGTTAAAACCTATAACCGCTTTACAAATCAAGGTACAACATTACCTCTGAATGAGGTGATGTTTTCCAGACAAATACCATGACTGTGATCGTATAAATGTGTGTATTAAGAGCCAACGATGCAACCTCACGATAAACTCAATGAACTTTGAACGTAGTATGCAAGCTCTATTTGCGACCCCAACACACCGAAGGCAACTACATAATCCATTAGTTCTTGCAAAGCATTCTGTCTCGAGACCATATCAGACGTTCTGCGATATATCCGCTGAGTTATAGGTGATGACAGACAGCAGTAATAGATGATGTGCTGATTGAGGTCCTAAGAAGAAAAATTACACCAACTTCTCAGATCTCTAGCCTTACGCTATATATTTAGAAATTACGTCCATTCAAACACATACTTGTATAGGCTCACACCCACAAGTCAATCATATTTCATGCACTCTCATATCTCTAAACGAGTCCCATTCCTCGAATCTGTATGCTACAGTAAAATTACAACCTCCTTTTAATCACATCCTACACATCCTCCAGTCGCACCCATTTCTATAGCTTACCACAAGTGCTAGTTCCAATTTAAGTCGGAGAAAGACATAGCCAACACCTTCTGCAACCCGTGTAGAAACAGATCGAGCTGAGTTACTGCAACAGGACCGTGTTTTGAGCATTCGGTGGAAATGCGCGCAGTGTGGTGCGTATCCAAACTAGATACAAGTACTACAGATCCCAAACATGCTATCTTCGTTATTCTATACCCACCCCAACATCGAAAAATTACGAACTATAAAAGCTCATTCGAATTAGAAGTCACCTAGACATCGATGCGTTCTCAATGACACATAGCTGAGGTCGGCCTCCAGGGTGTAGAAAGAGATTTCACAATACGTCCCCAGAATAGCGTAGCATGCTGCCATGGAAGCATTCCTAGCGGTATTGCCCCTTCCTCACCGGCTCTCACTTCAAACTGCTACTGCTAGTCCTGCTGTGTCTATGACACGATTCTACACATACTACATAGAGAATTATCGTATGAGATGCTCCCTCTGCTCCTGATTAAAACTGCTTCCTAACACGCTTTTGTACACTGCACAAGATTTCGTTTTCCACCACGACTTTCAGGTCTGTGTCAGATTCTAAACTCACATTAAGACGCTCTGATCCACGACCTCTCACAGAAAACTAGACATCGCAGGGTGTAAATAATATTCTTACGGCAGATAACATAGGAATCGATCATTTTTAAATAAAACACACTTACAACATAAGGAGACTAGAAGAGTTTGGCAGCGTTCTGGAGAGTTTCCAAACCACCGTCTGAAAGTGATTGACGACCTCTACATTTAAACTCATACGCCACAGTGACAGAATAGATGATGGCTCCGCATTCCGTTTCCACTCATTCCTCATGTTTACCTCACGTACGCGATCACTGTTTCGCTGCTAACAACCCCCGGAAGTTGCCGTCCATCCACGAAAACTTTTTCCCCAACTCAAACAAACCATATCAGTCAATCAATATCTGCTAACCATTGCAGGGATGCGATGGAAAAGACACCATCCATGTACTCTAATAATAAACATGAAACTCGGTAGCGCGAACAATTTTAAACTAACTTCAACACTGGCCAATCATGTGACAGCATGTTTCCTCAATTTCACTATCATGGCTAAACCATTCATTCTCTACTTGGCCAGTATCATTGCGAGCATGGATAGATGACTACTCAGCACGTCCATTCACAGTTAATTCTCGAACACTTAAATCATCAAAGTATACAACACAGCACTCTACATATTTCTAAGACCTCGAGCATAGTACTTAATTTGCGATCCATCTATATGTTTATCGGAGTCACAGAGCATTCTCAATTCTAAATTATTGTTCTAGAGTCTAGGATCTGTACGTGGAAGGTATTGGTAGGAGAGAGAGCGAACATAAAACTCACGCACTCCTAAGACTATAACGTTCTGCACTTAAAAACGCGCTACAATGTTAGATCGATTACCTTTTCGGCCTATCAGACATACATCCTTCTTCACCGTTTCTCTACGGTGAACTATCTTATCGAATCGTAAAACAAAAAAACTACTTCCCTAAAAAATTTACATTCCATCATACGAGCACAATATAGTTTTGCGGAGACTTATAGTGTCTGCTGTTCACACCCGATCACAGTTCAGAAATTATACCATGCCTGCATCAGGCCTATATAAAATGATAATAACGTTGGATACATCCTACAAGGAAACAGATAAACGCATAGCAGCAGCGTCCGAAATGTGAAAATTACAAGTCATTCCGCCACTAACTCTGTAAACACAACATATGTCAGGCAAATGTGTACACAGGGATTATAGTGCGTCACAAGCTCATACCTATAACTTAGTTATGACACTGAAGTCTCGATTTTACACACAAGTTGCGACAGGGGCGATCGCATAAATCAAACCTCGTTTAGAGGAGTGTGTCAAGTTTCTTCACACATGAGATGGAAGTCTTCTGATGACAGACAGGTTTACCGTTAACGATCGCAAGTAGACAGTGCTTTAAAACACGTACAGAACACATAGCTGTATACGAGTAGAACGCGGGCTATGTCACGTGTCTGATGCAGGCGGACAGAACACTTGAAAAAAAAAATTTACCTCTAGAATGAATATGGCAACCATTATTTCGTAGCCGGCCGGTGTGGCCGAGCGGTTCTAGGCGCTACAGTCTGGAACCGCGCGACCGCTACGGTCGCAGGTTCGAATCCTGCCTCGGGCATGGATGTGTGTGATGTCCTTAGGTTAGTTAGGTTTAAGTAGTTCTCAGTTCTAGGGGACTGATGACCTCAGAAGTTGAGTCCCATAGTGCTCAGAGCCATTTGAACCATTTGAACCATTATTTCGTACCTCGTTACAACTTCATCTCAATTGATCACCCGGTCAACTCTCTGTTATCCTTTAATGCAGTTGGAAGTAAGTTTAGAAATGAATAGTTCTGTGTCATTTCAAAAAGCATCAAATACAGTAGTCAACTCGCGTGTATCACTGGTACCACAATAGAGATACAGTATAATACTGCCTCAGTAGGAAAAAATTGACTTCCTCTCTTATTTCCTCCGTTTCGATGTCTACGTTTTCCTGGATTCCTCCTGTTGCCACATACTTGGCCCCATATACAAATTGTTCGGCGGCAACCAGAAGATAGCAAATTACTTCCTCAATTTGACCGCATTTAGGTCTATATTCGGTCAATTTATACCTATTCCCTTGTCATTTTTCGCAATTCTATCGACTTTAGGTCAGATCTATCCATGCGATCATAACATAACATCTCCGCCATCTTGAATAAATTTGGCAACAATGGAATGTGGGGTGGAACATAGGTAGCTCTACTACTACTGTTACATATCCTCTGGCTACTGATCATTGTGTTTATTTCCTCGTAAGATGTCACTGTTTCTTTGTATGCATTTTTGGCTGCTGACAGTCATTTTATTGGACTGTTGTGAACACATCATAATGTCCAAACACTAATCAGGCTGGAACTTCGCAAACAGCAGGTGTCATACACCTCTGGAAACCTATGTAGTGTTTGTGTTTCAAAGATTTGATGTTTTCTTTGGTGTGTAAGATAGTAATTTTATCACTTAACAGTTTGTCATCATAGTTCATTGTAGAGTAACTTGCAGGGAGAATCTATCTCATGCGCTGTGAATACAGGGCGTATCAAAAAGAATCATCTGATTTAAAAAAATCATAACTATTGTGTTATTATAGATATATGCTTGAACAATGTACTGTTGGAAAGAGCAAACTCTCGAATTTTACATGGTTCCTGCTAGGTAGCAGCAGAACAGGCCCACTTGAGTCCTAGTAATAATGGCGTTGGGATAACAGAAAGCATTTTGTGTTCTACATTTTGCACAGTGCGGGTCAGTAATAACTGTCGAGCTTGACTTTCGCTCTAGGTATGGTGTGGATCCTCCTACAGCACAGAGTATTAGATGATGGCATGAACAATTCCAATAAACAGATTGTTTGTGTAAAGGCAAATCGCCAGGCTGTCCCCAAATGACACAGACGTTGAACGCACCCACCATAGTTTCACAAGGAGTCCACAGAAATGTGTTCACCATACAGCTTGACAGCTCAACATGCCCCTGATGTCTGTCTGGCGTGTGTTGCATCGACTTTTACACATGAAACCATACACAATTCAGCTACTGCAAGCTCTTCCTGAAGATGACAAACAAGGATATGTGGAGTTCTGTAATTTCGTTCTTGGAAAGATGGAGGATGACAGTTTTCTTCCACGCTTAGTATTTAGTGACAAGGCAACATTCCATTTAAATGGAAAGGTGAACCGTCATAATGTGAGAATATGGAATACCGAACAACCACATGAGGTTGTACAACATAAGATGGACTCTTCAACGTGTTTTGTTCAGTTTCACAGGAAAACGTGTATGGTCCACTTTTCTTTGCCGAGAATACTGTTACAGGAAGCACATATTTCGATATGCTTGAGAACTTTTTTTTCCCACAGATGGAGACAGATTTGAACGACTTCATTTACTAGCAGAATGTGGTACCATCACTCTGTCATCTGGAAGGACAGAAATTTTTAAACCAACGGATTACTGAATGATGGATTGGTTGCACAGGAGCAAATGATTCAGACCTACATTACTGCCCTTCAAGGTCACTGGAACTGACTCTATGTGATTACATCTTGTGGGGTTTGGGGGTTTATAAAAGACTCTGTTTATGTGCCTCCATTACCAACAACAAATAATGAGCTGAGTTATCACATAACAGCAGCTGTGGAAGCTGCTCGCTGCAGTGTGGGAACAATTTGAATACTGGATTGACATATGTCATGCATCTCAAGGAGGAAATACTGAACACCTATGAAAATGTATGAAAAAAAACTTTTTGAGTTTCCTGTTCATCAAGAAACAAAATTCATTGTATATGTTTATTAGTTTCAGAAATATAGCCGCGACAAATCAGATGATTCTTTTTGATACACCCTGTATATCTCTTACATTGGAATATTGACAGCATTGCATTCCACATGACTAACAGGTCGGAAATTGCACCACTCTAGCATTATAGTAGGTTTATGTGCAGAACCGTTTAGCCTTTGGAATGTGTTTATGTTCTACGATCATTTCTCTTTTTCCAGTAGCTTCTTTGTTTAGACACCAAACATCGGAACAATACTTCTGAGTTGATAGCACAGTTGATTTAAGTAAAATGTTTCAAACTACATCCATCTGGAGCTCCATCACGCGTAAACTACACGTTTATTCTTAACCATCTGTTATACCATCACAACACACTCATATCTACTATATACGGGTAAGAGGTGCTAACCTCCTCGACATGCGCGCATCTGAAGATCTGGAGAGATCTTGTGGACTTGGATGGATGCTGTGAATAAGGCTGACATAGAACAGTCTTTTCTGAACAGCAGTTATGGACTCGGCTCGCTCTTTTCCTTCACGAGACATGGAATGTAGTGGGTATAGTACCCTCCTACTTCTGATCAACTGCAAATTAAATCGAGGACAGTGTTGTAGTGAGGATTGGTCAAAGACAATGCGGGAAGATCTTTCAATCTCCAACTTTATCCTAAGAATGTGAGAATGATCTTTGACACCCATCCACATAGGGAAAGATGGTCAATCGTAATCATAAATTACGCATTATGATCTCAACGCTAGAATTATGTAGATAACCTAACTGCGTCGGTATAGGGCACTGTCCGATATGCTTTGGTGTACATGTTCGAGAATTAACCATGAATGGACGTACTGCACAGTCATCTATCTACATTTGCAGTCTACTATGCGATACACCCAAAGTCATGGAGGGGTGTTATAGCGATGATACAAAAACTGGGAAGCATGCCGTCGTGTCATTTGTCAGCATTGAAATTACGGAAAAACTGGTGATGTTGCTAAAACTAATCGCACTATCAGGTGTGGTGCTTATTACAGTATATCGCCCCATATCAGGTGCGTCTTTTCCATCCTAACCATCCACTGGTTCGCTGTTGATTACCATGCAATGGTTGACTGATGCCACATATTTGAGATGGACAGAGTCTTGGGATGGGGATGGCCAGCACTGAAACAGTGATCATTTACATGACTGCAATATGAGGAATCAATCGAAATGGAATACCTAGACATATGCCACCACGCCACTGTGGGAGATGAGTTTAAATGTAGAGGTCATCAGTCACTTTTAGGTAGCTGTTTGGAATCACCCCAAAATGTCACAGATGCTTCCAGTTTCCATGTATCATGACATCTTCCACATTTTTGTCAATAAGAAACACCACCTCTGTCTTTTATTTCAACCATCCCGTGCGTTGTCAAAGCAGCATAGTTTACACAATGCGATGCGCAGCTTTTATTGAGAACCAAAGGATGGAGACACGTTAATATCGGTTTAGCACCTGACACAGACCTCGAATTTGCGGTGGAAAAAACGAAGTTATGGCAGTGTACAAAGCTGTGGTCATACAGAGCTTGTTACAGCAGAAAAAACAATGCATAAAATTGCTTATGAAAGAACAACACAGCGACACTCTCTTGCGATTGATGATCTGTGGGACATAGTCCTAGTACAGTACAGTACAGAATTGGAAGTGACTTAGATCACAAACCACCTGCTTCAGTGGACCAACACCTGTATATTTGAGAGGATCACCACATATACGCGATGCCAACATGCAGATGATATTTTTTTCTATATATTGGAAGACAGGGATGCGGTCATATAGAGTTCCCTACCAGGTGATGTGAGAGGAGATTTTATAGTTCGAAGTTTTTCTCTGTTTGATGGTACAAAATAACGAGGAGGGAGAGAATGTTAGGGTGACAGACATAAATGCACCCTGAGAGACACAGATCTCCTTTGGACTGCAGCACCTGTATGTAATTTGAAGACACACCACAATGTAATATCAAAATCCTCATCCTTGTTCCAGTTCCTGTATGATGTGGAGTCTTCCTAATTTTCCCAATTATATAAATTTACTTGTACTGTCTTTTCTACTATATCATGTTGCAGGAGAAAGCTTCGTTTGGCACTGGCCTTACACATTGTATACGGTTGGCGGACCTGCAAGAACATGTTCCCATTTCCGCCAAGTGGTCAACAAACGGTCCTGCTGCATTGATTCATCTCAGTCTGTTTCTCCACAGGATATAGAATGTAGTACACATAGCGTCTCCAACTTTCTCTCAGCTCTGCCTTAAATTGAAACGATCACGTGGACAAAGCTGCATGAAAAGTTGGGCAGAGACTGATTAACAGTTATAAGATGCATAGGGCCTGTCTAAAAAACAATGCTGGAGTTTTGCTGTATGGGATCCTTAGCAGATAGATTCGTAAAAGCTGACTCGTTTCGAGATATGAGAGTGGCACAAATATAATTCACCAGTGGCTTTAATCATAAAAGATATCTCCATACGATGCAACTCAAGTATGTCGTGGAATGGTAGACTTCATTTCAAATCACAGACAACATTCCTTCCCAAAAGCATAACACTATCTGTGATTATTGCGTGTGCCTGTAGAACCGAGATCGCTTTTTATGCAGGATGACGGTAACATAGTCGTTGTAATCGAGTTTTTAATAGTGCAGTACTTACGCGAAATGATATTGCTAGAATGTTTCTCCGGTAACCTTCAAATGTTGGTTCTCAATAGTGTTCCCCGAAAAGAACATTCTCTTTCCCCCAGCGATTCCCATATGAGCTACCTGGTGAGTGTAATCCCACTGCCGAAAAAAAAATTACTCGCCATTTAACGTGGCACTCATGATCAATTTGATTAATTAGTCTATCAATGTGATATCAATGACATGCTGCCTGGTGGGTGGAAGTGATGGCTAGGGTACCGCGGTTATGATTCTTGAATTGGAGTGGTAGTCAGGCGTTTTTTTCGTTGGGGCGATATCTTTTAATGAAATTTCTATATCTCACCTACACAGGGAGAGAGGACCATTGTAATAAAATCAGATGTATTACCGAATGTATCAAGTGATGCTTAGTATAAACCTAATATTTACAACTTCTCTGTTGTACTACATTAAGAGACTTCGTATGTGGTGAGGCGTTTGTATACTTTAAGGGAGTTCGAAAGTGAGAGGTATCCTGTGACAGAGGTAGATCTTAGCGCTCCACCATGAGCCAGATAGAGTTTAATATTCTAGTTCTGTGATGCATCACGTAACAGACATTAAGCTGATTAAAATAGATTTTTTCCTACGTGATGAGAAAATACTTAGAGAAAATGTAGCCAATGCCATACTGGTACAGGATTTTCACAATACATAACTATACTTTAGTGATGTGAAAATTCGTGCATGCCCAGATTTCCTCTATCTACATTTTGCATGAGAAATTCGAGGTCTGTGGTCAATAACATCGCTATCTCGGATTGGGTAAAGTGGACTTTTGAAGCTGAAGGGTCTATGTTGGGGTGGAATTGGTTGGAACTAATGCATACATCCAAGCCGCTGCTGTTTGTTTCACAATGCACCATGGCTGGTAGCAGGGGTGGTCACGAAGAGTTGGTGACCGAAAGTAAGAGAATAGCTCAGCTTGTGACAGATAGTTAGGTACAAAGAATGCGCTGACCAGTCTGCTCGTGCCTGTGGCAGTGGGAGCTAGCAAAGTGACCAGTATGCTGGCTGAGCGGCGATAGAAACGGACATGTGTGCTGGATGAGAAGATTCAAAATGATGGGTGTTTCTACTGGATGATTATTCCACCCATGTAAATTTATCGGTTATCGGTTGACTGCTTGGTGGCAGTGTCTCTCCAGCCTCTGTGTGTTCGGTACGGTGGGTGTGTGGATGCTAGGGGATGGGCGTGTGGCTGCCGGCATAGCTGATATACAGGGAGTAAATTTTTAAGTTGGCAAACCAGAATAACTCGAAAAATAAGCTTCACACGGAAAAATGTGTAGAATCCAAAGTTGATTATTTTCGAGGGGGACATCTTCTGGTACTAAAATTAGCCCGCCACCCCTCAGCCCCCTGGGGGTGGGGCGGGAGGCAACTTCAAAATTTCAAATGAGAAACCCCATTTTTTATTGCAGAATCAGATTCTACATAAAGAACTACATACATTTTGTCTTAAACATTTGTTTTGATTCTTGGTAGTTAGCGCTGTAATTCAAGAAAATCCATGTCCTAGAGTTTTACAAATGTTGACCCGAATCTGTGGAAAAAATTAATAGTGTTTGGGTACACATTTTTAAAACTCTAATTCCTCTCTCTCAAACCCCAGCCTAAGGGGAAAGAGGGAGAGTTTTAGTTTTAGCGAATCAAAATTTACGAAGTAAATAAATATTTTTTATTTATCCGTAACCATTTTCCATGCAAAAATGAGACATGGATTTTCTTGAATTACAGCGCCAACTACCAAGAATCAGAACAAATGCTTAAGACAAAATGTACGTGGTTTTTTATGTAGAATCTGAGTCTGCAATAAAAAATGAGGTTTCCCATATGAAATTTCAAAGTTGCCCCCTGCCCCACCCCCAGGGGGCTGGGGTGGCGGGCTAATTTTAGCACCAGCAGATGTCCCACTCGAAAATAATCGACTTTGGATTCTACACATTTTTTCGTGTGAAACTTATTTTTCGAGTTATTCTGGTTTGTCAGCTTAAAATTTACACCCTGTTTGTGCGGGTCTCTCCTCACCGGCGCTCGCCAGTGGCGGACAGCGCGACCGCGGTTGCTGGCAGTCGGCGGTCGGCGCACTCTTCGCAACTGCGAGTTTATATGATCGATTGGATTTTTTTCACCTTATATGTTTAGTGGAAACGTTGTGGTAGAGGAGGGTATTTGTGCTCTCAAATGTCGGTACATACAAGACCTCGGGTATACAGGGTGATTCAAAAAGAATACCACAACTTTAGGAATTTAAAACTCTCCAACGACAAAAGGCAGAGCTAAGCACTATCTGTCGGCGAATTAAGGGAGCTATAAAGTTTCATTTAGTTTTACATTTGTTCGCTTGAGGCGCTGTTGACTAGGCGTCAGCGTCAGTTGATGCTAAGATGGCGACCGCTAAACAGAAAGCTTTTTGTGTTATTGAGTACGGCAGAAGTGAATCGACGACAGTTGTTCAGCGTGCATTTCGAACGAAGTATGGTGTTAAACCTCCTGATAGGTGGTGTATTAAACGTTGGTATAAACAGTTTACAGAGAATGGGTGTTTGTGCAAAGGGAAAAGTTCTGGACGGCCGAGAACGAGTGATGAAAATGTAGCACGCATCCAGCAAGCATTTGTTCGCAGCCCAGGAAAATCGACTCGCAGAGCTAGTAGAGAGCTGCAAATTCCACAATCAACTGTATGGAAAGTCCTACGAAAAAGGTTAGTTATGAAACCTTATCGTCTGAAATTGGTTCAAGCACTGTCTGCAGCTGTTAAGATTAAAAGAATCGATTTCTGTGATTTTATCCTTGCTCAAATGGAAACAGATGAATCTTTCGTTTCAAAGATTGTGTTCAGTGATGAAGCAACTTTCCACACTAACGGGAAAGTCAACCGTCACAATGTCTGTATATGGGGCACTGAGAATCCGCGGGAAACAACTCAGTATGAACGTGACTCGCCTAAGATGAACGTTTTCTGTGCCATTTCAGCCAATAAAGTTTTTGGTCCCTTTTTCTTCGAAGGTGCTACTGTAACTGGACTACAGTATCTGGAGATGTTAGAGAATTGGCTGTTCCCTCAGCTCGAACAAGAAACACAACAATTCATATTTCAGCAGGATGGAGCGCCACCACATTGGCACTTATCTGTCCGTAACTACCTGAACGTCAACTACCCGAGGCGATGGATCGGCCGCCAGGCATCCCGTGACAGAGCACTTCATCACTGGCCTCCAAGAAGCCCTGATCTTACCCCCTGCGATTTTTTCTTATGGGGGTATGTTAAGGATATGGTGTTTCGGCCACCTGTCCCAGCCACCATTGATGATTTGAAACGAGAAATAACAGCAGCTATCCAAACTGTTACGCCTGATATGCTACAGAGAGTGTGGAACGAGTTGGAGTATCGGGTTCATATTGCTCGTGTGTCTGGAGGGGGCCATATTGAACATCGCTGAACTTGTTTTTGAGTGAAAAAAAACCTTTTTAAATACTCTTTGTAATGATGTATAACAGAAGGTTATATTATGTTTCTTTCATTAAATACACATTTTTAAAGTTGTGGTATTCTTTTTGAATCACCCTGTATTTAGCACTATGGTAGGATCTATTTGTGGCGGAAATTTCGTTACTTGATTCACATTATGTTTGGGTGTGATACTCAAATGTTGAAAATATGTTTTATCACGAAAAAGGATCATTGTAAGGTGGAGATGAGTTTTTAAGCCGTCTATTTCACACCTGTAAGCTATTAAGCAATTAATAAAAAAGTTGGGTCAAATGAAAACCTTAAATATTTTTTAAAATATTATTTATTGTGCAAGAGTGGTACAAAGCAGTATCACTTTTCAACATAATCTCCCCCACGCTCAATGCAAGTCCTCCAGCGCTTACAAAGTTCATAAATTCCTTTAGAAAAAAATTCTTTTGGTAGTCCAAACAACCACTCATGACCGCGTGGCGTACCTCTTAATCAGAACGGATCTTCTTTCCTCCCATTGCGTCTTTGAGTGGTCCAAACATATGGAAATCACTTTGGGCAAGGTCTGGTGAGTATGGTGGATGAGGAAGACACTCAAAATGCAGGTCTGTGATTGTTGCTACTGTTGTATGGGCAGTGTGGGGCCTTGCATTGTCATGTTGCAAAAGGACACCTGCTGACAGCAATCCACGTCGCTTTGATTTGATTGCAGGCCGCAGATGATTTTTTTGGAGATCTGTGTATGATGCACTGGTGACAGTGGTCCCTAATGCTCCAAAATGGCGCCTTTTTCGTCCCAAAAGAGAGTCAGCATAACCTTCCCTGCTGATGGTCCTGTTCGAAACTTATTTGGTTTTGGTGATGAGGAATGGCGCCATTCCTTGCTCGCTCTCTTCGTTTTCTTTTGGTGGAAGTGAACCCAGGTTTCGTCCCCAGTAACGATTCTTGCAAGGAAGCCATCACCTTCTCGTTCAAAGCGCCGAAGAAGTTCTTCACAACCATCAACGCGTCGTTCTCTCATTTCAGGAGTCAGCTGCCATGGCATCCATCTTGCAGACATTTTGTGAAACTGGAGCACATCATGCACAATGTGGTGTGCTGATCCATGAATAATCTGTAAACATGCTGCAATGTCATTCAGTGTCACTCGGCGGTTTTCCTTCACTATGGATTCAACTGCTGCAATGTTCTGTGCAGTCACAACTCGTTGTGCCTGACCTGGACGAGGAGCATCTTCCACTGAAGTCACACCATTTGTGAACTTCTTACTCCATTCGTAGACTTGCTTCCGTGACAAACATGCATCACCGTACTAAACCTTCATTCGTCGATGAATTTCAATAGGTTTCACACTTTCACTACGCAAAAACCGAATAACAGAACGCTGTTCTTCCCTGGTGCAAGTGGCAAGTGGGGCGGCCATCTTTATACTGATACTGCGACGATATGTGTGCATCTGCACTATGCTGCCACCTAGAGGCCATTCTGCACGCTGCTTGAAGCATGCTTACCAACTTACAGGATAACTGTGCGAAATTTCGATTTGTTATTACAAATTTAAGGTTTTCATTTGAGTCACCCTCGTATGATAGGGTGCTACAAGTCTGTCTTCGCATTTCGAGACATTGGTTCACGCAGATAAACAGGGAATGGCCTCTTGAGAGAGGCAGAGATAGGAAGCCTATCTGGAATTTCCTGATCAATAGAATGCTGCCACTTCATGGTTTGTTTGGAGGCTGTGATATCAAAGGAGGCTGATATCCAGTCCGTGGTTGGTGGTATTTTGTAACGTGATCTATAATTAAAACACTAGCCGGTTTTGATCTTTGTGGTGTCGCCCTGACGATAGACACAAACATGCGGGAGACCCAAAATGGTGGACACTATACTGCACTTCGTTACATTCATGACCTGTAGACCACTTTTGCAGGGTTTAACTGTGAGTATGATATGACTGATATATGTTTCGCGATGTGTGCAAAATAATTTGCCGCTGAAATGATCGAAACTTGTCCATCTGCAGAAACTGGCGGACAGTGCTCCCACAACACCAGCAGCAATTTGGTGGGTAAATTCAGTAAGAACCAATCAGAATACTCCATTCACAGGAAGTTCCACGACATGAAGAGAATCACAAGATTTGATGGGGGGAGGGGGGAGGGGCATAGGAGCCTCTAGAAACTGATTCGAACAAGATGGGGCAGAGCACTGTACGTACAGAATGTTCCGTGACATCAGAGGGTCACGCGATGTCTTCTTTGATTGAGTGTTCAGAGACAAGTCCAAGCAGACTAGCCTCCTCTGGGTCGGACATGTGAGATGCTGTCCCCTCCACCATCATTGTGACTTTAGAGCATCTCGATATCAGCATTTGCAGAACATCGAAAATTCACCAAAAATTCCAGACATTTTTATCGTCTCTAGGCCATTGCTTCGAATTCTGTTTTTTTTTAATGATCTGTTGTAGGTTTTGAACTATGTCATAAACTTTTAGATACATAATTGATCTGGTTTGCCTTGTCACTCACAAACTGTTTAAATGCACAGTATTCCACACAATGCAGTCAATTTCCTGACAAATACCTTAACTAAATAAATAAACTGTATTCCAAATGCTGCCTTGTATACCATAAATTGTTTAAGTAAACAATATTCCACTCATTGCATTGTCTACCACAAATTGTTTAAACAATATTCCATACATTTCAATCGATTTACTGCCAAATGGCCAATCAACTAGTCTTTTTCCCGCCAATTTCCAGCTGGGGTGGGTAGGGGAGGACTGGAGTTTCCCAGAGGGGTAGGGTCCCATTAATTGCTCGATTTAATTAATTAATCAATTAAGCTTATATCAAAAGTTCGCTTATATTGGTAAGGGGAGCTTCCAGAGGGGTGGGAAAGAAGGAAGGGGAGTGGGAGGAGGAGGGGAGGGGGAGGGGTAGCGAGTTTCAAAGAAGGATTGATTATCCTCAGGGGGTCATAATTCACTTACCAAAACAATGGGTTAAGGACCTGTCAATCAAAAGAGAACAATAGGTTTTCCCTTGAATGTGTGATTGCCCCTGAATGTAGGGAACTCGCAATGTGGGGTGATGCTGTCTTTGTCCTAGCACAAATAGCTGCATTGAAGGTGAGCCCAGCATCTCTTCAGACACTCCTGGCACTAAAAGCTATACAATAAAATAATAATGATTCAAATTGTCCTTATTTAGGCCCATGCATTTGTCTGCTGGGACATTCCTTAATGCCGAAAATGATCTTTCTTACATTGCAAGAAGTGACAGTTGGATACTGAAATGAGGGTATTTGGGAAAGTGCAAGGTTGAATTATTCCAGGTCCTTTGCATTTTTGGCACCAGAAATTATTCTAGCTTCTCTATCAAACAGGCATCTCTTTATACCCAAATCTCTGTCAATAATAATCATGATACCCCAAAAAATTTGCCCTTGTGCTTTCTTGATCAGTTCTTCAGCTCAGATCCAAACTGAAAGGGGAAGAGTGCAAAATGACCTTGGAGGGTAAAGGGAGATTGGGGCATGACTGCTTATTAGTGGTTTGCCAAAATATGGCACTTGTAAGTAAAGAGGTTGTATCTCTGTTTGGTGAAAAATCATTTTCGAAAAAAATGGGTTATTGTTTTTTACAGAAATTTTCAGAATAAATGAAAAACATGAGTCGTTTTAAGGTCCTCTTTAACAAACTGGATCCATCTTTGACAAAATCCTGTATACATCCTTGTAAAAGTACTTCACAAGACTGTGAGTCTGTGCCCCCCTGCAATGAATCATAGACGTCCCAGTCTGTACTAATATTGCATGATCTAGGTATTTCCGTGCAACTGACTTTCTTTGAATGACCCTGAAACTGTCGCCAGTGCTGAAAAACTTGTACTGAAAGATGTTTGAAGCCGGCCGCGGTGGTCTCGCGGTTCTAGGCGCGCAGTCCGGAACCGCGCGACTGCTACGGTCGCAGGTTCGAATCCTGCCTCGGGCATGGATGTGTGTGATTTCCTTAGGTTAGTTAGGTTTAAGTAGTTCTAAATTCTAGGGGACTGATGACCACAGCTGTTAAGTCCCATAGTGCTCAGAGCCATTTGAGCCATTTTGATGTTTGAAAGTAGACAAAAATTTCAACAATCAGCATTGAGAAATCTAGGAATGTACTACAACCTCATGTGTATCACATCTATAGGGATCACAAAGAGAATGTTAGACTAATTACACAAAACAGAGGTGTAAGATCTTTTAACAAATCTTGTACTCTATACACGAATTGAATGGAAAGAGGCACTAATAACTGGTGCAATGGGAAGTAATCTCTCTCACACACATCACAGTCATGTTCAAAATATAGACATAGACACATGAAAGTCTGGTATTTATCTTAAAATTTTGTGAGGAAGCAGGACTCTTCCTTACGTTCTTAGGGAATAAAGCAGAGGTCAGCAAACCACATGTTTCTGCCATAGGGTTTTATATAACTACCAATACTCTAATATAGCAATTTAGATTAGAGTAAATTAGATTTACTTTCATTCCAATTGATCCATAGTGAGGAGGTCTTCCAGGATGTAGAACATGTCAGAAAAACAATAATACATGACAAATATTTGCAACTGAAACAAATAAGATAATGTACCTTCAACAGGTCGCAAGTAGAATGATAGTCTTTTATTTTAATGAACACTGTGTGAAAGAATCATTTTACAACACTCATTTACCAAGATCACATTTATGGACTGAATTTAAAATTAAAAAAAATAATTTTTTTTTATTCATAAGGTAATAAATATATAATAGAACTACTACGATACTTATTTACAATGAACACATTACTGCACTGAAATGGTGCAGAAGTTAGATTGTACTTTACACACACGCACACACACACACACACACACACACACACATACACACACACACAAAATAAGTTGGTTCTACTGAGAAATTCATCAATGGAGTAGGAGTTGGCCACCAATAAATCCTTTAGGCTTCTCTTAAACCACATTTTATTGGTTGTCAAGCTTTCTATGGCTGCTGGCAAGTTATTGAAAATGTGTGTTCCTGAATAATGCACACCTTTTTGTACAAGAATAAGGGACTTTAAATCCTTGAGAAGATTATTCTTATCTCAAGACTGGTTCCATGAACTGAGCTGTTGGTTTCAGAAAGTGATATATTTTAATGACAAATTTCATTAAGGAATAAATATATTGGGAAGCAGTAGTTAGAATCCCTAATTCCCTAAACAGGCCACTGCAGAATGTTCTTGAGTTCACACCACATATAACTCTTATTGCACGTTTTTGTGCCCAGAAAACATTAGCTGAGCTTGAAGAATTACCCCAAAAAATAAGCCCAGACTACATTATGGATTGAAAATAAGCATAGTATGCCAGCTTTTTCATTTTTATATCCTCTACGTCTGATAGAATTGGCATTGCAAATAGAGATTTGTTTAGATGCTTCAGCAGTTCTGTGATGTGCTCCTCCCAGTTGAATTTATTATCAAGCTGTAATCCCAAGAATTTAACACTTTCCACTTCTTCTATTTGCTTGTCACCATATGTTAGGCATATACTCGTGGGACACCCCTTACACGTTCTGAACTGCATGTAGTGTGTTTTTTCAAAGTTTAGTGACAAAGAATTGGCTAGGAACCAGAACCCACAAATATTTTATTTGCCGATCTTTCTAAGACTACACTTGATTTGCTATTGCTATGCCCACAAATATTTTATTTGCCGATCTTTCTAAGACTACACTTGATTTGCTATTTATTGCAATGTTTGTATCATCGACAAACAAAACAAAAACTTGCCCATAAATATTTTATTTGCCGATCTTTCTAAGACTACACTTGATTGGCTATTTATTGCAATGTTTGTATCATCGACAAACAAAACAAAAACTTGGCAACTGGTAATGTTACTGATGAAAGGTCTTTGAGATACACGAGAAAAAGTAAGGCCACTTGTGGGACCCCATATGTAATTGGTTCCGAGTTGGCTGTTGCCTGTACCTCAATACATGTCTCCTTCCTAAAAACACCCTTTGTTTCCTGCCAGAGATATAAGATTTGAACCATTTTGCAGCATTTCCTGTTACACTATAATATTCTAATTTACTTAAAAGGATATTGTGATTTACAAAGTCAAATGCCTCTGACAGATCACAAAATATACCACTTGCCTGCAATGTTTCATCTAATGAATTAAGTACATTTTCACTGTAAGTGTAAATAGCCTTCTCAATGTCAGAACCCTTTAGAAAACCTAACTGTGACTTTGACAGTGTTGTAACCTGTTGTGACTGCGACCGGAACGGTCGCGGGGTGGCCGAGAAAGCGCGGCGTGACCACCGGAGAGCGGCCCGTGCACAAACAAATGAACGAAAAGGACGGACACGAAACAACGACGGACGATGGAGAAAGACCTTACAACGACAACACGCAAGACGCAACGGAGTGACAGAGACAACCAAACGAATTCGAAACTCACGCAAAATGTGTCGAGACTCACGCAACGATTAGATTCGCTGGCAGAGCGAGAGGCCGGCTCTTAAATACTCTATAGGGGGTGCCACTATTGGCTGCTGGAACCACGTGTTCCACTGTGGCGCCCTCACACTACATGCAGGCCAGTACGCGTGCGCCACCACGACTTACGGCGTGATGATACAGAGACCTCTAGGGGTCTTCGATGTCCATGACATCTGGCAGGGATTCAAATTCCGTGGCACACGGTACCAGATCCCTCCCCCCTGAAACTTGCGTGTAGGGCCCCGGACGGTGCCGAGGTGGGCAGCAGTGGGGAGAGGAGCCGGGCTCATCAACCGCTAGTGGCGGGGAGGAAGGGACGTCTGAGGTATCCATGACAGCCGATCCAGAGTCCAAGGTGGGGGAGGGAGCCGTCGATCCAGCTAGGGGCGGAGAGGGCAGGCGGCAGGCTCGTGGGGAGACAGCAACCGGGCCCAAGGATGGGGACTCAAGGGCCATGTCCACACCTGAAGGAGGTAGGGGAAGAGGCGGCGGCGTGATTCCCACAGGGGCATGCAGGCAGAGCTGATTATGATGGCAGCACTCCAACCCTTTCGAGGTCTGCACCAACGTCACATGCCACCCATGGGCTGCGACGACCATGGCGGGCGTCCAACCTGCCTTGCACTCATACTCGCAGGCCCACATGACCAAGCCAGGAGTGGAGGTGGGAGGAGGATGGTGTCAGCAAATGGAGAAGGGTCCGCCGCTGGCGCCCATGAAGGAGTGCTGCCGGACTGCATCCACCAATTGGCATAGTGCGATAGGTGCTCAAAAATGGGGTGAGGGCCAAAGTGATTGGACACGTGTTGACTGCCTTTGTCAACTACTCTTTAAAAGTGCGGACAAGCCGCACCACCACGCCATTGGACGAAGGTGTGGAAAGGGGGGCTACGGATATGTTTGACACCGTTGGCCTGATAGAAGTCGCGGAAGGAGGACGCCGTGAATTGGGGACCATTATCGGATACCAAACTGTGTGGCAGGTCCTCAATGGCGAGAACCTTGGCCAGGGCCGTGAGTGTAGCCTCCGTGGTGGTGGACGCCATACGGACAACATATGGGTATTTGGAGTAAGCATCAACGATGAACAACAACATGGACTCAAAAAACGGGCCCGCAAAATCGACATGGATGTGATCCCAGGGCCGGCGAGGCACAAGCTAGGATGCAAATGCACAAACAGTGCACCCATGGACCAGGCGCTCAATATCGCCATCGATTCCGTGCCAATACACGTGACAAAGCATCCTCGTTAGCATGGTGGGCGGTGGGCTTATACCGGATGGTATAAGCGTAATTATGTAAAAACAGTGCCCAGTGCTGGACATGTTGAGCCGTCCACTCTAGAAGGTGAGATTGGGGTCTGAAAAGTGTAACCAAGGGTTTATTGTCTGTCAGGAGGGTGAACTTTGCCCCAAAGAGATAGGTGTGAAATTTTTGGACAGCAAACATGATCTCCAGGGCCTCCTTTTCAATCTGGGAGTAGTTCCGTTCTGCTGCAGTCAACGTCTTAGAGGCATAAGCGATGGGTTGTTCAGAGCCATTGGCATCCCGGTGTGCAAGGACAGCCCCAATGCCATATGCCCATGCATCTGCCACCACAGCCAAGGGGCGGTCTGGAGAGAAGGGAGTAAGGCAAGGGCCAGACTTCAGCATCACCCTTAAACAGAGAAAAGCCTCATCACAGGCAGGAGTCCAATCAAAAGATACCCCTTTGCGACGCAAGTGAATGAGGGGCTGAGCAACGGAGGCAGCCTGGGGCAAGAACTTTAAGTAGTTTTGCCCAAAAACACCTGGAGTTCAGATAAGCCCTTGGGACGAGGAAGGGCGTCAATGGCAACGACATTACGACCCGAAGGGCGAATGCCATCTTTGCTAAGCCAGTGGCCTAAGTATTCTCTTTCCGGTTGAAAGAAACAACACTTGGCCAGCCGACAGTGTAAACCAGCAGACTGCAGAGCGTGAAATAGGGCGCTGAGGTTTTGCAAATGTTCCTGGTGGGAACGCCCAGTGACCAAGATGTCATCTAGATAATTCACACAGGCGGGGATAGGCTGTGTAAGCTGCTCCAGGAAACGCTGAAAAATGGCCGGCACCAAAGGGAAGGAGCTTTTACTTGTACAATCCGAAAGGCTTGTTGACAACCATGATGTTCTGAGATTCGGCATCCAAGGGCAACTAGTGGTATGCCTCAGCCAGGTCGATCTTTGAAAAATACTATCCCTCGGCAAGCTTGGCCAGAAGGTCTTCCTGTCGGGGAATGGGGTAAGTGTTGACGAGGGACTGAGCATTGATTGTAGCGCCGAAGTCCCCACACAGCCGAAGCGACCCATTGGGTTTCCGTATGACCACCAGTGGCGTCGCCAAGGCACTGTATGTTACAGGCTCCAGAATGCCAGTGGCCTGGAGCCGATCCAGTTCCTGCTTGACAGCCAACCATAAGGCCACCGGAGGGGCTGGGCCCAGAAAAAGTGAGGCTGTGCATCCGGCCGTAGGGTGATGTGTGCCTGAAAGCCAGAAGCACATTCGAGATCCATTGCTAACAGCAACGCAAAATCGGAGCAGAGATCGTCCAAGTCCTGAAAAGTAGCAGCCGTGGAAAAGACCTTAATTTCGTTGGAAATTGAAAAGCCAAACAGTTGAAACGCATCCAGGCCAAAAATATTCTAAGCCGACCGATGGTCGACGACAAAGAGGGTGAGAAGCTGGGGAACACGCTTGTACGTCCCCTGGACGACGAACTGCCCACGAAGGGGAATGGAACGGTCTCCATAGGCGACCAAACAGCGAGAGGGAGGTGACAACTCAGGAGAGCCCAGGTGGGTATATGTCGCCATATTAATCAGGGAGGCAGTGGCCCCAGTGCCAACCTGTAAACTGACCTACTCAGTGAAAATGCGGGGCGTGAGAAAAAGCTTCCACACTGATGGGTCATCCTGTGGGACGACCAATTGCCGAGCATGGACCATATCTTGAGGCCCAAGAGGGGCAGGGCTGGAGTGAGTCGAGCGACTATGACAAACTGATCGAATGTGGCCCTCCTTGTTACAGAGCATGCACGTTTTTCAGCAGTGGGGACAATCAGCCCACAAATGCGCAGTAAAGCACTGGTGGCAAGATGGAAGTGGGCTGCACGACCGGCGACGAGGGGCGACCGAAGGCACCCATGCCATAGAGACGCCAGACAATGATGAGTCTCGACGGTGCTGGCCGCAGTCGGCCGGGCCACGTCGACGTGCGAGGGCGGAACCCGCCATGACGCCTCGATCGCCGCCACCTGCGGTCGCGCCATAAGACACTCGTTAGCCGCTTGAGCAATTTCAAAGGAGTGGGCAATGTGGAGAATCCCTTCCAAGCAGGGGTTGTAGAGTTTCAACGCCGGAGTACGGACCTCAGGATCGGGAGCCAGCTGAACCACCACATCCTGGATCAGGGAGGCCACATACGAAGCCTTACACTGCTGATTGGTGCACGTAAAATCGCATCGACGGTTGAGACCCTCAAGTCCGTGACCCAAGAACAATATGATTGACCAGGCTGTTTATGGTACTGGTGGAACTCCAGCCGAGAGGCGACCACATGGTAGCGTTGGGAATAATAGTTTGTCAGCAAAAGGCATATCTCCTGGAAAGAGAGAGCCACAGGATCAGACAACGGTGACAACTTGTGGAGAAGAAAGAACGTGTCAGGGGAGGCCCAAGACTGCTGCAAGGCGTCGTCCGTGACTTGAAAAGCCGTGAAATGTTGTTTCAGCTGATGTAGGTAGGTTTTCCAGTCCTCTTTAGCATCATTACAGCGTGGAAACGACGGCGGACGTGGGAAAGCATCGGACACCCAAGGACTCGGAAGCTGTTGTGGTAGCGTGTCCCGAGCATCGACTTTGTCCATTAGCAACTGCAGCGACTTTTGTGAGATGTCTAACTGGAGCTGCTGCTGGTGCATGAGCTGCTGCTGGTGCATGAGCTGCTGCTGTTGCTCCAGAGGACAGACTAACTTTGCCTCCTTGCTAGTAACTACCACCGTTTACCACGTCGCCAGTGATGTTGTAACCTGTTGTGACGGCGACCGTTCCGGTCGCAGGGTGGCCCAGAAAGCACGGCGGGGCCACGTGGAGAGTGGCCCGTGCACAAACAAATGAACGGAAAGAAGGGACATGAAACAACGACGGATGATGGAGAAAGACCTTACAACGACAACACACAAGACGCAACGGAGTGACAGAGACAACCAAACAAACCCAAGACGTCCACGACTAACGAGATCAAAGTACGATAAACATGCTGTCTTGTCGAGGCGATGTGTCAAGACTCACGCAACGATTAGACTCGCTGGTAGAGCGAGAGGCCCGCTCTTAAATACTCTATAGGGGTGCCGCTATTGGCTGCTGGAACCACGTGTTCCACTGTGGCGCTCTCACACTACATGCAGACCAGTACACGCGCGCCGCCACAGCTTACGGCGCGATGATGCAGAGACGTCCATGATTTCTGGCGGCGATTCAAATTCCACGTCGTGCAGTACCAGAGACAGTATGTTATTTGTGATTTTTATTGTTATAAAGCCGATTGTACATTACCTTTTTCAAATTTTTGGAGAATCCTGGGAAAAGTGAAATTGGACAGAAATCTGATGATATTTCCTTATCTCCCTTCTTATCCAGTAGCTTAACTTCAGCATATTTTGACCATTCAGGAAATATTCCACTGATATATTATTGCTTACACAGATAGCTTAATACACTCCTGGAAATGGAAAAAAGAACACATTGACACCGGTGTGTCAGACCCACCATACTTACTCCGGACACTGCGAGAGGGCTGTACAAGCGATGATCACACGCGCGGCACAGCGGACACACCAGGAACCGCGGTGTTGGCCGTCGAATGGCGCTAGCTGCGCAGCATTTGTGCACCGCCGCCGTCAGTGTCAGCCAGTTTGCCGTGGCATACGGAGCTCCATCGCAGTCTTTAACACTGGTAGCATGCCGCGACAGCGTGGACGTGAACCGTATGTGCAGTTGACGGACTTTGAGCGAGGGCGTATAGTGGGCATGTGGGAGGCCGGGTGGACGTACCGCTGAATTGCTCAACACGTGGGGCGTGAGGTCTCCACAGTACATCGATGTTGTCGCCAGTGGTCGGCGGAAGGTGCACGTGCCCGTCGACCTGGGACTGGACCGCAGCGATGCACGGATGCACGCCAAGACCGTAGGATCCTACGCAGTGCCGTAAGGGACCGCACCGCCACTTCCCAGCAAATTAGGGACACTGTTGCTCCTGGGGTATCGGCGAGGACCATTCGCAACCGTCTCCATGAAGCTGGGCTACGGTCCCGCACACCGTTAGGCCGTCTTCCGCTCACGCCCCAACATCGTGCAGCCCGCTTCCAGTGGTGTCGCGACAGGCGTGAATGGAGGGACGAATGGAGACGTGTCGTCTTCAGCGATGAGAGTCGCTTCTGCCTTGGTGCCAATGATGGTCGTATGCGTGTTTGGCGCCGTGCAGGTGAGCGCCACAATCAGGACTGCATACGACCGAGGCACACAGGGCCAACACCCGGCATCATGGTGTGGGGAGCGATCTCCTACACTGGCCGTACACCACTGGTGATCGTCGAGGGGACACTGAATAGTGCACGGTACATCCAAACCGTCATCGAACCCATCGTTCTACCATTCCTAGACCGGCAAGGGAACTTGCTGTTCCAACAGGACAATGCACGTCCGCATGTATCCCGTGCCACCCAACGTGCTCTAGAAGGTGTAAGTCAACTACCCTGGCCAGCAAGATCTCCAGATCTGTCCCCCATTGAGCATGTTTGGGACTGGATGAAGCGTCGTCTCACGCGGTCTGCACGTCCAGCACGAACGCTGGTCCAACTGAGGCGCCAGGTGGAAATGGCATGGCAAGCCGTTCCACAGGACTACATCCAGCATCTCTACGATCGTCTCCATGGGAGAATAGCAGCCTGCATTGCTGCGAAAGGTGGATATACACTGTACTAGTGCCGACATTGTGCATGCTCTGTTGCCTGTGTCCATGTGCCTGTGGTTCTGTCAGTGTGATCATGTGATGTATCTGACCCCAGGAATGTGTCAATAAAGTTTCCCCTTCCTGGGACAATGAATTCACGGTGTTCTTATTTCAATTTCCAGGAGTGTATGTTACTTAACTCAGAATCACATTCTTTAATTAACTTTGTTGATATTTCGTCATAACCACTAGATGTTTTTTATTTTAAAGATTTTATGACGGACATTACTTATGCTGGGGTCAAATTCAAATTACGGAAGTTACTTGAAATGTCTGGTCTGAGGTATCCCATGGCAGCATCTACAGAACCTGACAACACCATCTTTTCAGTAACAGTTATAAAATGTTTGTTAAAAAGTTCTGCAACCTTATACACAACTGTCACCAATGTATCATACTCTTAATGCTATTTACCCCTCTTCATGTCTGGTTCTACTGGTCTCCTCCTTCACTATATCCCATATTGTCTTTATTTTGTTATCTGATATGGCTATCTTTCCCTTGCAATATATTTGCTTTGATGTCCATATTACAGTCTTAAATATTTTGCAGTATTTCTTGTAATGTGGTTTAGCATCAACATCAGAACTGTTTCGGATTGACAGATACAGTTTTCTTTTTGATTTACAAGATACCTCTATTCCTTGACTAATCCGTGGCTTCTTTGTAGGCTTTGCTCTAACCTTGCTTAGTTTTAAGGGAAAACAGTGTTCACATAAGGTAAGCACTTTTTTAGCAAAAGTGTTATTTTTTCATTTATGCCATGAGCACTGTAAACATTACTTCAGTGAATGACTCTGAGGAGTGTCCTAAAATAATCAATTTTTGGCTTATTGATTACCCTCTTGAGTTCAGATTTAACAGATTTTATATCCTGTTCAGTATTAACATTTAACAGAAGGTACTGCCTGTCATGGTCTGAGTTTTGTAATATAATTTTATTCATCGGACTTTTCTACAAATATATTATCAATGGCTGTTTGTGAGTAATTGGCTACCCTAGATGGAAACTTTACAGTGGGAATTAAGTTGAATGATAGTGTTACTAACTTAAATAAGTTCTTATTGGGAGAGTCTTTAAGGAAATCTACATTTAAGTCACCAGCAACCACTATTTCTTTCTTTATGGTTGTTAAATGGGCCAGTACAGCTTCAAGGTGGTTTATGAACAGATTGAAGTTACCTGCAAGTGGTCGATATACACTTAAGGATTTTTTATGAAGCTATACTTCTGTTGCACATGCTTCCATATGCTGTTCTAGGCAACATTTATAAATGTCTTTGTTCTTAAATTTATGACAGTTCCTGATGAATGTGACAACTCCTCCTTTCTCCATTTCTGCTCTACAATAGTGAGATGCTAACCTAAATCTTGTAACACTTAAAAGTTCTATACCAGTGATCACATGATGTTCAGAGAGGTGGATTAAGTCAGCTGGGTTTGAGGACTCTAATTCATCTATGCAGATAATTAATTCGTTAATTTTATTTCTCAGTCCTTGAATATTTGATGCAATAAAGATAGCTGACATTTCACATTGAGTTAAAATTGGGTAAATTGAAATTTCTGCTGATTGTTGAAAATTCTTAACCAACAGCTGTTTATGCTGATGTAATAAGCTAGAATTATGTTTTGCCTTTGAACTGTGACATATATTTACATATATTTCTGAAAAATGGATGTATCTGCTTGAGAGAGAGAGAGACAGAGGGAGAGAGAGAGAGAGAGAGAGAGAGAGAGAGAGAGAGAGAGAGAGAGAGCAAATTCATTTTTGAGGTTTTTAGCATTGTAATGATACAGGGCGGTAGCAGAGCTAGTTTGAGCAGTCAGTGAGTATTATTCTTAAGAATATTTTATTTCATGCAAATTTCATGCATTATAAGAGAAGGAATACCAAAGCTAGCAACTCAAGGCAATAACACTAGCTTATTATCCTTTAATCATACAAGGAATTTCATGGATTAGTGCTAAAGATTTGTACAACAACATCACATATCTGTAACAATTTAAGTAAAACATACGTGACTTTAATAGTGATCAGCTGACCAGTAATTAATGAAATAGCATAACAGAGCATTAATATGGTAAATTAGTGATACCAGAATGTGGACTTTACAGTCATTAAAATTGATTACAATTGAACACCAGTCTACTGAAATAAGGTTCCACCAAACACAGTTTTAACACAGGAGCTAACATACCACTATATAAACATGGAACAATTGTGCAACCATTCTTTTCGTAGCCACCACAGTAATCTTGAAAAAAAAAATCAGCACCGCCCATGTGCTGATTCGAACTAGACTGCTAGAGCCATGCTCCAGAGACAGATGAGTCCTTTGAATCATCGTCCTCCCACAGGCGCAGCAATTGATCCACTTCTGAGCCTATCCATATTAAAAAGACTGTCTATCAGAGCACAGTCCCAGAAGTAAATTTTCTCAGTGCCATTGCACAGTCATTCTCAGTGGCATTTTATCATATGACTAGACCTATAAATGCCATATTGCAGTACCTGTGTTAGTCCGATTACGATGCAAAGTTCCTTTGGACATGCATGCAGGTCCAAAGGAACAGACACTGCGGTGACCATGGCCGTAACGAAACCCATCAGATGAATTCGCAATTCTGAGTATGGAGTGCTGTCTGCTATAAAATGGTTTGATGACAATGAAAATATGTACCGGACCAGGACACGAACTAGGATTTCCTGCTTATCGCGAGCGGTCACCTTACCATTTGGCTATCTGTGCACGACTCACAGCCAGACTCAAACTTTCATATGTCGTCAACAGTGCGTCTAAGACCTGTACTTGTACATCGATTATGTATATTCGCGTACAGGTCAGACACTGTACTGGAAAGTCGCTTGCTCAGTATTGGCAGATGAATATGATATTGCAGTGCCTGTGTTATTCTGATTACAATGCAAAGTTCCTTTGGATATGCATGCATGCATGCATGCCCGGTCTGGCACAAGTTTTCATTGTCATCATACCATTCTACAGCTGATGATAGTCCTTATTCGCATTTGCAAATTCATTTGATGTTTTTTGTAACAGTTGTCATCGCCTCAGTGCCTTGTCCAAAGGAACTTTGCATCACAATCAAAATAATCTGGGTTCATGTCCCATTATGGCGCAAATTTTCATCGTTGCCATACCATTCTGCAGCTGATGGTAGACATTATTCACAGTTGCGAATTCATTTGACGAGACCTATAAATGTTGGTTTAATGCATTCAGAGGAAAAGGTTTCATTAGTTCAAACCTCACTCATCCATGAAAAGAATGTATGGTTGCTAGTAACTATGATAAATTCCTTATGTTTACATATATGATCACAAAATTGTTTGGTCCTCACACTACCTTCATTCAGAGGTGACGACCTTCAGCTCTGAGTACTGATTCGTTGCTTCAATTTATAGAGCCTTTTTACTCTGTCTAAGCCGAACATGGCACTAGTTTCACAAGCTATGACATAGTAGTGAACAAAACAGTGATGCAGAAAGCATAAAATAAATTTTTTATTCCTGTCTATATTTTCCATAATTTAAGACTTTTGCCATATTTTCCCACATTTCCCATCATCTATAAGTAAATGGCCACAGATAAATTATACTCCTGTTGAAAATTACTACAACACATTTTTTAACAACAAATATGCTGTTGCAGAGCTGTTGTTGAGTACCCTAGAGCCAAACAACATTTGTTAAATTCTGACCAAAAACTCCTCAGCAATATTTTGACATCCTTAAAAATAATTCAATAGCTTTTGTGGATTGATTGGGTACCATAGATGAGAGGCCAGCACTTCACCTCAGGAACAATAAAAGCAGTGCATAGCAACTAGTCTCCCAAACCAAATTTTTAAAAAAGTGACATCGATTACCTCTTCACAAAAAGTGTATCGCTCTGAATACTGTAAAATTATGCGAATCTGATCACGTGGTGTGAATCTGATCATTTACCTATATTTCAACGTTTACATATCTGAGCACAGCAACTTAACAATAACACTGCAACTGACAATTGTGAATTCTTGACTGAACTGTCAGTAACAAGGACATGTTGGAGCACATGATACCAACCAATAATGTTGTCAGTAGATGTGTAATTCATGTGCTGCACCTTCCGGTGTGTAATTGGTGAGCTGTAATATTTTTACTTGCATATGAACATCTTGAGTGCTACTGTTTCATTGTTAATACTGGTTAGAGACTATGCAGGACTACTTACAAAATCACATTTTTTGCGGGGTGAATCTGATCATACAAATACACAAGAAAGTTCTAGGGCCAGGCTAGAAATCCAGCTACATCCCAGAATGTCTTCTAAATGCTGTAAAAGCTGCCAAATCAGGAAAGTTAAGCATTCGCATAGCTTCAGAACAAAATGCAGTTCCCTAAACAGCATTAAATCACAACCTCAAGAACATATACAAATGTAAAATACGTGACCAACCAATGTGGTTGGAGGAATATTGTGTTGTGTGAAATGGGGGTTTCCTTTGAGGAATATTGACACTAGGAATATCGTAAGGGCATTTTTCAATCAAGTCATCTGGACTGAAAAAATATTTTGTGAGAATTAACCTGCCTGTGAGTGGATAAAATGTTTCGTGAAAAGAAATAAGGAACTTTTGCTGGCGTAAACTGGCGCTGGCACACCAGGTGGCAAAGAGGTTGCGAGACTGATAGAGGCCAAAGACAGATTTGCAAGAAACGCACTGCCAGCACTCTCTCGGCCACCTGTATTTAGATTTCCGCCACAGACTGGAGGACCCAGTGTGTAACTGCCAGTCATCCAGTGAGTCAACAAGTCGAGACATCAGTTGCAGCCCAGTGGGAGTTGCAGTTGCAGTTAGCTCAGCCTCTAGCTCAGAGTCAGACAATATATAGCGACCAGAGTAGTGTACATAGTGGACTTCTTTCTTCACCAGCAGTGAGGCTAACGTGGTCTATTGCGGAGAGTTTGTACCACAACACCCGAATTATCTTGTGTTAAGTAATTTTCTATTTTTGTGAATAAAGAACCCAGTTAATATATGTATGCTTTCCATGGTACAAGCCTACAGTGATGCGGTGACAAAAAAGAACTAATGGTTAGAGTAAATGAATATGCAAAGAGGGCAATGGCAGCTGTTACCCGAGAAACAGTGAATGATTATTTTAAGAACCTCGAAGTGCCCTCGAATGGTGTTCCACCTAATCTCAAGTGAATCAGATGTTTTCTGAATAGGAAAAAGGAACTAACGGATAAGAGTAAATGGAAATGTAAAGAGGGCAATGGCAGCAGTTACCTGAGAAACAGTAAGTAATTCTTTTAAGAACCTTGAAGTGTCCTTGAGTGGTGTTCCTCCCTCCAACATTATGAATTATGACAAGACCAACTTTTGTGATGATCCTGGACGAGTGTAAAAGTATTAGTGAAGTGAGGTACATAACATCCTGAAAGGATTGTGGATAGTTATAAGTCAAGCATCAGTGTAATGATGGAAATGTGTGGAGATGGCATAGTCTACCAGCTGTTCACAGTTTACCGGGCAAAACATCTCTACAACATTTGGAGTGAAGGAGTTTTAACTTAATAGGAATCAGAGTGTTTAGTTTGACCTAACAATGTTTGAATCACGGTTTATTCAAACTGTTTTGGCTGAAGTCCAGCATTTAGAGGTACCAAAAGTGATTGTAAGTTGACAATCTCTTGAGTCATTTGTTACATAATGTGATTAAACCGTGTCAGGAAAATGACATTTAATTTGTGTTTCTACCATCTAACTCTACTAATTTTTGTCAGCCACTCATTTAGAGGTACCAAAAGTGATAGTAAGTTGACAATCTCTTGAGTCATTTGTTACATAATGTGATTAAACCGTGTCAGGAAAATGACATTTAATTTGTGTTTCTCCCATCTAACTCTACTAATTTTTGTCAGCCACTTGACGTGGTCTTTTTTAGAGCTCTAAAACTTGCGTGGACAAATGTGGTAGATGACTGGAAAAGGAAGAATAGAGGGGTGGTAGAAAGTCCAAATTTTCTAGGCTGTTGGAAGAAGCCTTTTAAAAGATATGTATCACTTCTAACTCCAATGTTATGTCTGGGTTTAGAAAAGTAGGAATTTTTCCTTTCTGTCCCAACAAAGTCATTTCACAGATTCCAGAAGAAACAGATACACATGACACTGACTGACCAGAAGTTTCTTGGAGAGCAGCCTTCGAAATGGAGTTGAAACAGGTTTTTTATAATGAAATATAAGGAATGCCACACAAGCAAAGCACTTAGTGTTAACTCCAGGAAAAGGTATTGTTGTCATAGACCAGTGAAAGTGACAGTTACAGTGTTGAAAGCAGGGAGTCCCTACCTTGCAATTCTGATTCTATCTGCAGAACATCTAACAGTTATGTAGAACAGCACGAGTCAAATGAAAATGAAGGAATGGACAAGAAGAAGGATAAAGATGGCTAAGAATTCAATAAAAATTATTTCACCACAATGAAATTTCCTACGAAAAGAAGGTTCAGGTTTTTTATTGGTAAAATTGATAACATCTCTAATGACACTTATGAAATAACATCGAGAAAGAAAGTTCTTGGTGGTAATGTGTACTTTATCTTTCCAAAATCGGATGATGCAATAGGGTACTTGAATGTTTCCTGGAAATTGTTTTAAATGATTAATTATGATTAAATGACTGTCATTAAATGATTAATTTAATGCTCCTAACGTGCTTTTTTCCTCTTGAATTTCAATATTCTTTTATAAAAACGGAAATGAAATTCAAATAATTTCAAAGGCCGATAAAATGCTCTGTTTGAGTCATGTGATGCCTGTGATGTCACTGGCTAGCTCACTGACTGTCATAGTGCTAATTCACAGTGATGGCATGTTTTGGAATTTACGTTTCGGAAAATGAGTTACAAATTGTGTGTAGTACTATACTGTACGAATACATCTATAATAACTACTGAAAAGTTTTTTGCGTGTTCCAGAGAATGAGAAGATGCATAAAATGTGATTGTACTGTATTGGTGAAGTGCCACCACGTCGACGCACAAGTTCCCTAATTTAATTAAAAATGTGTTGCACTGTAAAGTTAACATTAATTTACCTCTGAGGTATGCTTTCCCACTGTTACATGGAAGGGTAGCGTCATTCAAAGAAACTAAACTCAGTGAAAAATGTTGTTTTACTCAACTTTAAATGCATTATTCGGTAGTTCACTTGCACAGTCTGGTTTTAGCGGCCGTCCAGAGTGGTCGTGCCGTGCTTCTGCCTGCGGAGCGTTTGAGCTCGTATTTGTTTACATTGCGACTTAGCCTGCCCGTGGGCTTTGCGCACTGATATCATGGCAAGTAAATTCAGGAAATCGAAATAACGTTTCAACTTTTGCCCAGAATACGCAAGATCCTTAGATGTGGAACATTTTCTCCATGAGGAGGAGAAGATCCAGCTATCGGAACTTCTGGGTATTCACCTCCCGATTCTCAGCAACACCATTTACGTTAACATGATCAATGACGGTGCTTGCGAGCGCGTTTTGAACGTGACCTAACAGGGACTCCATTCCCGTAATGCTGACGGTAACGCTGGCATGGTAAAAGTCAACATGCGGGATTAGGCATTCGAAGTATTAGCGTGTTTGAACTGTCATTTAAGTTACCTGCGGAGCACGTCATAGCAGCATTCCGACCACAAGGCGCTGTTCATGATCATGTACGACGGACAGCCGTGCACTTGTTCTGGGTGTGGAAAAGGGGGACACATCAGATCTGAATGTCTGCAACGACGGAAAACGCAGCTACCAACTAGAGGCGTAGTACTTCCCTCGTCATCTACGGTACTTATGATCACATACGCGATGGCGCTAAAGTCGCTGCCGGCCGCCCGGTGGCTCTCGGAATCAAGTGAACAGCTGATGGATACTGTTATGCTCCTTACTGTGAAGGTGACTCCTTGGTCGACTCTATGGTTGTCCGGACTGTGGCTTTCCTGTCTGACAGGCACGACACCCTCCCATCTTCAGACATGGAAGGACGATTTCGTAAACAACGCTCCTATAAACAGCGCAAAAGGAGGCGCCATACGACGTCGGAATAGGACTCTTCACCCTGTCCAAATGATACACTACCTGCTGAGGAAATCAACGTTTCGGCGACGGAGACCGTGAACAACGGCGTCGTCTGTGCATCTGTGGAGCAGTGGCTCTCACATCGGCTGAACAGAATGTTGCTGCTTTTGAAGCCTCTACCGAAGAAGGAACGCTACCGGCCGATCTGGCAGTGTCAGCTGCTGTTGAACATGTGGATACCATGACGGTGGAGTCACCAAGGGCGTGGAGCGAGGATTTCAGTCAACATGAACATCTTCTCTTTGGAGGGGATTTTAACTGTGTACTCGACTGGAAAGATCAATACCCGAATTTTATATCATGCCAGGAGCTGCGTTTCCTTATTCGTGATCTATCCCTGGGAGGTACGGCGCACCGACAACGCGAGACTCGTGTTTCACACGAGCCATTCGGCTAGTCGATTAGATAGCATTTATGTCTCCTGTATGCTGGTTAATGTGGTGCTCGATGTAAGCGCTGGCCCATAGTGTACTCTGACCACTGCATGTACATATGTACATTGCTCCTCTCCTGCCAGGAGGCTTGGAAAAGTCGAGCACCGTGGAACTTAACACTCAGCATCTGCAGGATCCTGATTGTCACCAAAGTATCACTGGAACGTGGACAAGATTTGAACAGCGTCTCTGATCCTACGCACCTGTAGCGGACTGGTGGCTCAATTATACTAGACCAATGCCCCAGCGCACGTTCGTTTCTTACAGCAAAGAGGTGGCGGCTCGGCACAGGCACACTGCTGACTTCTACTTCGGTGCCCTTTGTGACCTCAATGGCCAGCCACCTTCCCCGTAAGTACAACTGAATGCAGCACGATTAAGGCGAAGCTACTAGTGATTACTCGCCGAAAACTACAGAGGGCTGTGGTGCGTGCCCACGGACCCGACGTGGTGTGGTGCAGGAATCCCTCCGTGCATCATATTGTGCACGATCACAGACACTTAAGCCAAAACTTAGTCACCGAACTCGTAGATTATCGTGTGCAGCAGGTCACCTGCCAAGCGGACATAGTCAGTCGCTTTGTCGAACATTATGGCCGACTCTACCGTACCGATGATGGGGCCGTCCTGGACTCCGAACCTCTCGCCGCTGCTGATTCCATTCGGACGTTGGATTCGAGTGGCACTCAGATAATTTTGGACGACTGGGTCCATCTTGAAAGTACACTATGACACACTCACTCGCCCTCCCCCCCCCCCCCCCCCCCCCGTGTGGCAGCACTTTACAGGGCCATGATACATAAACCATGGCGCAGTGTCGAGGGCTCCATCTACTTGTTGCCCTTGTGTCAGTATCCCTCTCCCCGTCGGCTCCAGTCGATAGCATCGGGCCCGCGTTTGCACACATCACAATCGTCATTGTGGAATTCAGTTATGCTCGCGCCGAACTCCCACGAACGTGTCTCCCGTGGGGTGAAGGATTTCTATGTTCTTTTTCTGCGTGGTGTTGCCTGTAACGTCGTAGAATGTAAGTTGCCATTGTTGCAGTGCACTGTGATTTGGCACCACATTCATCACAGCTTCTTTCCGACGCATATCAGATCAACTTGGTATTGTGCGACCTATGGCAAGTATCTGTCTAACCAGTGGCTCCATGCCATAGGACTGGCAGACCCTCCCCTCTGCGCCGTCTGTCATAGTGTCGATGATGATCATCAGCGATTCACCTTTGTAGCCGCTGCGGGTATCTGGTTGTTGGGGCGACAGATGGTTGCGTGTTTCCTATGAGTGCCGCCGCATGTTATTGACCCCGAGTCCTTTCTTTACCCAGTGGTGGAATATTTTCCTGCAACCAAGTCTAGGGCGATTCTCTGGATAAAGGGCTAGCCTTTGGCATATCTATTTGGAGATACTCATCACTCACGCCTTGATTTTTGGCGATACTTACAGACTACACATGCAGAGGTTGCACGCAGTTCCCATTACCGTGCATATTTTGACAATCACCTTAACAGAGGTTTTACCATGCCTCCACTACGATGGCGAGTTCCTGGCGTGGCAGGTGCCCGCCTGATTCGGAATGAAACATGAGGCTCCTGCTCCTCGGATTCGGGCCACCTGCCATCCTTTCTCACCTTGCGGGATTTCCAGTATTCTGGATGGGTGGACTCGTTTTAATTCGTTTTTCTTCTGTATATGTGTACACAAGAAATGAAATAAATAAATAAGTAAAATTAATTTGAGCAGTGTGATGGAGCAGCACGGCGGCGGGAAAGGGGAGGCATCGTGGCCAGGCTTCGGGATTCGATCCCTGCCCACCTTGTCTTCTCCAACCTGTAGCTGACAGTGGCACCACCAAAAAAGTTGTTAGAGCGATAGACTGTCGAATTTTATAAGATGCTGTACATAGACTGTTGGTTCACGTCCAACCACAAAACACATTTTAACTTATTTGTAAAACGACTCGATAGTATTCTCATATGAAAACCTAATCACAATTACAAAACTTCACCCACACCGATCAGAAACAGAATATTATTGTGTTTTCCTTGCTGTATATGTGCACTTACATTTGTAATCGCTGTTCACACACGTCACATTCAAAAATATATTTTCTAGTTAATGTGACCACACACTTTTTTCTTCATTAGAAACAGTGTTTCTTATATTCATACTGTCCAGCGACGATCCTAATTGTTTAAGCTTTTGAAGTTTCCTCATCTTACATAAAGATGAAGTAAGTCTACTTCAGACACTGGGGTTAGTTTACACTCACAAACATCACAGACCTTACGTTTTGTTACCTGCATGTTGTACATGCTTTGTACCTCTCTGCATAGAAAACCTTATCGTCATACACCTGCTTTCCAAAAAAGTGAATTATTTGTTCGCAAAGTAAATGCATTTATCATCTGTTGTCCATTCATCAGACTAAGTTCAAAGTGAAGCTGTATACAGTACATCCCACCATCGAAACAGCTGCTACAATCTGTTTTTGCTAACGCTACTTTCGTATTTCGTCTAAAACTTTAAAAAAACGTATGACCTTTCCCGGATTCGAAAATACGACGTTATTATCCGCAGTCAGCTAGCGCTATCCAATGCGCCACTGAGCACCACGTCAGAGAAACGTAGCTGCTGAGTGTCTTCATTATAGGAAATCAGCACTAAGATTTGCCACGAATAATTTTATTGTGCTTTGGGTAGTAGCTCATGACTGATAGTCGACAATCTAGTTAAAATACACTGACCCATTTGCAAAAGTTTTACAGTTCCTTAGTTTTGAGCGAGTTTGATGATTTAGCAGGGAGCAGATGTGGTTCAAATGGCTCTGAGCACAATGGGACTTAACTACTTAAACCTAACTAACCTAAGGACATCACACACATCCATGCCCGAGGCAGGATTCGAATCTGCGACCGTAGCGGTCGCGCGGCTCTAGACTGTAGCGCCTAGAACCGTTCGGCCACCCCGGCCAGCCAGGGAGCAGGGAAAAGTATGTCCGTCGTCGCACGTATCGCCGCTCTAAAGGGTGGAGCATAAACGCATCAACTTTCGCAAAGTCTCCATTATCAATCGACGTTTAAAGCATTTCTTTCCATTGTTACTTAAAAATTGTAATTGCGTTTTCCATCACTAAATAGCTAAACCGGTAAAAACCTCGTAACTTCGGTTAACACTCCTATAACACATGTATAGCTTCGTCTTACTCCTAGTTTGTGACGTCACCAGAGCATCAGCCAATAAAAGTGCATTTTCGGCCACGTGTCAAGATCTTGATATGTAATGATTTTTTAAGCTTTAATTGCATAAGATAACAGATATTTTGTGAGAATATTGACCGTAAATGCTATTTGAATGTTATAATCGATCAGAATAACAACAGTCCGAACCATATCTTTAGCACAGGAAAATAGCCTATTGCGGTAGAAGCGCAAATTATTAAAAAAGTTGTGCCAGAACGTAGAAGGCGAAGTAATGCAGTAATGATGGAATTTACTGTACCTATGGAAACTTGTTTAGGCTAGAAATTGTAATACTTTGTTGTAAATACATCAATATATTTTAATATTCAAAATAGTGATTGGATTCACTGCACTGGAAGTCTGATTCCGCTTTTGCATCTAGAAGAAATTAATGATTAAATTCTCCCCACCTCGTGGGTTGAAACAGATCAACAATTAAATGAAAATCATTAAATGCGATTATGAATTAAAAATAAACCATCGGAAAAATGCTGTTATCGGAGCACAAAAAACGCGAATAAGTCCCTGTTTATTTAAAAGACTTGGACTGAAAAGTGAGGTACCGGCTGCCCATCTTTAAAAATGTTCTCAAAAATCCTGGCATGCGAACTCATTCGCGCTGTTTTTAACGTGCAACTCACCTGAAACAACAGCAACTCACACCCACTAGTCCATCACTCTAAGTCGCTCATACCTATCCACTCGCAGTTGTCCTTTCTCACTCACTCGTTCAGCACAACTCATTGTCATTATCTCTCTGTCATTGTCTCCTGCGTCAAAGCCACAGTCCCCTCGTTCTGTCCAGCTACAGTTTCCTCTCACTGTCACCGTCTCCCCCCTCTCAGTCGTTCCTTTCTACTGCTTCTGTCTCTTCTCACTGTCACTGTCTCTCTCTTCCTCGTTGTCGTTGTCACATACTCTGTCCCTCATTATCACTAGCTCTCATCTATTTCCACTTTCTTTCTCGTCATCTCCCCTCCCCCTGGCACTCCCTACTTCGCTCTATTCCTAGCACTATTCTGTCACTGTCAACTATGTGTCACTGCCACTGTGTCCCTCTCTTTCTCTCACGCTGCCGTTCTTTCCTTCCGTCTTTCTATAACACAATCACTGTCAAATATCTTCCAACATTTATTACATTTCGGTCTCTTTGCCTCTGCCACTGCTTGTCTCTCTCAGCATACAAATGCGAGAATATGTTGTTGTTGTTGTGGTCTTCAGTCCTGAGACTGGTTTGATGCAGCTCTCCATGCTACTCTATCCTGTGCAAGCTTCTTCATCTCCCAGTACCTACTGCAGCCTACATCCTTCTGAATCTGCTTAGTGTATTCATCTCTTCATCTCCCTCTACGATTTTTACCCTCCACGCTGCCCTCCAATTATAAATTGGTGATCCCTCGATGTCTCAAAACATGTCCTACCAACCGATCCCTTTTTCTAGTCAAGTTGTGCCACAAGCTCCTCTTAGCTCCTCAATTCTAATCAATACCTCCTCATTAGTTATGTGATCTACCCATCTAATCTTCAGCATTCTTCTGTAACACCACATTTCGAAAGCTTCTATTCTCTTCTTGTATAAACTATTTGTCGTCCACGTTTCACTTCCATACATGGCTACACTCCATACAAATTCTTTCAGAAACGACTTCCTGACACTTAAATCTACTCTCGATGTTAACAAATTTTTCTTCTTCAGATACGCTTTCTTTGCCATTGCCAGTCTACATTTTATATCCTCTCTACTTCGACCATCGTGAGTTATTTTGCTCCCCAAATAGCAAAACTCCTTTACTACTTTAAGTGTCTCATTTCCTAATTTAATACACTCAGCATCACCAGACTTAATTAGACTACATTCCATTATCCTACTTTTGCTTTTGTTGATGTTCATCTTATACCCTCCTTTCAAGACACTGTCCATTCCGTTCAACTGCTCTTCCAAATCCTTTGCTGTCTCTGCCAGAATTACAATGTCATCGGCGAACCTCAAAGTTTTTATTTCTTCTCCATGGATTTTAATTCCTACTCCGAACTTTTCTTTTGTTTCCTTTATTGCTTGCTCAATATACAGATTGAATAACATCGGGGATAGATTACAGCCCTGTCTCACTCCCTTCCCAACCACTGCTTCCCTTTCATACCCCTCGACTCTTATAACTGCCATCTGCTTTCTGTACAAATTGTAAATAGCCTTTCGCTCCCTATATTTTACCCCTGCCACCTTCAGAATTTGAAAGAGAGTATTCCAATCAACATTGTCAAAAGCTTTCTCTAAGTCTACAAAAGCTAGAAACGTAGGTTTGCCTTTCCTTAATCTTTCTTCTAAGATAAGTCGTAGGGTCAGTATTGCCTCACGTGTTCCAACATTTCTACGGAATCCAAACTGATCTTCCCCGAGGTCAGCTTCTATCAGTTTTTCCATTCGTCTGTAAAGAATTCGCGTTAGTATTTTGCAGCCGTGACTTATTAAACTGATAGTTCGGTAATTTTCACATCTGTCAACACCTGCTTTGTTTGGGATTGGAATTATTATATTCTTCTTGAAGCCTGACGGTATTTCGCCTGTCTCATACATCTTGCTCACCAGATGGTAGAGTTTTGTCAGGACCGGCTCTCCCAAGGCTGTCAGTAGTTCTAACGGAATGTTGTCGACTCCGGGGGCCTTGTTTCGACTCAGGTCTTTCAGTGCTCTGTCAAACTCTTCACGCAGTATCATATCTCCCATTTCATCTTCATGTACCTCCTCTTCCATTTCCATAATAGTGTCCTCAAGAACATCGCCCCTGTATAGACCCTCTATATACTCTTTCCACCTTTCTGCTTTCCGTTCTTTGCTCAGAACTGGGTTTCCATCTGAGCTCTTGATATTCATATAAGTCGTTCTCTTTTCTCCAAAGGTCTCTTTAATTTTCCTATACGCAGTATCTATCTTACCCCTAGTGAGATAAGCCTCTACATCCTTACATTTGTCCTCTAGCCATCCCTGCTTAGCCATTTTGCACTTCCTGTCGATCTCATTTTTGAGACGTTTGTATTCCTTTTGGCCTGCTTCATTTACTGCATTTTTATATTTTCTCCTTTCATCAATTAAAATCAATATATCTTCTGTTACCCAGGGATTTCTACTAGCCCTCGTCTTTTTACTTACTTGTTCCTCTGCTGCCTTCACTACTTCATCCCTCAAAGCTACTCATTCTTCTGTATTTCTTTCCCCCATTCCTGTCAACTGTTCCCTTATGCTGTTCCTGAAACTCTGTACAACCTTTGGTTTAGTCAGTTTACCCAGGTCCCATCTCCTTAAATTCCCACCTTTTTGCAGTTTCTTCAGTTTTAATCTACAGTTCATAACCAATAGCCCGCATCTCGTGGTCGTGCGGCAGCGTTCTCGCTTCCCACGCCCGGGTTCCCGGGTTCGATTCCCGGCGGGGTCAGGGATTTTCTCTGCCTCGTGATGGCTGGGTGTTGTGTGCTGTCCTTAGGTTAGTTAGGTTTAAGTAGTTCTAAGTTCTAGGGGACTGATGACCATAGATGTGAAGTCCCATAGTGCTCAGAGCCATAACCAATATATTGTGGTCAGAGTCCACATCTGCCGCTGGAAATGTCTTACAATTTAAAACCTGGTTCCTAAATCTCTGTCTTACCATTATATAATCTATCTGATACCTTTTAGTATCTCTAGGGTTCTTCCATGTATACAACCTTCTTTCATGATTCTTAAACCAAGTGTTAGCTATGATTAAGTTATGCTCTGCGCAAAATTCTACCAGGCGGCTTCCTCTTTCATTTCTTAGCCCCAATCCATATTCACCTACTATGTTTCCTTCCCTCCCTTTGCCGGCCGAAGTGGCCGTGCGGTTAAAGGCGCTGCAGTCTGGAACCGCAAGACCGCTACGGTCGCAGGTTCGAATCCTGCCTCGGGCATGGATGTTTGTGATGTCCTTAGGTTAGTTAGGTTTAACTAGTTCTAAGTTCTAGGGGACTAATGACCTCAGCAGTTGAGTCCCATAGTGCTCAGAGCCATTCTCTCCCTTTTCCTACGCTTGAATTCCAGTCACCCATGACTATTAAATTTTCGTCTCCCTTCACTATTTGAATAATTTCTTTTATCGATAATGTTGCATGCCAAAATTTTTGGGAAAATTTTTAAAGATTCAGGAAGGTAGAATGTAGCAGCCCATATCCCACTTTTCAGGCAGAATCTTTTAATAAACAGGAACATAGTCGCATTATTTGTGCTCCGATAGGAGCATTTTTCCGCTGGTTCCCTTCTTTTCCCTATTGTAGCAGGGCGTGTAGCTCACATGAAATGAAATGTATTGATCAGTAAAGTTTAGTTTACTTATGTGAAACTGAAAGAGCGCAAAACTAATTTTACACCTCAGACCGTATTTTTCGTTGGCTTAAATGGCTCTGAGCACTATGGGACTTAACTTCTGAGGTCATCAGTCCCCTAGAACTTAGAACTACTTAAACCTAACTAACCTAAGGACATCACACACATCCATGCCCGAGGCAGGATTCGAACCTGCGACCGTAGCGGTCGCGCGGTTCCAGACTGTAGCACCTAGAACCGCTCGGTCACTCCGGCCGGCGTATTTTTCGTGCAAAACAAATTTTGCATGTGCTTCAGTACTACAATAGGGGGTTCCAAATTGATAACAGAGACACGTTACACAATATTTCTCCGTGCTACGCCACTTTATAAATATGTTTTCGCCTTAAGTTGGATTTTACTTGCACAAGTAGTGTAACTTTGACTCCATGTACCTCGGAAACAGATAAAAACATGACGAAAATTTTCAAGATTGTTCGAGATCGGGATTTTAGGAGTACATCGTAAACATTACAGCCATTTGCTGTGCATAGCCGTTTCAGAATCCGTGTCTGCGTTTCGGTACCGAGTCCCAAAAAACAAGTTTTTGGGCTGTTTCTAGATAATGGATAAAGATGTTTGAAAACAGGGAGATGACTCTTCTAGATAAGTGCCTACAGTGTGTATCGTTAAAATTTGAGCTGTTTGTTACGGTTATTTATTGCTTAGATTTCGCCTCACATCGGATTGTACCTGTAGATAGTGGGTAACTCTGAACCTCTGTATCTTGGAAACGGATAAAGATATGAAGAAAATTTTGTGTTCGAGATCGAGATATTGGGAATATACCGTAAGAATTTCAGACATTTGCTATGCACAGCGGTCTTGGAATCCTCGGCTGGGTTTTGGTCCGCTGGTGACGGCGAAAAAAATTTTTTTTCAGTTTTCAGAGGAGCCGCCCATGAGGTAATGGTGCCTTCGTTAAGTCCCATCAAGCCCATCATAGACTGCATCAAATGCAAAAAGAACCAACCGATTTATTGCATTTGCCTAAGCAGGAGAAAGTGTGTAATATTCATACTTTGCTCCTGTATTGTAGGGTAGTGATATTAAGACGGTCCTTTGTTGATTATACAGGGTGTTACAAAAAGGTACGGCCAAACTTTCAGGAAACATTCCTCACACACAAAGAAAGAAAATATGTTATGTGGACATGTGTCCGGAAACGCTTACTTTCCATGTTAGAGCTCATTTTATTACTTCTCTTCAAATCACATTAATCACGGAATGGAAACACACAGCAACAGAACGTACCAGCGTGACTTCAAACACTTTGTTACAGGAAATGTTCAAAATGTCCTCCGTTAGCGAGGATACATGCATCCATCCTCCGTCACTTGGAATCCCTGATGCGCTGATGCAGCCCTGGAGAATGGCGTATTGTATCACAGCCGTCCACAATACGAGCACGAAGAGTCTCTACATTTGGTACCGGGGTTGCGTAGACAAGAGCTTTCAAATGCCCCCATAAATGAAAGTCAAGAGGGTTGAGGTCAGGGGAGCGTGGAGGCCATGGAATTGGTCCGCCTCTACCAATCCATCAGTCACCGAATCTGTTGTTGTGAAGCGTACGAACACTTCGACTGAAATGTGCAGGAGCTCCATCATACATGAACCACATGTTGTGTCGTACTTGTAAAGGCACATGTTCTAGCAGAACAGGTAGAGTATCCCGTATGAAATCATGATAACGTGCTCCATTGAGCGTAGGTGGAAGAACATGGGGCCCAATCAAGACATCACCAACAATGCCTGCCCAAACGTTCACAGAAAATCTGTGTTGATGACGTGATTGCACAATTGCGTGCGGATTCTCGTCAGCCCACACATGTTGATTGTGAAAATTTACAATTTGATCACGTTGGAATGAAGCCTCATCCGTAAAGAGAACATTCGCACTGAAATGAGGATTGACACATTGTTGTATGAACCATTCGCAGAAGTGTACCCGTGGAGGCCAATCAGCTGCTGATAGTGCCTGCACACGCTGTACATGGTACGGAAACAACTGGTTCTCCCGTATCACTCTCCATAGAGTGACGTGGTCAACGTTACCTTGTACAGCAGCAACTTCTCTGACGCTGACATTAGGGTTATCGTCAACTGCACGAAGAATTGCCTCGTCCATTACAGATGTCCTCGTCGTTCTATGTCTTCCCCAGTCGCGAGTCAAAGGCTGGAATGTTCCGTGCTCCCTAAGACGCCGATCAATTGCTTCGAACGTCTTCCTGTCGGGACACCGTCGTCCTGGAAATCTGTCTCGATACAAACGTACCGCGCCACGGCTATTGCCCCGTGCTAGTCCATACATCAAATGGGCATCTGCCAACTCCGCATTTGTAAACATTGCACTGACTGCAAAACCACATTCGTGATGAACACTAACCTGTTGATGCTACGTACTGATGTGCTTGATGCTAGTACTGTAGAGCAATGAGTCGCATGTCAACACAAGCACCGAAGTCAACATTACCTTCCTTCAATTGGGCCAACTGGCGGTGTATCGAGGAAGTACAGTACATACTGACGAAACTAAAATGAGTTCTAACATGGAAATTAAGCGTTTCCGGACACATGTCCACATAACATCTTTTCTTTATTTGTGTGTGTGTGGAATGTTTCCTGCTAGTTTGGCCTTACCTTTTTGTAACACCCTGTATAAATGGTCCCTAGCCCGAGGGCTATCCAAAACACTTGACCCTGCTTTTATATCACCAATAGGGCTTGCGGTATGTGCACCCGAAATCCCGTTTTTATGCGCGGCCTTTTGTAATGTAGACTATGTGATCGAAAGTATCCGGACACCCCCAAAAAACATACGTTTTTCATATTAGGTGCAGTGTGCTGCCACCTACTGCCAGGTACTCCATATCAGCGACCTCAATAGTCATTAGACATCGTGACAGAGCAGAACGTGGCGCCCCACAGAACTCACGGACTTCGAACGTGGTCTGGTGATTGGGTGTCACTTGTGTCATACATCTGTATGTGAGGTTTCCACACTTCTAAACATCCCTGGGTCCATTTTTCCTGGTGTGATAGTGAAATGGAAACGTGAAAGGACATGTACAGCACAAAAGTGTACAGACCGACCTCGTCTGTTGACCACCAACAGTTGAGGAGGGTCGTAATGTGTAATAGTAAGACATCTATCCAGACCGTCACACAGGAATTCCAAACTGCTTCAGGATCCACTGCAAGTACTATGACAGTTAGGCGGGAGGTGAGAAAACTTGGATTTCGTTGTCGAGCGGGTGCTCATAGGCCACACATCAAGCTGGCAAATGCCAAATGACACCTCGCTTGGTGTAAGGAGTGTAAACATTGGACGATTGAACAGTGGAAAAACGTTGTGTGTAGTGACGAATCACGGTACACCAGTGTGGCAATCCGATGGCAGGGTGTGGATATGGCGAATGTCCGTGAACGTTATCTGCCAGCGTGTGTAATGCCAACAGTAAAATTCGGGGGCGATGGTGTTATGGTGTGGTCGTGTTTTTCATGGAGGGGGCTTGCACCTCTTGTTGCTTTGCGTGGCACTATCACAGCACAAGCCTACGCTGATGTTTTAAGCACCTTCTTGTTTCTCATTGTTGAAGAGCAATTCGAGGATGGCGATTGTATCTTTCAGCACCATTGAGCACCTGTTCACAATGCACGGCCTGTGGCGCAGTGGTTACATGACATTACCATCCCTGTAATGGACTGGCCTGCACAGAGTCCTGACCTGAATCCTATAGAACACCTTTGGGATGTTCTGGAACGCTGACTTTGTGCGGGCCCTGACTGACGAACATCGATACCTCTCCTCAGTGCAACACTCTGTGAAGAATGGGCTGCCATTCCCCAAGAAACCTTCTAGTATCTGATTGAACGTATGTTTGCGAGAGTGGAAGTTGTCATCAAGGTTAAGGGTGGGCCAACACCATATTGAATTCATGCATACTGATTAATAGGTGCATATGCTAACATCAAGGCTGTACATGTAAGTCTTCAAATTTGTATTACTATATCACTACAGAAAATTGATGATATTTAAAAAAAACTGTTGTTTTTGATCGAATTCACCCAAGCTTATGATTTTTTTTAAAAAAAAGAAAAAATAACCATAGTTCATTAAAACAATGTAAGATGTGTTGGCAGTGGGAAAACTGAGTTATATGAAGTGTGAACTCCCTGTCCTCAGCATCTAGAGATTGTGGACGAAGGACTTGCTGACAGAAAGCTTACTTTCCGGCAGGCTTTTTTTGTACCTATCTGCGACTCAGCATCTCCACTACATGGTGAGTAGCAACTATCCTTTTCATAATATTTTTTAATCATCAACTAAGGTCATTTTTACGGAAAGATTGCAATATGCCAATGTTAGTATAAAATGGGTGACTCTACCAATGTCAATAACTACTGCACATTGTCACACCTTGCATCACTTTCTAAAATTTTTGGGAAAGTAATGTACTCTATAGTTCTCAGCTTCCTATGCAGTAATAGGATAATTAGCCAACTCAGCCAGCTATTTATACATTTGCTGAGCACATAATAAAATCTTTAAATGAAAAATATCACCAATGGGAAGTTCTGTGTCTTAACAAAGGCATTTAATTGTGTTAATCAAAATATTCTGCTAGAGAAGTCAAGATTTGTGGAGTTTGTAGTTCAGCAAATGCCTGGTTTTGTTCTTATTTAAGAAACAATATACAGAAAGTTGTCCTAGGTTATTCGAGTAATACGAAGATAGCTGCCACGTCACATGCATGGGGAGAAATTACAATGGGAGCCCACAGAGCTCAATCATTGCCCCACTACTGTTCTTGCTTTGTGTGAGTGGCCTGCCATTTTATTTGAATCAGGAGGCACAATTAGTTCTCTTTCCAGATGATACAAGCAAAGAACAGCATCAACAGAGAAAATAGTAATCAACGTTTTTGTGAAACTTACTGAATGGTTTTGGACAAATGGGCTAACTTTAAACTCTGAAAAAATTCTGTCCACTCAGTTTTCTACTGCCAAGAATATCACACCTCCAGTTAACCCCGCATACCAACAAGAAAATTGTAAATTCCTAGGAGCACATAAAGAAGAAAACTCAAAAATGTAAAATCTGTATAGTAGACTTGCAATGAGGCATTTTTTTAAAGTAAGTACCACTTTGAGATAGCACTGGTGTAGCACCGCAGTTGGCATTTGGCACACACGTGCTGTATACTACACTCTGTCGGCAAGCCACAGATTCCATTACAGAGTCATATGGCAAGTTTACGTTTGTTTCGTTTGTTTGTGAGTATTTGAAATGCCTCCTCCTCCAATCGAGAATCACATCGACAGTGAAATATGCACTGTAATTCATTTTCTTAGTGCTAAAGGAGTGAAATCAGTTGAAATTCAACTTCAGATCACTGAAGTGTACAGAAAAAACATTACAAGTGATGGGATGGTACAGAAATGAATGGCAGCTTTTAAAGATGATTGTACAAATATGTACGATCGGGAACAAAGTAGGTGATCTTCAGCCATTACTGACAATTTGGTGCAGAATCTTGCCGAAAAAGTGAGGGAAAACAGATGCTGTACAATTTCGATATTATGTGTTGAGCTTCCTCAAGTGTCAAGAAGTGTGCTTTATGCAATTGTTACAGAACATTACATCGCTGAAAGTTATGCCCACACTGGGTACTAAAAATGCTGATTGAGGTGCACAAAAGCAAATTTTTAGCCAGTTCTTTGACTTTCCTAGAGCAGTCCAGTGAGGAAGGTGATGAGCTCTTACGCTAAATTGTCACAGGTGACGAGACGTGGGTGGCTTACATTACACCTGAATTAAAGAGGCAATCCATGGAATGGTGGCATTCGACATCACCCAAGAAAGTGAAGTTCAGGCAAACAATTGTGGCCCAGAAAATCAGGTGTAGGCTATTAGTTTTTGGGACAGGAAGGGGTTTTGGTTTTGGATTTTTTGCCTTGTGGTGACATCATTAATTCTACAGCTTACTATGAGACTTTCAACTAATGCACTGTGCAATCCAAAACAAAAGCATGGCATGCTGAGGAAGGGGATAGTTTTGCTTCACGAAAGAGCCAGTCCGTATACAGCCAATCAGACTTTAGAGCGCCGGCCTGAGTGGCCGAGCGGTTCTAGGCGCTACAGTCTGGAACTCCCGACCGCTACGGTCGCAGGTTCGAATCCTGCCTCGGGCATGGATGTGTGTGATGTCCTTAGGTTAGTTAGGTTTAAGTAGTTCTAAGTTCTAGGGGACTGATGACCACAGCAGTTTAGTCCCATAGTGCTCAGAGCCATTTGAGCCAGACTTGAGACTTGAGAGCTGATCAAATTATTTGGTTGGGAACAACTTGAGCACCCTCGGTACAGTCCAGATGTAGTACCCAATGACTACCACCCATCTGACCCTGCACTTGAACAAGCATCTAGTCGGTCATCGCGCAAATGATGGATATGTCAAAACAGTTTGCAACAATTGTCTAATCAGGTGGCAGATTTGTTCGAGAATGGTATTCAAAAGCTGGTTGTATGATGTGATTAGTGCCTCAATATTGGGGGGAATTATGTAGAAAAGTAGAGTAAAGTACAAGCTAAGAAAGGTCTACTTGTCTTATTTTTATTTCAAACTGGTACTTACTTAAAAAAAAGTGCCTCATAGAACATGAAGATTCAGCTATTTTTGCCTTAAGAATAATTGCAGACATTAGGCATATAGAAGTCAGTAATTTAACATACATATTTTGCATATTTTCATTCATTGATTTCTTATGGGATAATATTATGCATAACTTCTAGCTTATGTAAGAAGTATTCTTTGCACAAAAGTAAGTAATTAGAATTATGCAGGTATATCTCTAAGCAGCTAGGAATATTAACCACAGTCTCACATACATTTACTGGTATGAAATTTGCTGTCAAGAATCCATCTAAATTTGAGAGTAACACACATAAATGCAATACTAGAAGGAAAACTGAATCTAACTTTGGCATAGAAAGGGGAGAAATATGCAGCTATAGAACTCTTTGACAAGCTACCAATGGAAATAAAAGTCTCACAGATAGCAGAAGTATTTTCTAATGTCGATTAAGAGACTTCTCCTTAACAAGTCCTATACCACAGAGGAATTCTTGAGTAGAGATAATTAGTCATGTGACAGAAGAAAGAAAGAAAAACTTGTAAATGGCCAACAGGCAGTGATATAAATATTATTTTTTATTTAGTTGTATGTAAGTGTTCTTTGTTTGTTCTGTTGACCCATTCCATATAAAAATGTTTATCCTGAATTTGATCTATGGAACATGTAACTAACTAACTAATGCCTCACTGCCTATGGTAAGTATACGATCCACGTCGTGTACACGATCACAACCAATGAAGAATACAAATCTCTTGAAAACCTGTCAGTACATTTTGTAAAGAAAAAAAAGTGGCAAAGAGGTTCACCAGACAAAATACTATTCACTCCCTCAAAAGAACACAAGGGTCACTATTGAGCACTATAGATACTGTAGAACTGGTACCAGGTAGTCATGTGACCCTCCACTGCTGGCGTAAGTCATGACAGTGAAGTAGTACATATGTGCAAGTCAGCTGTACGGACTTAGTGTAGTAAGGTGAGTTGACATGCAGATGTGACAGAATTGCACACAGAAGCTATTATGTTTGGAGATGCCAATGTCCACAACATGAGTGAAATTACCCAATTTGTTGGTGTATCAGTGAGGACTGTTTACTGTGTCTACAAGCAATGGTGTACCATCTGCCATCACAGTTCTCGATATCAGCCACATAGCAGTGCGCCACCGATTGCTTGCACAGTTCAATTTCGAAGATACAGAGTGGAAATTATACCTCTAGAAACTCGAAGCTTTAGTGAGGCCATTATGTGGGACGTGCTGCAAACCACGAGTAACTAGAAGCTTACCTCATTTGTGAAGATCTTAACAAGAAAACTCGAAAACAGAGGAAACTGGAAGTTTAAAAAAAAACAAAAAGTGTGTGAAATCTTATGGGACTTAACTGCTAAGATCATCAGTCCCTAAGCTTACACACTACTTAACCTAAATTATCCTAAGGACAAACACACACACCCATGCCCGAGGGAGGACTCGAACCTCCGCCGGGACCAGCCGCACAGTCCATGACTGCAGCCCCCTAGACCGCTCGGCTAATCACGCGTGGCAACTGGTAGTTTCACTCGTATTTTTTAACGAATATCGATGTCACAGATATAGCATATTCCGAATCATCCTAGGAATTTACAAAGTCAACTAAGATTTTAATATTCATCACTTGGATTTGCAGCTCCTTGTGTTTATCGTGTTTGCAATTAAAATTGTTAGATATAAGGTCCGCTAGTTATGCAAAACACCGTTTTTTCCTTTTCCCAAACATGTTTCAGCACCTTTGTGCCATCATCAGTGAGTTTCTGTTTTATTTAATCTGTAATGTGATCATTTTTACTAAATGACTACAAAATTATGTGGTTGGTTTTTCAGGGCCATTTGTGTATTATTTACTACAGGTAGCTTGTCATCGGCTACCAAACGATGCTGATGAGAAATTTTGTTAGGAGTGAACCTATTATTTTATGCTCTAAACGTAATTTAGTTTGTCGCGAATTTTCGGGCCTATATTCGTTTTTGCTTTCGTTTTTGTGTGGCAAGCCGTTTTATTCTCAGCATCATGGTGAGGTGTTGTGGAGCACACGTAAATATAACACATATATTCACAAATAAAGTCGTAAAAGCACTTTGCACTTCACCAAAACACACTGTAAGTGTGGTTGTTGTGTGTCCCAGCTCAGTCAGTGTTCATTTGTACACCAGTGAGTTTAGCGCCTAATTTGAATTTTTTTTTTTTTTACATTTCATCTTTGTGTGTGCGTGTATGTGCATGTGTGTGTGTTGTACGCTTCTTAGCTGTTTGTGTTGTCTTTCATGTGGTGGCCCTTTTGTGTGTGCATGCCTCATTTGTTTTTCTTGCGAGTGGTACTAGTAGGTCTTAGGAAGAGAGACATAGTAGTTTTCTAAGCGACCAGCTATTAAAAGCACGATTGCAACGACTATGTTACTGTCACCATCCATAAAAAGGTCTTTTGGTTATATGGGAGCATCCAAGTATAGCTAACGATATTTATGTTAAAAAGTATACAAGCTTTATAGATCAGGTACGGTATTGCTTCGGTATGAAGTAGTCTTCCACACAAATACCGTGACACTAAATATGGATGGTGGTAGCTGGGGTGTGTATTCACAGACTGAAAGCACAGGTGCACATAAAAAAATGGCTCTGAGCACTATGGGACTCAACATCTGTGGTCATCAGTCCCCTAGAACTTAGAACTACTTAAACCTAACTAACCTAAGGACATCACACACAACCATGCCCGAGGCAGGATTCGAACATGCTACCGTAGCGGTCTCGCGGTTCCAGACTGACGCGCCTAGAACCGCATGGCCACACCGGCCGGCACAGGTGCCCATCACCAGCGGTGTAAGCTCATAATAAAATCTCCCTTATCGCCGAATTTAGAAAGTGATTCGGCTAAGGAACGTGGCATTAAGCCGATATTTGTAACTCCCTCGTGCCGCCGCTAGATATTTCTCACGCTAACAAATAGTATTCATAATGCATTCAATCTCAAGGCCATATACGCAGTATAACAGAAGTTCTGTTATATATCTGCTAGGTTACAGGCAAGGGAAGATGATGGTTGATTGAGAATGAACACATACAGTATATGGTGTGCTTTGTGAGGAATCACTTAAAAATGCAATGCTAGATTGAAGTCATAAGAATGTACTAAATCCTACGACCAGTACACTCGCTTTTCAGATCTATAGTGTTATGCTTTCTGGTAGAAATGCTGTCTTCAGTTTGGAGTGAAGTCTATCCATTCAACCACACACACTTGCGTTAGATCCTATGGAGACGTCTTTTAATGATCACAGCCACTGGTGAATCATATTCATGGCTCTCTCATATCTCGAACAAAGCGAGCTGAGTCCATTACTGCTGTTCAGTGAAGAATGTTCCATACCAATCTTACTCACAGCGCTCATCCAAGTGCACCAGTCATCTCTCCGGACGCGTATCTGTTGGGGAGGTTAGCACCCCTCATCGGTGTATAGTAGATATGGGAATATTGTGGTGATATAACAGACAGTTATGAAGAAACGTGTGGTTTCTGTATGATGGAGCTTCTGACGGATGGAGTCTGAAGCATTTTATGTAAATGAACTGCGCTATCAGTTCTGAAGTATTGTTCCAGTGTTTGGTGTACAAACGAAGAAGATATCGTAAAGACAGAAATGATCACGGAATATATACACATTCCAAGGGCTACACAGCTCTGCACTTAAACACGCTATAATGCTAGAGCTGTGAGGTTTCCGACCTATTAGTCGTGTGGAATGTAATGCTGTTAATATTCCAATGTAAGAATTTGTTTCCAACGCATGGCATACATTCTCCCTGCGAGTTATGGGCCAAGATGTTGCCTGCAGTCGACACACTGTCAGGTAACGAATAACTTATTACTGGAGTATTAAAAATTAATAGCCAAAAGCTGTAGTTCATAGATGCCCTGATGGGATTGTGGGTATGTATCAGAGTTGGAAGGTATTAACAGAAATAACGAAGCAGATCTGGTAAGCAATAAGAGCATATACTTCTGGAAAAAATCTGAGCAGTTACAGAAATCGACTCTGTACACATGTCAAATCCCTGTTGCAGACCTCTACACGATGGAGTGGAAGTGAAATGAACATACATAACTGTTCCCAAATTTTAAGTTTCCTTCAAGTGTAGCACTACGTGAGTCTGCAGACCGGTCTCTGATGGATCAGAGCACTACACGGAATTGCTTCCCGACTTCGAGTTCCCATACATCCATCTTCTGCACTACTTGTTGAGTGTCATAAAGCTGAAATGCATGCGGGTGGATTGTCGGTGAGAGGGCAAGGCTTAGGATTTTTTGTAGGTTTATGTATAAGACGAGCAAGTATTCCCGTAGAAAATCAAACAGCACATGGATATGTCAGCAATATGACCAGATACATGTGGAAAACCGTGGAAGAATATCAAAACTGACATAAAATCGGTAAAATTCGAGGAAAACCTGGTATAATCACGAATAATTGATGTGAAATACGTAAAAATTGAGAGAAATACTATGAAATATGTAAAACCGCGAAAACCTAGTAAAATTACAGAAATTGACTGAGAGTACATAAAATGAGAGAAAAATTCCATGAAAAACCAGAGTGAAATCAATAAAACTGCGTGACTGCGTGTTCTGGAGGAGGAGAGGAGACTGATGCTACATATACAGACATTAATAGTGGAGAAAGGAGGCGAATTGGCAATATTATCCCACTCATGAGTAATACAACTTATCATCGACCGATGACTTCTGTGTGCAAGAGGAAGATTCCCGGCAGCGGTGGTAAACTGCAGTAACACTGTTACATCTCCTCTGGCTACTGATTGTGTTGTTTAATTCCTCATAAGGTGTCACTGTTTCTTCATATGCAGTTTCGGATGTCGAAGATCGACTTATAGACCTGTTATGAGCATATCATAATTTCCGAACCATAATCGTGATTGAACTTCATAAACATATCCAGAAACCTATGTAGTGTTTGTGTTACAAAGAAACGATGTTTTCTTTGGTGTGCAAGGTAGTTTTTTCATCACCTTACAGTCTGTCACCACAGTTTATCGTGCAGAAAATTCCAGGGAGAATGTGTGTTATGCACTGGAAATAATTTCTTAGATTGGAATATTAACAGCATTGCATTCCACACGACTAATAGGTCAGAAACTGCACAGCCCTAGTATTATACTGTGTATAAGTGAAGAACTGTGTAGCCCTTGGAAGGTGTTTATGTTCCATGATCATTTCTCTCTTTCCAATATCTTCTTGGTTTGGACACCAAATCCCGGAACAATATTTCAGAAGTGATAACACAGTTCATTTACATAAAATTCTTCAGACTTCATCTATCAGAAGCTCCATCACACATAAACCACATGTTTCTTCATAAGTGGCTGGTATATCATCAAAACATTCCCATACCTACTATATATTGATGAGGGGTGCTAACCTCCTCACAGGTACGCATCTGGAGAAATGTCTCGTGCACTTGGATGGGTGCTGTGAGTAAGATTAGTGTGGAACAGTCTTCACTGAACAGCAGTAACGGACTCAGCTCAGTCTGTTCCTTCGTGAGACGTGGAATCGAGAGGTTATAGCATTCTCCTACTTCCGGTCAGCTGCAAATTAAATCGATGACAGTGTTGTGGGGATGGTTAGTCATAGAAAATGCGGTGAGATTTTTCAATATTCTACTTTATCCTATGACTGTGAAAATACTCTGTGACTCCCATCCACATAGCGAAAAACGCTGAATCGTAATCGTAAATGCAGAGCAACGATCGAGGAGTATTGGCACAACCAATGTTCTACCCCAAAGTACCGTTATCGAAGATGGCGGCGATGGCGTCACCCAAGATGGCGGCGATGACATCATCCAATATGGCGGTCGTAACGTCATCCAAGATGGTGGATTTTGACGGGAAGTTTAAATTTTGGCGGGAAGATAGGACAATTAGACTACCTCCACTAACCTAACCCCACTCCCCTTCCCAGAAAATGGCGGGAAGCTCAAATTCCAATGGGATAATGCATCAAACCTCTACTAACCTAAGAAAATGGCGGAAAAATAGGTTAGTTGGGCTACCCCAACTAACCTAAGTCATCTGACCATCACCTCATCTAATGAACTGGCGCCGAGTTTGAATTTTGACAATAAAGAAAGTTCACTTGGGCTATCTCTACTATACTAAGAAAATGGCGGGAATGAAAGGGCATTTGGACTGACCTAAGTCACCCAACCGCCACCTCTTCCTAGGGATTGGTGGGAAAAGGACTCAGCCTGCACTAGGCTGCTGGAGAGAGGAAGGAGTGTACTTTATTTATTTTGGAACAATTTATTTAGGGATGGAGTATATTTATCACAGTGATACAGAACACACGCTCTGACATGCCAAAGCATACAGACATGCAAACTACTCCTAAATAACTCATGTATAATGCTCTGCACGTGTGCTTGCTAATTGTAAACCGTCAAAATAACGCATTGCACAGGTTGCAGACCTGCAAACCACTCGTAAATAATGCAACATCTTTATGTCCAGAGAGCCAAACAACCCGTAAATTGTCAAAATAATAATCCATCTAAAAGTCTCTGCAAATGTGCTTGTAATTGTCAAATGCAGAAATCATGCACCAGCCTGTATTTAAGCAATTAGAGGCAGCACCACCATCCAGTGTGTTCGCCACAAGGTCCGGACTCCAACTGACCTAGTACACAGTTCCACCACCAGAGGGTGCTGTCCTCTGTTCCGTGATGTAATCCAAGAGGGCAGCCATGACATCAGCTGATGACACAAATTCCGTTATCCAAGATGGCTGCAAACAGTGTGTTCACAATGAGGTCCGGACCTAGAACACAGTACCATCACCAGAGGGTGCTGTCATCTGTTCCGCAATGTAATCCAAGATAGTGGTGGGAAATGATGGAAAAACGACTCTGCCTGTGCTGGACATAAGTTTTTATTTTGCAGGCAGTGTCTCCACCACGAGATCTAGACTCCAACTGATCTAGTACACAATACTGCCACCAGAGGGTTCTGTCATCCCTCTTGTGATGTAATCCAAGATGGTGGTCTGGAAGAGGAAAATGGCTCGAAAATTACTCAGCTTGCGCTGGGCTGCTGGAGAGAGTAAGGAAGGAGTGTATTTTATTTATTTTGGAACAATTTATTTAGGGAACGATTTTGAGAGATAGTATATTTATCACACTGATACAAAACACATGATTGGGGTCACACCACACATTCCAGAGACCAGTAAATTACCCCTAAGTAATGCTCTGCAGACACGCAAACAACCCCTAACTTACCGAAATAATTTCAGTACAGACCTGCCAACTACGCCTAAATAACGCAGCACAGTGATGTGTAGACACTGTCAGTACTCGTAAACTGTTCAAGTAGCTCACAGCACAGCCTATAGATTTGCTCACAAAATAATGCAACAGACACACGCAGACATCGCCCGCCGCCCCCTATCAACTAGTCCACACAGGAGGCTACCGACAGCCCCGCGAAGTGAAGTGGCCGTCAGCTGTCAAACCCCACACAGGCATCCGTTTGGGCCCCACATTCATGAAGTGGCGGCATCCCTTTCATACTCAACACCTGAGAAATTCCTCTCGAAATATATGTTCATCTTGGACTTGAGTGAAGACCTATATTCAAAGTGCAGATGCTCCAAGGTGGGCCACGTGCGCATGTGTTTACTGCTGCTGGTGTTCACTCTCCCTCTACCTGCAGTCTGGCGAAGAGCTTATTACCGATCGATGCTGCAGAAATCCCTTCCAGAATAGCACAAACTGCTTTCTCACTAGCGATTCTAATGGACCATGCATGACGTGTGGCTGACGCATCGCCACACATAGCTACATAACATCGCAAGTGCATATAGCAACGTTCTCAATGTCATACTGAAGCCAAATGGCTATCTAAAATAATAACTAAGTCGAACTCTAGTAAATTTCAGTGTCCCAGAAATACTTAACATGCGCTTTTGTAGGAGGTTTCATGATGTCTCAGCTTGTATGCACAGAAATTCTTACCCTAACAGAACCTATTTATGAAAACAGCGCAGAATAACATCGAATGCACTCTCCCTAGCGGCCCTAACATGATACCACGTCCATCACGTGTTACCCTTATTGCTTTCAACACACACAAACGTTCCCACCGCTATGTAGAAACTCTTATATCCCAGCACAAAGGATGTGAGCCGTGCTCTCTCCCAACTATACGTTTTCCTGAACTTCGCTGTCTATCTGTGTTTGGTTTCCCGCCCTTGTCGCGGTTAGATTGTGGTTCTTCTTCCTTCTATGTGTGGCAGCAGTGAGGTGTATCGATATTTGCGCCGTGTACCATCTTTGGTTTGGTGCATATAGTTCCGGCAAGGGAGTCTGGAGTGAGTGGGTTTGTTGTTGTGGACGAGGGAAGTAATCTCCGCGTGGTGCAGTCTGCTGGCAGCCCCTGCCCAGTGTCGGAACTTGCGTGGAGCTGTCCGATCGCTACGAGCTTCGTGGTTCACCGACCCAGGACGTCAAAGTTGAGTAGTGGTTCCAACTACCCTAGCCACGTGTATTCATGTTGTGGTGGTTTGCTTCGGTGGTTTGCTACTGGGAAGGTTTTCCGGTTAGCAAGACAGAGTGGTTTTACAGCTGAAACTTAGCCGCCAGGCGGTGCAATTAACTATTTTGGTCGACTACGATTTGACTGCACCAGTGGAATTTTCTGTCTTGTGGCCGTTAGTGTTCTGGTTACCTGCCCTGGCCACTAACATAATTTCAGGCAGTATCCTTTCCTCACCTGTTGTCGCTGTCCAACATGGTGTGTAATTTTGACAGCTAATACTTACTCCATTGTGGATTATCAGGTTTGTAACATTGCCAGTTTGAGTTCTCATGTACTGATTGACGGGAAGCAAGTCGTCATGTCAGTCGGTCCGTGGCTGTCCCCTGGTTGGGTTCCGATGGATCGAGTATAGTTGGGCACATCACCTGTCTCACCTAAGTGAACGAGGGCAGACCAACCTCCCTGGAGGCCTTCTGAGTGCCACCGGTGTTTAATTATCTGTTGTCCGCTACTTTAAATTTTAAGCTTATGGTTCTTTGTTTTGTTTTCTTAAAATTTTGCAAAATTAATTTTAAATTTATCTTTCAAGCTCAAACACTGTGGCCTTCTGCCTTTAAAGATTATGGTAATATACATTTTAAAATTTTTAAGTTTAATTGTGGCCCTCAGCCATCGGTATTGTACCTTGCATATGTTGCTTCTTTAAATTATTTTATTGCTATCTTAATTGGATTTTTATCTTGTTGAGATTCCTTGTTGGAGGCCTTGAGCTGTGAAAGAGTTGCATTCGGTAAAGATTCGGCCATGTGCCACTTGGGTTGTGAAGGTTATTAAATTACAATAAATTACAATTAGAAGCAAAAACTGACCTCAACCCTTGGCAGTTTCCACAATCCTGTTACCTGTTCTGCCCAACGGGTTTAGCGGGCGTCTCACTGGTAGCAGAGCGTGGTTACACTCATGCTTACCAACCCTTAGTTGCGGTCAGTTTCACTCTTGTTTCTATTGTGTTTGTGGCATCGTATTGTTTGGATTGTATTTTTTCAGGTGTTAAGAGAGTGGCAGTCAGACAGTGTCCGGGAATCGGTCTGCTGAGAAGAGACCATCCCGTTTACGAGTTCGCAGTGAGGTGTCAAACGATGGAGGGCAGTGTTCCAGAATTGGTATTCCGTTTGCGCGCTGCTGTGCTGCAGCCGGTTGACGTCACCTCGGCAGCGATCGGTGAGACAGGTGCGGCCATCCGATTTCTTGGTGAGGCCGTTAAAGGTCTTGAGGATACTATTGGTCTTCTAGAAGGAACCCAACCTAGTGACAGTCATTTGGGTCGGGTGCGGGCACAGTTGGCGTATTTAACTAATCAGGTGGCTGATTTGAGTACGTTAGAGTTGGGAGAGCATTACAAAAATCAGCCGCTGAGTTGCGAACTCTGGTGAGCGCATTGCAGTTTAAGCTTACATGCTTGGAGTTGGATGGGAGGAAGTTCGAAGACTCGCGCTATCAAGGGGAACATGGGGGCCAGGCCGGGGATGGCATTCTTCCAGCAGCTGTTAAGTTAGATACCATCATTGCTAAGTTGCCCAACCCTCTGGCTTATTTCTTTCAGGATCTGACCGAATTGATTGTAGAGTGGATTGATCAGGTAGAAAAGCTATTGTGGTTGTTAGTTCGTCTCGAACAGCACGCGGCCGCCTTTCACGTACCGCACCATGCAATCCTGTCGTTGCTATATCTGCTAGCCAGAGGCGAGTTGCAGAATATTCTCTCACGAGCCATGGCCGAAGAGTTTACCTTGCAACAATTAAGGGAGGCTTGAAATTAGTCAAAGATTAACCAATGGGGTTCGGAAACAACTTGAGTGCCGCCACATTTGGGAAATACAGCGAGGTGACGAGCAGTTACATTATTATGTCGATAGAGTCCACACAGCCTCCTTGGGCTTACTTGTTGAATTGTCTGAACGCGAATTAGTTTCTATCATTCTCAACGGAATGCGTGCAGCGGATAAGTCGCATTTTGTTTTCCATAAGCATCCTGAGACCTGTGGAGAACTCCGTGATGTGGTTGTAGCAGCATCCGCATTACCCCTTGAGAGCCACAGGCGTCGGGAGGTTGTAAGGCGGGATTCCGGATTACCCACATCTGTGGAAGTTACCAGAAGGGAACCCAGGCGTTGTTTCAGAAGCAGTATTTCAGCTCATTTGGTACGCTCTTGTGATCAGCCTCGTGCTCTTTGAGCTAGTAGATGACGCCGGGTTGGTACATGAACCCGCGCTCCAACCTTTAGGCCCTGGTGTACTCGCGTAGTCGCACCCACATCATCTCCTTTGCCTTATGTTTGTTCTCGAGTAGGGGGCAAGCCCATCTGCGCTCTCTTGGATTCTGGTAGTTCCGTGCCATTATTGAGTTTTGAGTGGCTTTTGGAATTTGGGCATCTTACTAGACTTTGTTTGGTCCTGTCCCCGGTGCAGAGATGTTGGGTGGCCAATGGCCAGGTGTTACCTTTGCAGGGTTGGGTCCGGGGGAGTGTATCGGTTGCTGATTTTTCCTGGACTGTATCTTTAGCCTTGGTTAAGGGATTGCCTGTTAATCTAATATTGGGGTGCGATTTCATTTATAAAACTGGCCTCATTTTGTATGATTCCGGACGCACCTTTTCCTTTAGGTTCTCTCCTGGCGAGAAGTTTGGCCTTTGCAAGTGCGATAGACCTGGTGCATGGCAAACTGCCGGGACCCTCGGCGTGCAGGTGGCAGCTAATGAATTCGATCTGGCCCATCTCTTGCCTAATCAGGCGTCTCAGTTACGCGACTTGTTGCACAGTTTTTCTCAACTGCTTAGCGATAACATGGGTGTAACCAGTGTTCTTGAATATCATATCCGTTTGTCCGATGACACCCCGGTTAGGCAATCTCCATAACGCCTCTCACCCCCGACGGTTAAGATACTCAAGACTAAGATATCTCAGATGTTGGAACAAGGAGTCGTCAGATCCTTTACTTCTGCTTATGTTTCTCCAATTTTTCTTGTACCTAAGGATCAGAGGCGCGATTTTAGACCTGTTGTTGACTATCGGCGTTTGAACGCCAAGGTTGTACTCGAATCAGTACCCTTGCATGATTTGCGTAATTCTTTTACCTGGTTTGCCGGCGCTAATTGGTTTACTGTTCTTGATTTGAATCAGGTCTATTATCAAATTCCGCTGGCTGAGGAATGTAAACATGTCACCCCCTTTTGTACTGATTGGAACTTTTTCGATTTTAACAGTCCCCTTTGGGTTAGCTACCGGAGCGGCGGAGTTGCTGACTTGTTGGATAATATTCTTGGGGATTTGAAGTTAGTTTGTGTCTATAATTATTTGGACGACTTGGTTATCTATAGCCGTTCGTTTGAGGATCATTTGGTGCATATCCAGCAAGTTCTTTTGAGGTTACAGCGAGCTGGTCCAGCTGTTAAACTTAGTAAAATTACGCTAGCTAGGCGAGAGGTATCCTTCTTGGGCCATGAGCTACAACAACATGTTCCCATTTCCATTGAGTGGTCAAAACACAGCCCTGTCGCATTAACTCAGCTCCCCTCGTTTGTCCACAGGATGCAGAAGGTGGTAGCTACAGCGCTCACCAACTTCCGCTCAGTTCCGACTCAATTTCGACCGATCACATGGACAAAGCTGCAGGGTGGGCATGGCAAGGACTGAGGAACAGTTACAAAATGCAGAAGGATTGTCTAAAAATCCACACTGGAGTTTTGCTGTGTGGGACCCTTAGCAGATAGGTTCGAAAAAGTGACTCGTTTCGAGATATGAGAGAGCCACGAATATGATTCACCAGTGGCTGTAATCATTAAAAGACGTCTCCATAGGATCCAACGCAAGTGTATGTGGTTGAATGGATAGACCTGATTCCAAACTGCAGACAGCATTTCTACCAGAAAGCATAACACTATAAATCTGAAAAGCCAGTTACTGGTCGTAGGACTTTGTACATTTCTTATGACTTCAATCTAGCATTGCATTTTTTAAGTGATTCCTCACAAAGCACACCATATACTGTATGTGATCATTCTCAGTCAACCGTTATCTTCCCTCGCCTATAAACTAGCAGATATATCGCAGAACTTCTGTTATGCTGCGTACATGGCCTCGAGATTGAATGCATTATGAATACTATTTGTTAGCGTGAGAAATATCTAGCGGCGGCATAAGGGAGCTGCAAATATCGGCTTAATGCCACGTTCCTTAACCGAATCACTTTCTAAATTCGGTGATAAGGGAGATATTATTACGAGCTTACACCGCTGGCGACGTGCACCTGTGCTTTCAGTCTGTGAATACACACCCCAGCAACCACCGTCCACATTTAGTGTCGCGGTATTTGTGCGAATGACCACTTCATACCGAAGCAATACCATACCTGATTTATAAAGCTTGTATAGTTTTTAACACGGATACCGTTAGCTATACTTGTGTGCTCCCATATAACCAAAAGCCCTTTTTATGGATGGCGCCAGTAGCATAGTCGTTGCGGTCGTGCTTTTAATAGCTGGTCGCTTACAAAACGATTATGCCTCTCTTGCTAAGACATACTGGTACCACTCGCAAGAAAAACAAATGAGGCGTCTCCCTCCACTGCGGATCATAGCCAATAACATTCAGTTATTGGCGAAGTATTATACTTAATAGGGGATGTGTGTAGATTAGTTCTGATCAACAGGCTTATAAAGTATGTGTTAGGATGTAAAGTTACTCTGATCAGTGTTCTGCCGTGTGCAAAGAAAATGACCATGTATGATCGTATTGAAGGTGTGGAATTAATGTGGAGAATTGGAATTTCAATTCATCGATAGCCGTAAGGGGGCCAAAAGATTTTATGTGGAAAATTATGTCCAGCCTTAAGATGCATACATATACTGATATTTCCAGAGCCACAGCCGTTAGGAGGGAGTATTTCTGATACTTCGCTCATTGTCGAATGTCATCAGATTGAGGCTGCAATCGTAATATTTAATTGTAATAATAGTGATAAATATGTGGCTGGTTTCCTAGGACGACATCGTTTGGTGTGCGGCGCATGTGGTGGAAGTAGCCTGTGGCTAGAACTAACCTAACCTAAGGCTGTCATGGGTGGCGGGTACAAAGAGAAGTTCCGGCCGGCTGGCTAGTCGGTTCTTGCCCGCAGATGCAGGGGCAAGTCCCTCTGGGCCCTCTGGATAGCTGAATAGCGAAGCAATACTCAATATGTGTTCTGCAGCCTTCGTAATCACGTGTGTTGCGAATATTCATCGTGGAAATTTGAGAAGATTCAATATGGGCAATTGTTTGCACTGGACAATTATTCCCTCCCATGCAAATTGACTGCTTGTCTACTTGTACTTCCATTCTACACATTTCCCGTCTTTATTTGATTGAGAAAACGTTGATTGTAATATGCATTGTGTGCATCTAGACGGTGAAAAAACATGTGGAAGAGACGTTTGCTGGTTCTCTAGACATGAGAAACACTCATGTCTTTGTTGACTTTGTAAATTGCTAGGATGATTCGGAATCTGCTATATCTCTGACATCGGTATTCGTTAAAAAATACGAGTGGAACTACCAGTTTCCTCTGTTTTCGAGTTTTCTTGTAAAGATCTTCACAATCGAGCTAAGCTTCTAGTTACTCAGTGGTTTGCAGCACGTCCCACATAATAGCCCCGCTAAAGTTTCGAGTTTCTAGAGATATAATTTCCACTGTGTGTCTTCAGAATTGTACTGTACAAGCAATCGGTAGCGCACTGCTATGCGGCTGATACCCAGGACTATCGCCTAAATGGTATGATATTCTGCCAAACCATTTGAAAATACATACGTTCTTGTAATCCCAGAGTCTGGAGATGATCACAGCTCCATGCAGAAACCACAGCGACAAGCAGACCAGACCGGAAACAGCACTGTCAGTAGAGGCCTTTGCGCTTGGGAAACCAGCCCACCATTTCTACACTAGTTTGGAGAGTGGCCGTTACTGTGGAAGGCGCTCTGATCGCAAATCAGGCCAGCATGTGCTTGTGACTGTTGGCCATTGTGGATGAGTGACCGACTGATCTCGCAGGAAATATCTAGTGCTGCGATTACATACTGTGCATGTGCTTATGTTTTTTGGAATCTGTCTGTCTTCGCAGTATATGTATGAGTGTCTGGTGATCGATAGCTATACGCAGGATGCAGATGTGATGATTTTGTATGGTGCAGGATATGAAGTGTGCTTACCACACGGATATGGTATGGTGATACAGTCGTTTGTGGTGATATTGCCTGGTTTGGTATCGGTTTCGCTCCAAAAAATTCAAGCTCTCCTCAACAGTAGCAGAGCAGTGGAATTAAGGAAGTGTCTTTGGCGGTAGTTTAGACCACTTTTTCAGGGTTTAAATGTCAGTGGTATATGACTGCTATATGTTTTTCGATCTGCACAAAATAATTTGCAGCTGAAAGTCTTATAATTTGTTTGCAGAAAGTGGCAGACAATGCTCGAAGACATGTAATATCAGTAAGAACCAATCAGAATGCTCTATTCACAAGAAGTTCCATGGCACCAGAAAGTCTTTTGTGCAGGGTGTAGGAGGGTCTACAGACTAGTTCGAAAAAGGCAGGGGCGGGTTATTTACAGAAAGTTCTGTGACGTCTGAGAGTTACGTGATATCTTTTTTGTTCGAGTGTTCAGAGACAATTCCAAGTAGACCATCTGCCTCTAGTTTGGACAGCTGGGATGCTGTCCCCTACCCGCCAGTGTCGCTTTAGAGCATCTGCTGAGCAAGAGTTGTAGGACATCGAAAATTCCAGCCGTCTTTTTCGTCTGTAGGACAGTGCTCCGAATTCTGTTTCTGTTTTCTCACGACCTGTTGTAGGGTTCGAAATATGTCATGAACTTTTAGATATGTAATGTTTTTGAATTTCCATGTCTGTCCTTAGACACTGGTGTGCTTCGAAAAGTCAGGAAGCAAAAGAAATAACAGTCTTAACATCCTTGACTACAGCAGCAAATATAAACTAAGCCCACTCAGCTGTAGGACTCAGAAATTTTTTTGTCTTTGGCAGTGCCTTCATACAACCAGCTAAAACTCGAATAGTGGTGAGCGTCCTGTTTCGAGTTAAAGAGATACTTATTTCGACTTCCAAATATCCTCGTCTTGGTGTGTAAAATCGGATATTGCACCTGATATCGGTTTTGGGATCTATTTCCGACAAAATCGCGCTGAATGGCTCAGGTAGGGAGGCTGAATGGAGACTGGGAGGTTTCACAAGTGTGTCAGAACTCGCCATGATCTTTTTAGAGTTTATGTTCAAGTGTGGCGGCATTCCTCGGAATAAAACGTGTAATTACGTCGTAAATTGTTTAAATATTCTTGCATCATCTGCAAAGTCTCTCTCTCTCTTTTTATGCAGTGGTACATTTAGCTCCTGTGATATCGTCAAGACATGTATGTGACAATACTCTGCAGATTGCTTAAAACACCAGTTTTATAACTCCTGAAGCAGTTCATGTGCAATGACAAGGGGTATCCGAGTGGCACAAAGAAAGTGTACGTGGATGGAGGAGGCAGGCTGGTGGTATTTCTAGCTAGACAGGAAGATGTTTAGTGCTGCCCTGCGGTTGGTTGTGGCCGGTGGTAAGCGTGGAGCGGTCCAGCACATGGCTTCTTCTTTCAGTGGCTGTGACTCTGGTGCACAGAGCGCGAGCAAGAAAGTTCTTGATATAGGTTTAGCGCGATCTATGAAAGTGTATTTACGTGGTTCCTTTCGCTATCAGAATAAAAAAATACTGCAGTTGTTTAACTGAGCCGTGTTTCGGCTCTCAACATATACCGCGCTGTAAAGATTGTTCTGAGTCCTTCCATTCCGTCGTTAATTGATTCTTTCATATTTATCGTTATGCTGCGTAGGATTCTGTTGAGATGGCGGCGTGTCTGGTCTTATCGATCTTCGAGTCGTTGCTTCCTGTGAGCCTTGTGTAAGGAAATAAGATCTTTGGGGGGATGACCGGTTGGTTGCCTAGCGGTGACGAGTCGGTCGGTCGGTTTTTAAAAGCGGGAATTACAGAATGTCGTACGATGAGACCGCGGCGTGGCGTGGCGGTGGAGAGTTCGCTGTTTTTTCGAGAAGCCGCATGGTCTATCTTGGCGGTGCGAGACGAGTGGGACGAGTTGACTGGACAAGGCTGTAAGCTCTTGCTGTGAGCACCAGGGGCGACGACTGTGGTTCCGAGTCACTACTTGGTGGGAGCGGCAACGGCTGTCTTTAAATTTTCCGTCTGGAGGCGGAAATGATGGACTAGTAACTCGCCTAACCTGAAGAGTGGTATTTCGCCGCCGTGGATGCAGAGAAGACGAGGGCTCTGGTGACAGAGCGCGTGGCTGCGTGACTGTGTCCTGTTGGGTACACTGGCGACGTGTACACAGTCGGGTGTGAGGAACCTTTGCATCGGAGTTCACTTGCTGTTTCTCTGATAAACTGCAAGTTAACTTTGTTAAAGGTTTAGATGTTAATTGAAGAATTTTGGTTTCTGCAACCAGCGTCTTTTCTGCCTTGTGGCCTCCTGCGTTCGGGTTTCCTGTCCCTGTCGCTGGTTTATTTATAGACAGTAATCTTTTCCACTTCTTATTAGTACTGCCTGGTAGGAAGTGTATTTTTGGGCAGTGATTATTGTTTTAGATTACATTTTTTCTGCCTTGTGGCCTCCTGCGTTCGGATTTCCTGTCCCTGTCGCCGGTGTAATTATAGACAGTGATATTTTGGCTTCTTATTAGTACTGCCTGGGAGGAAGTGTATTTTTCGGCAGGGATTATGGTTCCTGATTTGATTCCTCCTCCCCTGCCCTCGCGTGAGGTCGATGTGATTGCTGAATGTGAGGCGTTGTGGGTCTGTTAGTCCGCTTCTAGCCTGAACATCCTTCGGGAGACAATTGTGGCCGCCCTTACACCCGGTCGGTTAATTATTTCTATCCCATGACATTTTGGTGGCAGGACATGGTATTAAAGTTGTTAGTTATTGCAAAATGTTAAGTGGTTGTATTTTACGCTGATTGTTTTTTGGCCACTGTTTAAAAAGGTTAAGTTTGCCTTTCATTGGTGGGTTTTTAAAATTACGTGGCTTTAAAATTGTTAATTATTATAAAAGGTAAATGACTGTATCTTTACTTTGATTGTTTTAATCTACTTGGCATCCTTTGAAAATGCTAGTTCTGCCTCCGTTAGCGAGACCTTGTAATTTAATATCTTGTTGTGCCAAAGTTTAAAAGAAGTTGCCTCCCTAGATGTTCGGTATCGAAATTGTATGCAAATTGTTTTTTTTTTTTTTTTTTTGTTTCATTACTTGGAAAGTTTTAATTTTGTTATTAAATGCTTTATGAAAGTCTGTTTTAAGTAAAATGGCTTGGCTATTAACGGTAAAGTAAAGTTTATAATTTCATTACTTGGAAAATTTTGTTTTGTTATCAAATGTTTTATCAAAATTGGTTTTAAGAAAAACGGCTTGCCCGTGAACTGTAAAGTAAATTGTTTTGAAAAGGCACTCATGCAGGCTAGCTTTTTGGATCTGTTCCTGGTCAAGTGATAAAGAAATGACTTTTAATGGTTGAAGTAATCAATAAAGAAATTGTAAATTGCAACTCGACAGTAACCAACTAATTTTGGCCCCGTTTCCCAACTGGGGGTTTTCACTGATTAATCGTAAGACCTGTGTCAAACATCTAAATTGTTTAAACGCCAGCATTAATTTCGATGTGTATTGAGATTTCAGAAATAAATAAAGATTATTCTTACGCAAATTATTTAAACAATGCCTTGTGCACACAACATTAGCCTACCGCCGTGAGGTCCTCCCAGTCGAGCAACTCCATACAGACTGAGCGAATTTCCCCAGGCTGCCATCTTGGATTACATCACAGTGAGGTGGGGGAGGAAAGGGGGAGAGAAGGGGAGAGGTTCACCAGCATCCTCTGGTAGTGGTGTTGCGAACTAGGTCAGTTGGTATTCGGACCTCAAGGTGAACACACTGGTTGAAGCTACTGTCTAGTGCTCAATCAATGGGCACTCACATTGTTTAAATAAGTAGTGTGTAGGCTTAGGGACCGATGACCTCAGCAGTTTGGTCCCATAAGATCTTACCACAAATTTGCAAATTTTTTCCAGACTCAGTCCTTTTCCCACCAGTGCCGTTTTCGGCCTATCCTCAGGCGCCACTTTCAATTGATGGTACCCGCTCCTGAGATCCATAGTTGTAAAGAACCGACGCTGACCCATATTATTCAATGTTTCTGTGACGTTTCAAATTGAATAAGCATCCGGAACGGTTCGTGCATTTAGATATCTGTAGTCACAGAATAATTTGTATTTTCTTGTTACGTCCACTGATTTCTTTGCAACAACCACTATATTCGCTCTCCAGGGGCTATCACTCAGTTCTATAATCGAATCTCCTACTTGTTGTAAATAAACTCTTCTACTAATGGTTGCAGGTGCCTTGCTATATGGTATGGCTCCCTCTAAACTAGTGTGCTATCCCCTGTTGGTATACAATGTAGTGTCACCAGTGTTGCTGGTAAACCTCTGTCTGCACAAAACAAATCACTGAACTTCAACAACATGCTTTCCATAGCCCTTCGATCACTTTCTCTCATAGCTTTCAATGCCGACGGTTTGCTTACAGCTTTCCTCTAAATTCGACTTGTAAAGGTCCTCATCTTCCAACACTTCCAGAGTGGCTATTACTGCACCATACGACAGAGTCACCTCCCCTCTACCAAAGTTATTCGTACTAACCAATATCATCCATACTCCATTAATGTCACTCACATGCGTCAAACTCCTGTGGACAAAACAATATGAACTATTCAACTCTTCACTGCTTAAGAGCTGTTCAACCACATATAATGTTTCCCTCAGGACTGCTTTCTGACAGTTGAAGCACTCCCGTTTTCATTTTGACAGCTGCTGCCATTGCCAGTACTTCCCATCTTTCCCACTTCTACAATCACACTGCCACTATGGTTGTTACTTCCTGCCACCCAACGTGGCCGAGTGGTTCTAGGCGTTTGTCTGGAACCGCGCGATCGCTACGGTCGCAGGTTCGAATTCTGCCTCAGGCATGGATGTGTGTGATGTCCTTAGGTTAGATAGGTTTAAGTAGTTCTAAGTTCTATGGGACTGATGACCTCAGCTGTTAAGTTCCATAGTACTCAGAGCCATTTCATTTTTATTGCTTCCTTATATACTACCTCCCGACCACATCTGTAACACCTGATTTCAGAAACGAAAACCTGCTGGTCCACTCTTTGCTTTGTTGCAATATCCACCTCCTCTATATGTGTTGCGATCCTTAGAGCTGACTCTAACTCCTTCGGATTTTCCATTTTTACCCTCCATGATATCTCTGCGGTATACCAAGCAGAAAAACGTCCATTGCTCTATTTTCTGCCTCTTGCAACAACACCCTATTGGCTTCTGCACTCTGGGTCTGTCCATCTGTCTTTGCACTCAGTTTACAGATTGTATCTGAGAAGGCCTCCACAGGCTCGCTGCGCTCCATTGACAAAATACCTAGTTTCTCCCAAAATCACCGCACACTTTTTCTGCTTCTAGTACAGTTCAGCAAAGCCGGCCGGTGTGGCCGAGCGGTTCTAGGCGCTTCAGTCTGGAACCACTCATTCGCTAAGGTCGCGGGTTGGAATCCTGCCTCCGGCATCAATGTGTGTGATGTCCTTAGCTTAGTTAGGTTTAAGTAGTTCTAAGTTATAGGGGACTGGTGACCTCAGATGTTAACTCCCATAGTGCTCAGAGCCATTTGGACCATTTGAACAGTTCAGCAGCACACTCCTGAAACGTTTGTGCTTTACTCAAGGTCTCTTGGTAAGAAGTAACAAGTAACTGCAACACCAAGAGTAAACACCAAAAATAACATAAATAAAACTAAACTCACTGCACCACATTGTGCTAAGCTGGTACCACCAAACCCATGTCAGGTGCCTCCGCCTCATTCACCACTCACCAGAACCAAATTTCCCACCAGACTATAGGGCTGGACGTGGACGAACAGTTTCTGACACAATTTGTTGTGTTAGGAAGCGAAACGGCCACCCTAACGCCAAATTGTTACAAGCTCCTGATCTCAGGGGTTGTAATGCGTCAAGATGACTGAGAGATGTGGTTTGTGAACTACACCATTACGTGCAGAGATACACAGGCAAGTTTGGCACTGACTTTATTCTGATGAAGAATACACAGTGTCTCCGGTGATCTAAGCGACGTTATGGCGTACATAAGTGTGTCAGCGCAACCGCCAGTACCGGAATCTGCTGGTCTGGCACCTGGCTGCTCTATCCTTGCAGGCATAATGGCTCCTGTCCTAATCTGGTGGAGTGACCGGCAGCATGTGTTGGACGAGATGGAAGCCCCATGCCTGCCCTATGGAGTGCAGCTGGCTATTTCCACAAGCGCTACTCGTGGTCACCATGTACGGCGCTGAAGGGAAACAGTCAGCAGCTGTCGTTGTAGTAGATCGTCAGCAGCTCCAGTCTCCCGCACTGGAAGGCTTGGTTGGTGACTGAGGACAGCCTTGGACGCCAGAGGCTGCGAGATCGCGTCCCAGCTCCACCCTTGCAGACAATAGCTTGCAGTCCATTGGGAAACATCTCCAAGAGAGCAGAGACTAGCCGCACACCTGTTGCCAACACCCATGCAGTGCCAAGTTGCAGACCCACCTCATGCTGGCCGTACTGCATCCATACGCGGAGATTGGCGGTTTGACAGTGGGCCGGCTAGCCGCTTATATTCATGACCACATGGTCATCGTTGTTAGCCTACAACTTAAACAAATCGTCATTCCCTCCACTTCCAGATGCAACGGAATGGCGACATGACACAGCTTAGCCCGCATCTCGTGGTCGTGCGGTAGCGTTCTCGCTTCCCACGCCCGGGTTCCCGGGTTCGATTCCCGGCGGGGTCAGGGATTTTCTCTGCCTCGTGATGGCTGGGTGTTGTGCTGTCCTTAGGTTAGTTAGGTTTAAGTAGTTCTAAGTTCTAGGGGACTTATGACCACAGCAGTTGAGTCCCATAGTGCTCAGAGCCATTTGAACCATGACACAGCTTACCTTGAGACTCTGGGCTCCCGTATTTATACCCCTTTTCCTACGTCGCTGAAAAAGCCTCTGGAGGGGGACAAATGGAGTGCTATTTAATAATCATAACATCAGCTTCTTCTAGCCTGGTTCGGTCCTCACATATGGATTGCTAGCTACTGTTGTAACTGCAACATATGAGTTTTTCATAGCATGTCAGTGCCCTATGATGTGCCTGATTGCTCCACACTAGTTTAC